>NC_140439.1:27173902-27773902 GCF_963576455.1 Neolamprologus multifasciatus | reverse complement strand
CCACTGTAGTAACTGTTCTTGTTCAATTAGGAAGTTATGAAATTGCTTTTCTTTTCACAGGATGTAAAAGAAGATAAAAAGATACAGCTTGACCTAAAAGGGTAAGATTTAATATTTTTATTTGGATGTGAGATTACTGCACAGTTTACAAAAAGTGACTCTTTTGATGTACCGAGGGTCAGATGTTTTGGAAGAACCTGAGAAACAGATGAACAAACAAGTGCACTGATGTCTGAACACAGGTACCATTCGTCTCTGAAGAATATGAAGGTAAATGAGGACAAAGTGGCCAAAGTGGTGAAGGATCGCATCTTCTCTGCAGCCTTCCACCCCTGCACCAGCAGCCTGTTGCTGGCTGCGGGCGACAAGTGGGGGAAAGTGGGACTCTGGAAGTTGGTGAGTTTTATTTGCCTTAACTATGCATTAGTTCTTGACCACTAGATGGCAGAAAGTGTCTCAACAGTAAAGCTTCATGTCAGGCTGCAAAAATTCACAAGTGTTCTCCTCAGGCTAATTGGCCTGCTTCATGTTTGAATTCAGGTTTGGTTTTTGCTTATTGTTTTTTTTCGCTCTGAAAATCTTTATTTAATTTAAATGAATTCCAACCACTGATTTACTGCATGTGTATGCTCTTCTAGGGTGGTGACTGGGGTGATGATGGTGTTCTGCTCTTTGAGCCCCACACCCGTCCAGTGGGCTGCATGGCATTCTCCAAGTCTCATCCCACACAACTGCTGAGCCTCAGCTACGATGGATCCCTTCGCTGCATGGACGTAGAGAAGGCTGTTTTTGATGATGTAAGATACCGTCATTAGTTTAGTTCAATCTTGTTACATTGTGATCCACGAATAAAAAAGGTTGTCCATTTTCTAGGTGTATGATATTGAAGATGGCCTAAAAACGTTTGACTTCATGTCACATGACTGTTCGACACTAGTGGTCGGGAACTGGTATGGAGAGGTTGCTATTGTTGACAGGCGCACCCCAGGGTGAGATGACATTGTCTTAAAGTAATGAAAGTAGTACATTTTCTTTTCTTTTAAACAACTTTAATGTTGCACTCAAACACTTTCATAAATATGTTATTTCATCTGCAGAAACTCCCATGAATCCCTCCACACACTGGACCCCAAGACATTGCGTTGTGTTAACGTCCACCCTTTACAGAAGCAGTACTTTGTGGTCGCTGAAAGCAAGTATGGGCTTTTTAAATTTTTATATTTTTGTAATGTTTACACGTCGCTATTTTATGTGAATCTGTCTTTAAATTTTAAGTGTATGCTTCGTTTTTTGTGTGTGTGTTTTCTTTGGCAGGGTAGTTAGTATTTATGACAGTCGAAACCTGAAGAAGACCAAAAGCCAGGCAGTGTCCCAGCTGCATGGCCACTCTTTAAGCATATCCAGTGCTTATTTCTCCCCTTGTACTGGAAACAGGGGTTCTTACTTCCTGTATGGATAACAATATAAGGTGAAGCTGATGGATCACTGACATGCTGTATATACTTAATTTTTTCAGTTCCAACACAATGTCCTTTCTTCTTTCTTTATTTTAACAGGATATATGACACATCTACACTGACTACTAAAACTCCCTTGCTGACAACCATCAGGTACATCCACTAAATTGAACTTTAAACTTTTCCTGTTCTTTAAGTCATCTCTGTGTTAATAACTGTGTACTTTCAACATGCCTTCTCAATCTAAATTGGCAGACATGACATGCAAACAGGTCGCTGGCTGACCAAACTATCAGCTGTGTGGGACCCCAAACAGGAAGACTGCTTCGTGGTGGGGAGCATGATGAAGCCTAGGAGGGTGCAGGTGTTCCATGAAAGCGGTCAACTCCAACATTCCTTCATGGACAGCGAGAATCTCAGCACAGTCCTCTCTGTCACTGCTTTCCATCCTACAAGGAATGCCTTGCTGGGTGGAAATGCATCGGGACGCCTTCACGTCTTTTCTGACTAAATTGAAGACCAAAAAAATGTCTGATCAGCCGGTCCTGGTTGGGTTCAGCAAGGTAGCAGGAACACAGTTTGGTAACAATCTGGATTTTCAGCCTATGAACTTCTAACTAGACAAGTCTTCCAATATAGCATCTTCATTCTGTATCTCACTAGAGCTTTAAATACATTACTATTCTTATACTAAAACAAAGTAACACACCTGCAGCAGTGAAATGAATCATATCAAATTGTGAGTCATATTCTTAGACTTGTTGCAGTATAAACATTGCAGTGAGGCAATGCAGGATCATTAGTCAAGTAGCAGAATTTTCTTCCTCACTGCTCACAAAATACACATTTATAGCTACATTAGATTTAAAAAAGGGATTATCTTGTGCTTCCTCTCATTTTACACTATATAATATTTAGATTTGTTCCAGTTGAAACTTTCATGCCAAACTGAAATTTGGAATGGAACTGGATGTGGTCTTCTACTGTTGTATCCACTTTGACTCAACATGCTGTGTTGCTGTTTAATGTGTTGTTTTAAGGTGCTGTTGTCAGTTTAAAGCAGCTTGGCTCTTCTCAGTTTTACTGTTATTTTTTTCCCCCATCCAGACATTATACTGCACACTGAATGTCTGCCACATGATTGTCTCACTAAATCTTTGCATTAATCTTATTCAGTAAAGTGCAGGAAACAAATGTATTCTTTTCTCCAACCTACTGTAAGTCGATGCTTCAGTGTCATGAAGACTGAATGAACTCAACTTCTCCAATGACATGAAGCCTTAACTCCAGGATAAGCCTGTTTTGAAACCACTCCTGTGTTTGCAATTGTGTCCTTGTTGGATGTCAGACATTTTCCTCATATGGCTGCCTTTTTTCTTCTTTCACTTATTCTACCCAGTGTTTCTTAAAACTGTCAGACTTGCAAAGAAGCATGCACACAGCATGGTGCTGCCGCTGCAAGACCTTGATTGTTTTTCTTTTCCTTGGGCAGTATTCAGAGAGTAGTCATACAAGCTCAGTTTAAAGCTTGTGTGGCTGCTCTCTGGCACATGTAGACCTGCGTTCTATTAGTGCCTCCTGACTGTTTTTAGTGTCTTCAAATATCCATTTTCTCCTCTGAAACCTTTTACTCTGACAGATTCATCATGTTTGTCATGTTTATTTGGCAGGGTAACGACTAACCATCTATTGTTGTTGACAGGTACATTTCCATGATCACAGCCAGTTTTGACACAACTAGTGACAGAGAAACTTAATGTCATATATTGCCACAAGTTACAGTATATCAGTTTGTAGACTGGTTCATTTTGATATTTGGAGTTTATTTGGATTTTCTTTAACATAAATAAGAGTCCAATTTGAAAAATTCATGGTTTATTATTTTATGTAAGGTTTATGTGATGTAAATGTCATTTCTGCACTGGGTCTCTCTCTGTCTGTCAGTGAAAGTGCTTTTGGAAATGCCTGTTATGTGTTAATTTAATTTGTTTTCCCATTTGTAAAGTAAACAGAATAAATAGACATTTTATTACAAAATATTGTACGCGTGAATGCTGTGAATCTCACCAGTAGTGCATCATTATCACCTGAAGCTGGTAAAATAAAGTGTGTGAGTGAGTGAGAGCAGATTGACCACACTTTACTGTTTTCAAGCAGGGATGCAATGAGAAACTCCACATGGTGCTGATCTGGGTTGCACTGTTCACTGAATTTCACCTTAAATTCTTTTATTTACTGCTTCTGTGACTTCAGAATTGAACTTGTAGCCAGACTAGCTGCCAGTTGTCAAGAATAGATGATATTTATTCATAAATAGATTACACGAGTCCTCCTTCAGTGATTGGAAATAAGCAGTCTTGTTTGGAGGTAATAAATGCAGGACACATGCTTACAGAGACATTTCCATGTGCAGGGCCATGGTACAGGAAGGAAGCTTACAGTAAGGCCATGTCTGAGGCCTTGTTTACATCATTCATTAAACTGAAAACAAGAGTTGCTTATTAGTGGAACTGTTATCCCTTGGTCACCGCGCCAGTGAACTACATTGCACAAGGAAAGGTTCAGGCAGTTAAAAATGCTACTAATGCTGTTTAAATTATTTAAAAATATACCTGTTTTCTTCCATCGGAAATCTTGACCGTGCCGCCAGGTGTTAAGTTGTTTCTGCCAAGTAAACCTGTATGTGATACATTTATAAACTCAGTCAAAAATTAGTCTAAGACTAGACAACCAAACACGATTTACATGAAAAGATTTTTTGGATATTTTGGAGAAGTTTCCGTATCGCAGAGAGCGGTCTCTACCACTGCTGGTACACGCATACATCTACAGACTGTTTCACCTTTTGAGGGGATTTAAAACAGTTTGTGTGACTGAGACAAACATTTTGTAGTTTACGGTTATTACATCTGACATATTTATTGCTCAGATTGCTTTAGTTGTAGATTTTTCGACATAAAGGTGAGTAAAAAGCTAAATGTTCTCCTTTACGCCTCGCATCAATCAAAAACCACAGAACACCATTTAAATTAACCTCCTAAGACCCGAACTCTTTCATCTTTCGCATTTTCGCATGCTATTTGGGCTGATTGGGACCCGATGAATGTAAAAACAAAGAATTATGTGTTTTTTTGGGGGTTTTTTTTGGGGTTTTTTTTACCTCATTTTTGTTTCTGAGAAAAATGAGGTCCACATATTAGGACATTCACTTTAAATTTCGCTAGAACAGTGGCAGTATTGTGTCCTCGTATGTTGATATCAGACACTTGTAGAGGAAAATTTAGTATTTTGGTCTAGACAACCCAAAATGTCATGTCCACATATGTGGACGCTGGGTCCTAGGAGGTTAAATAAGTCAAGTCTGAAAACGACCCCAAAATCTATTTTTGTGTTTTTGTTTTTTTAAATTAAAATATAAATATTTCATTAGATGCTTATGTTGTTCTCTGAACTTTGTACTAAAAGGGGAAAACACTGGTGCTAATACTTCTGGTTTTTTCGCTCCGGGTACAAAAATAAAACCAGCATTTAAAGCTCCGCATTGAACACTACAGCAACTCTCAAAGCAATGATTCTTGTGTTAACTTTGAATAAGATTTGAACACATCAACTTTCTAAATCACCTACAGGAACCTGCAAAACTGAAATCCTCTAAGTAGTCACTTGCCTGTATTAGTCTTCTTTTTTTGCATACATAATTCATGCTTTATGACATATGTCTATTCAGCATGTTGTACCATACCAGGTGCGATCCAAAAATTCTGCAACTCTGCCAAAAAAAAAAGTGTATAAACCATACCTGATAGAAATTAGGTCACTTTGTTTGATAATTACATTAAGTTTGGGCGGTGAGATGTAATTTCATGCATTTATTTCTTACAATTTAAGTCCAAAGAGTCATATTGACAGATTTCTTTCATTTCTTTATCATGCAGAAAAACTGAAAGACATTGTTGAAATTTCACTTTCTTCTGATATTGAGATATCTCGGGGATTAAGGGTTAAACTTCTTTACACTGACAGAAAGGGGAGTTTCACTGGTCTGCTTAAAATAAGCATGGGCTTTAATGTGACCCACAATGTAAGATAAATTTGACATCCCTGCTTTAAAGCATTAATTTATCAATTGCACATTTGTGATTATGCATTTTATCTTCTACGGGACTCCAGCTTGCAGCTGCGGAGCTGCGTGTGGTTATGACAAAAAATACTTTGAAATGAAAATGAGCAATGGCTATGTTTTTAGGGTTTGTTTTCTTTCATTGCCAATTATCTAAATAATAATTCAAATTCAAACTAACAATTAAAATAGACTTTTTTCAGTTTGAATAATTTGCCCAAACAGAGGTTGGACTCTAGGCTTTTACATGCAAGTAGTTTTTAAAAATGTTTATTTCTTGTTAACAAATTTCTAAACGTTTTTAATACAATAAAAACATGGTATTAATGTTAAAAATACAAGGTTACATATATTTATTTGATATATTTATATTCATATAAATCCCTACTGCATGTTGTATCAGTTATTAATGTTGATAATCCATAGCTAACAGGCTGTGTCATGTTCATTATAAGGTCTGAATATGTTTTGCAGCTCCACAAAGATTTTATTAGGGGCAAAAACTCTAAAAAAAATTGGCTTGTTGCTCACCCGCTTCGCAGGGTCTGAAAGTATTAACCCTTGAAGTTGAATTTCATTTTTGGAATCTAGGAACTTTTCAGGGAGACAAAATTGGGAAGGCATACATGGATCTCTGGCTGTTGCCACAGCTGAGGTGGTTTACTTCAAATGTGCTCCCTTTAAAGCTTCAGGGCATAAAGGGACAACCCGGTGTCGACCCTGGGGGAAGTGTGCAACTTCATGAAAAATAGACTGGTCAGCTCCTGAACTGTTGTGACGCCTGCAGGTTTGAACACTGTTGGCTGTTTGGTCTTTGAGTTGCGATTCTCATCTCTAGTGATGAAAGTGAACATGATGGTTCGGTGAAAACAGAAAGTTCATCTTAGCTCTCTGCGTGAGTTTGAGGTCCTTGATGACATTGCCCACAGGTAAGTGCAAGTGGTCAGACACCACTTCCAGGGAGCATTCTCAAAATGTCAACAGCACTGAAAGACGTTCAGATGTGTGCAACATGTGACCTGAGCCAAGCTGATATCAGGTATGATTTTTTGCTTTTTTATGGGCAGAGCCACAAAATCTTTTGATTGCTCCTTGTATACACACAGCATCCTAAGCACTTGTAGGCTTGTTGAAAGGGCAAATACTTTTAGAGTGAAAACTGACCTCATAGTTTGAATTGATTCTGTTGCTCTGGGCTGTAAAGACACACTGTAGGCTAACCTGTGAAATACAAGAAATAAGGCCGGAGAAGGACAGCAGACTATTTTGCCATCTGTTGACACAAACTGACAGAAGTATGGGACAACAGAGGTTTCTTTGGTTGGTGTTGATGAAGGTTGCAGAACGACGTAAACATGACTTATCTTAGGCTCATTTGTGAGTGCAGGGCTGAAAACCATAGATCCACTGTAACAAAAACAAACGAAAAACAGCTTCAAGTACATTAAAAGTCACTGTGAGGAACTGTCGGTGCGTTAACAAGATGGTACAAAAATGATTTAAATATATTCAGCCATTACACATAAATGCATAACTGTTTTTTTAACACAGCAGAGCTAAACAAAGGTGAATGACAGTCACTCAACATGGGTCTTCAACTAAAAACAAACTCTTAACTATTTACTGTTGGAAAATTGCACTAATATTTGCACTTTACAAAGGTAAAACAAAGTCAAATTTCCCTTGATAGAAAGGATCTGCTTTTTTATATTAACAGTATTGCACATCAAGATGAACTACTCCTACAGATTGCAGTAGTCAAAGAACTGACCAGACACTTGACTACCATTATAGCGCTAGCTCACATAGTCCCATCACCTTTATAACTACTGTAAAAGTAACTACAGCAAAGTGACAACTGTTCCTCACGCACAGAAGTTCGTTGGAGTTATCAGAGTTATTTGGCTGCTATTTCTTAAACAGTAAACCTATAAACTCCATTACTTATTTATATCCTTAAAAAGGCTTAATTTCTAGTCATTGGATGATGAAACTTTAACAGTTCCACTTTAACTGTCAGCAGATGTTTGGCCGCTAATAAAGTCTTCTGTCAGGGCAGCACCATCACACACCCGTGTCACAAAGCTACTACAACTAGTCATTTAGCAGTGTTTTTAAATTGAATGTTCCAGATCTGGGATTGTAAAGTACATCTAGAGAAATGTGTAACGTCTATTTGCATCTGCCTAAGAATCGTATAAAACTATAATATTTGCAAACACGTTTGACTCAGGACTCATCTACATTCAGTAATGCTTATTCATCAATTTCACGCTTTCTCTAAGCCCACCACCTGAAAACAGCAGCCATAATTACATTTAATCACCATGAATATTGTTGATTTGATATAAAAAACTGATGATATAGTCTGCCCTCCGTTTTTAAATCTTTTAAATGTCTTAAACTCTCAGTTGCACCCCAACACCTCAGATCGTTTTGTATTACAGTGATGATACAACATATAAATTAATAAAAAAATAAAGGCAACTATTATCTGTGGTTGAAGAAGAGAACTCAGGCATACTTGATACAGTGTTCAAATTAAACCCAGCTCCTGTGATTTTGTGAAAAAATAAAATACCTTGATGACCTGAATTTCTAAAGTAACATTTCCTTTCCTCATAGTGATGGTCGAACGTAATAAACAAGGCTCTTCAGGGGACAGTACGTGGCTTGTGACAGGATTATTCCTGTGAGAAGCTTGAAATCAGGAACAGAGCCATTCCATTTCTCTCCTCTTGCCTTCTCTTCTGACCTGTCTGTTATCTGTATCCAATTTCCATGAGCGGAGGCCTTTGTTGAGTCATTTGATCTGTTTTCACTTTGCCTCACTAACAAGGAAACCTCCCATCCATCGTAACTTACAGGCGAACCAGCGCCGCAGAGGGCAGAAGTATTCAAAGTGGAACTGCTGGAATTCAGGTGTCTTGCGGATGTCTCTTAAGAAGGCAATGTCCAGGTCCGACTCTGTCAGCATGATGAGAAGCAGCAGCAGGGCGAACAGAAGTCCAATGGTAACCAGGAAGAGACGCAACACGCTCAGGATAAACTTGTTGAGCTCCTCTACCTCACTAGATGTTGCGGGCCTCCTCTTGACCATACGTTGTTCTCTCCTGCTGTGCCCAAATTCTGTGGCCTGCCCCTCTTTTGATGTCCCTGCCTCTGACTCCTCCTCGTCAATGCTGCAGGGTGCACCATTGAGGTGACGAGCCAAAGGCATCTCCATTCCATGTTCTGCCACGGGTGTAGGCAGCACGCTGTCAGAGGGGCTGTAGTTCTCATCTGAGATGACTGCTGACGTGCTTGCCTCACTGCCATCCACCGTCTGGCTCCTTGAAGGCATGAAGGAGTCGCCATGCGAAACTGAGCGCACTGGTGTGGAGTGAGCACTGTCTCGAAGGGACTCCAAACCTGACACAAACAGCAGGGAAAGACAGGAGTTCATAAGATTCAATAACCTGAAAGAAGTTTGGTGCTCCTTGCACCACTTAAAAAAGGGATTTTTTCTTAGATGTGGGATCCAGGACAATAACGAAGTTTCATCTAAAAAGCACTAAAGACTCTCATTAATACAGAGAAGACCCCCCCCCCCCCCCCAACCCTAATCCTGGGCCTTGTCTTTCACTCTGACTGTCTGGCATTGGCATTTAACCCTAATCTTAAACATAGAGAGGTTGTCTGTCCCCAGTGCGTGGATGTAGATGGATCCATATGTGTTATTTGGCGCAGATTTTGTGCGAGACACCGTTCCAGATGCAATCCTCCTATTTATCCAGCCTGGAAAACAGCACTTAGAGTACAGTAGGAACTTGAACTATGGATCTTTCATGTGTGAACCACTACCCCATAAAATAGACTGTAGATTGCAAACCTACTTGACTGTTAAGGCATCATTTTGTATTGTTTTTCTCTTCTGAAAGCAGGCGGTATTAAAATACCTAGAATGGAGGACTGACTTACAGACTATCCATCATGTTGTTTTTGCAGGCTGATCTGGTAATATTGCCTCGCCTCTGTCAGTGCGCCCCAGGAGCAGCTGTGGCTACAATGTAGCTTGCCATCGCCAGTGTGTGAATGTGTGTGTGAATGGGTGAATGACTGAATGTAGTGTAAAGCGCTTTGGGGTCCTTAGGAAGTAGCGCTATACAAATGCAGGCCATTTACCATTTATTGGAAATAACAGCTTTACCTTTATGAGTCCACACATGTAGGTGCCATTGCATTGGATAGACAGTTTTTATAGGTATGCAGCAATTAATAGTTGCTCATGAATATCCACATAACTAGTAGATGCCTGGAAAAGACATGCTTATTATGTCTGAAAGTTATAGATATAAAAGTGGATATAAAGAACCTGTCCCTTATAGCACATAAAAGAGGAGGTCTAAAGGGAAATTACGTTCATTTGTTCCTTATTAATTAGTTCTGAAGCAAAGTATCCACAAGCCTCTGGAGCTTGGCTTGCTGAGCTGCCAGAATATTCTGGTACATTTGTGCTTTCTTTAACACTGTGCTGACATCTCTTATGCTAATATAGTCATAAGGGAAGCTGGATTTCTTTTTAATGGCTAGCTTTTCACAACTTATGCAGAAGAAAATTAGCCTTCACATCATGTAATCTATGTCCAAGGAAATACAAATGGCAACTGTAACCCCAAAGTAAGCATGCAACATAAAACCGATGTCTTCTAGGAACTTACTCAGTTCTCATATCTCACAGCTGCTTTTTGGAGGTTCATCACAGTGCAAACTTTCTATCTATCACATTAGATTTTAGCAATGTCTTACACAGTCACTTAATGCTGTCATTTTTTGAAATATAACCACAAAGAAAATCAGTTTTAAAAATCAGGAAATCTATCACAAAATATCACAATCCAACAAAACCAGCCTGATTTTTACCTGCATGATTGCCTGTCAGGCTGCAGCCATGTAACTGGAGTGGAACAGCTAGCCTAGAAGGAGCCCTGGACTCCTGTCTCAACCCAGGTCCAGAGCCTGAGTTTGAAGATCCCCCCGGTAGAGCGGGGAAAAGGGGAAGGACTCCCAGAGCCTTGCCCAAAAGCCTGGGTCCCAAAGACAGCACACGCACCTTCACATCCCGATAACAATGGTTGATCATACGCAGATGAACATTCACCTTGGTCTTGATGCGGATCAAACACTTCACCATGATTACACAACAGCAAAAGCACTATTTCTAATTGAATTTCTACACGTTTTCAACTGCTATCCGTTCGCTTTCTAAATCTTAAAACTGCCTCTTTGTACTCTGCCTGTCTGCTGTCTGTCTTTGTCTCCAACTGCGACTGGTCTAGCTAAGCAGCACTACTCCCTTCTATGCAGTAAGCTCCCAAATGCTGTTAGGCGGGCTGACAGCGGTAGATAAATAGAAAGACAGTCAGAGTGAAAGACAAGGCCCAGGAATGTGGTCCCCTTGTGACACAGTTCACCTCGACCTCCCCTCCTGCTGTCGGCTGTGACAAACACAGCATGGTCCCTGACAGCAGGAGCTTTTTTCAGGCTGAGATATCATTGCCAGTTGAAATACCAGTACAAATATAGCAACACGACAAAACACAGGGGGGTTGCTTCCCTGCTGATGCACTGGGATGCAATGTCAGAGTCCAGGACAAGAACTAAGGCTGGTTTGATAAAATGCATTTTTTTCTATTTGCTTTTCTTTTTTTGCAGACAGGCTATGTTGTAAGTTTATTAGTGTGACTGAGGCCGATCGGCAAAGAGTAAACTTACTCTCAGTGGCAGCATTGGCAAAAGGTTAATAGCCTGTTGGAGGAAAGGCAGGATGGTAAGTGCCCTTTATAAACTGACAGGATGACTTTCTCATGTCAAAATAATACCTGAGGCCAGTTGCTGATGGGCACAGCAGTGTGTGCACTTTTCAGTAAAGCACACCCATTAGAGAAAGAGTGAGATCTCACAAAAATACAGAGAAAGCGACTGACATTTGCAAGTAGGTAGGCTGTTAACATGGAAAAGCACTTAGATTGCGCTCTTTCTCCATGCAGGTACTCACAGCTATGTCTGATAGTGTTATAAGGAACCTCAAAAAAATGCTGTGCCATTGCTGTGCAACCCAGATCAAATCACAGGATTAAGACAGTGATTTCTTGTGTGCCCTGGGGGACTGATCCCCCAGGGCATACTATAAGACAGACTGTGATATCTCTAAATTAACCAATAAAATGATTTTTTAAAAGATAATAAAAATCTATATTTTGAGGTAAGTGTAATGCCTCAACACCAGGGCCCCACATTTAATGGAAATCAGCAATTTAGCTAATAAGTTTAGGTAGCTACAGTAAGACCTGGCCTAACTGGGAAGAGTTTATATGTTTAAACAAGAAAAAAAGCACAGTGGATAAAGTGTTTATATTAGTAAACTAAAGGAAAAGAAATGAACTAAAACGATCTGAGCTATAGCAACATATTTAATACCTCCTGTATTATCAGGATTTGAGCAACCAAATATGGCACACAGGTTCCTCTTAGAACTCTGATGGTTCTTATGGGATAGATTTATAGTGCACCTCGGATTAACCATCTAAAGCAACAGACAGTGCACAAGACAAGTGAAGAAGAGAATGCAGGTATGGTGGAGTGGGTGGAGACGAGTGTCAGGGGGTGATTTGCGTGAAGGATAGCAGCAAAAGTGAATGGGAAGGCTTACAAGATGGTACTGATATCTGCTATGATGTGTGGTTTGGAGATGGTAGCACTAACAAAAAAGACAGGAGGCAGAGCTGGACGTGGCAGAACTGAAGTTTCTTTGTTGGGAACAAAGAGAATGGACAAGATTACAAATTAGTATACCAGAGGGACAGCTCAGATCAAGCGGCTTCGATTCAAAGTTAGGCAAGGATGAGATGGTTTGGATGTGCAGGTACTGTGTTTAAGAGAGGAGATCTAGTGGATATATTGGACAAAGGGTGTTGAAAATGGAGCTGTCTGGCAGGAGAAGAAGAACACCACAGAAAAGATTCATGGATATAGTCAGGGAGGACGTGCAGAGGGCTGGTGTGACAGACGACGACCTGTGGATAGGGTGAAATAGAGGCAGATACCCTCTAAAGTGAGCAGCCAGAAGAAGAATACTTTTATAGCGCCTTTCTCTTCAGTGTGAGCAATCGTGTCACCTTATACTAGAAGTCTCGTTTACCCAGTCACATGAACATTCATACAGTGCCTTTATCTATGTCTTAGTGTTTTATCTAACTTTCACAAGCACTCTCACACTCCAATGGATTCATCAGGGTTCAGTATGGAGGAGCCGGGGACAGCAACAGTGGACCTTCCAGTTTGTAGAAAACCTGCTCTACCATCACAGCCATCACTTACCTATAGATATTGTGACGCCATCATGTTACCTAGCTACCAACAGTCTAAAATGATCCATGTGCAGTATTTGTGCACTTATAAAGCCCAATAAAAGCACTTGTATTTCATAAAGTAACAATAGCAAATAATTTATATCCACAAAATTTTCATTATGCATGATATATTATGATGTCAGCATGTTAATAGTAACCATCCACTAATAGACTAACATCACTGACCAAACAATGCTATAGTATGGGCATGTACTAGGTAAAATTATTGGTGAAACAGCCATCTTTTTGCACACTTGCAAATACATCTTAAGAACTGACTCCCATGACTTCCACCAACACAGTGAGAGCTTCAGCTACACTTTGCTCTTGTGTTTGTGCGGTTTACCTTCCATAATGGAAATGTGCACAGCTCTTCGTCGGGTCCTTGGCACACTCGTTAGACGAGGGCCATGAGTGATGGATGGACAGCTCCTACTAGGCACCATACCAGCCCTGTGAGAAAACACATGCATGCATAAAGCCCCAAACAAAGACATGTGACAGTGCATTCAGAGCTTAAGCAATTTGTAACATAATTTAATCAATGCATGATTGTTATGATTGTTACCTGTGGATCTCCGGGGGGTCTCTCTTAATTTTAGCACTTTGTTCCATTACTTCTTTTGCAACCTTTCCGCTAAAAAACAGAGAAACGTGACCACTATGGCAAGCACTGAAAACTCCCAATTGTACTTAGTATTCTCATATGATGCTTTGCAATAAACATATTGTTATGTTGATACCTGTATCTAAAGCGACTACCCTTGAAGAAGAGGTTACTACTGGACACAGTGCGGACTTGGCTTGACTTCTCCAGCCTGTGAGTGAAAAACCATAAATACAGTCATAAGCTTAAATGAAAAGATACCTATTCAGTTTTTGTATGTAATTTTACCCACTTGTAGAAGGCCTGATTCTCCACTCCACACTTCCAAAGATGCTTGCAGGCCTCTGGTGTAGGTGCAAAGTAAGTCAGTATGATCTTCTTATCCTGCAACCAGTCCACTATATTAACTCATATTTGTGATGAAAGCAACATTCTTTTTTATCTAAAGGCTTTACATTCTCATTCAAACCAAAGCCTACATTGAGTTTTAGAATATGAGAAGGTGTCTATACAGATATATTTAAAGGGCACTGTAACCAATCAGCCAAAGAAAACCCCAAAGAAATAATCCCTCTAATCTAAACATCAACCGCCTCTAACACAGTGTCTTTATTTTACTCTTTTGTCTGCTAAAACCTAACCTATCACATTTTTGTCAAATCCTTCCTCATTTATTTCCGCATTAAGAATATAGTACAGTGGCTCCCCAGTGGCAGAGTCTCCATGCATAAAACACGGCCGCACTCATTTAACTTCCTGAGCTCCACAGGCTAGAATAGGCAGAGTTTTAATAATGAATACACATACCTCCTTCTGATTTGCATATATATGGAACGTCTTTGCTTCAAACTTAAGTTTGGTCACCTCCTCCCTGAGGTTAAAATAAAGAAGACGGACCAAACAGAGTAACAAAGAAATCAGACCAGAAAGAATAGGGGAGAAAGTGAGCAAAAGAAAGGAGAAACATAAACCAAAAAAGGCTGTAAAATATTAAGAGCTGTAGGTAAATTAACACGGCTAACAGTGATTCAATTCTGTGCTGAAAAGTTTAAACACATTGATTACAAACAGAAAATTACAAGAATAACTTGCAAGAGCTCAAACGCTGATTTGGAAACAACAAAACAAGTCAGATGCTGTGAAAACCTCGTAGCTTTCTCTGCGGTCTTACAAAGGTTACTGTTGTATGATCTTCTTGTATGGATCACTGGTTACTTTTATTTTTCTTTGGACTCTCTTGCATCACATTTCACAATATTTTAAAAATTGTACTGTACTTTGTGTGTTTTTTTCCAACAATGCGTGAAATTGTATTATGTTTAGGATTTTATTTGTCCTTTACTTTATTTAAAGCACTGAGGTCATTTTGAAGTGGAATGTAACTGATATATTCATGGGCATAAAAGTTTAAAATAAGTTTAAATGTTAAAGTCTTTTGATGCTTAATTCATATTTGAGCTTTTTCTGCAACTGATGGGAAGATTTTATTGAAAATAAAGTCACTGTCTTGCTAGTACAGACCTTTGATATGAATATGATTATCAAGTGAAGTTTCAACTCTTCATCTCTACTCACCATTTGAGGAAGTGAACCCTCCTGTTTCCTTGCAGCACAGTGAATCCAAAAGGGGTGAAAGCCAAAAAAGCCGGGTTCCCAGACACATCCTGACAGCACATCCGTGTTTTTTGTAAAAAAACATGGATTTGAGTTAACATTTTAAATCACAATGACATTCAATCATTCATGTTAGGGTTCACTTTACTGTAAATCTTAATGATAACCTTGCATGGATGTGGGTCGACCCCATAGGTCTCCAACATCTGAGCCTTCTGAAGAAAGTTGAGCTCTGATGTTTCAGGAGTCTGACCTCTGAGAAAAAAGTTAAATAAATAAAGTCAACATACTGGGTTCTGTCACAACTCTTAATTCATGGAGACAGACTTATGTGAAGATTATGTTCATTTCTAATAACTAACCTAAAACAGTTATACAAATAACTTTAATAAATTTAAACCCTTGGCATAAAAAAAGCACATAGCAGGCTCATTAATACCCCCCCCCCCCTCCAAAAAAAGAGAAAAAAACAACAACAACAAACTCATATTGCCTGTATAACTAATATTATAACTAACTCACATTGACTGTAAAACATCAATCTTTGCCAATAAGATTTTGCAAAGACAAATGTATTTTTTCTGATTTTCTGATGCTACACATTATCAGACTTGATAATGTGTAGCATCAGAAAGGTTTGGATGCTTTAATTTTCCTAAAGAAAAAGTCTCTAACCATCTACTTACTCTTTTAAATGTCTATAGCTACCAGGGTGTAAACTGTGCAGATCAAGGATACATAATTAAATCTGTTCACTGTGTGTAAAGAATCAAACAAAAGCTTACTTCAGTTTTTAGCCCTGCAGGTCAAACTTTAAAGCAGTGACTATAATGTTCTAACAGCTGTTGTACTGGCCACAGGAATGAAAGGATTATAAATCAATCTGCTGTCTACATTTTCTTCTATTAATAATCCTTGATGAAACTAGTGTATGAGTCACATTAGCTCGGCTGGAGAACATACTGTAGCTCTTTGTTTTTGCTCAGGCAGTCTGAAATAAACTGAATTAACGTCATTATCCCTTTGCCACACTCAAGTTTCTTGTATCTTAGCAAATTACACTGTTATTCTTATGCAAAATGTTTTAGGGACAACCTTTGACACTTAACTCCAGGGAATGTACTTAATAATGGGAAGGAAATGAGCAACAGAGGGCAGTATAGGATTGAATCTATACCCAGTGCCAGCGTCCTCCTGGGTTTTGTACATTGTATATACAGCAGGTATAAGTTACTGTGGAGCTGTTTATTTGAGTAAATCCTCTTTTGCCCAGGAATACTATCTGCAAGGTTCATCTTCCAACATTGTACAGAACATTGTACAATGTACTCCTAGTCTCAACATCACTGAGCTGGTCTTAAATTATCCAGTCAGTCTAAATCCACAGAAGAACTACAATTTTTCCAAAACCTTAAAACAAACTACCAGCACAGTAAAAAAAAATGTATTCATGTTTTTTTAAACATTCTTTAAAAGTTTTGTACCATATGACAGAAAAAACATCTAGGTACCTCTACATCACTGCCTTTAATTCACAATACCTGCTACATAATTAAAAGTTCAGAACTTTTTACAGTATATAAGAAATTATGCTTGCCTATCTTGTCTTAATATCCTAAATGAGAATTCCAATGTTGCCGTATGTTGATCTAAAAGCATCCGCACTCATGTAAGTTAAATAAGAAGCTATATATTATATAGAATAGTTGATTGCATAGGTGCTCCAAGTCAGCTATGCTCTTGGGATGCCTGCACCTTGCCTCTGATAAAACTGAAGGAGACTACACAGATATGAAGGGATCTGGACAGATGCCACCTTACATCAGCTCAGTTTTGTGGATCTCAGCAATCCGCCGCTCCAACTTCTCTGAGTGCTTTGGGAAGAACTGAAACTTGGAGCTGTAGCCCTCTGGATGTTTCCCAGGGTCATAGTCACCAATTTCAGCTGGAAAATTAAAAAGAAAGAAATAAAAGCAAAGGATGACTTTTTAAAACAATTTTATGTTTGGCTTTTTGCCTTGCCTTTAATTGATAGGTAAAGCTAAGTGTGAAACAATGACATATAGCAAAAGGCCAGTTGGAACTGGGACTGCTGAGGTAATAAATTAGATGGTGTATGTGCTACCAGCTGGCCCATGAGTCACTTTTTTGTGATGTAAGACCCTTATTATGGGATAAAGAAATCGTAGCTAAATATACAGTCAGAAAAAGTATTTTGAATACTCACAACATTTCAGACACAGCTGGTTTTCTTGCTTGAACTTTCAAACACACAACTGGACTAAATTATGTTCATCATACAGGGGTTGTTCTTATTAGCTCAGTTTAAAGATAAATTGTATAAGCTGAATAATCATACACAGAGAGACAGTATGTTCTCAGTATTAAGAGAATATTATCTCCGTCCTGCTGCCCAGCATATCTTTGAGCACGAAAATGTGACATAGAAAACAGTGACAAATATTTTCACTTTGTCAATTTTGACATTAAAAGGTCTTTCCTTTTACTCAGAATTATTTCAGTTTATGTTGTGTTCAGCTACCAGTGACAATATTTGACTTTCTCATTTATGTGGTTGGCCTTGACAGAAAAGAGTTTGTGCTGGGGTGCATGATACTGAAAGACATTTCTTTAAACTAATAGTAGTAAAAAGATTAAACTTAGATTATAATTTTTCAAGGTTAAATCATCTGCTCATGAATACACGAATCTTTATTCTGAATCAAAACTTTGACATTCAAACAAAGATCAACATAATGTAATATGTAAATTTCAGTTTAGTGGAATTTATCAGTGTTGAAACCTTCAAATGTGTAATTTGTGTCTAAAGGATTGATGTGCAGCACGAGACAGCTATGGTAATTTACTTCAAATTAACATAGGTAGTAATTATTTAGCATAATTGGGCAAAAAGTCAATAACAAAATTTAAGCACACTGTAAAACGAGTGATCTGAGATGAGAATACGCCTTTGCTCTTCCTCTTGGTTACTTTTTTCAAGTCTTGGAGAATATGACTCTTCTATACTGTAAAGGGGGACTCTGGCCAATTATAGGTCCTTTCAGAGAAATGGTGTCCCTATTGGTGATTACATGTCACCTCAGATGGTGAAAAGTGTGACTCAGTGGTGGAAAATCCTGGTGGAATAGCTCTCATTCCTGGCTTCACAGCCTTCACAGAGCCATCCCACCCCCACCGAAAAAAGAAGACAGACTTAATAAAAAGAGCATAAAAGACACTGTGACTGAAAATATTTAAAAAGCATGTAAATCTGCAAAGTTTCTCAGTTTCATCTGAGCTGTTGTTGTGTTTGGTTTGGTTAAGAAAAGTAGATCCACCATAAAAATAGGTGCTATGATAAATGTTGCTAACTGTAACCAGGCTAATGACAGCTAACTTAATTACAGTGTCAGCTGCAAAAGATTGGGGAAGTTTTTTGCCCATGTGACAGTATCAGAGTTGTAATTGTCGTAACTGCTGAGATGTTTTCCAACTCACAAATAAACTGTATACATTGCATTAAGTGTATATTATATATATGTAATATTTTTATCTGGTGTATAACAATACAATATTTCTAAAGACTGGTGTGGTTGAAACCACATTTGTATTGCAGCCACTCAAGGCTGCTGTTTCTTATTCAAACTGTTATTCTCCCTCTCAAGTGATTATTGCCAAATAATTAAAAGACACAGTTCACCCAAAAAAATTACATTTCTTTTCTGGCCTGTTATTCTGTTTATTCGTCTACATTATTTTAGTGTGAAATGCACAATTTTGTTAACGCCTGCGTTCTAAGGCACACTGTGGTTTGTATTATTTACTGTAG
Source organism: Neolamprologus multifasciatus (assembly GCF_963576455.1). Classification (NCBI taxonomy): domain Eukaryota; kingdom Metazoa; phylum Chordata; class Actinopteri; order Cichliformes; family Cichlidae; genus Neolamprologus; species Neolamprologus multifasciatus. Next base: position 27,754,884 of record NC_140439.1, on the reverse strand, counting down.
GAACATAAAGAGACACAGAGGACATTTAGATTCAGGGAATGTCTGAGAGACAGAATCCTGGCAGCAGAGATGTTTGGTAGTGTGTGTGACAGGGAAACTGTTTCTTAATGCACCTCACCCCTCTGCATGTTGATGAGTCTAACACCCAGAGGAACCAGGAAGTCTTTTTGTCAGAACTCTCAGATTTGGTTTCAAAGCATGTAAACATCTTAAATTAAACTGATGATTTTTTTTTTTTTACATTGAGTTTATCTAAGTTGGTTTTTCATACTGTTATTTAAAAAAAAAAAGCATTTTCAGTTCAGCATAAAAACAACAAACTCCGATTCCCTTTGCAAACAACAGTATGAACCCTATGAGTTTTCAGCTTTTAAACACACTCTGCTCACACGTTTGCACACATCCACACAGTGAAATATATGTTTACCGTATGATTAAACATACTCGTCTCAAAAAAAGGTTGTTTGTCATACCTTGTAATATATAGGCAGCCAGCAAAGCTGCATCTGATGTCTTGCACAGGAGGCGGCCGTGGTAGAGATCCCTCTTAACCTGCAGGAAGACAAGATATCTGTGGAGTGGAACACAGAGAAACTGATTTGGGTCATTACTCATAGGACGTCTAGATGTTTACAATTTAAAATTAAAGTGCCTTTTGAGGCTGCGTATACAGTATATGCGAAGTCACTGTTAGAAGATGAAATTCTGAGAGTACCAAATAAGAGCTGAGGCTGACTTCTATAAAGTGTTTAGAGTGAAAGACACGATGACAGATTATGACACGAGTGTTTTAAGGCGACTTGAGATTGTATGTCTGTGTTTACTACGAATAAGCAACCTTGTAGCGCTACACAGTAAAATGTAAAATACATAAATGTAACTTTTGAAACCTTATTAAAATACTCGGGCCTTTTTGTAGCCCTTTTTTAAATTTATAACATAACTTATAACACAATTTATGAGAAAAATGAGTCGTTATCTTATGTCCAGGCTAAAATGGACTGGTCATGCATTTAAGAAGGTGAAAATTTAATCTAATTTCACACAGAGCACGAGCATCCATCCATCCATCCATCCATCCATCCTCTGCTGCTTCAGCCTTTCCCAGCTTCTCTACATGTTCATGAAGAGCCTGAAGAGGGTGTGAGACAGAGCACACCCTGGACAGGTCTGGACCAGTCTGTCGCTGGAGTTTCGAGCTTATACATAATCATTTTGGGAATTGAGATTGATTTAAAATATGATTGCAGTTTCATGGACAAACCCTCTGGGTACAACTTCATCTTCTGGTCTCTTCTACAACATCCAAAAATTCCTGTCTGTCATTTTGCTCACCCTAAATTCATTTCATACGGCTGTGATTCTGCTTCTCTCCAAGCAGCAAAGCAATAAATAGCATAGAAGTATTAAGCATTGCTGGGAAAAAGTGTGGTTATTGAGCATTTTACATTACTGAGGTTATTACTTGCTGTCTTCAATGTGTGCAAGTTTCATACAAGGTTCATTTTTATGTAATTTCTACTGCCTTTGCCACCTCATCGCTCACAAAGTCTTGCATGGTACCCAAGTTTCTTTTACAATACACAAAAGCAGGATTGCTGTGAAATAACTGGTATTATTTAGATATATTTTTGCTTATCCGGTATGCATTCATTTGTCTGTAAAAGCCTCTAGTCGGAACAGATGGATGAGGATGGAGGGGCTCTGCCTTGCCGGCGCGCTGGTCTATCAAAATGAGCTGGATTGTGAATAAGAGATTTCATTGCGTGGCAACCAGTCGAGGGATGTGATTTACAGGGATCTGTGCACTTGGAAGCTCTCCGGCTCACTCCTCACAGCAGTTTGTTCAGCTGTCACAGATGCTGCACGTCGTACAGTAGTGGCACAGAGCTTCATGACACCACGGCTTACACAAAAGGAAACACTCAAATCCTCTCTGCACACAGGCCACTGTGCTGAACTCGGAGTACACTTACAAATTGAAAAGCGTGGGTTTCTGCCCCTTCATAACCACTTGCCCATTTTAATACTGGACTTTAGATAATTTAGAGGGTCATTTTGGCTCATTAATAAAGAGGCCAAGTTGAAACCCGTTTTCAACGTTCCCATTAAAATTGCTATTATACTTTTCAGGGGTTTTTTTTTCCTTAAGCGAATAACAATTTACTGAAAAGGATTCCTTATTTAAAATCAAATTAGGATTTCCTAATAAGTTCTCCTAAGTTGCAGTGGTATTATTCATTCTTCCATTTTGTAAAAGCCAACTACAGAAGCATAAAAAGGCATTATCTGATTGGATTTCATGAGATAAGTAAGGGCAGAAAAAAAAGATGTCTTCCCCACCCCTTTTTGGTTCAATAAAAGTCTCTCTTTGCTGTGGAGACTTTTAATATTTTATATCTGCCATTTAAGTTTGATCTGTGTCAGCATTTCTTAGATTGTTGAGTGTAAGAAGCAAAAAGGTAGACATCTATACACATTTCCTGCTTTAAGTTGTGTTCAAAAGGAATATTCAACACACATATAATAATAATAATAATAATAATAATAATAATAATAATAATAATAATAATAATAATAATAATAATAATGTAAGCTAACTTGAAGCACAACAAAAGGAACTCAAGTTTGCCCTTCAGTATTTTCTAATGCCCTGAGCTCCAAATAAAAAGAGGCTGACACTGCAGTTTTTTTTCATTGTGTGTCTGTAATTTGTTTTTGCTCTCTTTTTTATCAGCGTCATGATTGGCAGTCCCATTTCAGTGTAATGGCAGACATCTTGACCCTATTCTGAAATTGCAAGTGACAGATCCCCGTGACCTGATAGAAGGAAATTTGCAAGTGAAAATGAGTCGCTCAGTTTTCTTGGTATGCATTAAAACCCCTTTTTTTCTTGCACATCTGGTTTTTATTTTAATTTTTCATGTTTGTTAACTATTTATTTTTTCTAGTTTTCCCAGTAGTATATACAAATGGCTGCAGGCAGTGTGACATTAGCATACTTGCTGGTTGTAATGAAGGCATTTAAGTCATGTAGAAATGCAAAACATGACTGTGAAGAGATGTGAGCTCTGCCACCATCAGCCTCAGAGCTCAGTTAGTGGCAGGCAGTTGTAAAAACTGACACCTTACAGTCAAATATCATTTGTTTATGGCATATTTTATTACTGTGTGCACCTCTGCAATGTGTCATTTTGTTTGTATTCGCTCGATTACTGTGCAAAAAGTTCAGCTGTGATCTCCAGATGAAAATTAGCTCTGAGCAAATTCAGGTATAAGACATAAAATTATCATATTTTAAACTTCAAAAGGTCTCCCATAGAAGAAGAACATGATATAAGTTAACCCCACCTTTTCCCATGTGGAGCCGACTAAGCCATCTTAATGTCTTACCTGGTGATTTCCTCTTTCAGGGCAGCGGGGTCAGGTGGGTAAAACTTGACACGCAAACACATGGTGAATGGAGGCTGGGCTACAAACAGGAGATATATTTCTTTCAGGGGTTTTACTCTAATCAACTCTGGACATCTTGGAAAAGGAATAAACCAAAAACAGTATCAACAAACTCATCAAGGATCTCAAACTAAATACTTACATTTCATTTGTTTGGCAATTGACTTTGTAAACTCCAACCAGTGCTGTAGGGAAGAGAAAGAGAAGTAAAGACCTGCACTTTGAACACTGATTCGATATCTGCCAAACTGTCAGTCTGGGATCTGATTACTCAGCAGCTGGGCATGATGACTTAAAATCTATAGCTGGAAGGCACAGTAGAATTACTCCCATCGCCTCGCCTTCTGTTTATTTAGACTCCCTCCAACACAGTCACCATGCAGAGAAAAGAAAGACATTTAGAAGATAATCAGGAGAGTGCTGCTTTTCTGTTTCTTTTGAGCACCAACCATCAAGATTCATTAGTGGTTTTAATCAGTGAGATAATCAGAGTTTGACAATGGGGCACGGAAGTCAACACAGGGTAGCCATAGATGCTATAAAGAAAGGGCGATTGGCTGAGGCAAGGTCGGTTAGTTTTCTGGGGCAATTTTTTTTGAAAGATTTTTGTTCTCTACAAGATCTGCCTCCTTGAGATATCAACCTGGTAAATAATGCATGTGTAAAATGCAATGCTGAATAGCCCTCAAGGTATCCTATCTTTTCATTGTGTAGAGCTAGAGTTGAAACGTTTACACAAAGATCCAGCAGAAAGTCTTATCATGTCTGACTAGCAAATGCAGTCATACATGATGGGAATGGTGATGTGAAATGCTGTACAACAAAGCATCGTTATTCCATGTTTATTTCTGAATCATCCACTATCTCAGAGCCTATTGGATTGTGCATTCTTAGCATTAAATAGCATATGTTTCGCTTATGACTTTGTGTATTTAGAGGCTGTAAAGTAACCTCCATCTGATTACTTTACTTCGATCCCTTGGCTTCCAATTTATTTGTTTGGTTCACAAAAACAAAACATAAAAAAATGGATGTGTGTGCCATGTGCTGCAGAGATGTGGGGTGTGCAAAATGGGTGGTTGTTGGAATACTGGTGGAGGCTGAAAAATGTAAAAATATCCCCACTGAAGTAAAATACTGAAGTGACATTTGAGAGTGTAAAAAGAATAAAGCTTTTTAGACCTTTTAAAGAATTTGTAATCTTATTTACAGTTAAAGGTTGAATAATTAAGGAGTCCTCAGTTCAAGCTCTGCAAATCTACCTATCACTGTGTCATTTTTTCCTTTAATTCATATTCACTTCAGTCAAAGAGGTTGGCTTTTTGCCAGCTTTTATTATTAATCTGTAGATCTACCCATCTGTTCAGAATCCTTAAATAGACCCAAATGCTTTCTTATCCTGGCATCAGCTTCCCATTATTTTCTTCAGCGCTTTTAAGATTTACATATGCATACGGTTATCCTTTAAATCCAGCGTAGCGAATGAATCTCAATGCTGTATAACCTTTTTGAGGCATAAAATGGATTTTTGAGGACAAGGACCCAGCTAACTTGTGCTCACAAATGATCTAAAAGGTGAACAAAACTTAATGTAATGTAATAATGTAAGAAACTTAACAAGAGATGATTATTGCTGGGAAATGCAAATATTAAAAAGTTGGGTTTTATTGACAGAGGGAAATTTCTTTTTTAATTTGTTTTGTTTTATTTTTCTATTTGGTGGGTTTGTTATGAACAGGGGTGCACATAAATGGTCCGCAGATGGGCATGCGCTGTCAAAATAAAAAACGCGCACCAGATAAGAAGTTGCAACGCGCGTTTGCGTACATACGATTTTCACGGCACATTCTGCACCACATCTATGTGCGTTCATCATTTGTTTGAAGCCAGCTCACCTCCTGCAACCACTATTCCAAGAATACGTGCTTCTTTTGCGGTTCGGACTCCTTCTGACATTTCTTTGGAGGCGCAGGAACACCAGTAATTGCTTAAAGGAGCTTGCTTCTTCGACATCTTTAAGAGTTTTAAACAAATGTCTGTCCTCCTCCTGAAAATCTTATGTACACAAACGCGCGTTGCAACTTCTTATCTGGTGCACGTCTTTTATTTTGACAGCGCATGCGCACCTGTCGACCACTTATGTGCACCCCTGGTTGTGAAGAAGATTCATACTTACTCTCTGCTTGTCTGGGTCAACATATCTGATGCCAAAGTAGTCTTTCTCCAGCAGGTTAAGATGGTGGCAAATGAGGTCAAACAAGTACTGTCCTTTGGCGTCCCGCTGAAAGAGACATGACATGAGATCGTATAAGAAGATTCAAACAATGTGCCCATTACTGAGGGATATTAAAGTCAGAAGGGTACGGGAAAAAACATGACTGCACAGTCTCCATCCTCCCTCACAGTAGTTGCATACTGGGACACAGTTAATGAACCCCAAGCAGATCAATGTTGTTTACTGTACACACAAACACTTGGAATCAAAATCTAGACTCCACATTACAGACAGAGCAGCAAACAGCATCGTGCATTATAAAATGAAGAGGACATTTAAAGACATAATAATAGTGCTACATCGAGCTGATTTATTTCTGTCTCATCAGGAAGTCCATCTTTTTTTTTCTTTTTTTCTTTTTGAGCCTCTGAAAAGTCAAAACGGCCACCAGAAAATGTTTTAATATTTTACAACCCTCAAGGGAGATATATGAAGGCTATCAAATATTTATATGGAGGCAGCAGCCATCTGTGAACGCTCTGAAACATTACTGCAGCAGAAAAAGACCCGAAAAAGCAGCAAGACAGTGAGTAGGCTCACTGCAGACTGGAAGATATAGGCCTTGTCATGCAATGCAGGCAAAAAATCTAAATTTATGACTATTTTTTTAGATTTCTTTTTGTTTCTGTGGGCCTGTACTTGACCAAAATAGTGAAGATGGACTGGAAAGGGGGAGAGATAGACGGGGAGATGAAGTGAAGCAAAGGGCCAGAGGATGAATCAAACTCAGGTCACTGCATGGAGAAATAAGTCTTAAGTGAATGGTAGACACGCTGAGCCAGGTGTGATATGGGGGAGCCCCAGGATACTGTAACACACACATACATACACATACACACACATATATATATATATCAGATGTGACAGTGAATGTTATTCACTTTTGGAACTAGCAGTTTAACTCAGAGTAAATATGGCTTTACAAAAAGCTGCATGTACCCAATGTGACTCATTGAAAATCTATTTTAGTGAAGTCTTTATTTAGATTTAACTACATCATTAAGACGCATAGCTCCCACTGAATGCAAAATGAACCATGAGAAGTAATTTGGCGTGTTATAACAGTGCCAACAAAAATCATCTGTGATGGACAACACTGCAATATTTCACCCCTCTTGGGCTTGTAGTATAGACCAAAAGTGATGTTGAGAAAGAAAAGGGAACAGTTACCTTAACTGATTTAAAAAGGCAAAGGGTTTTTGTGACATACACATGCATTTCACATACACTTCTCCTACGTTGAATGAATGGACTTCAGTCAGCTAGGAGCAATAGGTGTGGTTATGCACTGAAAAATGCAAACAAATTGTGAACATTTATTAGACCACCACCCAGTGTAAGGTTTATATCAGAGCTGCTCTAAACTAACAGTGTTAGTAATTATCAAAATATTTTTTTATGTTGCTGTAATGGTTACATCAGTATGCACAATCAATATGATATTTTTAATGCTAAAATTATTGTTATTATCCATTCATTTTTAAATTTTCTGTTTTAAAAAAGCAGAACAAATAGTAAAGCAGATCGGGGGGTTTTAAAACACCAAAATTGCAGTAATTTACTTGAATTTTAAAGAGGTAAATTAATTTAGTGGTTGAACGTTATGCTTCATTAATTTTTGACTTCTCAATGAAGTCTGCTGTGTCGGTTGAAATCTGGTTATAAAAGCATGAATTTAGTTTGTTACAGTTTGCCTAAAAATATGTTAAATAAATATATTTTTTTACTATCTTTTTACTATACAGGTGGTCCAATAGCACTGTAAATGGAAATTAAGTATATGTGGCAAAAAAAGAGTTTGTATAATTCTAACAAGCTTGAAAGTCAACATTTAGTCTGACCACCTTTATTCTTCAACACAGCCTGAACTTTCTTAGACAAGCTGTAATTTCTTCAAGTAGTCTACAGGACGTCTCGAAGGACATTCAAAGTTCTTCTTTGGCTATTGCTGCCTTTTGTTTCATTCTATGTCAAGATGATCCCACAGTGATTCAATGATGTTGAAATTCAAGCTCTTAGGAGGCCAGTCTATGACTGATAATGTTCCATTGTGTATTTTTATATTCAGGTATTAGGGGTGGGAATCAAGAACCAGTACTTTTAGACATCCGGCTCCCAGCAGTTAAATTCCTTGGAATTGTTAGCCCGCTTGCCTTTCAATTCCACTCACAGCTCCGGCACAAGTACTACAATCAGCTGACTTCAGTGTGTGTGCTGGAGGAGAAAAATAGTGGTGACAACTACAACGTGGATATGAACATTATTTTTATTTTTATTGCACAAAAGGGTGAGAGCACAATGGTAAAGTGCAAACTGCATCCAGAACAGACACAACTGCATTATACTTCTAACACAACTTTGGGTCTTGGCAAGTACTAGCATATACAGCATGCTAACCCTAAGCTAGCCCAGAACCCAGACTGTGCTAAAACTGAGTGAATGCAGACCCACGCCCAGCAACCAGACCCTGAACTTCAACAGGTAACAATGTTTCCATGTTTCTTTATACTGGTTTTTATCTTTGCTTTGTATTCATACTTAAATAATAGGAGAAAGATTATATATGCGTCTTCATTAGAATAGGGATTTGTGTTGGTGTGTGGGACTGTAGCATATGTAGACAACGTGTTTCATGTAACAACAGATGTAATGAGTAGCGTAACAAATTAATTTCTCCTGCGAGTAGTTAGGTAATGTTCTGCATTACTTTTAGGAAAGTGTTCTGTGTAATATATGTAATACATTACTTTTTTAGTAATTACCCCAACAGGCAAAAAACCTCCAACATGCACAAACATTTGACCAAACAGCATGCAATTAATTTGCACAAATGTAATGTCTTTGATATGCTGCTTAGCGATGGTAGTGACTCTCAAAGTGTAGCCAATAAGAACCCAATGAGAATCGATGAGTGATATCGATAATGGCATCGGAATTTCTAAATCTTATCAATTCCCTTCCCTACCAGTTATGCTTTTGCTGCATTGGCAGTGTATTTAGGAACACTGATATCCTTAAAAATCGAACTCTTTGCCATTGAAACACTTTCCAGTTAACAGTAGGATCAAAGCCTGATGGTACTTTTCTGCATTTATAATTTAATCAATTTTGACAACGTTGACAAGAAATGCAGGCTTTGACAGAGTCTCCACCGTGTTTTCTGTTTGCAGACACTCACTGTTATACCTCTCCCTTGATATCCTCACTATATAATAATGGAGATTTATTGCAGTATGTCTTAAAATGTCTCCTTTGAGGCGTATCACCATGGATTGGATGTACAGCAAGTGAAATGTTTTTGCCCCTTGCACACTGTACTGTACATATAGGATATATTTTGTCTTTGTTGTAAAGGACACTATAAAATATCTGACTCTGCCCTTCAGAAGACCCAGTGTTCACATAACTGCAGAGTCAGAGAAAGTCATAGGCAGATATGTGAGAACGGGAGAAAGTGAAGGGAAAGGCAAAACCAAACAGAAAGTGAGATCAAATTAAGAGAGAGCACAAGAACGCAGGGAGACGACGGAAAACAAAGAAGGCCAGATGACTCTGATTAATATGTCTCTATCCAACACCACAATCAATAGGGGATAGGAGAATAAGTGCACTGAAGGACTGGTTCATGTGTGAACCACAATCTATGCTCAGGCCTGCTGAGACATATCATGTCGGACAATGTGTGAATCTATGACGAATCCTGTCCACACTTTCATATCACTCAGTATCAGATCAGATTTTTGAACAAACCCCTCCGGTAACACATGTCAGCTGTGGTGCACATATTATTATTCCAAAACCTTAATCCATCCATCCATCTTCATCCGCTTTATCCGGGGCCGGGTCGCGGGGGCAGCAGCCTAAGCAAAGAGGCCCAGACCTCCCTCTCCCCAGCCACCTCCTCCAGCTCATCCGGGGGAACACCAAGGCGTTCCCAGGCCAGCCGAGAGATATAATCTCTCCAGCGTGTCCTGGGTCTGCCCCGGGGCCTCCTCCCGGTGGGACATGCCTGGAACACCTCACCCAGGAGGCGCCCAGGGGGCATCCTTACCAGATGCCCAAACCACCTCAGCTGGCTCCTTTCGATGTGGAGCAGCAGCGGCTCTACTCTGAGCCCCTCCCGGATGGCCGAACTTCTCACCCTATCTCTAAGGGAGATGCCAGCCACCCTTCGGAGGAAGCTCATTTCCGCCGCTTGTATCCGCGATCTCGTCCTTTCGGTCACTACCCACAGCTCGTGGCCATAGGTGAGGGTAGGGACGTAGATCGACCGGTAAATTGAGAGCTTCGCTTTTACACTCAGCTCCCTCTTCACCACGACGGACCGGTGCAGCGTCTGCATTACTGCAGCTGCAGCCCCAATCCGTCTGTCATCTCCGGCTCCCTTCTCCCATCACTCGCGAACAAGACCCCGAGATACTTGAACTCCTCCACTTGGGGCAGGACCTCATCCCCGACCCGGAGTGGGCACTCCACCCTTTTCCGGCTGAGAACCATGGCCTCAGATTTGGAGGTGCTGATCCTCATTCCCGCTGCGTCACACTCGGCTGCGAACCGCTCCAGTGCGAGCTGGAGGCCCTCACCCGATGAAGCCAACAGAACCACATCATCCGCAAAGATCAGAGATGAGATCCTGAGGCCACCAAAGCGAAAGCCCTCCGCCACTTGGCTGCGCCTAGAAATCCTGTCCATAAAAATTATGAACAGAACCGGTGACAAAGGGCAGCCCTGGCGGAGCCCATCACCCACCGGGAACGAGTCCGACTTATTGCCGGCAATGCGAACCAAGCTCTTGCAACGGTTGTATAGGGATTGAATGGCCCGTAGCAATGGGCCAGACACCCCATACTCCCGCAACACCTCCCACAGGACACCCCGAGGGACACGGTCGAATGCCTTCTCCAAGTCCACAAAACACATGTAGACTGGTTGGGCAAACTCCCATGCACCCTCAAGTATCCTCGAGAGGATGAAGAGCTGGTCCAGTGTTCCGCGACCAGGACGAAAACCGCATTGTTCCTCCTGCATCAGAGGTTCGACTAGCGGACGAACTCTCCTTTCCAGCACCCTGGCATAGACTTTCCCGGGGAGGCTGAGGAGTGTGATCCCCCTGTAGTTGGAACACACCCTCCGGTCCCCCTTCTTAAAGATGGGGACCACCACCCCGGTCTGCCAATCCACGGGTACTGCCCCTGATCTCCACGCAACATTGCAGAGGCGTGTCAACCAGGACAGCCCTACAACGTCCAGAGCCTTCAGGAACTCGGGGCGGACCTCATCAACACCAGGGGCTCTGCCACCAAGGAGTTGTTTAACTGCCTCAGTGACCTCGCCCCCAGAAATTGGCGGGTCATTCCCCTCATCCCCAGACTCTGCTTCCTCCTTGGAAGACGCGTCAGTGGGATTAAGGAGGTCCTCGAAGTATTCCTTCCACCGCCTGACAATTTTCTCAGTCGACGTCAGCAGCGCTCCGCCAGCACTATACACAGTGCAGGTAGAGCACCGCTTTCCCCTCCTGAGACGCCTGACGGTTTGCCAGAACCTCTTCGAGGCAGTCCGAAAGTCTTTTTCCATGGCCTCTCCGAACTCCTCCCACACCCGAGTTTTTGCTTCAGCCACTGCCCGAGCCGCATTCCGCTTGGCCTGTCGATACCTGTCGGCTGCCTCCGGAGTCCCACAGGCTAACCAAGCCCGATAGGACTCCTTCTTCATCCTGGTGGCTCCCTTCACCTCTGGTGCCCACCATTTGGTTCGGGATTACCACCACGGCAGGCACCAACCACCTTGCGGCCGCAGCTCAATGCAGCAGCTTCGGCAATGGAGGCGCTGAACATGGTCCATTCGGACTCGATGTCCCCCGCCTCCCTCGGAATGCTGTTGAAGCTCTGCCGGAGGTGTGCGTTGAAGATCTCGCGGACTGGGGCCTCTGCTAGTCGTTCCCAGCACACCCTCACTACGCGTTTAGGTGCACCAGGTCTGTCCAGTGTCCTCCCCCGCCACCTGATCCAACTCACCACCAGGTGGTGATCAGTTGACAGCTCAGCCCCTCTCTTTACCCGAGTGTCCAGAACATATGGTCGCAGGTCTGGTGATACGATTACAAAATCGATCATCGACCTACGGCCTAGAGCGTCCTGGTGCCACGTGCACTTATGGACACTCTTATGTTCGACCAAGGTGTTCGTTATGGCCAAACTGTGATTAGCACAGAAGTCCAATAACAAAGCACCGCTCGGGTTCAGATCAGGGAGGCCGTTCCTCCCAATCACGCCCCTCCAGGTCTCGCTGTCGTTACCCACGTGAGCATTGAAGTCTCCCAGCAGGACAACAGAGTCTCCAGGTGGAGCACCTTCCAGCACCCCCCCCAGGGACTCTAAGAAGGCTGGGTACTCCGAACTGCCACTCGGCGCATAAGCGCAGATGACAGTCAGGACCCGTTCCCTGACCCTAAGGCGCAGGGAACAAACCCTCTCGTCCACCGGGAAAAACCCCAACGTACCGGCAGCAAGCCGAGGGGATATTAGAATACCCACCCCAGCCCGCCGCCTCTCACCAGGGGCAACTCCAGACTGAGACAGAGTCCAGCCCCTCTCCAGGAGACTGGTTCCAGAGCCCAAGCCGTGCGTAGAGGTGAGCCCGACTATATCTAGCCGGTACCTCTCAACCTCACGCACTAACTCAAGCTCCTTCCCCACCAGAGAGGTGACATTCCATGTCCCTATTGCCAGTCTTGGCAGCCGGGGGTCAGTCTGCCAGGGCCTCCGCTCCTGGCCGCCACACAATGCACCCGACCCCTATGGCGCCTCCTGCGGGTGGTGGGCCTGCGGGAGGATGGGCCCATGTCTCCTCTTCGGGCTGTGCCCGGCCGGGCCCCATGGACTAAGGCCCGGCCACCAGACGCTCGCCCTCGGGCACCCTCCCCGGGCCTGGCTCCAGGGCGGGGCCCCGGTAACCCTATCCCGGGCAGGGTAAACTGTTCCCTCGGTGTTTTTTTTCATAGGGGTCTTCTGAATCGCCAAAACCTTAATGAGGGGTTTTTTTTTAAACTTAAATTGATGAAAAGTGCTCTTCTTTAAGAACCTAACTCTCTCCATCAGACTGTCAGACTGAGTGAATTCACTTTTCACTAAAGCAACAGATATGAACACAGCAGTTTCATGGTATATATCTCTAGGATACACATGAATTTTTCAGTGTTGTTTTAACATTTTCAGCTATTGTAAAGAGTTTACGTGCCTACTTGTACTGGCCCAGCAAACTTGGATCTAATCAATTTATTTTATTTACTCTGTTTCGTGTGGTGTTCCACTTTAACAAATTTGCCTTGGTTTCTGTCTGAACATGAAGCCTTGCTGACAACATCATTCTCTTCTTTGTGCCAGTGAAGCTACATCACATGCTGAATGCTAAATGACCAGTGTGGCCTGTTCTCTCCTTATTTCATGACAAATTAAGCAGACAAAGAAATCTAGAGATGATTCTAAGGGTTGAGCATACATTCGGTAGATGTTCACTAGAACTCTCAATATGAGGTCCAAAGAGATATTGATACAAGGTAAGGAGGCTATTATGGCCTTTCGGTCTGCTTTTTTAAGCTTTTTATTGATGTCTTTCAGGTTTAGCCCTTAGTTGAGGATTTTTGTTAGGATTATTATTTTTAGTTATTGTTTAATTGAAACCTAGCTTCTATTAGCTTTTCGCATGCATTACCAGATTGCTTGTGTTTTGGTTCACTTTTTTCTAGTTTCCCTGAATGTTAAATGACTGTGTGTATGTGTGTCTGGTATTTGTTAGTTTCTTCCTATCTAGTATTGTTACTTGTAGTGTCTAGTGTCTTATGTTTAGCTTTACTTCCTCATGTGTCATTGTCTTTGATTGTTATTGTCTTGTTACCCCGTTGTGTCCACTTCTTCTAATTACTCTCATGTGTTTAAATAGGACTGTTCCAACAGTCTCTGTCTCAGCAAATTCCCTTGTTCCCTTGTATGGTTGTTGTAGAAGTTTGTTTGTTTGTGTAAATGGTAAATGGACTGGTTCTTATATAGCGCTTTTCTACTCTGTCCGAGCACTCAAAGCGCTTTATACAGCTAATTCATTCACCCAATCACACCCATTCACACAAGCACTTCTAAGTTTAAGTGCTAAGTATCTAACATTCATACACATTCACACTCCGATGGATGCATCGGAGAGCATTAGTTAGTATCTTGCCCAAGGATATTTGGCATGCAGACTGGAGCAGCCTGGGATTGAACCACCGACCTTCTGATTAGTGGCTGATCCGCTCTGCCACCTGAGCTACAGCCACCCCGTGTGTGTGTGTGTGTGTGTGTGTGTGTGTGTGTGTGTGTGTGTGTGTGTGTGTGTGTGTGTGTGTGTGTGTGTGTGTGTGTGTGTGTGTGTGTGTGTGTGTGTGTGTGTGTGTGTGTGTGTGTGTGTGTGTGTGCACACGTGTACTTTTCCTCTCATGGTGTTATTTAAATCATCTTAATTAAACAGCTTATTTTTGTTACATCTTATATTCCTCCAAAGTCTGAATTTGTGGCTCCTTAGAGTGCTAATCACGATAGAGCTATTATCAGCTATCATTAGGTCATTGGGAATGGACATATCAGTAATCTAGTATGTTCTTAAAAAGAGAGCATGCACTGGCCGCCCAGCAACACTAAAAATCTTTAAAGTCCGCAGTAGACATCTAAATTGGATGATTACAAAATTGTTTCGTTGGTTAACAAAAATAACTTCGTAATATTTAGCCAAGTCAAGAATATCTTCGTAGATGTATCATTATTAAAGTTTACAGCCAAGTCTTTATGAATGTGAATACAGAGGGTTTATGACAAGGTGCAAACCACTGGTTACAGTCATGAACCGGAAGCCCACATTACCAGAAAACATCTAACAAAACCGCCACAGGTTCTTTGTACAAATGAAACCAAGATTAACTTGTATTAACATGATAGGAAGAGGAAGGACGGAGAAGAAGGAACCAGCTCTTCACAGTGGAAATGTATAATGGTGCAAAGCACACTGTAAAAGCAATCCGAGACTTTTTCAAGGCAAACAAATGGGATGTTCTTCAACGGGCAAGTCAGTCCCTTGATTTCAACAAAAGGAAAGCATGCTATTCAGTTACTGAAGACAAAACTGAAGGCAGATAACCACAAACAAGCGACAACTAAAGGTAGCTGCAGAGCACTTCAAAGGAGAAAACAACATTTGGTGTCCATGGACACTAGACAGCCAGTCAACGACTGCAAAGGATTTTCATCAAGTATTAAAAACATTCCTTACATGTAAACATATGCTAGTTTATTTGAAAATGGGTAATTATGTATAAGAATTAATTGCGATTCCTAAACACTTAATGCAATGCTTTTGTAAAGCCCTTGAATTAAAGCTGAAATTCTGAACTTCAATCACATCTTGGTTGTCTGATTTAAAATCCACTGTGGCGAAGGCAAAATTACAAGTAATTTGTCAGTTAATTCAGAACAGTCTTTACGAAATGAATCTATAATGAAAAATCTGCCACAAGAAATAACTTAGTAGAAGCATGCAATTAATAAGTGTTTTTTAATGAAGTATTTGATCCATTCTTTAGCGAACACCAAAGCACAACCTAACATGAATCATGTTTAGTTGTGTCAAGATGTGCACTTACTAGACCTTTCCCAGGATGCACCAGGCTGACCCTCCATCTCCTCTGTCAGTGTGTCTGTATGTCATTGTCATGACAGACACCCAGACTCACCAGGACAAGCCTGCTGACCAGCCCAGGAGCAAAAATAGAAAGGCGCATCCCTCTTGCTCTCTCTCACACACATGCACACACACACATGCACAAACACGCATACACACGCACATTCACTGTTATAATGGATGGTGATACACCTGTGAAACCTCTAAATCCACAGCATTTTCAGAGCCTGTACCTCCCACTCGCTCCATCTGCTTAGCTCTGTAGTGTAAACTATGCAATCCCACTTAATCACTATGCTATGCTAATATGTGCACTCGAGTGTTCGTATATGCCATATCTTAGTGTGTGTGTGTGTGTCTGCCTGTGTTTCCCTGTGTGTGTGAGTGAGTAACTGATGGTCAATATCCATAGAAGTTATGAAACAACATAAGAAGATGCAGGATGATTTGTCTCTGTCCAACACTTTAGAATATAAATGAAGAGGAATGAAAGATAATTGCAAGAGCCATTCATCAAGATTACTAGTCTTCTGAGAAAATATTTCCTCACTTGGGTAAGCAAGCAGATGTGCTTTTTATAGCTGCAGCAGAGGTAAACTATACATGTTCTACAATGGTTTCAGTGTCTCTTACAGCACATTTTAAGTGGTTTGACTAAATAAAGAACTTCTGACCTTGATTTTCCTGTTGTGCATTATGATATAATCCTGTTGTTCCTAGTAATTTACCTGACTCTGCACTGTGATGCAGTTTGTATTACTGAAATCAAAGCACACTGTAACTTTGTCCTGTGCTCATTATTTGCTTTCACTAAACTATGTAGGATAAAGCACCAGAATAAAACTGCCCATAGGCAGCTGACCAAACACTTGTAATGTATGGATGGTGTTGTGTTCCATACTAATAAGATTCACTGAACTTCAGTAAGGCTTCACTTGCTCCACTGGGAGACAAAGACTGAAACATTATCGATCTGAAGTTAAGTGTTCTTCAACATCCTTAAACTCAGAATTAAGCAGCAATACACTGTTGGCTACTGGGAGGAAATGCTATATGTTTCCAGTTAAAGCACAGTTTTATTGTTTTTGAGTAGATAAACTGCAGCTCTGTTATGTGGTTTGTGGTCATGTGATTTCATTGTGGGAATTGCTTCTCTCACTGCTTTCTCTCCCTTTGGTTTTACTGCTGTGGAGGAAATAATTGGATCTGTGCTATATTTGGATTAAAACCCTTTTATAGTCAAAACATCATGAAACTGTGAAATATAATAACCTGCTATTAAGATGAACAGACACACATTTAAGACCTTATACAACAGGCTTTGTAGTGAGATTGTCTTTTGTTTTATATTCAACATAAGGACTGAAAAAAGGCCTTGGTAACGAAGTCTGTCATGCATCCTCTTTTTCAAGATTTAACACTCATGAAGTTCATAGTAATTGGGCTTTAAAAACAGAGTTATTAAGTTCTCTTAATTGGTAATGCCACATAACATCGCACAGGGTAAATATCATTACTGCCATATCATCCCATTGAACTGCAGAGAATTAGACATATTAATTAGTTTAATCTAACCCTCTTTCACTGACATACAGTTGCTAACACACTTCATACTTTTCTTAAGTGGCTGAAATGACATGAGGGGCAATCGTGGCTCAAGAGTTGGGAGTTCGCCTTATAATCGGAAGGTTGCCGGTTCGAGCCCCAGCTTGGACAGTCTCGGTCATTGTGTCCTTGGGCAAGACACTTCACCCGTTGCCTACTGGTGGTGGTCAGAGGGCCCGGTGGCACCAGTGTCCGGCAGCCTCGCCTCTGTCATTGCGCCTCAGGGTGGGTGTGGCTACAATGTAGCTTGCCATCACCAGTGTGTGAATGGGTGGATGACTGGTTGTGTAAAGCGCTTTGGGATCCTTAGGGACTAGTAAAGTGCTATGCAAATACAGGCCATTTACCATTTGTGCAAGTCAAGTATCTAAATGTGGCTGAAGTAAAATGCTACGTTAATTTTACAACGTCCTCTGTCAGCAGCCACTCTGAAATATCTTTTCTATTATTGTCCAGTTGATGTCTCTCGTGCAAGTGTATTTTGTGTTGAGATCAGGAGTTCTCAACGCTTTGAGTGCCAATTAAGGGAGCCATCATATAACTGACTGCTCCACCGACTTTGCTTTTATTGTAGTGTTTGTCATATATCTGCTCAGAGGGTGATGAGTTCTGTTGGTAATTGTTGTAACTGTAGTGGTTTTTTGTTATATTTCTTTACAACAGCTGTATATTTCAGCATTTAAAGGTTCAGTCTGTTAGATATTGAATTGAAGAGAATCCCCCTTTCTTTTGCTCTGTTCCTATATAATGGTATGATATTGATAAAAACCTATAGATTAATAGTCCACTCTTTTCTTATTAAGTACATGAGTCAAGTTTAATACTAGAAAGGGCCAGCACTAGCCCACAGGTTGCACATTGAGAACCCTGGGGTTATACTGTTAGAATTAAATTTGCTTTATAGCATATTCACAGACAAAAAAAGCATAAAAACTAATCACACATATTCATTAAAACCACTTTCCTAGAATAACTCTACTTTCTAAAGGTTTAGGCCTTAACTATGTTTTCTTTATACTGTGATGTACAGTGTATGATCAGTTAAAATGAGTACATATATGAGTATATATTATTAATTATTTAATTAATTAATTATTCCAGTGCACAAACAGCACTTATTACAATGCAATCTTATGGCAGTGTGTATTCTTGTACCGATAAAGTAGCTCGGGCTAATATTATCCTGTCAGCTTACATTAAATTCACTGAAAAAATCATTAAGCTTTGGCATTTGATTTCACTGGTCTTCCCTGATCAGGATAAATGAATGGCCCAGAGGTTCTGTTCCCCAACACTTGCATGTGTGCTTGCTCAGGTGTATCTGAGAGTGCCTGCAACCTCAGGTATAATTTAATGTAAGAGATCAAATAATCTTAACAACCATCTCATGAATATGGATTTTATGTGAGCCAAGGGGAACATTCAAGACTTGTGATAAATCACAAAAAAGCAGACAGATATCTGTAGACCAAAACCAGTTTTTATGGTCACAGAAATCAACTTTTGAGTTCTAGAAAGGATGAGGATCAGAAAAAGGATTTTCTTTTGCCTCTTATATAACTCAAAAATTGAGGAGAAGACGCACACTGTTCTTACAGGTGAGAATTGCCTTTCCCGCTTTTTAGAAAGAAGTCCACTGAGTATGCTCCATTTATCAGTCCTCCCAGAGAAAACTTTAGCTGGATCGAGACAGGCTTCAGATTCAAGACTCACATTCAGTGCCTTTGAGGAACGATGGATTAGCTCTTTGCTCTTGGGAAGACACTCAAGCAGTTATGGGAATTTGCTAATCCAGTCTTTGTGCACTTACTAAAGCTTATGACAGCATCCTTTAGGATGTATAGTTGAAGATGTACAGCAGGAGCATAGGGTAGAAAGACCACAGTGCTGAGCCATTTGATCTTTGGTATGTTTTGTCTGCGAATGTCATGGTTACAATTTTTATTTTATAGTGATGATAAACTAGTTCTTACTGGTTTCATCACAGTGTCATTACACATATAGGTTTGATAGTTTTAATTATTATAAAATAACTGAAATAAAATTTAGCCTATACTTCAATGAATGAGGTTAAATGAAGTGAAGCCTTCACAAGGCTCATGAATGCTGGCTAACATCTGAAACAATAAGATTTCAAATACAAGCAGCTGACCTCAAAAACTGCACATTCTAATTCTTCCATGGTGAGTCCTGGAGGAGTGGGATTAAGTTTGGCTAAAGTACACTAACCCGTTTTAGGCTCAGCTCAAACTCATATAAATCTGGGAAAACTGAATGAATTATTTGTGGCAATAGCAGTAAACTTATGAGTAATAAGAATCGTAGCATTTTACTTACATATGTACATGTTCATGTATGTACCGGGGTTCTTATGAGATGCGTTGTGATAAGAGTAGTAGCATGGGCATGTGTGCACTGTGATATTAGCCACAGTGACTTCTGGGTAAATTAGATTAGTGCAGGCCTGCCACAGGGAGAGGAATGTATTAAACAAGCAGAGGCCCGTAAGTGCTTTATGAAGGCACGCGCCGTGTTTCATCACAGCTATAATAAAAGTGATAAATGGGGAGATGGAAATAACCCAGACTGGGGCCAAATGATCACTGTGCTCCTTTAGTGGGAGCATCAACAGCAGCAGCACGCCGCTCTCTCAGCATGGCCAGGCCTTGCATTAGATTAATTATTGAGAGGGGTTCCATATCAGCTTGGGAAACACCACATCAATAAATAATGGTGTCATTTTAAGCTAGAGGATGGAAATTGCAACAACTGTGGGAATAGTTTTGAAAAAATTACTGCTTATAATAGCGTCTGGTAAAAGTGGTGCTTGACAACGTTTTGTTTCAGTTTTGCAACGCCACACAGCTCTCAGCTTTAGGTTAGCAGACGATTAAATGGAAGTATGGTTCACGGTGGTCTCAAACGTTGCCTGCTTCTTTGGAGCTCAACAACAAAGTTAATATTTAGCATATCTCAAAGCTCCACTGCATGATCTTTACGCTGATTTTTGCTGTTCTTTAAGAAGCTGTCCCTAAAGCTGCAAGCCTGTAAATGGCTTAGTATAATCTTATGATATGGTAATGTGTACCTTCCATATTCTACAGAGCGAAAGACTGTAGTGGATGCTCCTGTCAGTCAGCGGCTGTTTGGTAAGAAGATTTACACTCAACATGCCTTCACTGGCAATCTCATGGAAGAAATAAATCAGCTATATTGCAATGGCTTTTGCAGAAAGAAAGAAAGTGACTCATGTATATTCTGAACATATTTTGAGTTACTTTAAATAATCAGACAACAGGCACCAACACCATGGTGATGTAATAGTACTACTATACATTTCAATAACCTGGTGATGATGTGCACTATAGTTTATACTAGGTTTCATTAAGCTTCTCTGTTTGTTTGCTTAGTATATCTTACATTACTTAAATAAATAGGCTGTCTCCGTGACAGCTGTAGTCACCCAGCTGTTTGCTCTAGCTGCATAATTCATGGACGCATGTGAGAGCAGTAATAAAGAACAGTATTTATTTATCCCTGACATCTTGCATGAATAGCCTCTTTGAAAGTGCAGAATCTAAAAGTATAGCTAAGGATTTGTATCAAAACTCAATGGATCCAAACTCAAGACTCAAAACACCACTTTTCTTTCTCAGCAGCATGATTAAAAAGAGCATGGAATTCTTCTCTGAATTCAGTAGAGCTCAACTAAAAGCACAAGGCTATGCAGACCTGTGTTGACACTGGAAAAAAGAAAGTAGACACACTGAATAAAACCGTACTCAATGGCATTTCTATGGGGATGACTCACACCACTTCTTGTGGATAAGGCTCTCTCATTTCCATGTATTTTCCCCCAAATTGCATGAGACTGGGTCTTTATTTTCCTCTACAGCCATTAATTTACTGGTGATTCATTCTTGCTACACAGCACAGTGACACTACATTAAATTGCTCAGAATATATTGCTCGTCCTCAGATTTAATCTCAGTTCAACACAAGAAAAACACAGTGAGTATGAAGTCATGTTAGGAGAGGGACTTTTTGACATGAGTAAAGCGACTCATTTTGAGCTGAACATTTCAATTAAATCTTAGCTTTTAGAACAGGATTCGTGAAATATGGCTTTTTTCATGAAAAAATATGGGTGATTCACAGTATAAACTCTCATGATCAAATCATTAAAACGTTGAAAACATATTAACAATGTGTGCATAAACCAACTAGGGATAACATTATCACCACCTACCTAATGTTGTGTAAGTGCCCATTTATTTGGTCTTGCTGCCCAAACATCTATTGGGGCATGGACTACACTAGACCCCTTAAGATGTACTGTGGTGCCTTGCACCAAGATATTAATAAGTTATCCTTTAAATTTCCAGATAGGGATTCCATGGATTGGACTTTTTTGTCCAGATCTAGAGAATTTGGAGGTCAAGTCAACATCTCAAAGTCATTGTTGGAGAATTCAAACCATTCTTGAACCATTCCTCTTACTTTGCGGCAGAGCACAAAGAGGGCACAGCCATTAGTGAGTTTTGATGAAAGGGTCTGCAGCGTGTCAAAACAACATCCACATGTATGGGAGAACCCAAGGTTTCCCAGCAGAATATTACCCGAAGCCTCACACTGCCCGCCAGCTTACATTCCTCCCATAATGCATCCTGTTGCCAGCTGTTCCTCAGGTAAGTGACACCAGGCCATCCACATGATAGAAAAGAAAACATGATTCATCAGACCAGGCCACCTGCTTCAATAGCTCCGTGGGCCAGTTCTGATGCACATATGCCAACCATTGGTGCTTTCGGTGGTGAACACGAGTCAGCATAGGCACCCTGTCTGCAGGTATACAGCCCCAAACGCAACAAACTGCACTGTGCATTCTGACAGCTTTCTATCAGAACGCGCATGAACTTTTTCTGCTATTTGAGCTACAATAGCTCGTCTGTTGGATCAGACCAGCCATTTCTCCCTACGTGCATAAATGACCCTTGGCTGCCCAAGAACCTGGCACGGGTTCACCAGTGTTCCTTCGTAGTAATGCCTACAGAGAGCTGCACTTTGGGAAATGCTCCACACAGTCATCAAACCATCCCAATTTAGCTCTTGTGAAACTCGGTGAAATCCTTAAGCTAGCCCATTTTTCTTGCTTCTAACGAATCAACTTTGAGGACAAAATGTTCACTTGCTCCCTAATATGTCTCACTCACTAACAGGCACCATAATGAAAAGATAATTAGTGTCATTTGCTTCACCTGTCAGTGGTAATACTGTTATGCCTGATCAGTATATAGTCTTTTTTCAAATGGACAACCAAATAAAAGGATACACACACACACACACACAAACACACACACACACACACAAAGGTGGTTGGTGATTCAGGAAAGAACAGATAAGTCTGAATAAAAACCAACAAAGAAAAATCCACAGAAAAAAATCCAAAACTAACAAAAGCAGGAGGAGGTTATGCGGGGAATTACAGGAAAGATAAACAGCTGAAAACACAAACTGACAACTGACAAGGCAACACACAGAGTAACTACACAAGAGGAGCACACTAGAGGTGATATTAATGAGGGCAGAGGTGACAATCGAAAAAGTGAGAAAAATAAACCCAACGAGAGGAAGCAAAACAAACACAGACACACAAGCTAGTGTTTAACATAAACAAGCAACAAAAAAATAAAATAAAAGCCAAGGACACGGCAGTGACCATGATGCAGTGTCTGGTTTTTGATAAGCATAAACATTTTGTAGGCAAAGCTGTGAGTCACAAGGTATAATTCAGCAAGAAACAATCACTGAATTTAAAATTCTGCTAATGAAGGGTGTAAGGAAGCAAAAGAGTGGCTGTTAACTATGGTGCCACACTGTGACAACAGCTATGACAGTGAATATGATGATTTGACTGGCCCCTTTTCCTTGGCAACCCAGAGTTGACCATTATAAAATAGACCAGCCTGCCATTCCAAATTGATGGGCACAGCATGATTGTTCAGAATATTAGTCACCTTTTCTTATTCTTAACAATGTGATTGAATAGAGCAGGGCTCTAAATGAATGGATTCGTTTAAGGTTTAGAATAAACACCACCCTTTCAAGTTCATTATGATGATGGCGCGGACGACCAACCCATGCAAAGATTTCAGTGGGTGTTTCATTCATCAGAAAAACAGAATAACTAACAATATAATGTAGGGTGATGTAACTTTGGTAAAGTTGCACAAAATTTCACAAAGACATGCTTAAGCAAAAATTTATATACAATGTAGTGTCAAGCTGTGAGACACTAACATGCTATGACATTGCTTGACTACAGTTTAATACACATCTTTTATTTTCTCACTCATATGCCCCTAAAACAACCCTCGGCTGCAAGGGAAAAAAGACAGTGATCCTCTTAAAAAGATGTTCACTGTCAGCAGGCTGCCATCTTTATTGCCCTTGAAGTGGCCCAGTGGGACTGAACAATGCTGTGACTGTTCGCAATCACTCCTCGGCTTGGTCTTATAAATCCTTTCTTGTTTGGGTAGAGGTTCGAGCTCCTGGGGCCTTCATTAAAGAGATGCCACAGTGGAGAAGTGTCCCTGAGATCAGGAAACCCATAAGAATTATTAGGACAACAATACTCAGTGTTCGCTATTGCTTAAATATGCTGTTAGTGGAAGACGGAAGAAGATTGTGGAGGATATAAAAAGGAAAATAAATAAATAGAGGGAAGCCAGTACAAAAAGAAAGACAACCTTCACAGATGTCTTGTAGCCCCAACTGAGCAGTCTCTTTGTCTTTTCTCTTAGAAAAATCTTGTGATGTGCTTTAACCTCTGATTCAAAGCACTGAGCACTGCTCTCACAATAAAGCCTGACACAATCTCAAAACTTTGGCTGAAAGTTAAAAAGTTTAATTACAAGTGTCCAATCTTATATTTTCAATATTGCATATTTCAGACCAGATAGACAAACAAAACATGGTGACGTGTACCATAAACAGTGGCCAACCTTCTTGAAATAGGCCGCATTTCAAAATAATAATAATATGGATGGATGGATGTTCACGGCTAACCCCTGGGCTTTGTAGCTGGCAACAGTTCAGCTCTGCTATATACACAGTAATTTGCAGTGTGGGAGAAATGCTTTACATACAGTATGCTCTATAGGATGTGAGACTGTAGTTTCTGCATTGTTTTAACATTAAATGCCCTCAACCTATCAGCAACAACTATAGTAGCAAACTGGTAGCTTATTTTTGTCTCAAAATGCTAATAATTAACCCATTAATTACAAGACAATATATTATTACGAAGAAAGCTGCAGCTAATTTGCATTCTTCATACAATCAAAATACATGTTTGTAACTTTTTCCCAAAGCAAAGTCCCCATTAATACCTAAATGCCTTTTTACCACCCTCTGATTATCAGTCATTTAAGAAACATTTAAAATTCTTAAATAGCATCAGACTTTTCATTGCACAGACTTTACAGCCTTTGCCTTTAACACTGAGCAGAGTCCCTAAAAAGTCTTCATTAAAATTCTGTATAACTTTCCTTGTAGTTGCTACACTTTCAAATTTTTCACCGAGGGTTTATATCAAAACATGGTGTTATTCTATATCCATGCAACTACAAGTACGAGACCAGGGAAACATTTTAAAGTCAAGTGGAAGCACAGCTGCTGAATCACTGCTGAAAGAGCTGCAGCCGTGTCTGGCATTTAACAAGCTCTGCAGCAGTGTACGCCCTGTCAGCATTTTTACTGTAGGTTCACAGTCAAAGTTTAGTTTAAAAACACACATACAACAAATATATATTCTATTATATCTAGCTGCATTCGTTATAAATATGTGACATATAAAGTTAAAGAAAGACATTTTATTGCTACATGATTGCTGTACATGTACTTTCTTTCACGTGCACATCAAACAGGCAATCAGAAGGTTCTTAAATTTCCTGGTCATTTCAGATACATGAATTGCTCACTGTATAGCTCATGATCTTGATACTGAAGACCACAGAGGGCAAATTTAAGGCCGGATAAATTAAATGGATCACATTCCAGTTATTGCTCTCTGTGACACACAGTCAGCTATATCTGAGAGTTATTTCTGCCTAAACTTCCTTTCTTTATTTGTTAGATTATGACTGATATGTCTTACAAAAAGAGAGAGAGAATGAAGAAATTCATTCTTTCATTTTATATGGGTAAAAGATACACTAAAAACCATCTGGTAACTGGGGTAATGCATACATACACAGTTCATATGATATCTAATCTTTGAAGCTTGTCTTTTATGTTTTAGATATCACAGAGAAATCCCCTAAAGGTGTTTCTGAGATACTGAGAAGAGGGTGGGCCACGTGGACAGATGACAGATCAATAACATCCCTGTGGCTACGGTTGTTGAATATAAGCCTAAAAATACAATTTCATTTGAGTGGCCATCTTTGAATTTTGGCTTGACAATACAATAATATTTTGTGCCCAAACAAATCACTGGAGGTAACTCTGGCCTCAAGACATTACTAACAGGTAATTTGTCTCATATTAAGCTATTACTGTCTCTCTGAATTTAGTCTTTTTCAAAAATGAAGGGATACTCTAAATTAGATTCGCTAAACTGTGCCAAAAATCTGGAACACTGCTTGTGATCACAAGAGACTTTCTTCAAATAGTAATGTAATATGCTTCACACTTTAATTTATCAGACTGAGGTTTTCTTTAGTCTTGGAGTCTTATATAATGGTGTTTAAAAATCTAGCTTTAACCTATAATAGCTGCTAAATGGTGTTCACTGTTGAATTTAAACTACAGCAGAACCAAGGTAAGTGTATACATCTTTGATTTTTTTATATTAGCCTTACAAATTTAGATGCAGATTAACATCCATTAACATCCAGCTCCATTTCACCTGCAAGAAAACTGGGTGTCTGGCTTTCCCTTTGCTTGCTTCTGAAATAATGGTAGAGAAATTACTTACATTTTACAATTACATTGCGTGTCTGCTTAGGGTTGCAAGTTGTGGAGGAATATCAGGCAATACCTACATTTAATTTAAAACCCTTGCATTACTGTTAAAGAAGCAATGTTATACTAGAACAATTGTCAATTAAATAAGTTGCCGTTTTATCACGGCTGGTGTAATGGTAAGTCCTGTTGGCTCACAAAAAGAAGGTCCTGGGTTCAAATCTGCTGAGCGGTTTTATGGAGTTTGCATCATCTCCTTGTGCCAGAGATGATTCTAGCCTCCTCCCCACACATGCATGTTTTTTAATTAATGACTCTAAAGCTATTTTAGAAAATGGATGGCTTTAATAAAATTAACTTTGATAACAAGTTCAATGATAAGGTATGCATTTTATTTACCATGTTCACCTTCTCAGTTCAACTCATTCACTGATAAACATTCAGAATACACAGCGGCATAATAATTTTTATCTTTGCTTGCTCCACTTTTCTTCTAAACTTTGGGTGTTGTTGCAAAAAAAAAAAAGAAAGAAAAAAAAGCTTCACAGCTGGAACAGGAACCGAAAATGTCAAAACAGGAAACAAAGCAAGCACAGATGGTTTTCAGCAGTTTTCTTTAGTGCGTCCCATGTTTTCCACCTGTTCCAGCAATTGGCATCTGTGCCATCAGTCCTGCATTAATGTACCCTGCTGATGCAGACTTGTGCTTCTGCGCAGTCTTCAGCACTTACAGAAAATGCAAAATGACCAGTCAAAATGCAAACACTCACCGTGCACCAACAGTAATAATGTCTCTTTTGGCACCTTCTGCTGCACAGAGATGATGACAACAAGTATAAACTGCCTGTGAGGAAGATGGTAGATTAAATGTTTACTGCAGTCTATTAAAAAGTTACAAGGATCAGCTATAGAAGCTGCATAGGCACCCAAAGTTTTCTCTGATGAGGAGTAATCATGTTGGGTTTTTTTTTTTTTTTGGGGGGGGGGGGGGGTTGTGTGGGTGTGGGGGGGTGGGGGGTGGGTGTCAATAAATAGGTGAAAATCTGAGCCACGAAGTTTATTTTTCCTTTTTTGGACTTGCTCTTGCCCTTTTTTGGCTTGAATGTGCTTCTATGTCTTTTATAGAGTATTTGTACCTTTTCACCATCACATTCTTCTGCCATCTGTGGTATCCCCTATGGCATCGTAAGTTTGGTTTGGTGCAAACATAACAGGATTATATATGTGGACTTATTATCCCTTCCTAAGGTTGCCTGAAAAAAGCAGTACAGCATATAGAGAAGGACTAGCTAACTGACTCAGGCATACTACCACTACCATGTTGCTATCATGGCTATTTTGCACATTTTTAATCAGGATACTAATCACTTTGGCACCTGAGAACATGGTAAGGCAAAAAGATACTGGCTTTTATTGATTGTTAAAGAGTTTAAGGACTTAGCTGAGAGTATACAGCAAAGCCAGAGAAAAAGAGAGAAGTCAGGCTTTTAAAAAAAGTGTTAAAAACCCTTACACTGCAGAAAACCTTTAATTTTCATTAAGCTAAACCTTCACACAATGTTCAAATCAATTTTAAGCCAATCAGGCAGCACAAACTTGACCCATACTTGTAGGATAGTGAAAAATGTGTTACTGTAGTATACAACGGCTTTGAGCTCAGCAATTTTTAAGCAGTTCTCTTACAAGTCTCTAACCAAGAGGAACTGCAGACCAAAGAGCACAGATTATAAAAACAGTTAAATAAAGCAAAACTATAGCTACTGTGTGAAAAACAGATCAATTAGGAGAGAACTAAAACATTGTTCAGCTGACACTTATTATTTTTTAAAAATAGACATGTGTGCAGGATTTTTGGACATATTACTTGCTGTCAAAACCCACTTCTTACTTTTGTAAAATAACAAATTGTAAGTGACAAAAAGCTGTGAAATTTTCTACAGATGATAGGAGCGCAATGATTGTCTGTGTTCAACGTCTACTCGATTAGCATCAAGCAGTGTTTACCTTCTGTGACACTTGTTATGTAACGGTGGTGTAAAGCAGCAGCACAAATGTCATGTATCTGGTGAGTTTTTCCCTGTGGAACATTTGTGAAAGGTTGACATATCCCTGTACAAACAACTTCTACACTGTATATAGTAGGAGGGGTTTAAACCACACTATTGTGGACATGGCTCCTAGATTGTTTCTGCAAAGTGGCAGAAAAAAAATACTTGTTCAGGTAACTGCAGTAAATGCCCAGAAGTCACTTTGCCCAATAATTATTCAGTTTCCTAGGCACTGTAACGACAGCTCATTTAACAGAATAACTCAAGGAGGACTTCTAATAATCAGATGTTATTACTTGGCTGAGTGATTATTTGGCTCACTGCACAACGTTAAGTTATAAGAGTCATAGGATTAGATTGTGGTCAAATTAGTGAGAGGAAAGGGCCAGCAAAACCCAATTAAAACAATAAGAAAAGAAAAACTTTGTGATACTGAGAAAAACAATATTCAGTACAAATATTTAATAAGACCTCAAGACATAACTTTATATATATTTTTTGAAATATTTCTTCCTGTAAAAGCAGCTTCACTGTAATGCCTAAGGGCAGGACTGCAACAAAATGCTTTGAGCTCTGATACCATAGACAGTGTTCTATCTATGGTATCAGAGAAGTCGCTCTGTAAAAAGTGCTAACAGCCAATACTGTTGCCCTGACGGAACAGTCAGCAGGTCAAATGTATTAGTGATCACGGTCCATGATGGAAGCAGGCGCCCTGCATCTGCTGTGCTTGCATCTAGACAAGGATTCGGAAGGACACTGGGTGATTTAGGGCTCACAGACACCAGCCACTTGGAATTGGCTTTCCTAAAACCATGCTACACATGCAGACACGCACACATTCCCATACGCTATCATTATCTTCTTTCATCAAATGCACCAGATGGTGTGTGTATACACACGAATACACACAAAGACTTCTCACTCAGACAAAGTCACGCTAATGCATCCTTCACACAAAAGATTTTTTATTAGCTTTCCCCCTGCTCCTCAGAATGTACAATGAGCACGCTTGTGCGTTGAATGAATTGTTTATTTTCCCTTTGGGGACAAAGTGGCCATCAGTGGACCGTCATAACACTCATGATGCTGCCAGAAAGGTTTAGAATGGAAAACTGCGCCAGAGAAGCACTAAAGCGGCTTCATTCTTCTACTAACTTATGTGCTGATAAAGACAAGAGGAAAACCTGAGAAAAACCAAGGGACCTTTACTTTATATACATTAAGCAAAGAAGGGAGGATGTGCTGGAATTTGTGAATGTCCCCTGGGAATGTGAAGTGTCTAGTGAATGTAATCTAATCTCAGTAAACCACAACCAAGGTTAACATCCGTCTTAATATTCATAATTCTAGACCGTTTACTTTAAGTGTTATGTTATGCTGAAATTAACATGCTTTAATTTTTCCAGTTTCTAATTTTAAAAAAAGGAAAAAAAAAAGAATAAACAAAATTACAGACATAATTTTTAACTGTCCCCAGCATGCAGAGCACACTAAACTTATGTTTAGTCTTTCTGATCTGAATCTCTGTGAGCACTTACTTCCAAAAAAAAAAAAAAAAAAAAAAAAAAATATATATATATATATATATATATATATATATATATATATATATATATATATATATATATATATATATATATATATATATATATATATATATATATATATATATATATATATATATATTGTTTAGAAACTGCCCACATGTCTTATCTTAATGCCCACATGGTACTTTCCCACAGAAAAAAAACAGCCACCTTGCTGACCATCTTTATCTCACCAGCTTTATCTTTATTTACATACAACATAAATCACAGGGACATATTTTGTATTCATCACCAGTATTTCCTGTTTACCCAGTGCCTTACAGAAAATGCTCTTATTCCTAAAATCTCACTCATATTACTTTTTTGTCTTTACAATTCTGAATACTCTAATAAAAATGTTTTTATTTCATACACAATTTTACAATATTATATTTTTCAGTGTTTTAATCTGTGGGCATTTATAGCTGCCTGCTGTTTTCATCTCATCCGCAGCACATGAGCAGTGATTAACCGCCCACAAAGAACCTTTACCAATGCATATGTCAGAGTCCCACGGTCTTTTTGATTTTATTTATTTGGAGTTCTTGGATTTTACAGCTTCCTGTTTTCATTGTTTTAGTCACTAGTTTACTTTGTTGACGTTTGTTTTCTTTTTGCTCCTATACGTACTCTGTAGGGGTTCTCTGCATATAGTTTTAATGTAAGTTTCCTGGTCTTCCTCATTGTTTCTATTGGTGAGGACCCGGCCTTCACGGTCTACGTGGGCCAGGTCCTCAGAAAGTCGGGTAGGCCGGAAGTAAATGGCTGGGGTAATTGGACGGTCTAGCCTTCTGATTAGCGTCACCGCTGTCTCGGTGGAGTTTAATAAACTCGGCCGTCTGCTCCTTGCTATCTAAAATATAACAGGACACTGGCGTAAATTCTCGACCGTCTCATACTTCTGTTTAATCAGTTTTCTGTTTGACGTTTAGTCAGCTGTGTAAAAACCAAGGAGGAAGTTTTATTTTATCTAATCTAATCTAATAACTTTAATCTCAGCCAAACCGATTTACTCACGAACAACCAAAACACTAAAAAAACCCCAACAATAACGTTTTTAGGTTGTCTAAGTGACTTATATATTACATTTAACCCGAGTAGCGGGAGTTGTGCCATTCTCGGCGGCTTCAGTGACCCTCGGGCTCCCGGCTAGCTATCGAGCTGGTGGGTAGCAGACGTCTCCGAAAACGTCGAAGCACTTTTGCAAATATGCAATATCTTTATAAACCGAGCAGATATTTGATGTTTACACAGCTACTTTCTCGCCTGAAAATATGTTAAAAGTTTATTTTGTGACCCAGAGCAATAAACCTGCAGGTCTATTGTGAAACAGAGTGAAATTATAGTATTTTATATCTGCATTTTTTTTTCTGTATAAACACATTTGCGTAATTATGAGTGACCTATGTGGACCATAAAATATGAAAGCAAGAGTCCCTCCCAACATAGAAGAAACACTGGGCCCAGGTGACTCAAATTGATCTCCACCCATCTGCTGCAACCTAAAAGTAGAACAAATAGACAAATTAGAGAAGCAACCAGACCGTCACCATGTTCAAATGAAATTTTATGCCTTGGTGGCGTTACATAAATTTAAAGTTCTATATACTGGCACAATTTTAAAACCCAGTGCAAAGTGAATGGGTAAAAATAAGTGTGTGCCTAAATCCACAAAAGAAAATAAATCCACAGATGTGGCAATAAATCATGGAGAAACAAGTTCCGACTGCTTTTGGAAGACAAATTTATGTTTATTACAATATTAAAAACCTATAGAATGTTTTTCACAGGTAGTTTGTTTTGCTTTCAGATCAATTTCTTGTCCTCTTTCTATCTCACACACACACACACACACACACACACACACACACACACACACACACACACACACACATAAAGGCACTTGGACTCTTTCAGAGACTTAATATAATCATATGGTGGTCCCCAATATCATCACTTAGGTTTGTGGTGTGTTTCATCCCTAAATAAGAATAATAAAACCTAAACATTTCATTAACATATCTTTACATACACTTATTTCATATTATTCCAGTTTGAGAACCTACACTGCATTTTATATATAAATCCGCTGTCTGGTTTACCTTATAATTTTTCTCCCATGATTTTGTCACATTCATAAAAGGGGCAATCGCCCTATTGCATTGTGATATTAAATCTCCTACACAAACACACAGGCTCTTCTGTGTACCAGGGTGAGCTGGACAACTTGATCAAACGCCACTGAACAGCCTCAAGCAGATAAGAAAAGGAAGGTTTTACGTTCGAAAACAGCATGATTAATGTGTAGAGGGAGCTGCTGCTTCAGTGTAAACAGCAAAAATGTTAAACAACAGGTGGCATCTTCGGAGTGATTGTATTTACGAAAATCATCTTCCTACTGGAAATCTGGTTATTCCAACATTTGCTTTTAGTATCTTAAGTTATTTGGAAAGGGGAAGAGATTTTGAGAAACTCTGATTTAAAGCTGAAAAACTAACAAAGACAAAGGGGGACAAGGTCCCTCAAAAAACCTCTCATGTCCAACCTGCAGGACAAAAAACCCCCCAAAACTTTCTTTTATCATGTTGTGATGTTATGCCCATCTCTAACCTTTCTTTTGTAAACTCTGGTTGTCTGCTGAAGGGCAGCACTCTGAAAGTCTAACCTTTAAAACTCTGCTTTTAGAGATTTATTTTCAGATAAAATGTGTATGTTTTACCTTTTTCATTCTTTAATTAAACAGCAAATAAAGGAGCAATGTTACAACTCTGTCCTTTTGGGGGTTTTTTTAAAAAAGGACTTAAATTAAAGAAGAAAACCAGAAAGTAGGGTGAGTGCATGAAGACCACTGTAGGATGAAAAAGCATATTGCGTTTTTCTGGCATGCTCTAAAGAAGACTGGAGAGAAAATAGCACTCTATTTACTCGAGAGAGCTTGAGGTACAATTTTGGAGCTTTTCCTAGTAAAGCAAATAAACCCAACAGTGACACAGCCAGCTGTCTTTTATCCAAAACCTTGTGATAGAATTACATCCTTTAGCATCAATATGAGAAACCTATCACACTAATGGCCATACAGTCTAAGTGTTAGCAGGTGCAGATAAAGACACTGCTGTTTTTTGAATGGTAGCATCACCAGTTATTGACATGAACGGAGTATACAACCACATTTACATCCCATATTTGCACCATTGCCTAGACACAAATTCTGCAGTCTTTTATTTCCTTTCTTTGCTGATCTATTCATCCTCCAGCTTCCCTGTCACATTAAATCTGCAGCGTCAGATTTAAATATCTTTGATGACAAGAGTTACTGCACACCAACTCATACAACTACATGAAAGTCTAGTCACATCATGTCAATATATTCAGACTGCTGGATTCCATTAGTGAAGAACCTTTGAGGAGCACTCACCATGTCAGGCTTAGTGAAATAGAAAATTTGCATAAGTTTTAAAACTCACTAAGTTTCTTACAGAGAAACATCAGTAACTTAAATCTGATCCTGAAGTTTAATTATACTGCTTGGTGAAAAATAGAATAATCTTTTATCTATTCAGACATAGAAATGTACCATATGCATGAAAAGCTATAGTAATGCTTCATGTTGCTAATAATTCTAGACGCTACTTTGTTTAATATCTGCCTCCATTTGTCCATAGCCATGCCAGTTTTATTCTCAGTATTTTCTGTCTCCGTTTTAATCAAAGCTTACAAATCCTGGCTCCAGCTTAATTTTTATGTACAGCCATTAAAGAAGTACTGGACTTGTCAACAAAGCCAATATGTCTATTTCCCAAAATTATTATTCCTTTAAGGCAATATTTCTGTTACATTAAGTTTTTTTTCCAACTAATTCTGTTCATTAAACCGGGATCATCTCTGCCTGAGGGAAGAGTAGGAATTTTGAGGTTTTGAGGGCGCAGACATTACCCTCCTTCCCCCTTCCTTTACCAAAAGTATTGATTAATCCCCCTCCACCTTTTTGTTCTGCCTGGGGTCTCCTGGGGTCCATGTAAACAACAACTTCAAAGATACCGTTGGAAGCCCATCACAGAGGCCTGTAAATATCACGAGGGCTGCAAAAAAAAAAAAAGCCAGAAAGAGAATTTTGCTGAATCATTAAAATGCAGCTCAGCTGCAATACAGCAAGTGTGCAAGCTATAAATAAACATATTTGGAAAGGAAACACATTCACTAATGCTCAGCCAAGTCCAGGCAATGAACAGACAAATTACAAAAGGCTAGCCTACAGTATTACACCTGTCAACTATACCAATTGTGAATGCATGCATGTGATATGTGGTCCATATAGTGCTGGGGGCTAAAACTAAACAATAGTCTGCTGCTGTATAGCAGCTAAAGTCAGCTCCAGATTAGTTTCACATGATAACAGTTTCATATATGACAGGAAAAAGTGTCCTGATACAGCATACATATATTCATGACAGTGCATGCTTTTTCCCTTTCAAATTAAAATGCTACAAGACAGTCGGAGAGGCTGATTAAAAGGTACAAGAAGGTTTTTCCTAACATTTTTTTTAAAATATGTGCATAACAATTATGTTGGCTGAAAAGTCGGGTTGATTGCTTGTCTGCTGAAGTGAACTGACAGCGTGCCAGCCCAGTCCAAAATCCCACTGAATTTTTTGCAACACAAGGCACAGTGGAAATTTGATTTTAATTTAACATAAATATTTGCCCTTGTGGTTAAAAAAAGAACCAAAGTGTGCTGCAGAGAGGTCTGAGATGGATTGAGGTGGACACATTTATTTTACTCCAGTCACCATGCTAGACTCTGGGGCTGAACAAGGGTGCAGTGATAATTAGAATAAATCTTGTCTCATTAATGACAGTGGAGCATGAGATCCCTCTGGAACTGGGATGCCCACACATACACACACAGACCCATCGATCCTCATGAGCACACAATGACACTTGTGAAAAATTCCAAGGGTTAAAGGGAGGCAACAAGAAAGTCTCTGACTCCTGCAGTTGTGCTTTTTGAGGGTTTATGAGGCTATAATGTTTTTATTCTCAGATATAAAATTTAAACACTTGAGGAGGAAGGTAATGTTTCAATTCTTAAAAGTAATTATTGTTATTATATTACATGCTCATTAAATCCTCACAGGTAAAGCTGGCCTTCCCTTTCATCACTGCCAGAGGCAAACAGCAGCCTGTGATAGGAACAACACTGCTGCAGCATTATTCAGAATGCCGACGCAAAGCGGCAGAGACAATTAGCTGCATAGCTGCAGATATTCACAGAGCCCCTGAGAGGACAAGCAGGAGTCGTTCTTATTCCTGTCACACTGCCCCGAGCTCCGCAACACGCTCCTCACACAAAAATCAGACAGTCGTAAAAGGGAAACCGATTGTGCCGTGATTGAGATTGTTTAAGTCTGGGCCCGACGTTGTTGTCCAACAAGACAGACAGGTCAAGAAGGGGATGCCTTCACATAACCAGAAAATTACTGTGATGCTTTTCACCTGTTTGACAGTTTATGTTGTTCCTTGCTTTCATGTTGCTACAGCTTAGCCCCTGACCTCTTGACATTATTACTGATGTTTTTTGGGTTTTTTTGTCTTTTAACCTAAATTGACTTTTTTAAACCTGCAGGGCTCAAATTCAACTTAAGACAGGAGGTCATTTTGTTTCTTCAGGTCAGACTTCACTTAATATTTAATTTAAAGCGAAAAAGTAAATACTGGGCTAATCTGGCTCATTTCACATTTCACACTGTCTGTTATCCTAGTGTGAGAAAAGCCTCTAGTGAAGGCACATGCCCAGCTAAACCCAGCATTCAATGCCAGCTTCCTCTTGTAGGCAACTGTAAATGGGCAAGCTACACAGGACAGGCAACCTCTGCCAACCAAGCATCCAATGCAACGAGAGAGCAAACAGTCCATTCTCTTCAGTATTTGTCTTTTTATGTAGATGGAAAATGAGCTGGATGCCACTTTCATGTTTGATCCCTTCTTGAGACCACTTAGGGTCTGATTTGGATGAGAGCCAGTGCTTAATAATATATAAGTACAGTTTGAACAGTTTGTATACTACCTGTTGTATGATACTCCCTGCTTAGCACTAAACAGACAAAGGCAGTGCGCGAGCAACTGACTGCTAAAAACCTCTATCCTCCCTAAGAAGCTAAAAACTTAAAGCAAAAAACACAGTAAATGTCGAAATTATATTCATCAAATGGACAGAAATGAGACTCTAAATGAATTCTAATAAAGTCCATTATCAACAATATTAGGTGAAAGATGACTATTCTGTTATAGCTGACTCTTAGTTGGGCTTAAAATTATGGGCAGACAGCTAACGATAGCTGTGTACATAGTAGTATATCACGGTTGCTTCCTAAAGTATGTCATTTAATTTTTCATTATTTCACACGCCTCAATGGGCTGATTCATGTCTAGTCTTCCTTTTAGTACAGAGCAAGGGCACTGCAATGAAAAGTAATTGGTCCCACAGTATATAAACATACACTCCTCTCTTAGAGGCCATGTAAAAAATAAACATCTTTCTACCCTGCTGGATATTTAAAAATAGCTTAAAATGATTTCTCTCTCTTCATTCCAATGTTCCAAGCTGAGGAGTAAGAGTGAAAATCCCACTGAGATGACACTTCATTTAGGAAAGATACTTCCAGTACAAGTTTTTCAATTAAAAGCTCCAGTACCTCAGACAATTGTGTCACTCTAGCTGTGCACTGAGGAGGAAAGAGAGGCTGACTGCTAAGCTCTCTGCGATCACGTGCTGCCAACTCTTGCCAATATAGCGGGCCTCATTTCTCTGAAGCACTGCATTAGGAAGGATGACTGACACTTAAAAAAGCCCAATTTAAGCCATACGTCCATAGCGTCAATGTCTGCATGCACACTGCTCTTTCATCTGATGGAGAACTATGTATGCAAAAATAAACTGCCAAGCGCATGCATCTTGATAACTGGGTGCAGTAAAATATTGTCAGATCTTTCAAGCAAGGCTACTGTGTTTCTTAGTAATAGCTGCGGTTACTAATCATCCATCATTGTCCCAATTTTGGATATTGAAGGAATGTCAAGTTAACAAATGATGTGATGTTTTGGAGTAGGGTAGCCCACTAGATTTAGAAGCCAGGCTGTTCAACCAAACATAGACTAATTTAGAGAAAATTGGGCTTTGAGGCCTTGGTTATTAGATCCCGTTCGCTGTAAAGAACAGAGCAATTATTGATCCTCTGAGTTTGTAATTGACTTTTAGATTCATTCTAAATGATGTTAGCAAGGCTGGCCATGGAAGGGAGAGACAGCATGAATGGCATACAGATTGTCCTAATACACAGCAAACAAGTATGGCTGCTGACGTGAAAAAATATCAAACCAGTCGTACTGTTTGGTGGGTAAAAAAACAGTATTACAGAATCATTTTAGTTTAAAATATTCCCAGTATATACATATGTATTCCCCCATTTCCTCCTTGTCCCTGTAAGTAGGCAAGCTTTCCCTGCATTTCATTGCGCTTCATTTCTTAATTGGAATTACTCATCTCTGTCTAAATTTTCCGTGTGGATGTTTGTTCTTTGTTGTTTCTATATGCGAGACCTTTTACCTTCCTTTTAAATCAACTGTTTGCTATGCTACTTAACTTATTAATGACCCAGCACTGCATTAAGGATGTGGATTTTGGATTATTACCTATCCTTTTGTCCTGTTTTGGACCTCTTATCCCCTGAACAATCACAGAAACACTTAAACACTCCAAAATCGCCATAATTAAATTAAATGAAATGTTTCAAGCATCTTAAGTAGGGATGGGACTTGAGACCAGTTGTATCAAAGAAGTTTTGGTCCTTGAAATTGTTAGCCTGCTTGCCTATCGATTCCACTTATCGACTCCACTTGCACTACACTCAGCTGATTTCATTTTGTGTGCTGGAGGAGGAAAATAGTGTTGCTGTTTACAGTGAGGATATGGACATTACTTTTATTTTTCCTACACAAAAGGACAAGAGCAAGATGGTGACGTGCAAACTGTGTACAAACCCCTGCACAGACTGAGAGTGATGATAAAGCTAAGTGAATGCTGACCCACGCCCAGCAGCCAGACCCTGAACTTCAACAGGTAACAAAGGGATGAGCAGTCAGGCTGCAGCCTCTGTTTCTACCTGTTTATGTTTCTAAAGTAGGATCACTGTGGCGATCACTTTGAAGTCCGTTTCTGCTGGTTTTCATCTTTGCTTTGTGCTGTTGGCTTTGTGCTCGTACGTCTGTGTCCTCGTTAGGAAAGGGATTTGTGTTGGTGTGTGGGAGTGTAGCCTCAGGTTTATATTGATAAATGGTAATTATGAGACCATGCATTTCAGGTCATTTATGGAGAAACTCGAAAGTAATGTGACAAGTAGTGTAACAACCTACTTACCTTCTCCTGAGAGCAATTAAGTAACATTTTGCATTATTTTTAAATAAAGTGTTTAGTGTTATATGTTTAATACATTACTTTTTTTGAGTAGTGACCCCAACAATGAATGCCTCCAACATGCACAAACATTTGAGATGGTTATGACTATCAAAGTGGAGCAAGTGAAAACCCAATGAGAATCAGTAAATGGAATCATTAAGGAATCAAATCGATAAGCAATATCAATAATGGAATAACAATTCCAATCACATTACATTCTTATCAATTACCATGGCTAATGAAAAGCCAACTGAAGGAACAAAACAAGGAAACAACATTTGTTTAGAGATTTTTACAGACCTCAGTCACAAAGTGCTTTACATAAAATAATATAAGACAATACGAAAATTAAGAGGTAGAAGAAGACGTACACCTCTGCAGGATGTCCCCCATATTATTCCAATAGTAATGATGTATTTGAATAAATCAGCACTTGACCTTTAGAGATTTATTTGTGATTATCACTCCTGATGTTTCTTTGGAGAAAATATTATTTATTACACTTTATTACGAATGGATTGCATTTTCATCCATGCAAGTAGTTGTGTTTGGTTTCTATCTGGTCTGAAATTTTATATCCCAATAACACTCATTGCTGGAAATTATGGTTATCACATTGTAAAATAAGAATGCCTGTATAGATTGCTTATATAATTATTTATTTATTTATTTGGATGACTCATGAAGAACAAATATATGTATTTTTAAAAACAACATTTATGTCACTAGATTGAAGTCCAGGTTTAAAAGTGAAGGAATATAATTAGCAATGGGTGGGACATTCCTGGCGTGCAGTCCCCAGTAAAAGTTTTGCCCTTGGATGAGAATAATGTTGCTGATTAATCAACAGCTAAACAAGTACAGTCATCTACAGCAAGAGCGGGAATTCATGACAGGCACTTTCACAGTGGTTTATCCCCACCAGAGTAAATTAGCGATCCATCCAAGTATCCAGGTAAGACTGAGGTCAGGCGTTTCTGCAACGTCAGAAGTGACTAATTACCAACAGCTGAGCCACCCTTATACAGAACAGAGGAGAGCTCAGCGAAGATAAAAAAGATATGCAAGGCAAAAGCTTAAATAAGTTTTGTTAAGTCATCACATGCAGATGACACTTTTTCATACCAACTAACAACAATGTTAACAGAATCTTAACAGCAATTGCACAAAAACCTAGATAGTCTTAATGAACAACTATAGTTTCAAGGGTTTTCCAGTTATTCGGGGAACCAGGAATAGGTTTTATGATTTATCCATTTTAGTGTAAAAACAGAATATTAAATTCATCCATCTAAGTTACTTTCTTTGTGCAAAGTCTCTGGATTTTTGTCAAATTAATGCAAACATACAAAGATTGTTCACATGTTTACTCTTTTTTCCATTATCCAATCTTCCCCTCTCATCCCAAATGAACCACCCTAGTGTGAATATTCATTAATACACTCAATTAGCAAATCTGAGTATGTGTTAATTTATGTACTCATTCTAGATTCTGGCATAACTGCTCATTTATCATTTTTAAGCTAAACGTCTTTCTAAATTGATGTCAAATTGGTGACATTTCATTAACTGAATTAACAACTTCCTTAATTAACACCATGTAACTCTGCAGAAGTGAGAACCACTGATATAAAAACTGAATGCTCATTTCTTAATATCAAGCTAGTAGATTTTCTTAACTCTGTATCTCAATACTCAATACTTGAACGTGATATGTTTTAAGGAACAGATTAAATACAATGTCTCCCAGTTTAGTGTTGGCTGTTGAAACTATTTATTTAACATGTATGAGTAACACAGCAGCTGAATCCTGTTTTCATTGTTTTTTCACATCTGAATATTGAGTGGCAACCACATCACCAGTGCACTAATGATAATGATATAGTTAAAAAACAAACAAAATAGTGCTTTCACCCTTCCAGAGAGATAGAAGAACTAAGTAATGGGTCAACTGAATATAACATAGAGCTAAGTTTTTGATTCAATGGATCCGAGTGTGAATGATGAAGAGTAAAGAACAATAAAATTGCATTTTAAATCCAGAAGTAATGAGGAAAGAAAGGTAAAAACAACAAGATAAATGAACTGGTACTTATATAGCCCTTTTCTAGACTAAATGAGCACTCAAAGCACTTTTTACTACAAGCCTCATTCACAGACCCACTCACACAGCACTTTAGTCTCCCTTAAGTGCAGTCTAGTTATCACACACACACATCGGAGGTAATTAGTATTAGTATCTCACCCCACAGTGGTTTGGCAACGCTTCCGTGGAGAGGAACTGGGGATCGAGCCACTAACCTTCCATTCGGTAGATGACCCACTCTGCCTCGTGAACCACAGCTGTCCGAAAGACGTTTTCATGTTTGATTTTGCAAATAATGTAGTTTATCATCAGCTTTTAGGTAGTTAGACATAGTTAACAACAAACTGTTGCTTATTTACTCGTCTGTATATACAAATCACAAACCTTGCCTGATTTAAATTTAGTGTTCTACTGAAATATCCTGATGCCTCTGGTGGAGAATATAATGCCAGCAAGATAGCACAAAACTGAAAACTGAAAATTAAAAGAGTTAATTTGTTAAATGTAAGAGTTAAATAAAAAATAGTTGTAGTTTTTTTTAGCTACCACAGCACAACTTAATTGCTCACAACCAGGACTGCTTACCAGTTATCTCTCCTTGTGACTTTAGCCACTTCCTGAAAAGGTGAAGTTGAAGATTTTGAAACATTGGAAGAGATTCACCTTGCATTGCGGAGGCACAAATTCAGCAGGATATAACGGTACTTTTATGGAATGATTTGTAAATGACTGCTGATGAGAAGAGATTATACTGATCTGGAGAGTAGCCAAATTTAAATCCCTTCACTTAAAATGAGTTAAAATATTAATATTACTATTTATATTTATTTAACTACTGGGGGGGAAAAAACAAAGGAGGTGAATGGTTTGCTCTGTGTCTGCGTGATTTCTGCATACCCTCTCCCAGTACGTTTAAATGGAGGGATGGATATATTTGCAAGATACTGTAACAAGATTTCAAAATGAAAGCGCTGTCAACCCATAATTTGTTGGCAGTAACATTTCTTTAACAAGTTTCTATTTCTTCTCGGCAAGAAGAGTTTACTATATATCTTCAAATCTATAATCTATACTATGATCTTAACTTCTCAGACTTATTAGTCCACACTGCATGAAATCAAAGCAAAGGAGGAAAACATTTAAAAGCTTTATCGGATCTGTGGTTTGAAGTAAAAAGCTATCCATAAGCCTTCTCGGATGGAAAAATGCTGAAGGATAGAGAAGCAGCTCAACAGGGAAAAGGCTTACCAACAAATACATCAATTAATGGGTCTTTTTAAATTCACTTTAGCTTTTATCTTTTCTTCTTTGTCTTCTTCTCTAGGCACATCAGCTTGGACCCTACCTTTGATTCAGGAGATTGTTCACCTCTCTTGAAGATGTATATATTTTCATTTGTACCTTTCATGACCGTTCTGCAGAGATGTGTTCTCATTTTAGATTTGTTCTAAATTTTACCAAAACTACATAAGAAGACTTTTCCTTTGAAATGCCAAGTGAACAGTGTTTTGAAACTTATTATGATCCACAGTCACAGAGACCCATTTGACTATGATTTTTCACACACTCCTTGACCCTGTTTCCCCCTGTCATCTCTACTCTTATTCCAGTTACAGCTCACCTGATACTTGTCTCATCCATCCATCACTCCCTCCGCTTAGTGAGACTCTAGAGCATGCAGCAAGTTGCATGCACATAAATGTTCAATAGCCAAGGACCAAAGTCAGACTGAAGAGTTCGGTCGGGCAGCAAGGTCACTTTGACCTCTGCTAAAGCTGAAAGTACACATGCTCTTCTGGGATATGCTGTCCAGTCTGCAACAGTAATGACAACTTGATGAATGATGTAGCTGAGGGACATATTAGATTATTCTGCCTTAATGAACTTCCACCAGAGAAAACCTGGCTGGCAGGTACAGGGGTTAAGGAAAGGGAGACAGGATTGTTGAAACTACACAGATGACAAGCCTGAAGCCTTGAATACTTTGTACCAATCATAACCCCATCCTCTGCATTTGCACATTACAGACAAATGTAGGTACGTTACTTTCATGTGGCCATCTATCACAGGCACCCACAGGGACCAAGCTGACTGAAAACTGGGCTAACACAAACTGTTAACCCCATTTAAATAGTGCCAAATGTTTTAGGAACTAACCTTCCCCGAGGCGAAAGCCAAACTGGGGTAAAGACAGCCTAGAAGTCTCAGAAGCACTGAGGAATAACATCTCCAATTTATAGTCATTTGATGTTGGTTGGATCCTTTGTAATTATGGTAAAATATAAAACTACACATCCTTTTAGATGTATACGTATATTTATTGTATTTATTTTATTAATTCATACTACTAGTTTTTCCTCATAGGAATGTTGATTATATATAACCTCAAGAAGAGATGAAATTACCTATTTTTGTCTCTATCAAATAATTTTCTAGACTAACCAACACTTTTTTGTTTGTAAAATGTCCCAAAAACATTAAAACTGGATTAACAAACTTTTGTAAACCTTACTCATAAGATAAAACAAATCCATTTTAACTTGTGCTAATCACAGCTAAAAGTCTCACACCAAAATCGTGATATTTGTGGACATATGGACCTCCTCTTACAGTCGGAAGAGTTCACAGTGAAG
Source organism: Neolamprologus multifasciatus (assembly GCF_963576455.1). Classification (NCBI taxonomy): domain Eukaryota; kingdom Metazoa; phylum Chordata; class Actinopteri; order Cichliformes; family Cichlidae; genus Neolamprologus; species Neolamprologus multifasciatus. The sequence continues at coordinate 27,712,074 of NC_140439.1, read as the reverse complement.
GTTTTGACATGCACAGCAGTGAGTGTATGTGATGAGTGTGTGGAGTCACTACCGGGCTGCCGCAGAGCTTGGCCAAACACCAGCCTGACGACAGCAGCTGGAGAGTAGTGATGTAATAATCTTGTTGCCATGGAGACCAGTGGTTCCCCAGCATCTCCAAAAATTCAAGGGCGGTGGAAAGTCACTAGGCTGGCTGGCTGGCTGGGACACAGTGCTGCTGTGATGAGACGATGCACGAACGCACATTCAGAGGCATAGGAGCTCAGTTATTAATCTATGCAGGATAAGATTTTAAAGATTTTTAGATTTAAAGGTTTTTCCACTTGCTTCAAAAGAAACATGAATAGGAAAAAAGACTTTATTAGAAAACAGTTGGGCTTTTATGCCAAGTCACCGAAACCTTGTTACAATATGCTTTGGTGTCAAAACGGCTGAATCAGGATAGCCCAAATCCACAGCGAATAGAGAGGATGTTTCAATCAAACATCTCTGTGCAATTGTGTTAAGGGGGAGTGGTAAAGAAAGTCTCTTCTGTTTTTCATCCCATAAACCATATGAAGCAAAAAATTTTAACCTGAACTCAGAGCACAAACCTAACACACCACTGATTGAGACTGAGAAGCTCGTCGTTCTCTTGATTTAGATGAGTCCCTGCAATGACTGAAAAATAAAGAGTTTAAAAATATGGACAGTCGGACAGCAAGAAAATAAAAACAATAGAAAACAAAGAAAACAGGGAGGACTATAGGTCTATATCACATCTTTGATTAAAGACTGGGGTTTGTTACTAAACATGCAAAGGAAGTCATGATGTCTGAGGCCTGAAACAGGGCCTGGGAATTTAAGTAGACGTCTGTTTAGATGATCATCATCTTGTGATTAATGGCTTCATTCTCTAAATCCACACAAAAGTGTAACTGGAAAGTGGAAATGGAAAACATTGTAAAGCAGCATATCATAATGTCTTCAGCAGCTTTTGGACATCATTTCATCTGAAGAGCTAACTTCTCCAGCTGTAGATTTTGAAAGTTAAATCATTTCTTGCCTTGACTGAGGGACATAATGAATAATTTAAAATCTGGATTAGGAGCATTTCTGTCGCCCAAGAACAACATTTGGAAGTAACTAGGTACATAATGACACTATGTACCTAGTTACATAATGACATTATAACTGCATTCTTCAATGATTTTGGTCCAGTTTTGACATGATAGCATCACACAGTAGCTGCAGATTTGTTGGCTGCACATCCATGATGTGAATCTCCCATTCTGTCAGATTCCAATCAGATTCCAGATTCCACTCTACTGGGTAGAGATCTGGTGACTGTGAAAGCCATTTGAGTATAGTGCACTCGCTGTCATGTTTGAGATGATCTGATCTTTGTGACATGTCACGTTATCCTGTTTTAAGCAGCTATCAGAAGATGGGTGTACTGTGGTCAAAAAGATTAGCAACAATCCTCCGGTAGTCCATGGCATTTAAATTATGCTCCGTCAGTACTAAGGGGGCCAAAATGTGCCAAGAAAATATCCTGCCCACTAATATATCACCACCAGCAGCTTAAGCAATTGATATAAGGCCGAATGGAGCCGTGATTCATATTTTTGATGCTATTTACACAAAACTCTGACCCTAAAAATCCAAATCCTAAATGTCTTCGATTCTCCAAGTGCCTTTCAAGGGGGAAATATATCCACAAACATAAGTCCACATTCCCCATTTCTTATCTGTTTTGATGGGCAACTTGAAACTCTTCTCATCAGGGCTGGAAGCCAATCTAAGCAATTACATTTTCAGTGGACATTCAAATCCATATTTCATACTGTGACCATTGGAGCAGCAGTAACTGATGAAAAATGTGTCTGAAATAGATTCACTGCCAGCAGCGGTGCTAATGACAGAAGGTGCTAATGACAGAAGGTGTGTGTGTTTATTTTTGCTGTGTATGTGTGTCTGTCACTTATTCTTTATGCAAATATGTGCACACTGACAAATAATCTTTATTGTATACTACAGTCACATCCAAAAAGAAAATGAGTGCTGTGTGTTTGGCACTGATGAATGAAGGAAACTGTTGCCATCGATCACGTTTGACTCTGTGTGACATGAGTATGAGGAGTTGCTTCTGAAATGATACTAAATTGAGAACTTTTATGTAACATAATATGCCTAACTTTCCCTACTTTGCATCTGTATTTTAGTGTATGTCAACTATTTTAGAAATTACACACACAGACACACACACGCACACACACACACACACACACAAAAAAGCCTCAATCCCTTGATGCTAGAGAAATTCTGATTCTGAAACACAGGGCCAATATGGATCACAATGTTTAAAATAAAAATTTGCAGTAAATCTTTTACTTTTTGTATTTGGTTCCTCTTTTTTGTTGTGACACCACAAATAACTATCAGCAAATCTTATTATCTTATTTGCAGGAAGAATGATATCAAACAATAAGACCGATATCAGCTGATTTCCCAATATACTGGTGCATCCCTACTGGAATTCACAAACCATTCCACTAGCAATGGAAGTGTTGAGTCTGTAAACATCCAAAACACCAATTCAGTTTTAGCATAGCAGCATATAAAATGCCAGAAGCTATATGTAGAGGAGATCAAACCCTCTCAGTGAGTCACTCTCATGCTGTCTACCTCACTCAGAGAGAGGTGAAGAAAGGAGAAGAAAGCTCTCACAGTGCAGACAAACCTTTGCTGAATCTTCCCTCTTGTAGTTTTAAGAAACACACGCACACTCTAAGTGGAAGGCAATGCTGAGCTGCCCTGTGCATCAGAACAGCCGCTCGCCAAGACGTCATAAGATTGCAAAATAGTCAGTTAGCCATTCTCCTCACTGTTTATACCGCTTACCGTGCCAGAAGGTGCAAAGAGATAAAAAAGGAATATTAGAAAGATGATGAAAGGAAGATGAAACAAATAGATAGATTGTCTATTTCTGTGTGCAGAGAAGAGCAAAAGAAGGAAAGCAACAGAGCCAGGAGGAAAAAGCGAGAGTTCTTTGACTGACACTTGACTGAAGCGTGGCCTGTTCTTTGCATAGAAGTGAGCCGATGATGACTACAGTTACCCACAGTTAGAGAGGGGAAGAGCAAGAGTGTGTAAGAACAGGGGGAGCGCTTAATATTCCATGCACACAGACTCTCTCCACTATAGCAAGAGTTTAAAAATAGACAGCAGATGAGCTAAAAAGAGAGGCGCCGTAGCGTATGAAGAGGGGGATCCAGACTGCTCTGGATGATGTGAAGGGGAGGGAAGTAAATGGCTTTGTCGTTCGAAATGATAATTAATGAATTGTAGAGTTTTGACCTAACACATGACACTGGTATCAATGTGAGATCAGAATATGCTGTTTCCTTAGAAATGTATTGTATTAATTTAGTATTCTATAATATACTGATTGATATAAAACATTTAAAAGAAAAAATGGGTGCTAAGATTAAACAGACCCACATAAAATGAAAACAGTGGCAAGACCTAAATAATGGCTACTTCATGCAGTAATTTATCTTACTTTGTCTCAACAAATTTGAGAACTGATCAATACCTTAAATATTCAAACAAACGAGAAAAAAAATTAATAATTCTGGATTTTATTGGAGTCCGTGAGCACAATCAATCTAGCGCTCAGTCCCGCGGCCTCTGGCTGTTATTCTAAGCTAAGTAAACTATATTGAGGCTGTGTGTTTAGACACAATAATACAGAGAAAACCCCAACCATCAGACGAACCCTGATTACCAAGCACTTGGTAACAGTGGGACGGAAAAACTATTTTTTAACAGGAAGAAACCTCTGGATTAACCAGGTTCAGGAAGGGGCAGCCATGTGTTGTGACTGGTTGGAGAGGAAGACGGAATAAAAGACACACTGTGAAAGAGAGAGAGACTTTAATAATGATTAATGATTAAATGCAGACTGTTGTATAAACACACAGAGAGAGAAAAGAGGTGAGTGAAGAAGAAATGCTCAGTGCATCAGAGGAAGCCCCCAGCGGCCTAGGCTTATTGCAGCATAACTAAGGGAGGGTTCTGGGTCACCTGATCCTGATCAAAAGGGAAAGTTTGAAGCCTAATTTTATAGAGTGTCTGTCTCTCTAATCCAAACTAGGAGCTGGTTCCACAGAACAGGGTCCTGGAAGCTGAAGGGTCTGCCTCTCATTCTTCTTTTAAATAGCCTAGGAACCACAAGTAAGCAGTCAGAGTGTGAAGTCTAGGATTTACACTAGAGCAGGATTTATACTTGAAAGTGCACTGGTGTAGATTTATTTATTTACTGAATTAATCACAATTTTAAAGATTTATTAATGTGTTTTAGTAAGCTATTAAAGATTTACAGTGACATAATGCATTTTGAAGTTACTGAGCTCACTAAATTATATGATGTTGAGGGAAAATGATCTGATCAGAGGGCTGATTTTATTAATGGGCAAAAAAAAACCTCTGTATGCAAACAACAGCAGAACTGAAAACAATAAACCCATTTTATATTGCAGAAATATCTAAATTCAGAGTTAATAAATGCCATGGGACCGTGGAAGCAGCATTTCTCTTCCAAAGCCTTGTAAAAGATTCATAAGCCTAGATACAGTTTATATCAGTGTAAACCGCAGCCAGAGTTTTGCTCTTTTCCCAGCTGATCTCTTGAATGAAAATCTCAATCCAGTCATCTGAAGGACTGAAGTGATTTGTTTAACTTCTGCTCTTTACTTCTATTTTCCTAGAAGACATGTCCACTGACATTTGCATAACTGGGACTAAAAGTCGAATGTGACTTTTGTGATTCTGAAAAAAAGAAAGCATGCCGAATTATCTTTTTAAAACAATGAAAAATAATAATAATAATATTTTCCCCACCAGAGAAAAACGCTTTCTTTTAGCATTGTGTGCCTCTCTGTCCGGCCCAATGGTTCACAGCATTAACTTGGTTTTGCTTAATGTTTGGTTTACTAAAAAAAAAGCATGCTACTACCTGTAATCAAATCTGCACATTATTTAGCTGCTTCAAAATAAAAGCCTTTCAGTATTTTGTTAAAAAACAAGAAGAAGCCATTTAAAAAACCACTAGCATGGTGATTGGGTGACTGGTATACACGTTAGCATTATATTCTCTTTTAAGGATTATAGACTGACATGTTAGTAGACTCCTAATACAACTACAGGTACACTACAATAGTGTATTCAGCTTTGTTATATTGCAGCCACTGCAAACAATTTAGCTGATGGAACACAGATGATTTCACAACATCACTGCTGGCTGCCAATAAGAAAAAGAAAAAAAATGGTAATGTGCATTTCAAGATAACAACACAAACTAGAAGCTAGATGCTAGACGTTTGCTGAAATGCCAGGTGGAACAACTGCAGTCTCAGAACATACTGCCAACAGTACCTTACATACTGAGAAACACATATATGGCCACGTTTTCTTAATTTTCACATTGAAAGGTATTATAAATAATTATTATAAATAAATATAATAAATGGCATACCACAGTCTTGCAGTTCTGTGTACATCCATGAAGGTTATTTTAGTTGAAATGTTGTGCACAGTATTGTTATACATCATAAAATGCATTAACCTCCTAAGACCCGAACTCTTTCATGGCATGCATTTCCAATTTCTCTTTGCTATTTGGGCTGATTGGGACCGGATGAATGTAAAAAAAAAAAGAATTACCTGATTTTTTTTTTTTTTTTTTACCTGATTTTGTTTCTGAGAAAAATGAGATCCACATAAGAGAACATTTGTTTTAAATTTCGATAGAACAGTGGCTGTATAATTTCCTCGTAAGTGGATATCAGGCCCTTGTAGAGCAAAATTTAGTATTTTGATCTAGACAACCCAAAATGTGATGTCCACATATGTAGACGCCAGGTCCTAGGAGGTAAAAAATGTATCTGTCTCAATTTTTATCAGGCCACAAATTTTTTTAAAAAGCAAATACTGTAAATAAGTGTATGGATACTTGTTGCATGCTGACTCTTATACCTTAACTAATAAAATATTGATTATTTTATATTTTATTTGCTCGCATCATTATGTTCTTGTATGCTCAGTGATGCAACATGCATATTTGAGATTTTCTTTTCATACATGATCAGACTGCGCTGAATACTGTATGGCTTCCACCTCTATCCTTAAACTGGTCCTGTGAATTGACAAAGAAGAGAAGAAGAGCACACCATCATCTCACAGTATGGCACAGACAAGCGCATATTCCCAAGAGACAACAAACAAGTCAGCTACAATACAAACACATGCACCACAAACCACAGCACACACTCAATAATTACCTCACAGACCGAGGGACTCTTAGTTAACTAATTTGCATGGATATGTACAGCCTTAATACTCGTTGGTTCACCTGCAACGGGCATCTCAGCCCACAAAGATGCAAAATGCAACATATACATAGTGTTCACTTAAAGGAAAAATGATTTAACTGACAGGCCTAAAATCAATCCTTTACCGCTTTGAGGGATCTCGGCTGTTTCTTGAAGCATCGCTAATCATTTAGCATTTTCATTTTGTCTCTGCAACAAAGTAATTAGCAGGCACAGAATGTTACCCAAGTGAGAATCCCAAAGTCATTATAATGATCCTTATGGTGCTATGTCTCCATTCTCCTTTGTCCAGTCTAAAACCTCCATTCAGAAGCACTTGGATGCACACATGCAAACACAAACACAGACACACAAACAGAGGATACTGTTGTCTGCAATCTGCAAAGCCAGCAGCCCCCCAACAGGATGTCAGCATCAATGTGTAATTAAAGCTCTATGCCTTTTGTTTATGAGGCACCCTCCACCAGTGGACACCAGCAAAATCTTTTGTGCCATCTCTCATTAACGCAGAAATTCACACAAACATTGAAAAGAAGAAAATCAGATACGCAAATAAACTGTTCAGCAATGACACAAACAATTACACATCAGAAACACAGGCAAAGAAAAGACACACACACACACTAATACTCACACTGGCAATTAAGAGCACCTCGATGAGAACATCATCAGTATGATGATTAAATAGGGAACTGAGTCATGAATAAAACATTTGACCCGTGTCTGAGCAAAAATCGCAACGGAACGATTTCTGACATCAGTGAGGCCAACATCAGCGTGTGCAGAATTGCCACTGTGCCTCAGCTCGCCCTTTCAAGCAACATTCTCAACTCCACAGCAAGCCCCTGCATTTCCAAAACAAGCTTTGTCTCCCCTTTCAAGTTTGACATAAAAGGAAAGACAAAAGGGGAATAGAAGCACCAGAGAAGACTGCGGCGAGAACAAGAGACTGCTCTCTCATTTCTGTAAAGTCTTAAAGATTTCCCTGCTGTAACGCCTGTGCCAGGGTGAGAAGATTTCTTTGTGGTTCTGATATCAACTAGTGTTGAAAGGCTAATACACATCCATTCTGCTTATTTTTTTTCCATTCATTCTCCTTTTTCTTCTTTGTGAAGATGTGGGATACAGTACCGCTAACGCCTGATTGTAGCTGCAGCCAAACGCTGCAGATGGAGAATCCACTAATTGAGTAATGTGCAAATTGGTGTTACAAAGAGACAGACAGAGGAAATCGCAAAAGTGAGAATCATCCATTTCCAGACCATCACCTTGAGGGTGTTTGCAGTCTCATGGGAATCGTAGTACATAATCCCTGAGCTACAACTGCTTCTATACATGCAGAGGGTGATTTCGTTTGGGTGGTTACAGTCTGTCTGTTACTCAGTTCCCCACATTATACCATAATCTTTTTGATGCCTCCCAAATACGACAGAAAAATTACTTGATTATGTTCCAGCTGCATAATTAAAATTAGCAACATAGGTGTCTTCTATTCACACTATACTATGCAGATCATTTCTAATGCCAAGCGTAACTATTATAATTGAACTGATGAATCTCACCTTGAGTCAATATTGTAAAGTAAGTAAAAAAGTAAAATTTATTTATATAGCGCTTTTCACAGATAAAAATCACAAAGTGCTTTACAACACAGGAAATGGGAATATAAAAACAATATAACAGTAAATAAAACAATGTAAAACAATAAAACTATAAAACAGCATAAGAAGAAATTAATCAAATGCTTTTCTAAATAAAAATGTCTTCAGCTGTTTCTTAAAAGAATCAATGGAGTCCGTGCAGCGAAGAGACAGTGGGAGAGAATTCCACAACCGTGGTGCCACAGTCTGAAAGGCCCGATCACCACGAGTTTTAAAACGAGTGCGCGGTACCACCAGCAGTCTCTGATCTAATGACCTTAAAGCCCGAGAAGATGTATGTGGTTTCAGCAGGTCAGATAAATATTGAGGAGCCTGACCATGTAGGGCCCTAAAGGTTAGAAGTAAAATTTTAAAATGAAACCTAAAATTTATGGGCAACCAGTGAAGGGAGGCCAAGACTGGAGTGATATGTGATCTTCTCTTGGTGCCTGTTAAGAGTCGTGCTGCAGCATTCTGCACAGTCTGAAGACGATTTAAGGCTGATTTGTTAAAACAAGTAAAAAGGCCACTACAATAGTCTAAACGAGAAGAAATAAAAGCATGAATAATCATCTCAAGTTCAAGCTTTGATACCATTAGTCTGAGTTTAGAGATATTCCGTAAATGATAAAAACAGTTTCGGACCAGCTGCTTAGAATGCTGCTCGAGCGACATCGAGCTGTCAAACATGACACCGAGATTTCTAAGGCATGATTTTACAGAAGGGTCTAAGAAGCTGATATGCTTTCTAATTTCTGGGACCATGTGGTCTGGAGCAAGAATTAGAGTTTCTGTTTTATCAGAGTTTAGTTGGAGAAAATTGTCATATAACCATTTGTTGATTTCTGTCAGGCAATTACTTAAATTAGACAATTTATAAAACTCAGACATTTTGAAGGAACAGTATAGTTGGATGTCGTCAGCATAGAGATGATAGGAGATATATTTATAGCGCTTAATAATTTGGCCTAGGGGAAATACATAAAGTAAAAAGAGAATTGGACCCAGGACAGATCCTTGAGGTACCCCACATGGCAAAACTGTTGATTCTGATGTGACATGATTCATGCAAACAGTAAAAGAACCTTCAGACAGATATGATATAAACCATTTTAAAACAACACCAGTAATCCCAAACAAGTTCTCGAGTCTGTTTATCATGATACTGTGATCTACAGTGTCAAAAGCAGAGCTGAGATCCAACAGGACCAGCACTGTGTACTCTCCAGAGTCTGCTGCCATCAAGATATCACTAGATACTCTAAGTAAGGCCGTTTCAGTGGAATGCAATTTACGAAAACCAGACTGGAAAGTGTCCATAACAGCATTTTTATCTAGGAAATAGTTAAGTTGCTCTAGTACTACTTTTTCTAAAATTTTCGATATAAAAGGCAATTTGGATATTGGCCTATAACTGTTAGGAAGAGATGGATCCAGCTGAGGTTTCTTTAATATTGGCTCAACAATAACTTGTTTAAAGAAGCTAGGAACTGAGCCAGTATGAAGAGAAGTATTTATCATTTCCACAATACAGGGGCCAATTGAATCAAACACACTAGTGAAAAATGAAGATGGAAGGACATCAAGGGGGCTTGAAGTCTGTTTTATATGACAAAGCAGGTCTCTGATGTCTTGTAATGTAACAGGAGTAAAAGAGGACCAAGTATCAGAGGAGAGCAAGTTGAAAGTTTGATATTGAGAAGATGATGGAGAGATATTAGACCTGATGGCAATGACCTTATTTCTGAAATAGTTCATAAACTCATTGCATTCGGACGTTGAGTGAACTGGTGCACTAGGAGCATCGGGAGAAACAATACTCTTAATTGTTTTAAACAAGAATTTAGGATCTTTCTTTTTTGAAGCTATGAGGTGTGAAAAATACTCTGTTCTGGCATTTTTCCACATGTCATTTAGCAAGAGGATAGATTCTTTAAGGTGTAACTTATAAACCTCAAGCTTGGAAGCCTTCCACAAACGTTCTAGCTTGCGACAGTATCTCCTGAAATTACGAATGTTTTCATTTAACCAAGGATGAGATTTCAGACATAGGACAGTACTTTTTTTCAGAGGTGCCACTATGTCTAAAATAGAATTACACTGGTTATTAAAGGATGAGACAAGAGAGTCCAAATCATTGTAAGTCATTTCAGCGTCGAACATGGCAGAGAACCTTTTGCCGGTGTTCTGGTTTATGATTCGCCTTTCAATCGTCATTTTGGGAGCCGGGGGATCCAAATAAAACGACAAGTTAAAATATATGCAGCTATGGTCACTCACATGGACATTTTCCACACGAATGTCATTTATATTTAAACCCAAGGAGAAAACAAGGTCCAATGTGTGACCCTTTACATGTGTAGGGCCAGAAACATGCTGCATAAAATTAAAAGACTCTGTGATAGTCATGAAGTCAGCAGCCATATTACAGGATGCATCATCAATATGAAAGTTAAAATCTCCCAACATTACCACCTTCTCTAATTTAATAATGGATGATAGGAGGTCGTTAAATTCAGTTAAAAAGACTCCGGCAGGGCCGGGAGGTCGGTAGATTAAAATACAATAAAAGGTGTGCAAAGAGCCGACCTTGATCATCTGCAGTTCAAATGAGGTAAAAGAATCCGAGTTCATCAGACTGCATGTGAATCTGTCCTGGTGCACAACAGCGAGACCTCCGCCACGTCCCGAAAGACGTGGAGTTCCGATGACGGAACAGCCAGTCGAACAAATTTCCTTCAGATGTATATAATCCATGTTTTGTTGCCACGTCTCAGTTAAACACATGAAGTTGAGAGATTCCTTTATAAAAAGGTCGTTTAAAATAAACGATTTGTTTGTGATTGAGCGAGTGTTGAGCAGGGCAAACCTGATTGATGACGTTTGGTTAGTGCAGTCAACAGCTGACTGCAGTGGCACTCGAATTAGACACCTGTGCGCACCTCTACACCTGTTACGCCGGGCGGGGACTTCAGAGCTAGCAGAAGCTAATATCCATAGCGGTACATCACCTCTGCCATCAAAACGGCGGTCGAAGGAGGGACGCCAATTGAACATGGGGCCATCAGACCATAGCCGAGCTGGGAACTGAAGTGTAGCGTCGGCACCAGGTGACAGCAGACGAATTGGTCGCAGGCACCGGGATTCTTCACACATCCAAGAAGCTAATCTTCGGTACCTTCTCAGTCGCACCTGGACACCGGCCCTGGTTCCCCTACTTCTTCTTTTCTTCGTGTTAAATCCCACCGACATGTACGGTAACATGCACTCAGGTGAGGAACACACAAAGGGTGGAGGGAAAAATTTCCTGTAACTGTCCCAGCTGTCAAAGTAGCTCTCCATTGAATCTTTGATATACAACATCATGCCCCGATCATAAGAATTGGTGGCAGAGACAAAATCAAAACACAGGACGGTAAAAATAATATTGCAAGTGACAATAGCGGCCAGTATAAAACTATACCAGCGAGCTGTACTAGCGGCACAAGCGGCAAAGCCAAACACAGGCGCCATCTTGTCAACCAAGGCTAAGATTGTGATTGTATTAACCTACAATCACATTGGCATTCTCTTATGTTTTATTAAGAATTAAGCACACCTCGGTTGTGTCAGCAGGCTTCAGAAACACTCATATTTACTGCCTCCCAACAGTGAACGGCTCTCTACACCCTTTCTCATATTTTTATTCCTGCATGCTTCAAAGGCATCAGCAAAAGACACGCCAGCTCCCTGAGAGACATAAATCACCACCGTGAAAAAGAAGCAGAGAATAAATATATTGTATTTCATTTTCTGGCATTCTGAGTGGGATAGGTATGTGGATAAAAAAAAACAGCAACTGCTGTCTGTTATGTACGAATGCTAGACATTAAAATAACGCTGATATGCCAGGCCATGTTACTGACTCCATGACACTGTACAGATGGTGTGGTGTAATCTATATTGATGTACATCATGCGCCACTAGGCGGCAGTACTTACCATCTAGTCAGGAAATGGTGGTATGTAATTAGCACGAGAGTAAGCTAGAATAAAGATGGTTGTTGCTCCACGTTATCGCTTGAGCGGGGAGTTTTATTCAAGAGCCCAACACAACATGGTGTCAGAAGTGCACTCGCTCTAAGCGGTGAACTGAGAAAAATTTAAAAGAAAGTCAGCTTGGCGATCGGCTAGCGACAAACATGACGGAGCAAGCAGCAGCTCTGCCGGCGGCAACTGGCCCGGTTATGGCAGCTCCACCAGCGGCTACTTTCACCATCAAGCCACCGGAACCGTTCGACTTCGCTAAGCCCCAGGAATGGGAGAAGTGGATCAGACGTTTCGAGCGTTTTAGAATGGCAAGTAATCTGAACAGTTCAACGGATGCTAACCAAGTGAACACATTAGTTTACTGCATGGGAGACGAGGCTGACGACGTGCTAAGGGACTTGACCTAACAGACGGGCAGCGCCAGCAGTACGATGCGGTCAGAAACGCATTTGATAACATTTGTCCCCAGAAAGAATGTGATTTATGAAAGAGCAAAGTTTAATAAGCGAGTACAACAGCCATCAGAAACAGTTGACTCCTTCATAACAGCTCTATATGCTCTCGCTGAAAACTGTGAATATGGTGAACTTCACGATGAACTTTGAGGGATAGGCTCGTTGTGGGTCTTAAAGATTTATCACTGTCAGAGAGAATGCAGCTCACAAAGATTTGACCCTAACCAAAGCTATCACAATGGCGAGACAATCTGAGGAAATAAAAAGACAGCAAACTGACCTAAGATGTGAAAGCAGCACTGGCAAAACAGCCGTGGATGCCGTGCATGTCAGAAAATCACAGCCAAATAAATTCAGAAGCAGAGAGCAAAAGCAGTTCAAGCCACAAAAACCACAAATGACAAAACAAGAGAAAAAAAACATGTTCTAAATGTGGAAAAGCACCGATGCACCCAGCAGCACAGTGCCCAGCTAAAAATGCAGAATGCCACAACTGTGGGAAACGTGGACACTACGGGAGAGTTTGTAGGTCTACAACTGTGCATGAGGTGGCAGACAGTGCAGATGGACTTTCCTAGGTGAACTGGATTCAGGAGAAGACCCGTGGCTTGCTAACATCTGCGTGAGAGGCAAAAGTATGACATTTAAATTAGACTCGGGGGCAGATGTCACAGCTATCTCAGAGGAGACATTCAAAGACATTAAGCAGCCAAATGAACATTTGCAAAAAGCTGAAAAGCCACTGTATGGACCAGGAGGTGCAGCACTGACCGTACTTGGGTCCACAAAGGAAGACATTTCCTACAGTGACAGGAGCACTACAGAGACAATCTATGTAGTCAGAAATCTGCGTGTAGCTCTCTTAAGCAGGACAGCTTCTGTGAGACTGAAACTAATTGCCCGAATGGACAATGTTGACCTTGAGACAGTGAAGAAAGTGTACCCCAAACTATGTGATGGGCTTGGGCTTGTTCAAAAACCATACACGATTAAGCTGAAGCCTGACGCTAAACCTTATTCACTGAAAGTGCCAAGGCGTGTTCCACTGCCACTACTGGGCAAAGTCAAAACAGAGCTGGAGAGGATGGAACAGTTGGGAGTAATCAGTCGTGTGGAAGAGCCCACAGACTGGTGTTGCGGCATGGTCGTAGCCCCCAAAAAGGACAAAGAGAAAGTCCGTATCTGTGTGGACATGACACCATTAAATGAGTCAGTGTGTCGTGAAAGATATATCCTTCCCTCTGTAGACCAAACACTAGGCATGCTCACAGGTGCGCAGTATTTCTCCAAGCTCGATGCTAACATGGGCTTTTGGCAAATACCGCTGTCCAAAGAATCTGCTCTCCTCACCACATTTATTACGCCATTTGGTAGGTACCATTTCAATCGTTTGCCATTTGGTATTTCCAGTGCACCAGAGCATTTCCAAAACATGATGGTGACGGAAGTGACAGCCGGCCTCGCGGGAGTCGTGTGCCACATGGACGACATCCTGGTCTGGGGATCCACGAGAGAGGAGCACGACATGAGACTCCACGCTGTCCTCGACCGTGCAGAGAAGGCGGGCGTCACCCTGAACATGTCAAAATGTGAGTTTGGCAAAAGGGCAGTGAAATTCTTAGGATTCATCGTGTCATCTGAAAGGCATGAGTCCTGACCCTGACAAAACTAGTGCGGTGCAGAATATGAAAGAGCCAAGCACCGTGAGTGAGCTTAGGAGCTTCTTAGGAATGGTGAATCAGCTGGGGAAATTCATCCCAAACCTCTCCGAAAAAGACAAACCACTGAGAGACTTGCTTTCAACTAAAACATGTGGTACTGGGGGCATGAGCAACAAAACGCGTTTAGCAGTTTAAAAGAAGAACTGTCATCCGCTCCAGTACTGCAGCTTTACGACCCAAACAAACCACAAAAGATCTCAGCAGATGCCTCTTCATACGGGTTGGGGGCAGTTTTACTACAGAAAGACAATGACATGTGGTCACCAGTCGCGTATGCCTCACGATCATTGACAGCCACAGAGCAGCGCTATGCTCAGCTGGAAAAAGAAGCACTGGCGCTCACCTGGGCCTGTGAAAGATTCAGTGACTTTATTCTAGGGCTACACTTTGAGCTTGAGACTGACCATAAGCCACTTGTGAGCCTACTTGGAGGACAAGCCTTGGATTTGCTTCCACCGCGGATACAGAGATTCCGCATGCGCCTAATGAGGTATTCTTACACTATAAGGCACATTCCAGGCAAAAGCCTCACCACAGCCGACACGCTGTCACGGTTACCGCTGGCAGGCAGCGTGATGCCCAGAGACAATGATCTTATGGAGGACACCGATATTTACGTTGACGCGGTGCTGGAGGGCCTTCCTACTAGCAGCAAATACCTTACAGATCTCCGTGAACAGCTACAGTCTGACAGCGTCTGTTCCCAAGTCATGAAGTTCTGTGCAGAGGGCTGGCCGGACAGGAACCAGCTGCAGGGAGTGGTAAAACACTACTGGTCCGAAAGAGCAGTTCTGAGTGTACACAATGGACTACTACTGCGAGGCACGAGGTTGGTCATACCTGCAAACATGCGAAATGCAGTTTTGGACAAAATACACGAGGGACACCAAGGGGTAGTTAAGTGTAGAGAACGTGCCCGACAAGCAGTGTGGTGGCCAGGCTTAAGTAATCAGATCAGTGAACTTGTCCTTAAGTGCAGGCTGTGCATACAGGAGAGAGTTAACGTGAGGGAACCTCTTATGCCCACACGTTTACCTGAGAGGCCATGGCAGAATTTAGGAGCTGATTTGTTCACACTAAAAGACAAAAACTATCTGTTGGTAATAGATTATTTCTCGAGATATGTCGAGATTGCTCAGCTCAGCCCAACTCGTTCAGCCAATGTGATTGTGCATTTAAAGTCAATGTTTGCACGCCATGGAATACCTGAAGCACTGATTACCGATAATGGCCCACAATTTGCATGTCAAGAAATGAGAGACTTTGCAAAGGACTACTGTTTTGAGCATGTCACCAGTAGTCCCAGGTACCCGCAGAGCAACGGCGAGGCGGAGAGGGGCGTCCAGACCATCAAGAATCTCCTCAAAAAAGCTAGCGATCCATACAAGGCATTGCTGGCATACAGAACAACAGCACTGGCGAATGGCTACAGCCCGGCTCAACTTCTCATGGGGCGCAGGCTTCGTACTACCTTGCCAATGCTTCCTGAAACCTTACAGCCCTGTCTGCCTGATTTTCAGCAGATTTGTCGTGCAGAGAGAGAGAAAAGGCTGAGACAAACCGAATGTTTTAACAAAAGACATAGAACAAGAGAACTGGATAAATTGTTGCCAGGGCAACCAGTCTGGATCACGGATGCAAAAGCACAGGGCACAGTGACATCAGTCCACCCAACTCCACGATCATACATCATCAGTGGACCCCAGGGACAATCAGAAGGAACCGCAGTCATCTTGTGCCGATCCCGCAAACAGAGACTCAAACCGAAGCAAAACAGATCCAGTCCACTCCTACAGAGACTGTTTCTGAGCCAAGCGCACCACATACACCAGGTGTGGTTAGAACCCGGTCTGGTAGGGAAGTGATTAAACCGAAAAGACTTGATCTGTGAAGCTAATTGTTTGGAAAGGGGAAAGTTGTATTTCAAATGCTAAGTTGTGGTTTTGAGAATAGCATGTTTAAAAGGTAAAATGGTTGGACATATGTTACAAGAGAAAAGAAAGTGTTTATGAAAATACCAAGTTTATGTTTCCTGAAATGCTGGGGTATGTCTGTATTGAAAAAAAATATTATGCAGTTATGTTTTGTTTGAAGAGCAAAAGAATGTACCAGCCTAACTTCAGTAAGGGGGATGTGGTGTAATCTATATTGATGTACATCATGCGCCACTAGGCGGCAGTACTTACCATCTAGTCAGGAAATGGTGGTATGTAATTAGCACGAGAGTAAGCTAGAATAAAGATGGTTGTTGCTCCACGTTATCGCTTGAGCGGGGAGTTTTATTCAAGAGCCCAACACAACAGATGGTGCATTTCATTTATCGTGCAAGTTGGACCTCGAGGTGCAGTTCCAGCAGTAAAGTCCAGTAATGCCAATGAAAAATACAGTTTATTGTCCTTCTTAGCAGGGTAGATCCATTAATGCATCTCGAGCAATACAACACAATGCTTGTTTTTGGCACTTAAAAACACCACTACAGCACATTTGTGGACAGAGCAGTGATCCATGTATGTATGTTATTCAGCCTGTCACAAATATACAACAGCATTTTGGATTAAGCTGGGTTTGGTAGCTCTACTTCAGCTTTACCATTTGGAAATTCGACCTTAGCAGGTGTTCCAATTCCAACCTTTGGAATGCACTATTAGGCTTGAGCACAGTGCTACCGTGCTTCAGTTTGCTGTCATACTGTAGCATGCTACTATTGTCTGAAAGAGAAACTGTTTTAATTCTTAAAACCTTCAGCTTACCATCAGTATAACCACCACTAATTGTCAATATATTTGCTGACATGTGTGCAACACAACTTTCCCACAACCAGGCACACTTCTAGCAACAGGCAGATAGTTTATCTAGAATAGAGCTCCAACATAGTGCTTTAACAGTAGGCTACATACTGACCTCCTCATCACAAAAAAGTAAAATAAGTAAAAGTCATCCTATCATGAACTCTGCCAATGGACACTGTACTGGCTCAATTACCCAACCCTCACAGGGATGTAAATGGTAAATGGACTGATTCTTATATAGCACTTTTCTATTCTCCCGGAGTACTCAAAGCGCTCTATACAACACGCCACATTCACCCAGTCACACCCATTCTCACAAGCACTACCTCTATACTGAGTGCTTTCTAACTACACTCACACACATTCATACTCCGATGGATGCATCGGAGAGCATCTTGGGGTTAGTATCTTGCCCAAGGATACTTGGCATGTGACCTGCTCTACCTCCTGAGCTGTCAACGGTTTTGCTGGAATTTGGTTAAGAACCAAGGTATGGACATCCAGATGTTCACACTGTGGTCAAAAAGGTAACTTGTAAACATTGAATCTTGCACAAAATTTAACATCAGTCTACCCTAAGAGTTCAATGTGAGTTAAAGAACCAAAGAAGTGGCCGTTTCTAGAATCACGCTGCTAGTGTAGATAAAACACAGGGTCCTCCATGTATGAAACAATGGCTTTAATTTCTAGTCTTGAGTAAAGTGCCTCTACCGTCCTATCTGCTGTGTCATGTATAGAATGTCTTTGCTGCGATGTTTACTGGTGTCAGGTTCACTCAGGCCAAGCTCATTAATCTGCTCAGCTGCAGTGCTACGGGCTGAGAGAGGACAGGCATAGAGAAGAAGTGGGGAATGAAAGTGAAACAGAACAAAGAGGGGATTTTACAGAATTTAGGGGGCAGGCAAGAGACAAAGAACAAAAAAAGAGGCGAGATGAAAGATACTTCAAACGGGGCCGACAGAACAAGACTGATAAAGAGACAGAGGACAAAGAAAAAGTGTTAGAGCATTGAGAGTAAGATTTGTTTTACTATAAGGCTCTTTTATACAACAAGTCAAATGGCATAACAAAGACAAATGCTTTATGTGTACTGGAAAATTCTCCTTTTACTACTTGAGCAACTTAGTGTCAGTGTTAAAATTAGGGCTGCCACGATTAGTCGACTAGTCACGATTACGTCGACGACTGATTTAATAGTCGACCCGTCGTTTGAAGCTTTGTAGGATCACAAAAGACGCAGGAATAAGTAGTAGGATTTAAGAGTGTAATAACGGACTAAAACAGAAGATGGCAGCACTGCATGTACAAGGATGCCAGCTGCCGTTAAACCCCGAAGAAGAAGAAGCTGTGTCCCAGAATTCATAGCGCACCCCAGTTTACAACAATGGCGGCAGCTAGTTAGTTTTAATATTACTCTTATTATTCTTTCTGGGTCACAAAATAAACGTTTAACCTATTTTCAGGTGAGAATGTAATTGTATAAACCTCAAATATGTGAGACGTCTGTTACCCACTAGCTCGATAGCTAGCCGGGGGCAAGGCTCACTAGAGCCCGTGAGAACACCGGACTCCCGGCAAATCGTTTTCAAACCCACTGCCATCTTTCGCTACTCAGGTTAAACATGTTATTGTTTGGCTTTTTTAGTATTTTATTTGTTCCTGAGTAAATCGGTTTGGCTGAGATTAAAGTTATAGTTTTTACACAGCTGAATAAACGTCAAGCAGACAACTGATTATCAGAAGTGTGAGATGCTCGAGAATATACTCCAGTGTCCCGTTATATTTTAGATAGCAAGGAGTTTATTAAACTTCACCGAAACAATCTGCAAATTTCATTAAAATTTAATAAACTATCATCTTGTCTTTATTTTTAGTTAGCACATACCTTAAACACTTAAAGCTGTAAGATAATGATAGTTATATAAGAGCAGATGCATGCTGGTGCAATAAGCTGTACGTTTTACGTCCAATGGATGCACGATCTGATTAGTCGACTAATCGCAAAAATAATCGGTGACTAGTCGACTATCAAAATAATCGTTTGTGGCAGCCCTAGTTAAAATATGAGATGCAATCAAGAAGACCCAAAACTATGCCTAGAAAAACTAAAAACTTGACTGGATCTCAGTATGTCTGTTATCACATTCAAGGTCAGAACAGAACTTCCAGGGAACGACTCAAACATGGCCGATTGAGAGCAGTGTATAGCTGCTAAAGGAGACTAAACTGAAGGGGATAGCAAGCAATTTTAAATCAGGTATAATGTTTCATTTTTATAGTCACAGTCACTTTTTGATCACACCTACAAATACTGGTTAGCCAGTGTGGGATGAGCTCCATGAAAAGCAACCTGAGAGCCAACAAGAGCTACAAAATGTTTTTTAGGAGTCTCAGTTTTGGATGTAAAAGATCTGTCCCTGTGCGATTCACTTTATGATTAATTTTCGCATACTAAATTCTCTTCTCTAATTCTTAATAAAAGTAATTACATTAAGCTTCCGTTACCTGCTGGTACTAGTGTACACAGAGAATATCCACTTTTCAATTAGCTGTTGAACAGTACATCAGTGGTTAAAAGTTTATGTGAGCTGCTGAACAGTTGTGGCATACAATACATAATGGCAGACAATCTACTATGGATTATGGGTTATATCTGACTAAGACAATGAATCAGCCTCTTAATCAGAGTTGCCCTGACTTCACTGGAGTCCTACACATTAGTGTCATTGCCAACACCCAAAGTCCCAGGATAAAAGCACACCAAAAGGCTCATCCCATCAATTCTGCACATTATGGATTAACATGTTATTTAGCAGTTTGCCTTCTCATCAGAAAGACATGTCAACAGGGTGGCACATAGCTGGCAGCGAGGCAGATAAGCAAGAGCTCTGTTTAAAGCACATCCTACTTTTATTCTATATTAAGCCTTTACAGGTTAGAAATAAATCTACTTAGGAGGCCAAATTCTTTCCCTGAATGCTATGCTTGTGCTTTTTTGGCCATCAGTTGAAATTTATATCTGCATATTCTGTAATTATATGTTCAATAATATATCCCAAACACTCATCAAAGGAGACTTACATGCTGGGCTTTTCTTTTAGCACCTCTGAAGGTGCTACGTGAAGCACCACGAACTGTGATGAGAGAACAAAGCCATCAACAGTTTTTCATTATTAAATTGTCCAAAAATAAAGGCTGAACACCTCATTTAGCTCTTTTTTAACATCTGGGAGCTTCCAAATTCAAAGACCGTTCTGTTATCTCCAGCTGGCAGATCCAACAGAGCTGAGACTGAAAGCTCTGATCAAAGACATTTTGACAGGAGTGACAGCATCCGTGCTTGCACCAGCTGATCTGATGCGCAAACATTTACAGAATGCACAGTCCAAATTGAAGGCTGGTTAATTGTCTATTGAATCAATGAAGTCCCAGAAATTTGGTCAGATTTGTCCAGGGCTGTTCAATTAGGGCAAAACCCATGATTACTATTATATTCATCAGTAACTGCAATCTAAATTACAACCCCTGAAATGAACAAGAATATGAAGCAATAAGAATGGCATTTTTGTTTTAAAAAGAAACAAAAAAAAAACTTGCACCACATTTTTTCTGAACAACGTATTTTAGTACCTACTAGTTTGACTGCTATGACATTGTGCACAGACATTCAGATAATGAATCATTACGTGATCCCCTAGCTCTTCCACAAGGGCCACCAGGAGGTTTATGTCTGTGCTTTTTGGTGAAATATTTTGATAGAGTGCCATGAAATATCAATATTTTTACTAGCAGAAGTAGTAATATGCACAATGGCATTAGCACTGTTGTCTCACAGCAAGAAAGTCCTGGATTTGAATCCACTGGTCAGCTGGGACGTTTCTATGTGTAGTTTGCTCGTGCTCCCTGCGGCTGTCTGTATTATTTCCAGGTACTCAGGCTCCCAAACCCAAAAAAATCCTTGTTAGTTTAACTGGTAATTCTAAATTGCCCGTAGGTGTGAATGTGAGGATGAGTGGTTGTCTTGTCTCCTTGTGTTATCCCTGTGATAGATTGGCGACCTATCCAGGGTGTACCCCACCTCTCAATCTATGACAGCTGGGATAGATTCCAGCCCCACCACGACCATGAATAGGATTAACCGAAGAATACAAATGAAATTTTAGCACAGCATAAGTGCTTTGACTATTGTTTGTCCTCAAGGTACAAACTGAAAACAACCTGAAACCCAAACCATTTGGGAGCCAAAGTATAATATTTATCAAGAGTGAATCAATACCTGCTGCAGTTCAGTGTATGAAGACCATTTATAAACTTGCCAGTTTTACTACAGAACAATCTTTTAACACCAAATTGATATTTTTGAATGCCCCAGTGCCTTCTGGTCTCTTGTGAGGTACTCAAAAATTCGTAATTTGCTATTTTTCTTATGTTCATTATTTTAGTGTGGAACCTTGATGAAGACACCATAATCAGTAGAGGCCCTTGCATGTATTCAAACACAATATTACAACGTCTACTCAAATTCTAGCAGAGTACACCAAGTGGAAAAGAATACAAGTGCACAGAGACCACTTTGGAGATGACGGAAACCTATTTCAATAATGCATTCACAATACAAACAAGACAAGCTTCTTCCAAGTTGCGCATTTGGCTGCATTACAGCAATCCTAATTTCATTAGTGACTTATCCAGGGCTTGAGTTGGTGCCAGGTGACTGAGTCACTTAATCACAGTGATAAGGTACCTTTCCTTGCATCACTGCATTTCTATCATTCACCTAGCTTTCAATCACTAATATATACATATTCTGGTTCACAACAGGAATATTAAGTTAGAGCAAATGGCCCGCAGTATTTAACTCCAAATATTAACTGCCTGACTGCTGGATGATATTTGCTCAACTGTATGTTATATTGAGCTTTGAGTGAATTACATAGCTTGTATTTTCATAGAATAATCTCATGAAATGTAACTCACTGGTTTGTGAGCCATTGGAGAATTTATTCTGCTGCTCTGTGTTGAGACACTGCTTATTACTAGTGCTAGACCGTGGCTGTTTAACCACACTCCTTGACTACATAATTCAAAGGCATCCAGGGCATAACTGCCAAACAACACGTAGATCCAAATAATCCCTGTATTTGTACACCTCTTTAATTACAGTGATTAATTCAGAAGAGTAAAGCCAACACAGATACTCATGAGCTAAGGCTAAATCCAAACCAGAGTAGCACTGTCAATATATTCTAGGACAAAAATAATAAAAGGCAAAAGACGCACATAAAGAAAACTGGTCAAGCAATAGTAATCTCAAATTTGAAGTTAAATATAAACTTATTCTTTTTAATGTATACTGCAGATCAACTGCAAGGTACCTGAAGCATCAAGGCATTGCAGATGGGAGGAAAATGTAATTCACAGTAGTGAATCAACAGTGTGGCTCACTTATTTTAACAGGTTTTAAAGATTAAATCCCTGTCCTATCATTTTATTGATTTGGACAATCACGCCTGTACTGTTGAATGGTCTGGATAAAATACTATTATTATTTTTTGTAATACTGAATGAAGAAACTATTCATCCTCTTATTGATTGGGATAGGGTGACTCAGCAGGTAGAGGGCATCTGCTTATTGCAGATTGGTGATTCGATCTATGCTCCTCCTCTTCACGAGCTGTCTTACGTTAAGTACCCCAAATTACTCCCTTTGGTCAAGGCAATGCCTTGCATGGTAGCATGCCACCATCAATGTGTTTGTGGGTAAACTCAACCACAGGGGGCCACAAGTGAGTGTACTTCTAGCGCTCAAGCCTAGATAAATGAGAAGGGTTGTGTTAGGAATGACATCCGGCGTAAAATCACTACCAAATCAAACATGCGGATCATCAAGAATGTGATTTTCAGAAGGAGAGAGGGTCCAGAATGCAGGACGCAAAGGTGGGATTCAAAAAACTAAATGATGAGTCATTTATTAGGTTGAAAAATAATATAAATCTAAAACAGAGTCCAAGTAACAAAAATACAAAACAAGAACAAACAGGGAAAGAGGAAGGCAGGGAAACAATGCTACACAATAACACAAATATGTAGACTTACATTTGTAACTAGAAAGATGAGGTAATCAGAGAAAACAAGGCGAACAGAAATCAAGATAACAAGAAAAGGGGGAAATAAAACTAAATACAGAGCACAAGAGGACGCAAAGGACTACCAAAATAAAATAGGAAGCTACCAAAATATGAGCACAAACACAGCGACTGAGACAACCACAGGACATGAGGAACACAGAGGGAGCAGGAATAAACTTGAAAACAAGGAATCAAATATGAATAATCAATTAACAATAAACAGAAATTCATTAGTGAGCAAGAACAGACAACTCTAATAACAATAATAATGATGAAGAGTCTATAATCAATAAAATAAATAATAAACGATAAAGAATCTATACAAAACATAAGAAAACAAGACTTGAAAGTCTTGTAATAAGACGAACTAAATTAAAGTAAAAACTCTAAACAAGAAACAAACTCAAATATAACACATACTTAAACATAAATGAAAACTAAACCTTAAAAGAACTCAAAAACCTGCGTCCGAGACCCGAGGACCATGACACTGAGAAGTGGACAGATGAGATTAGGCAGGGGCCCCGTGGACTATGATGTTTGCAACATTGTGATCTGCAGTAAGGCGCAGGTACCAGAGAGGCCAAAGGTTCACAAGATGGTAGTGAGAGTATAGCTGTGAGATAATGGCACTAATAAAACATGGAAGGCACAGCTGGTGGTGGAACAGTCAAAGACGTTAAGGGTTTCATTGAGAGTGACCAGGATGGACAAGATTAAAAATGAGAACGTTAGTGGGATAATTCAGGTTGAGCAGTTTGGAGCAAAAATTAGAAAGGCAAGGCTGAGATGGTTTGGACATGTGCAGAGGAGAGATAGGGGACAAAGGATGTTGAATATGGAGCTTCCAGGCATGAGGAAAAAAGGAAGACCTCAGAGAAGATTAATGGATGCAATGAAGGAGGACATCCAGAGGATTGGTAAGATAGAGGAGGATGTCAGGGATAGGATGAGATGAAGGCAGATGGTTTATTGTGGCGACCCCTAAAGGAAACAGCAACAGAACTTAGTAAAGTGTATAAAATCATAAATGCAGTCAATTTATATTTGGCCAAAGATCACTAAGAATAAAAGGACTGGTTCCAGTAATACTGAGGCTTTCCCAGGTTTCTCAGGTTATACAAGCTATACCTCTCCATATATACTGCCATTCAAAAGTTTGGACACACCTTGTTATTTAATGGTTTTTCTTTATTTTGATGACTATTTACATTGTAGATACTGTGACAGCCAGTGGTGTGGTCTCCCTTTTCCTTGTCACATCCTTTGAGCCAGGTTGTGACAATAAATACTGAGGGCATCAAAACTATGAATGAGCTCATATGGAACATGTAGTAAACAAAGTGTGAAATAACTCAAAACATGTTTTATATTTTAGACTCTTCAAAGTAGCCACTCTTTGCTTTGTTGGCAGCACTGCAAACCTTTGACCATCCCGCAATGAGCTTCATGATGTAGTCACCTGGAATGGTTTCCTCTTCACAGGTGTGCCTTGCTAGTTTTGAGACCACCAGTTGTGCCGTGCAGAAGTCAGGTTGGTACACAGCTGACAGCCCTATTAGTTAGAATTCATATTATGGCAAGAACCAATCAGCTAGGTAAAGGGAAATAACAGTCTATCATTACTTTAAGAACTTGCCAAGTGCAGTCGCAAAGCCATCAAGTGTTAGAGATTAGAGCCCAGATAAATGCCACATAGAGTTCCAGTAGCAGACACGTCTCTAGATCAACTGTTCAGAGGAGACTGCATGAATCAGGCCTTTATGGTCAAATAGCTGATTAAAAAAAAACTACTACTACTACTAAGGAAAAGCAATAAGCAGAAGAGATTTGTTTGAGCCCTGAAACACAAGGGATGATGTGATGGTGTGGGAATCCTTTGCTGGTGACATTGTTGGGGATTTCTCCAAAACTGAAGGCACACTGAACCAACATGGCTATCACAGTATCCTGCAGTGATATGCCATCCCATTGGGTTTGCATTTAGTTTTAGGACATTGACCTCCAGGCTGTGTAAGGGCTCTTTGACCAAGAAGGAACATGATGGAGCGCTGCGCCAGATGGCCTGGTCTCCGCAGTCACATGGCCTAAACCCAATGGAGATGGTTTGGGATGAGATGGAGCGCAGAGCGAAGACAAAGGGGCCAACAAGTGCTCAGGATCTCTGAGAAAACCTTCAAGGTTGTTGGAAAACCATTTCAGGTGACAACCTCATGAAGCTCATCAAAAATATGCCAAGAGTGTGCAAAGCAGTAATCAGAGAAAAGGGTGGCTATTTTGAAGAATATAAAATATAAAACATGTTTAGAGCTATTTCACATTTTTTTCTTTACTACATAATTCTATGTGTTCATTCATAGTTTTGATGCCTTCAGTGAGAATCTACAAGGTAAACAGAAAAACCATTAAAGGAGGTGTGCCCAAACTTTTGACTGGTAGTGTAGCTATAGTCACTCTGAGCACAGTGTTTCTAAACAGCTGAATTCGGCTGAACCAATGTCTTTCTATCTTGGCCAAATCTAAAGTAAATCTTAAGCAGCCTGTGGAGAAGTGAATTTGACCTTTTAGCCTTTAAAGTAAGTCTCAGCTGTAATGAAAAGGGGAACACTGGATTTATTACACAATGTAACTGAGCATAAAATCCAATTAACTGCACAGCTCTATATGTCCATTAGGTTACTCCTTCTGCACGGCCATTGCTACCTTTAAATGCTGAAATTTTGCTTTTTCAAAACTATCTCAAAGTTTTCCTGATGGGGTTCATAAGCAACAGGTGGCCCCAGTCCTGATCCTGTGGTTACTGAACTTGATATTCTTTAAAATTTGGGGTTTTCAGCACCACCTTCCACCTTTTCATTACAGCAACCATTTACCTTCCTAATTTTTCCCTGCATAAACTGCTCAGTCATGAGCTGAGGCTTAAACATCTGTGGATGTGAGACATCTGTGAATATTGTGAAGAACAGTCTTGTCAGAACAGGACAGATGAGTGAACATGGTTCTCCCTGTTCTTGAGTCTGATTATACTGTAGGCAGGCCTGGCCAACTGACAGGCAAAGTTAGAAGTCCATGTTAAAACAACAGGACACCTTCACCTTCTCCTACTCCACTTTAGCTTGTCTTCACATTGAGAAATTCTCCCAATTATGGAGGTTGTATCTCCCATTGTTCCCAAAAGATGTGATTTCACTCTAACAGCAGCTGTTAAAGGTGTAGGCTAATTGAGCTAAATGGAGAATGTGACCACTGGGCCCCACGAGGACCCTTTATTCTGGGCCACCTCTGTAAGGTGGGCCAGGAAAGGACAGCTACCATCCACTCTCAATTTCCCTGAGCCCACAATTATGTCATCCTGCACTAAGGACACTGTAATGTCCTTTACTCCAATGCAAAATGAAGTGAACACCAGTGTCTATTTAGCTTTAGAGATGCTTTGTGTAAAACATAAAATAGAGTTTCCTAAATACTGCATTCACCCATTCGGATGTCAGCAAATAAATGGCATTGTTGTTGTGAATAATAGACGATTGATTAAGCCGATGATCCTATTTATGTCTCCATTTAGACCAGTTGTGCTTCATCAAGGGCCCCATAGTGTGAAATAATGGCGTATGTCATTATTTCCAGCATGGGAAATAATGACATACGCCAAAAGAGCACTAATCCTTCTCAATACAAGCTCCACTAGAAATTAGGCATTCTGTCCCTGCTGTGTGGTTTCAGTTGCTTAAAGGATGGGATCAGCATATCTTGACAGCCAAACACTTTGAATCACGCTCAGGGGAAGGAGCTGCTTAGAAGTCAAAGGGGAAAAAGTACAGGCTGAAACTAAGAGAAAGCACAAGGACACCGTGTCGTCCCCAAACGCGGCCAAAGGCAAAAATCTACATGGTGTTTTGCTTGTTAAACAGTAGTGTTAAAACTCACTCAGGTAAATTGGCAAACTGGTCAAAAGTCAATTCATCTACAAAGCACATCATTTTCTCTCAACAGTAATGTGTATTGAGCTATGAGGACAGCCTCTAAGTCATCTAAACGAGTGCTCACCAACATGCTACACTAAAAAAACAGAATAATTTGAATGAAAAACATTCATGTTTCTCCCAACTTGTTGATAATGCTGATTTTTTTTTACAGATAGGAAAAGACCTGACACTGACAAAATCCCCATTTTATCTGTCCCCTGAGCACCGCCACTTTAAGTTGTTACATGCTGAAAGCCTTGCTTTGCCTTTGCTGTCAGATCATAGAAATGAGCAGGTGTTGATGGCCTTTCTCTGCTGTCATCTCTAATTCAGCACCACTGGAATCTCTTCCAGTAATAGGCATCAAACGCACCTCCAGCAAATCAAAGACCAGGTTAGACGACGCACAAATCATACTTTATAATGATGCAGCAGCACAAAAGACACAAACACACTTGATTTACAGAGGATGTAGTGCGCATTAATCACTTACTCTTATTCCTGCATTCATTCATTATAAACAAACTGTGCACTTATTGACTGCAATCATGTTTTGCCTTTATTCGTACCAATTTATTTTATTTAAAGTAACTCAGACTAAAGGAAAATGTGATCTTTATTTTACTTACAATGTCAGTTAATGACGCAAAAGTACACAATAGAAAGAAACTGGCCTCTGTCTTTTACCTTTTCTATAAGATAAGATTTTCTGAGAAATAATTTTTGGAGCCATGTATTTGTCATTTATGTTCACATTTTTAAACACTCAAACAATTTTTAGATCGTTAAGGTTTGTGCTGCAGAACTCTTTGAAAATGTAAATATGATACTCGTTATAGATTTGCAAAAGAATATTTCTGTGTTAAAGCTGACTCAGATATAAAAGACTTTCTAAATGGCTCAAAACAACAACCACAAATACAAAAATGTATGTACATCCCTCTCATCACAAGTGCAGTTTACCAGCCAAACATGAGGTCAGCCTGAAGGTCAACCACCTTTGGGACTATGACACCTGAGTTGGTTACACTAACTATAAACATAATTAGTATATAAACATCTAACATTCTGTCAGTCTATGATAAAACCAGACTGGCTGATGTAGCTAAAGAATCTAGAAATCCTGACTGTCTCCTCCACTGAAATCGTTCAAGATCAGATTATCCAGATTAGTTTTATAATGCATTCTAATCAATGCATGCAAAAAGCTGTCAAGAACAACAGCTGATGCTGATATTTTATTTTGTATTTATTTAACATTAGTGTATTCCTTCTGTTTGGCATATAGAGTCATCTGGCCATCCTTGATATTTGCTACGCAATGCACGAACCACATGCGCTCATCATGGCATGTCCACACAGGTATCTCTCTGACGAAAGCCTAACATCCGCAGCTCCACAATGACAGACTGCACCATAAAACATACAATCAGGTGTAATGTGAAGATGATTGGACCTGCGGTAGATGACACCTCTTTTAATCTGAATGTTTCCTGCAAGCATCACATTGAATGTGACGGGCGAGCGGTTGAAACGTCACTTTACCTGATCGCCACCCTGTTACGTGTCAAAAGCACGTCCTCCGCAACAAGGTGATTTGAGAAACAGGAAATGTTGGTCTCCACTGACCTGGATCGTGCAGGTGTACTCCGAGTCGTCCAGCAGCCTCACGGTGCAATTGCATTCCCTGTCCAGACTCCTGATGCTGCTGCTCATTAGTCGGCTCAGCATCTTCTCGATCGTCTGCGAACGGGACCACAGAGAGGTGCACACAGCACATACATACAAGTTTAAGTTCTGAGGCGTTAACGGCGTCCCTGGTCTTTGCTCCAACACCTGGTCAGCGGCAGCGCGTGTGCAGACAGGCGGCGGTGGTGCATCGTTTTATTAGTGTGTGAGCGCGGACTGAGCGGGGTGCTGCGTTTCTCCAGTCAATGAGAAGTGGGAACACTGCTGTAACTGCTGCTGCTGCTCCTCTCTGGTCCGGTTAAACTGTCACCCCCTCACCACACCTTCTCCCCCCGTTTCCGCCGTTGCCATGCCGCTCTCAATGGTGCTGGGCGGGCTGTTTGATGAATGGCGAATCTGTCAGCCAACAGAGCGGGAACTGATGCTGCCTTCGCAGAGTTAAAAACAGAAGTCGAAATTCCGATAGGCTGCCGCAAGTCGTGACTAAATCCACATGGAATAATAACACAGCTTCGCAAGTAAAACAACAGGCAGGTGCCTTGTCCTGTTTTAGAAGTTGCTCAGTTAATTCAAGATGGTAAACGAATAACTAACTCAATAAAAGAAGAAATGCGTCAGCTGAACATTCCCGAAACATACTTACGCTCAACGTCACACCTCACGTGCCAAATTTTACAGTTAATTTATTATTGTGTGTGTTAAAATGGATATTTCCGACAGAACGTGAAGGCAACAGCATATTTTAGCATTCAATCCGCTTCACCTCCACAGGTTGGTTTCCAGTCTTTAATTATGTAGTCAGAGAGACGCATTGTTTATAGATGACGAAGCTGTTAAACTCAAATGCACTTTGTTTATCAGAAAGTAGAATATTTATGTATCTGTGCTTCTGCCAGGCTATTTTTAAATGACAAGTTATTTTCTGTTCGCATTATTTCCCTACTTTTATGCCCGAGTGCGACCCAACATAATTCTTTGATTGGCATGCCTTGCTCACGAGCAGCGGAGGACAGGCGGTATTTATTATCCTACAACTGATCAGCTTATTGTACAGAGAAAGATCTCGGCTGGATGAGTTTGGACCAAACAGAAAACAGAAAACTCCAGTTTCTTCAACCACGTCTCTCTCTGGGGGTGCTTCATGGTAATTACAATGGAGCAATGGGGGAAACAGGGCCCTAGTCCTTTGTATTGTGGCTGGATACGGTTTCCAAAATACTCCCAGTGGTAGTAAACGAGTGAACTACCACGTATTTTAGACCTGTTTCATGTTGTACACATTTACGGCCGGAATTTTAAAAAATAATCACGAAGCCACATATTTTTCTTACATAGTCGAAAAGAAACTCATCTGCCGTGACATTGTTTCACAATGCCGTGACCCGGATTCGAACCGGGGTTGCTGCGGCCACAACGCAGAGTACTAACCACTATACGATCACGGCGAGCTACGATGAGCTGACGGGTTTAGAGAGGCAAAAACGAGGTGTCTTTAGTAAACCCTCCCCGAAACTTTGTCAAATTGGTGCTATTGTTAGTGATTGAGGTAAGCTTCAGATATATGATTTAAATAAGCAATATACATACATACATTGCACAACTTTTAATAATTATCGGCAGCAAATGGAGTTAGTGTGACATTATAAGAGTATAACTTCGGTTATTGTCTGCCCGACGTTACCACCTGGTGGATAAACCGACAAACTGCTACAGCCGCACCACGTGTGGTTTTGCTAAGCCTCCTCTGGTTGGCTGCCCTTGCTGCAGACGTAACACGTCTTCCTGTTTTGTAACGCTCTGAATGTGATTGTTACCAAACACTGAATTTTTCTACAGCAGTTGATCTGAATCGCGCAAAGTTGAAAAGCCCCAAGAAGGTAAAGTTTTGCTTTTTTTGGCTTGAAATGTTTGAATGTTATTATATGCTGTAGTTATCATACCGTTGATTTATTGCATTGCATGTTAGTTGCAGTTTAGAGGTTTCTGCAGGTTCTGCCGCTGAAGTGTAAATTTAAGCGGATGCTCAGAACTTCCAAGGAATCATCATGCATTTTTTTCAAGTTGTTTTGTGAAACGTAATGTTGTTTGGTTTGGTTTAAGATTTGTGCTGTATTTACCGTAGTTTTAAAGATCTTAACTCTTAGTCGTTTACATTTCTGAGGCTTCTGTGTCTGTGTAAGGATGTGCTCTCCATTAACTGAAATTTATGAGGTGGAGAGGAGGAATGGATGTTAACCTACAGCATCAGTTCCTTTAAAAGGTTTAGTTTATGTGACACGTTGACACAAGCTCACTGAAGATCATTAACTTGATGTTTTGGTGCCTTATGTTTGTGATTCACGTGTCCGCAGGTATGGCTCACACGTGTATTCACTGGTTCCGCAAAGGACTCAGGTTGCATGACAACCCAGCTTTGATGGCTGCTATCAAGGACTGTAAGCAGCTGTACCATGTGTTCATACTGGACCCTTACCTCCACAACAACACGTGTGTGGGTATCAACCGCTGGAGGTTCCTCATTGGAGCGCTGAAGGACCTTGACGGAAGCCTCAGGAAGCTCAACTCTAGGTAGAGACACAGTCAACACTCAGCAACATTAAACACTTTTTAAAAAGTCAGACAGCTGCCATCAACCTATATTGTCATGTTATGGTATGTTTAATCTACTTAGGCTGTTTGTTGTGAGAGGGAAGCCAGAAGATGTGCTCCCCAAGTTATTCACCAAGTGGAAAGTAACCAGGCTGACCTATGAGTATGACACAGAGCCCTACAGCCTGCAGCGCGACAGCAAAGTGACGTCACTGGCCAAAGAACGTGGAGTTGAAGTCATCTACAAAGTCTCACACACTCTTTATAATATTGATAGGTAAAAATCTTGCTGAGCATTTTCAGACCTGTGGATTTTTTTTCTGTCTTACTTGTGTTGTCATTTCTTGACTGTGTGTGTGTGGTTTTTTTTGTCTTAATAGAATAATTGAGGAAAATAATGGAAAACCACCACTTACCTATACCAAGTTGCAAGCAATAGCAAAGACTATTGGTCCCCCTAAGAGACCAATCCCTGCTCCAACCATGGACGATATGAAAGGTATCACAATACCAGAAAAACAGACTAGTGTTACTGAATTGTCAGACAGAGTTATTTGCAATGATGTATGGACATTTATCTAAAAAGCAAATGTCAATATTTAGAAGTGATTAGATTAAATCTATCCCCACTGTCAAAGATGTAAAGACATCATCCTCAGAAAACCACGAGAAGGAATATGGGATTCCTACACTGGAGGAGCTCGGCCTGGACACTGCTCCTCTTGGAGAGGATCTGTTTCCAGGAGGAGAACAGGAGGCTCTCAGGAGACTAGATGAACATATGAAAAGAATGGTAAATTAGATTCACATCTACATCCTGTTATTTGCAGGATTGTAACAAAAGACATGCCTACATTCTCTGAAACATTTCTGTGTATGCCTTTCAGAAATGGGTGTGCAGCTTTGAGAAGCCACAGACTTCTCCAAACTCTTTGAGCCCCAGTACAACTGTTCTCAGTCCCTATGTCACCTTTGGATGCTTATCAGTCAGAACCTTCTGGTGGAGACTCACAGAGGTGTATAGAGGGGTGAGTGATGCACTTTACATAAAGATATTGTAGTTAATAATGGTAAGGAAAATTATGCTGTAGTATTGCTTAATACATTTCAACAGGAAAGAAACTGAATTAATCATTGCCACTACAAATACTTTCCTTGTGTGATTCCTGTGGTGAGAGACTGTACGTGCAATGTGCTTGTATTTGCAGTAATCTTTGTCTTTGACTTGTGTGATTTTTGCAGAATAAACACTCAGATCCTCCAGTTTCTCTGCATGGCCAGTTACTCTGGAGAGAGTTCTTCTACACAGCCAGTTTGGGCATTCCTAACTTTAACAAGATGGAGGGTAACAGCGTGTGTACTCAGGTGGACTGGGACACAAAGCCTGATTATCTAGCTGCTTGGAGAGAGGTATTGAGATTGAGTCCTTGAATGAAGTGTCTCTAGAGAAAATTGATGGTGCGAGAAGAGGAGTTTTCATGTTGATGTACTTATGCAATTGCTGTTAAATGTGGAGTAAT
Organism: Neolamprologus multifasciatus; assembly: GCF_963576455.1. Lineage (NCBI taxonomy): Eukaryota > Metazoa > Chordata > Actinopteri > Cichliformes > Cichlidae > Neolamprologus > Neolamprologus multifasciatus. Next base: position 27,679,176 of record NC_140439.1, on the reverse strand, counting down.
CTAATTTTCTGTGTCATAGATGATTCATTGTTATTTCGCACTCTCCTTAAAGGCTCGGACTGGTTACCCCTTCATTGATGCTATCATGACTCAGCTCAGGCAAGAGGGATGGATCCACCACCTGGCCAGACATGCTGTTGCTTGTTTCCTTACTAGGGGAGACCTCTGGATCAGCTGGGAAGAAGGGCAGAAGGTCAGCTCGCAAAGGCTGCAGCTGCTAATATCACAAATATTATAATACTACTGCTACTAATAGTAATTATTATTAGCTATACACAACACTTGTGGGTTTTTTTCATCATGAGTCCAGCAGTACATATGCTAAATCAGTATAGTACCCTTAACATTTTCTCACTGCTCATGAAGGTGTTTGAGCAGCTTTTACTAGATGGCGACTGGGCTTTGAATGCTGGAAATTGGCAGTGGCTATCAGCGAGCACCTTCTTCCACCAGTATTTTAGGGTTTACTCTCCAGTGGCCTTCGGGAAGAAGACAGACAAAAATGGAGACTACATCAGGTAAGATCTATCAGCCAAACGTATTACCGAAACAATTCACATTCATTACATGTATCGTTTCAAATGATTTAGCATTTCTCCTATGTTTACAGGAAGTACCTCCCTCTTCTGAAGAAGTTCCCAGCAGAATATATCTATGAACCTTGGAAAGCTCCACGCAGTATCCAGCAGGCAGCAGGATGTATTGTGGGTAAAGACTACCCACATCCCATTGTACAGCACGAAGTGATCAGCAAGAAAAATATTCAGAGGATGAAACTTGCTTATGCCAAGAGATCCCCAGAGTCACCTAGCAAAAGCAAAGGTACTGCAAGAAACATACAGGAGCATTATGTCCTTTTATATTAGTCATGCTTCAATTAAATTCTGTTTCTTCTTTTGTTTTTATTTCTTTGTTTTCCTCCAAGGTGTAAAGCGGAAGGCTCCATCCATCATTGAAGTGATCAAGAAGAAAGCAAAAGTAAAGTAATTAGAAATCATGTTCACGTTTTGGTATCGTTCCAGTACTTTAGTTTTATCTCAGTCCACAGTTTGCTATATTGTGTTTTTATTGGGATTTTCATTGGTTATTTTATATCATTATTATTGTTACTTTTTATGTTGTATTTATGTCAGTGTTTAAAAGTCCCTCTTGGATTTAAAAAAGGTCAGGTGAGAGACTGCACAGAGATTAGGTCATGTTTTTTAAAGGTTAATAACCTCACCTTGGCTAAAGTGTCAAATTGTTATTATGTTACATAGGGAAAATAATAAGCAGGTCTGAATGTCTCTATGTTAGAAGGGTGTAAAAATAGACTTAAGTTAAAAAAAATTAATGCAGACAGTAAATATGGTAGATATGCATTAACTTTAATGGTTCGGTCATTTCGCCCACCATACAATTCAAGGAGCACATCAGAAAAAAGTACATTAATTATGGACAATGAAAGAATGGTTCTAAAAAAAATAGAAAATCAAGAAAAGTGGAAAATTTTAAGTTTTAAATCTTGGGTAACATAATCCAACATCTCAGTTTGATTGACATCAGACATCAATTGTATTGTGTCAGTTTGTTGACATTTGCAAACAGACTGACACAATTTACACATGATTTGTTTATGAGTCAGATTGTATCATTGTCAAATAAGATTCTTGTATTAATAGTAAGCATACACTTCTGTCTTCTTTCTGCTGCCATTAAAATAAAAAAGTCTTACACTTAGAACTTGGACGTGACTTCACAGAGGATTGTGTCCAATTGTACAGCTGTCTCATATATTCAAAACTAAGACAACTGTTTACAGGTGAAATGATCTTTTCAGCTCATGTTATCAGCTTGCAAAGTTTTATGTCATTTCCATATCGTTAAAAATTGTTGCTCTTTAATAAAATGTCAAAATGAAAATTAATATTGTGTCTTAACTAATAAAATGTGTGGGTCCTAAAACTGCTAGGTCTATGTACTGCTATTCCCACTAGATGGCGCTGCAATACCTGAAGAAAAACTCAACTCAAGTACATGTATACAGAGAATATTCCCCCAAGTATATTCTCAAAAGTTATTTAAAGATTTAATCTGTTATGCATTTTGGAACATTTGTAATTGAGTTAATTTAACTGTCATAAAAATAAGAAAAAAATAAATAATTTTTTAGAGTATCTGTGGTCAGCACAGAGCGTCTGACCTTTTATATGTTAACTCTTTGCAGGAAAGAAACAGAAAGTAGAAGTGATCTGTTAATATTTTTGGTGAATAATATTGAATCTCAATTAATCTCAATGAATATTAAAAATAAAAACAATCAAATTTTATTTTATTTGATTTGATTCTAGCTACAATGTCATTTGTCTGCTTTCTATAAGGAATTCATTTTTCCAGCTTCCTCATTCCTAAAACTTTTTTTTTCTAAATGTAGCAATGAGAATCAGTTTTTTTTTTTTTTATCAGGATTATGCTTGAGATGCAGTATTACCTAAGGCCTGTTAATCAATTACTAATTGTGTCAGTGCACAATTGGTCAAAGTCAGTATGAACAGGGCTGTGCTACATAAAGGCAAAGATGTAAGTGAGTGTGTTTGGGGCACACAGCTGTTCTTGGAGCTCAAGTCTTCTCCTGTTTCTGCTTCCTTGGAGCTGACACTGGTGTGAATAACCAGAGGATGATGTCACAGGCTCAGTAGCAGGCCAGACAGCCATACAAAGCCAAGCTCAGTTTCCACAGAGACCTGTCAAACATCAAAACAAACTGCTCTCTGACTGTGCATTAATGTACAAGGGTGTTTTGGGGTACACTTGGCATTGGGTCACTCTTCCGGTAAACTTTCATAGCAGAGCTCAGCAAGTCTGGGTGAACTGAAATCATCTATTCAACAATGTACCTGCATGCATTCCAACATTTTCTGATATTATGAAAATGTTTAGCCTTAATCCCAAAAAGAATATGCAATCAAAAATTCCAAGAATAGCTGGCTCCTCCTGTTTGTCCGTGGGTGTACCCCTCTCCCCATGGGTCCACGTCGTCACCTCACCACTCAAACCATCTTGGATCTGGGAACTGTAACATCCCAGCTGAATTAGAACAGTGTGTTCCCATGCAGCTGGTGTTTCATGTAGCTGAAATAGTGATTTATCTCAGGAGGCTGCTCCACAGGCAGCAACATGAAAGAGTTAATTCCCACTTTATGCAACAAATTTTTATGGCCATAATAATAGGACAGGGGCTCTCCAAGGTTCAAAAACGGTTCTTCTTTAGGTTACATTACAAAATAATATGAGTTCAATCTAACACTTGATTAGCAAAGCTCTCAATACAAACTACTGCACAGTGGGTCAAGTGGGTCAGTGTAAGTTTACATCACCATTTTATGAGGATTACCACAACACCAGTGAACATGCCCGTCTGTTTATAGGCTTCAAAGCAGACAAAAAACAGACATACATTTCTGTTGATCAATACAAAGGTACCAATATGGTTTTACATGACAAACTGCAGACCATCTATTCATAAACAAATGTTATAACTCTTAAAATGCAAAAAAAAAAAAAGGACATAAACAGTCATAACTATTTGTTAAAGACCAAAGGGTAACGTTCTTTGGTGGCCAAGTAAGACTAAGCTGAGGAAGAATAGTGAAGCAATTTTTTTAAAGAAAAATCTAATTATCTCCTTTGTTGTACCAATGACATTATAATTGGAGAAACATTGAAGGACAAGAGGAAGCTGTGAGTAAAAGGTTCATGAACACGTGCTGAAAGGTCACTATTTATTAGAAGTCCATAGAGGTGGTAAATAAATGCCACAGTGAAACTGAAGAGCTGATGGGTGTCCAATCTGCTTCAGTTTTTTTGCTCTATGTTTGTCACCATCAACGCACACACCCCTCTGTACATATCCTGAATGACAATGGTCCTGTTGTCATGGGATGTCCATTACCACACAGGTTCTAATGACTGATTAGAACAATTTACATTTGCCCCACAGGACCCCCCTTTTATTTCTGATAGAAGCACAATTATCTTTGCAAAAGAGATAATGGTATAAACAAAGCCAGAGGTAGTGATCTCAGAGAGCATCATTAGTAGCCCCCCTATAAATCTGCACCACTAAGCCACTACGGGATTTTGTGAAGAGCTATAAATGGCAAAACATGAGGCAATAGACATGCAATGCTAAAATTATGCACTCCACTACAGACCTCATGTGGAGATTGGAGAGAGATTAAGACCTTAACATGGGACAGGGCATAACATTCCTTGGATGTTCCAAATAGTAAGGAAAACAAACTTCTGAGAAAACCTTGGAATGGTTATTGATGTTTTAGCTGGTATCTAACCAGTTCTTTTTTATATGGATTGTAATTTTGCAGGCAGATAAACTGGTGTACTTAAGATTTTTCTCCACTTGAGCAGAAGCATAAATATGTTTCTTTTTTTATTTCCAGTTATTATATATTGGAAATTCCTCTTCCATCAGCAGATTTCCTACATGCTTAAGGGGATACATGTTCAAACACAGTCACATGACAGAGTCTTCTGGTTTCTGTTCTGTTTCACCGCCCTGATGTGCTTTCATCACCCTGTATACACCCCAATGGAGAATATCCACAACACGCAACTGCGTTTTCCAGCCTCTCTACAGCCGACTGACGTACAGCCAAATACAAGATCCTGCAGCCTATACATGTCAGTCACCTGTGTGTGTGTGTGTGTGTGTGTGTGTGTGTGTGTGTGTGTGTGTGTGTGTGTGTGTGTGTGTGTGGGTGTGTGTGTGTGTGTGTGTGTGTGGGTGGGTGTGGTATGCTATAACTAATGGAATCCATAATGAATTGCCCAACTGTGTGTTCAATTTCCATTGCTTCCATTTTCCATTGGTTCCAACAGTCTTAACATATTCCATTTAAAAATGTTCTTTTAAAATTAAATTCTTAATTTAATCTAGATTGTTAAATCAAATCACTGCGTCACGGCCCTGGCAGGGAGCTACAAAAGAATATGACGAATGGATGGAACAGAAAAATGTAAATAGATGAAAGGAAGTCATGCAGGCATGTGTAATATGATGAGCATACATAGTAACCCGAGAGATAATGCAGTTTGATACCTTTGAACTTGGATGAACACACTCGGGAAGCTGTAACTCATTGTAGTAGTATCAGTGCCAGTCAGTTCAAAGACAAGTTTGGGGGTTTGGAGTGTGTTTATCAAGGAAGAAGTCTATATAGGTGACAAATAAAACATTTATTAAGGTCACTTTGGCATCCAGTTATCATCCTTGCAGGTTAATTTAATTTCTGCTTAATATTGAGATTGTCCCAGCATTTTGTTTTCAGACTGAGCCAAGTATTTGAATCAGTCTTGAATCCCTGGAGAATAAAATCACATTAGTCTGACTAAATAAATAAAAATTAAATTAACTTGTTGATAAATGCTCTCTCTCTCTCTTTCTCCCTCTCTCTCTGTTTGTGTGTGTGTGTGCAACAAAGTGTGTAGATGTGTCTGTGCATCCTTGTATGAAGATTAGAGCCCATATCCCTTTGGGAGTCAGTGGGATCTGCCTATATAAGGCTGTTCTATTCCTACTGCTTTTCCTCTGGGGACACAATGCAATTGTCAGCCACTGAACAATACATGTCTGAGAACTTAGCAAACTTCACTGTCTTGAATAAACATATATATATATTTAAATGGTTTTACAAGAGGTGATTCTGGGAAATACTGGGCTAAATGCTGTTGCATGCTGACTTCAAGCTGTTTTTTCTATGTTCTACTTATACTCGAGAGTTTCCTAACACCACACTTTTTAAATAGGAAACTACGTGACCGTAAGAATGTGCTGCTCGTATTAATGCATTCAAAACTAAAGGCGTCATCCTTTTGACTGACAAGCTCAAATGATTCTTTACCACAGCCTGTAAACACAGCTAAAAAGTTGGACAGAGGATACCCAAAGAGAAAATATTTTTTGTCTTTGGGAAACTGTAATTCACTAATAACAGAATGAGAGAAAAAAAAGACTTAACCATGTTTCTTTAAATTCTGTTCCTGGTATCTGGTGAACTAACAGATCTGGACATGGAAAATATTTTAGTTTTATTTTTCTTTTGTTTTTTTAAAGAATCTTCTTGATTTTTTTACATTTATTTCTCTACTTAAGATATATATTTGGTGGATCCATTAGAGTTTTTTCCCCCCTCTTTATAAAACAGCTACAAAGATGAGTTTTGGAAAGTGTGATGTGCTCTTGTGCCTATTTGCAGGCCAACTATAAATAGTCCAGGAACCTACGCATGCTCATGTTTGATTGGAAATTGCAGTGCCTTAAGCCATTGCTGTGGGGTGTCTGTCAAAGGAAGGAATGAAACTTGTGTATGGTGAGTTAACTGTGTAAAATAGACTGCTGAATGTTGTTTATGTAGCTACTGGATAAGCACATGTAGAAGATGTAAAGTATATCTTAACCTAGCATCTCTTGTGCTGATTAATTGTGTTTTTAATATACAACATTTTTAATGTTTTACAACTTTATTGTTTTAAAGTTTAAACTCTTCTCTTGGCAACAAAACAATATCTTGTGGAAAATGACTTCATGGAGGACAACAAGACGCTCGTCTAATGGGAATGGGCGGTCTTCCAATGGGGAAGATGTCAATGGAAGTGGCCGCCTTGGTGGCTGCAGCTACCTCTCTAATGTGAGGCCAGAAAACAGGTACAGAATCCAGACTAACTCAGGGTGCTGTCCCTCCACTTGAACCATCTCTGCTGGGAACATGCAGTATGTATGATCCCAGCATGTATTTATTCTATAATATATCTATAATTCAGGGTTTTACCTAACCTGGGATGAGCATGTGTTGCATGGTGTTTTTTTGTTTGTTGTTGCCATGGACAGCAGAGTTTAAATAAACTGCTTATTAAGAGCACAATCTCAGCTATGCACCATTGGCCCCTTTTCACATCAAGCATACACGACAGAGTCTGCATGGAAAGATTTGTTTATAGCACAAGTAGCTGTTGCTCTTCAGGTCCCCTTTTTAATTAATCTTGTGTAATATTTGATTAAACTGCTGTTCTTCTTTAAACTACTGACGCAGGACAAACCAAGTAACATTATCTTCCAGTTATCTTGCATTGTTGCTTTAGGGGAACTTTCACTCTGTCAGCCTCAGCTGAACTTTGCAGAGACCACTGATCATGTCCTTTACTTACTAAAGCTAAAATCAAGAATTACCAGTGATTTGTGTTCCTGATTTTAGTTACTGAATCATTACTGAATCTAATTTTCTGTTCTCCATCTGTATTTTTATTTTTTTTTGCTAAATGTAGATATATCTTGTTTAGTGTTTGCTTCAAAACAATAATAGTACCAACTGTATAACATTTAGTGCCTTGTTTATTGATCATGAGTAATATTCAGTGAAGCGTAATGATCTCACCTAACTGTACACTGATCTAATACTCAAGCCTTGATCATTTCATTCATATTTTTGGACGATCACATTTTTCATGCAATGAATGTAAATATGGGCTGAATGTAAAGCTTTTTATACTGAATACTGTAGTGAAAGATCAAAGAAACATTTTATTAAAAAAAAAAAAACAAGTTAATTGTATTTGCCTCCAAAACTCACAAGTGTTTTGGCCTTTGATTTCAGTTCTTACATTCATCATTTTACATATATTTTGACTTGGGACGTTCTTTTAAATGATACGAAAAAACTAACAAACAAACAAACAATCAAGCCCAATATATACAGATAAAAAACTCCAATAAACAAGTTTTTTTAAATGATAAAAGACATATGAATCCAAATAAGTACCATGACTGACCAACTCCATTTTCTTGTAAGGAGCACACTCTGCAGTGTGATTGCTCATTTAACTGAAGAAACACAGCCATCCTTTGAAGCTACCCTGAAGTCAAAAGCTGTGTCCGAAAATTCAAACGTGAAGTTTTCCTGTGTGGTTAGAGGTAAGCATTGCAGACTCCATACATCTGAGCAACTGAACTGAAACATATCACAAAGAAACGAAAATAATAATCTAAAAAAAACAATGCACTGTAAGTTTTTGTGCTTATGCTGCATTTTTTAAAAGAAGGTCAAAGACAAGAATAATACAAAGATAAACCTTTTGAACACCGACAAAGTTGGAAAAAATTTAAGTTAAAAAGAAAATGCAATGATTTCCAAATTGCATAAACCCATGTTTTATTCACATTAAAAATAGAAAACACATTAATTGTTTAAATTGAGACATTTTACAGTTTAACAAAAAATCTTAATGTGTATTAGTTTTTCTGCTATCCCTGCGTGAGGCTGGCGACCTGTCCAGAGTATACCCCACCTCTCGCCCTCTGGTGGCTAGGATGGGCTCCAGCCCCACTGTGACCCTGACAGGGAAAAGCAAAAAAAAAAAAAAAAAAGATGGACGGGTGGTTGAATGACTCGTTTTGATTTTGATGGCAGAGAAACATCTTTGAAAAGTTGAATAGTAGAGAGGCAGTTTGTTGGCAGCAAAGATTAGGCAGAGCTTCACCAATCTGCAAAAAACAGTATCCACAAATTGTAGCACAATTTCAGACCGATTCTCATCAACATAAAATTGTTAGGTCTGTAAAAATGTCATTATCTGCAATACATAATATTATCAAAGGATTCTGAGAATCTGAAAAATATCTTTACACAAGGAGCTAGGCTGAACATCAATATTGGATTCCTGTGATCTTTAGGCCATGAAGCAACTTTGCATGATCCAGATGTATGATCTCAGAAACTTCCAAAAATCAACAATTGGCAGCTTGCACATCTGGGAAGTCAGCATGCTGAAAGGTAAATACAGCCTTCAGACTGTATCTTTTTCAGTTTATCTCAGCAAGACAGTACTAAACTGCACACTGTATCTAACACAGCATGGCCTTGTAGTAGAAGACTCCAGGTGCTGAATTGGTCTGGATGCAGTTCAGACTTTTCATTAATTGAAAACATTTGCATATTGTGAAACAAGATGCTACACAGTAGTAAACATGACCCTGTCCCAACTTTCTGAGACATATTTCTGCCATCAAAATCAAAATAAGCTAATACATGTTATGAAATATTAAAATGTCTCAGTTTAAATTATATTGTTGATCTATGTTATTCCAGTATGTATTTACAAATGACTGCAGTTTTGTTTGTTTGTTTTGTTTTTCAGGATACCCGGCCCCTCAGGTTACGTGGTATAAAGACGACATGCAGTTGGATAGATACTGTGGACTTCCTAAATATGAAATATTCCACAATGGACAAAATCATTCCCTGCATATTTACAAGTATGTATATTTGAAAATGCTGTTTGATGATATCCATAAAGGAGATAATAAGGAAAATTCAAATAATAGCTTTGCCATCTAAAATGTTTTTCCTTTCCGATAACTGCTGCTTGATGTGATATTAATTCATTTCCAGGTGCACTGTGGAGGATGCAGCTATATACCAGGCCTCAGCCATCAACAGTAAAGGTATTGTTTCCTGCTCTGGTGTTCTGGAGGTGGGTGAGATGAACGAGTTCAAAATCCACCAGCGTTACTTTGCCAAGGTCAAACAGAAGGCTGAGAGCAGATGCAGGGAAGCAGAAGGCAAAGAAAACCAGGAGCCGCCACGAACCATGAGTCCCGATCGTACACAGAGGAAACGCCGCTCGACAATGGAGGCTTTTCTTAGCACACCAAGCTCAATGGAGGATGATGGTAACGAGGAGAACCATCAAGCTGTTGTTCTAGAGACAAAGCCCAGGTTACAAGGGGCCCCTGGGGAGGAGGTTAAAGAAAAGCCAGTCCCAATCCCTAATGGCACAATGTCTAGTTTATCTAAAGGAGAGCCTGTTAATAATAATGGCAGTAAGGCTGAGAAATGTTTATATGACGCTACCCAGAAGGTTTTTACAACACACCAAACGAAAGCTCCCTTTATCAAGAAAAAGATTAAAATTTCCAACAGTGCAAAAGCTGGAAAAGCAGATGGTCTAGCAGAGAGAGTGTCTGAGGAGAGAAGGCTGAAAGATGAGCCCTCGGTCTCTGCAGCTCTGACCTGTAAAGAGTCAGTCCAGATCCAGAGGAATTCAGATGAGATTATGGAAGTAGAGAATATTTCTAGTTCATCAATTACACATTCAGAAGTGACAAACATGATAAAAGAAGATCAGAAATCTGCATCAGAGGTGGCAGTGTTTCCTCAAAGGTTGTCACAGGATGAAAAGATATGTACAGAGGTAACAGTGGCTTCAAAGAAAGAGGAACTCACTGTGCCACTGTCCCCTGTTGCTTTTGCTTCTTCACGCCATCCTGGGCCAAAAACTGAAGGTGAAAATGCTGCAAAACATGAGCAGGAAATTGGATGTAATGGTACAGAAGAAAGTTTGAAAAGACAACAGCAAATACCTTACATTTCCTCAACACAGCCACTGTCAAGTGTTAGATCAACACTCCTGACCAAATTAAAAGAGGACATCCACGCAACAATCATGGATGGCGATGTAAAGACAAAGCCTTCAGCTGATGGATCTCTAGTCCACGAACACAGTGAGTCAGTGGATACACCTTGTGACAGCAGGACTGCTTTATTTCAGCATCCATGTGAACCGGCTGGACACCAGCTGTCTGAGAAGGAAACAAGCCACAGCCAAAAGAAGGGGCCTGCGTCTCAACTACCCACGCCAAGTGAGGTGAGGGAACCTTTTCACATGAGCTCATGAGTGCTTTGTGCTGCCAAAATCAGTCCCATCACTAACACAGGCATCCAAAATCTATTTACAGCTTTTACAAGTATCCCCCACTGGGTCACAAGAATTAAATGACGCACATGTTGACAGTTGCAGTAGATATACTGATGTAGTGGGTCTGATTTTGTTTTAAGTTTAAAGGTCTGAAAGTGAGATTTTCTAAATTTTTAAATATAAACAATTTTATCATTCTTTGAAACATTATTACAAGGAATAAGCAGACTATCAGAAAGTTAAAGTAATGACTTTGAAGAAGCCTACACTTTGGTTTATTGAGGGATCGACACAACTCTCATGTCTGTAAATTAATATGAAGCTTCTCTCAGTTAGTCTAACTTAGCAGAAAGACTGCGAATGGGTAAAGCAAGATTTGTAAAATGTTTTTGCACAGATCAAATAGCTGAGATATAATATGTTATTCGGTAAGCCGACTATCCTGGCAAATTAATTTTGGTTAGCTGTTTCCTGTCAATATTTCACTGCCAGCTGCAGCTTAAAATGATGCAGAGTTGGATCAGTTATCACATCCCATTCTTTAGATCCTTTTCTAGAAAACAAAAAAGTGTCATCCTCTAAAGGTTTTATCATTCCTTGCAATTGAATGAAAGTATTTGTGATAGGAACAAAATTATTAATTTTAATTCACTGCATTACAAAATAAATGACCGGCTGGGAAACAAAGTTATCACTGATTGTCAGTCTTTATACTGCTTACGCAATCACATCAACCTCTACTGCATAGCTGAATACTGACGGCACCTATGACTGAGACAAAACACTGAATGGCTGAGGCGGCACTTAAAATAATTTGCATTCCTTTGGGGCCAGTCTTGCGTGCAGGATAGCAACCTTCATTTTAAACAGGCCTTCCCATACCAGACTTGCAAAGAGGATAAGAGAAAGAAGCAGAAATATAGATTGATTCTCTTGATTGTGTAGACTAAAGGCTGCTTTTTGAGGCACAGTATTGCTTAATATACTAGACTATATTGGGTCATATTATGGCTTATGTCATCCATGGTTCAGTTCACTGGCAGACTCTAATAACTGACTCTCAACAAACATGCTTTTATACCATATTTATGTTTTAATTTATTAATTATGCTTAATTGAAATCACACTTCCTTGAGGTTTTCCAGTATATTGGCAAGTTGTCTACTGAATGATGAACAATATTTCTTAACCTATGTATCAATTCAAGAATCGACTAAAACTCAACTCTTGTTTGGCACTGGCAATGGAGCAAATTAACACATTCAAACTTTTCTCCAGTTCATAAATTTCTCTTTGTCCTAAGGTCTTCTCATTCCTTTCCCTGTTTGTTGCTGGTTACACAGTTGCTGTTGATAAAAATTGCATGTGATATCCATGACCAGCATAACCAGGGATAAGGGAATATGTATTTACAGCTTGGAAAATCTGTGCTTGTATTATGTCCCAAGGTTACACAAGATCCCACAAAGATGAACAGGAATGATGCACCTGTCAGCCTTGAGCTACCACCTGACCAGTGTATGGTCAGCTCGCGACAACAAAAGACTGCAATAGAAAGGCCGACCGTGGCAGATGACATCCAGACCCCTCTTTTGCATAGTGGTTTTAAAACAGCCATTGACACAATGACACAGGATGCATGGGATCATTCCAAGGCATCAAATGAAGTTCTTTCCACAAAAGTACAGAAGTCACCCCTCAAAAGCCCTGTCAGTGGTGAGAACGCTTTAGGGTGTAATATTTCGCTCAGTATCCTGGAGAGTCAAGTTAACACAACTATAAAAGCTGTTGAAGGGACAGAAATACAACATGATGAGAAGGCAGAGCTCACTAAGTTGCTGGTTGAGAGTGACAATCCAAATGAGAAGATAGTTGAGATGGAAACTGAACCTGCTGCTGTAAATGTGACTGAACAAACTAAAACAGATGAGAGCAAAGATGCAAGGAACAAATACACTGGACGAATCATTGTGGATACACCTTGCAATGAAACTGGGCAGAAAGAGCACATATCAAAAGTGGTGAAGAAATCTAGTTTAGACTTAAAACATTTGATGGAAGATATAAATGACACCTCTCCCTCGCGCTTAACAAAAACCGCAGAGAACACAACCTCAGTAGAAAACATCAAAGGTTTTCAAGAAATTTCAAAACCTGAAACAAAAATAATTTCTATTGCTGAACTTTTGAGATCACAAATAAAAGCTCTTGAATCAACATTGGCTAATCCAGTATCTGACATCCCATCCCATTCTAACTTACTACAAAATCAGAGTATAACAGCAAGGGCACGCCAGGAATTAGTACAAGATAACACAAAGCTGGAGGTGAAAAAGTTCATGCCTAAAAGAGAAAATAAGAAAGGCGTTGACGAATCACCCCCCACAACCATAAAGGCAACACTTATGGAGGTTTATCATCAACTTCACAAAACAGACTACGAGCAATCTAAGACTCAAAGTGCAACATCACAGCCTCGTCAGGCTCTTTTGATGCCACCCGTCTCTGTTATAGACAGTGGAACAAATAAAGTCATGGCAGGACTTCACGGAAGTGTTGAAAAATATAATGGAGGTGCCATGGATATTGGCAAGGAAATCCAACCTTCAATTCTAGTTCAGCCAGAAAATTGTTCTGTTGTTGTTTCTCAACAAACAACACCCAAACTAAATTTTCCCTCTTTAACTTCTGAAGTCAAACTGATCAGTACACTTTTAAATCTATCTGGAACTGCCAGTCAGGAACCTGAGTCTCCACTTACAGTGACAAATAAGAAGCAAAGTATTCAAGAGGAAAATATAATAAACCTGGAGCGTACCAAAGATGAACATGTTCAAGGCAAAGACGTGCAATTCACACAAAAGTTAACTCCAGAAATTAAGCTCAGCAGCACAAATGAAAGGGATTTGACAACAGTTTCTGATCAGTGCAAAATGGAAGAGCAGTACACAAATACAAGTTCTTTGCAAAGTAATGAAAGGTTTCCCCCTGAAACTGGGTCTGACACTCAAGGGAATAATCTTCCACTTATTCTCAAGGAGGTTAAGGAAGGTTTACCGTCAGACTCCACAGGCAATCAAACTGCAGAACCTAGCCCATCATTGAAGAAAAGAAACTGTGTTTCTCCCATCCCTTCTGCTACTCCACAAGAGCTGGCCTCTGGGGCTCGCCGCAAAATCCTAACACCCAAGGCCAAACCTGAAGAGACCACAGAGGTCACATCAGCAACTGATAACCAGACTCTGAAAAGGGAAGCATCTACGCAGAGCAGCAAGCTTTCCACAACTGCTGTGGCCCTCTCTGTATCTCCAAGCGTGTTGCGACGGTCATCTGCACTTCAGCCCACAGGTGAACAAACCTCTCTACTAGAAAGGCATTCACCCATCTTGAGCAGAAAGAAGATGGCATCAGAAACACCCAGCCAGCTGCCTGCTGAGGAGATTCAAACTGAAAGGAAACCTGAAGAGAAGGACAAGCGTAACCCATTCAAAGGTAAAGAAAGGCCTGAAGGCCTCATGCTTTATCAGAATTCACTCATGTGGGACAAAGGAAATGTTTTAGTACTTTTGTATTTTACTACTTTTGAAAAGCCACTATTGCATCTTTTCTGGTCATATAAGACAAGACACCGTGAAAGGAAGCAATCCATGCTGCAGGTCATCACAACCTCCTCATTAGAATCTAACAAAACCAGAAGTTTCTCCTTTTTCTGAATTCATTTTCTGTATACAGGCTGGTTCTTATAGTACCTATAACAGACCTTTGCTATTTAATTTGTATAGGAAAACTTATAAAACTGGGCACTTATGGAAAAATGTGTCTGTTTGTTTAATTTTATTTCTCTCCAGCTCCTCAAGTTATCCGTAAGATTAGGGCTGAAACTTTTGCAGATGCCTCTGGACACTTGAAACTGTGGTGCCAGTTTTTCAACGTTCTCAGTGACTCGACTATTAAATGGTACAAAAATGAGGTGGAGATTACTCAGGTTAAAAGAAAGTAAGTTCTCAGAGTGATCTTTTTGGAAATATGTTACATTCTTTCAATATGTACTGTAAGTTTAGGTCTTCTTAAACATTTTTATATTATTTCTTATTTGTATGTCTTCAAGAGCAGGGGATGAAGCCCAGGTCAATCTTGCCATTGTTCAGGCGTCTTCCAAAGATGCCGGTGTTTACGGATGCTCAATCACAAATGACTACGGGACAGACTCCACAGACATTCTGCTCAGTGCAGATAGTATGTACTGTTTTAAAATACCTTTGGAATACTAGATACTTCATTTTTCCTTTCATTCCCTGACTGCAACATGATTACTTTTCTGTATTCTCTCTTATTATTTTGCAGTCTTGACTGGACTGTCCATACGTGAGGACCTTGGGGGTAAGATGACGTTTCACATCTTAAGATTACAGTTTTTTTTCCCTGTGCTTTACTTTTCTGACTATCACTGTTAAAAACTTGTGAATGCAGTTGGGGAGGAAATCGAAATGACACCCCTAATATTCAGCAAGGGAGTGGCTGATTCTGGTGTCTGGGGCAACAAATTCTTTGGTCGCATAATGATGAAGGAATCTCATATTGGAGAAGGCTGTTCTCATAAAGTCTGGAGGGCAAAAGTCATCTACGGTCTGGAGCCTGTGTTTGAGTCTGGTAACACATGTATCATTAAAGTATGCAACCCCATCACTTTTGGAGGCAAAGAGGACAGCTGTCTTATAGATACAAACCTGGACATCATGAAGCAGGTATATAAAAATGGGCTAATGTCATAATTTATTCATGCCTTCATAAATATGTCATTCAATAAACAGCAATTCCCGTATTAAAGTGGATCAGGTGTCAATTCTGCCACCTTAATAGGATTACCATGGCACTAATCCAGTAAAGACTGAATAAATGGTGTAGGTGGAGCTGATGTTTATTGGCTATTCTCCAATGTTCTGCATACAGGAATGTAAAATTCAGAACTTGGCTCGGGAATACTGTAAAATCTTTGCTGCAGAGACAAGAGTAATAGAAAACTTTGGTCCCTCTCTTGAGTTAGTACACTTTATTTTTTCTTGAAAAAGTTATAATAATTTCGAATATCTATCTATACAACAGGGACCATTAAGCATCTCCTACACCCTGACAATCTTTGTTAAACAGGGTGATTCCAGTCTATTTGATGTACCGACCAGCAAACGCTGTGCCATATGCCACAGTGGAGACAGATCTCACAGGAGTGTATCAGAAATTCTCTGACCTGGACTATACTGGCAGAATAGACATGAGGACTGGCTCTGAGGTGGAGCAGAAGTGCTGTACCCTGCAGCACTGGATCTTTCAGTGGACCAATGGAAATCTGCTATTCACTCGACTTGAAGGTATGGTCACACATGAAGCCAGAGTAATATTTAATAAGTAATAAGTTTGTCTGTGAACGTTCTCAGTCATCCCGGTCATCGTAGTCAAAGGAGCTTGCAAAGAAAAGCGTCTGGACTTCTTTAAGTTGCTTGAAGATGTTTCACCTCTCATCCAACAAGCTTCTTCAGTTCTAAGGTCAAATGGTGGGGAGTCCCAGATTTAAACCTAGTGGGAGTATCCCCCCGCAGAGGGACAAAAGGACCCCCTGATGATCCTCTAATTGCCTGAGCCA
The DNA here is from genome assembly GCF_963576455.1 of Neolamprologus multifasciatus. NCBI lineage: Eukaryota > Metazoa > Chordata > Actinopteri > Cichliformes > Cichlidae > Neolamprologus > Neolamprologus multifasciatus. Next base: position 27,662,789 of record NC_140439.1, on the reverse strand, counting down.
AGGTGTGAAACTGGGTGTGGGTCCCAATCCCTGAAACCCTGGCTGATTGGGACCCACACCCAGAGATGTCCCCCTAGTGGCCAATCTAAAAAACTACAACAGAAATGACATGCCACCCTCTGATTAATGAAATAAGTTAGTATCGGTTCATGGTATCAGTTAACTTTTACGAGTATGAGTACACACACATTTTACAGTATCGGCCTCGATACCCAATACCAGTATCGGTATCGGTGCATCCCTAGTCCAGACGCTTTTCTTTGCAAGCTCCTTTGACAAGTAATAAGTTTGTGTTTTTCCTGTTCTTGCTATAATTTGGAATATGTCTGTGGTTTGGCACAGAAAATTACCAGAGGCCACCTTCTCTACTTATGTCCCACCTTACCCCACATCACAAGATTCACATTTAACAAGTTTGTGTTAAATTCTCCAGTATAATAAAGGTCCAGTGAGCAAAGGAAGCTCAAACTGGTTGAAGAAAATATTGCTTACATGACCTCATATGCTAAAATTGTGCTTGCAATAATAAGGATATTTCGGTTTTAACATTTAAATTGAAAGAGTAGCAACAGTATTCCAGACACTTTCAGGTCCAATATGGACATTTATTTTATTTTGATATATTTTAGGTTGTGAGGTTTGGAAAATGTGCATGTTGTCTTTCACATTTCCAAAACTGCAGAGGGTATTTAAATTGTACATCTTTCAATATGACTATGTTAGACAAACAAGTAATTTTGGGGTGTCATTTTGCAGGTGTTGACACTAAGATCACCGGTGTTGGAATTTCAGTCAAATCAACAGGGTCAGTATTATTTGAATTGCGTCGTTTCTGCAAATTATACTGCGAACACCTCATTTTACAGGTAATTTACATTTATAGGAATCATGTCTGTTATATTTAGCTTTGCTCTCTGTTTTGCATTGCTACAGGCATCAAGGTTTATCTATCGAAGCAAATCCCAAAGTTTTTGAACAGTTTGTCTCTCAGCACAAGTGTAACTACTTTTGTGGTCTGCTTGGCCTGCGGTCACTGAAAGTTATGGACTCTTTGCTGACACCAGCAAAGCCAAAGAGCTCCAGGAGTCCCTTGCTTCAGCGCAAGATGGCTGCAGGCTCCTCCAGCCCACAGACTGGGAGGAAAGCTGCTAGTAGCCCTAGACTGTCGAGGAAGACTGAGCAAGAAGGAAGCAAGATGCAAACAAAACAGAAAGCTGCTGATGCTCCCAAAACAATGAAAATGGCATAGAATAAATATCTCTTAATGAGACGTGAGATGTTGGATATATTCACAGCAAGCCCAGGAAGAGCTTGAGGAATGATAGAAGCCTGCTGGTACCTTATTAGAAAGTATAAATCTTACAGAGACAGGAAAATATGTTTATTAATGATATAACTTTTTACTATTAACAGCCATCATTCCTTGCTATTTAATGTGGACTTAGGCATTTATCTAGTGTAGCAAATCCTAGGGCTAAAGCTGTTCTGTAAAGAAATGCATTGAGCTTTTGTTCTATTCATCAAATACCATAGGTTACTGATTGTGGATGCCTCTCACAGGTCAGTGTATTCATCCTATATGAATGTCAGACACTTTGGACTGAAGTGGAATTGTGTTCTATGTTGTCAATGTGTAATTCTCAACTTTACTCTTTTGTGGTCACATATATGAAGTCAAGAAGAAAAATGGAAGCATGATAGGCATTAAGCCGATCCACCTGATCTAACACAGGGAGGTCACACTTACAGTTTACAACATTCTCAAAAAAGGTTTATGTAATATGCATTGATCATCGCAAAGAAACTGATCCTGCAGCTTTGGAAAGGCAAAGAGGTTCCTGTGTTAAAGATGTGGCTTGCAGAGCTTACAAATACTCTTCACCTTGAAAAAAATAAGATATACCATGAATGGCAATGTGAAAGATTTTGAACTAATTTGGCACCGTTGACCTGCATATCTTGGGAAAATATAAATTTTTGGCAGTCGGGGGATCGGGGCTCATAGTGGGTGTTTTTTTTTCCTTTTGTCTGTTTTGTCTTGTTTTGTTTAGAGAAAAAGGGGGCATAAGTTCTACTAATTTGTAACAACTATGATACTTGCCTCTAATAAAAGATATTTGAAACAGGATATGCATTAAGCCAATCACACAATGCAGGTTTTAAAGGCTGAGAGTAACCAGCCAGTTTTCTCTTTCAGGAATATCAAGCTAAATGCAGCTGTTCACGTGACACTGTTGTACAGTGGCTAACGGTGCTGTGCTTTTATATTATAACCTGACATGTTTACTTGCTACTGTAATTTGCACTGCATTTTTAGAAATTGCACATTTGAATGCAACTGGCTGCACAATAAAAGATATGATCTTGTATGTTCTGAGACTCTGTCTTAGTCCAAAATGTACCTTTTAAATTTGGAGTGTCTCTCTTACAAATGTGCCTATTATGGAGTGGGCTGACTAATAAAAGCCATCCCACTCTGTCTCAGACATCAGCTTTCACTCATTATCATATATGTGTTTTATCTAGAAAGATTAGTAAGATTGTATCTCAGTGACCCTTGTTATTAGTGCAGACTCTATGAAATCTCATCAAAACATGCAGTTTCTAATTACAGCATGAGAACAGCTTAAGACAGTTTTTAAAATTCAAAATTCTTTAGCTTTATTTTTCCTACCTACAGCAGAAAATGTATAAAATAATATATTTGCCTTGTCTTTCAAGTCACATTAGTGGAGCATCAGTGTACAGCACATCTTGGAATGAGTAAATCATCTAACTGATGGTACAAAATCCAACATAAACAACACTTGGTGGCAAAAATGTGCATAAATGTGAAAAGAGTGTGTGCTGACATTAAATGTGTTGTAATGTCTATGATTTTGTGTTCTAATCAAATGCTGTGGCTCCTGTGAAACAGGATAGTGTTCAAATTTGGCCATTGCATGTTTAATAACACTACCGCCGAGGGGCAAATGCAATTACATTCTGTAATATCTTTGATAGGATCACACAAGCAGTGTGTGTTTACTACGTGAAAGGCTACCTTCATCACACTAATCATATTTGATTTTGTGATGTAAGTGGTGGCCTCGCTCATAAGTGTGAACAGTGCTGGAAAGCTAAATTCATGCAAAAAAGTGTTACTTAGTGTCACCTCTTATGTTGTCTAGTAGCACAAGAGGGTTAGAGGTTGTCACCAGAGGGGAGAGATGACAGACATTGGTGTGAATACCTGATGCTTTATGTTGTACATTTCATACTTCCTACACGCTACCATGAATGTACTGCATTACAAATTTGCCTGTAAAAGAAACCTTTTCATTACAATTTTAAAAAACAATATAATAGCTTGCAATTAAGTGCAGCTTTGAAATATATTTTCACTTGACACAAGTAAAATATACTTCCTTGAAGCCTATTCAACTATAGTATGTAACTAATTCATAGGTAATTTACAGGTGGCCAGCTGATATATCTTTATATCATGGAAATGAACAAAAAAGGTCTTTGATAGCCTCATAAAAACAGGTAACTATACATAAGCATGGATAATGGCAATAAGATACTTTCCAGCAAGCTTGGGAAAAACAAACAATCTTAACAATAAGAGCAAATCTTTATTTAATGTCAAATAGAAAAAAAAAACGAACCGATTGGCCCATACAGATTAATAAATAGCTAGCATGTGTCCACATGACACTGAAGACCGTCTGCTTCATTCATTACTTTATTGATTTACCATGGATGAAGTGTGACTGAGGCATGGTAACAAGATGAGGAAGACACAACACTCCTGCCACCTACTGTTAGTTCAATCACTGTGCTCTTGACAAAAACTAAGAGAGAGAGAAAAAACACTTTCACACTGGCATTAAACTCTGTCTGTTTTAACTGGACATCTAAAGTATGTCTCTTTCAAACTTGACTAATTTTTAGGTGAATATTTGGCTGTAGTGGGCCAAAATGAGAAGTGTCTCGTAGTCTTAATGTCACATTTGTTTGGGCTTAAAACTACTGTTTAAATAATCATATTTCTACCACAAAACTGACACCTAATGAAAAAAAAAAAGTATTTAAAATTAATGTTGCTTAAGAATTTAATGAACATTATCTTCATTCTGACAATGTTCTATACCTCTGTACCTTTGTTCAGCGTCAGAAAATGATGTGCACTAATGATATCATCCAACTGTTTCTTACAAGACATTAATAAAAAAAAAAAGTATGGGTGAGGTGAAAAAATTACAGAGAAAAGATGCACTGACACTGCTCTTCATGGTGCACTGAGTAGCTCTGATAAAATGCAATAAGGAGCTAGATCACTAGCCGTGAACTAAGCATTAATACTCATGACATGACACAGTAAATGAGGGAATTATTAGTCACAAACTGTAGAAATTTTACTGGCACATTTAAGCCAAAGGAAGTTCCATTTCACTTAATAGGACGTAATGTTGAGTTAATGTCAAGATCTCACACTCAGCACCCAGATCCTTAGCACATTAAACACATTTGCAGCGTTGATTTTCACACTCAGGCTTATTATGTGGCAATATATAAATCATGATGATCACAAAGGAGCTTATTTGCATTCAATACTTTCAGCAGAGAACACTGGCAGAAACCTGTGAAAGAATAAAAATGCTCTTTACAGGCTGTGCATGGTTCAAAACAGGTTTAAAATAGAAAAACAGGATATAAGCAGAAACAGAGAGACCGCGCTCTCTTACAGAGCTGACTATTTGACTCACATTGTTGTGGCTGACTGACCTCAATTACCATTGCTGGTTCATCATGGGTGTGACCATTTAGGTAGATTATATGAAAAGGATCACACATTCCTAAATGCCACAGACTAGCTGGCATTTGAAAAAAGTTTTATCTTCAGTTCTCCAAAAGTCGCAGGCTGCCAGTGGTCTCAGTGGCATCGCTAAGTCGACTGCCAGTGGTGAGTTATTCTACCATATCACAGGAAGCTTTTTCTGACTATGAAACAAAACAGTTCTGATACATATCTCGGGTTATTTTCTCTCACAGGAGAGCTTAAAGGCTAAATCTAAATAAAATCAATGTTGTCTACATACTGTATGTTGGAGACAAGAAAGCAGTGATGATACATAAAGCAGACAGCAACCTGTTTTGACAACAGGAAGTCAAAGGGTATGTCTACAACATCCCTGGGATATCATGTAAAAGTTTTGTAGGGACATTCGTGTTCATCGTAGAATGCAGGTGAACGTCTTCAGTAAATCAGCTAAATGTAATTTTCACAATGCCAATCAGCACCCCTGCTATATTAAGTATGACTTGGAGAGAACAACCCATCACCTTATTAAAGCTGTCCTTTATTCAAAGGAGGAAGACTGCTTTAACACCAATAAACAACACACAGGAACAACAGCATTCTCTGCATCATAATGTCAACCTTTAGTTGTTACAAGACCACAATTTAACTATTGTAACAGAGCGTAAAGACATGACAAACAAATTCAGTCCAGTAGTCTGTTTTGATAATTTGTGCTTTTACAAAAATATAAATTCAAACAGAATTTAAGTCGCATTGGTCTTTAAGGAATAAACAAAAGAGGTTACCAATTGTGAAGCCAAACAGACATTAATGAATAACTAAATTCTGTGGTGTGTGCGAACTGGACAGCTGCAGTTCCTGCATTTGGAGGTTGTGCATTATAGGCACTAACCATACTATATTTGCTTCTTTTTTTTTTTAAAGCTTACCTTTTATTGTAGATTTAGGCCCCCACAGTTGCATGACATCAGCCCTGTCACTAATGTGCATACATATCAGATGACAATGTGTCACATAAATCCAATAGTGTTACTCAAACACATATCCAAATATACATAACCTTATTTGGAAAAAAGCAGAATTTAACTTTGGAACAAATTGGTAACCAAAAACACAATTAAATGGCTTTTTAATTGTGGCTCAAACACACGTGACATATATTCTACTGATCATGTCCACAGACTAAGTCAACAACCAAGCAATGTTTGTGGGTTTCACGTGTGTGTCCACTAATTATGTTATCACTTGCTCAGTCAAACGCTCTTCCTCTAGGAAATTAGATGTAGTCTATGATAGAAGAAAATGGTTAATAATTACTGGTCATTTTTGTTACATTATTGCCCTTTTAATTAGGAGACACATTATTTAAAGTTGCTGTGGAAAGTCAATGCAATTACATTTGCTGTTTAATTTGCAGAATAAACTTTAGCCACCTTTAAGGCAGCAATTAATGTCATAAATTATTAGTTTAAGTGATTATTTTATGGTTGGCTGTTTAGATAATGACACTATCCCAGTCACAATAAGTACATCACAGTTTACAAGCTTTACTTCATCTGGATCACAAGTGGAAACAGGATGGCTGCTGTTTGCACTGTGAACATTTAAAGCTGCACTCAGTAATGTGAAAGTAATGACTCAGGGACTGTGATGCAATCTGGAAGGTTAAGACATCACAACTCTGTAGTGATTTTGCACTGATGAGCCAATTGTGCTGGTTTTCAAATCAAATGAGTAACAGGAAATTGCTACTAAAAAAGATCCTATAAACTCAATGAGGACTACCTGTCCACAAATCAAATATCAGCCAAAGTTAGTACACAACTGATAATGTAAGCAGAGCAATTGGGGTCTAGAAATAAGCCAGGATTTGGTGAAAGAGGAAGCAGAGAACACACGCCAGTGAATTTTGAAAATCAATCTTATTCCAAAGAAATAATTAACCTGCACAAATCTTCTAAGGCAGGACACTGAAAATGATTATTAACATTCAGTACTGCCATACACTATATCAGCCAAAGTATTGAGCCACCTACATATTACACCTACTAAAGGAGCTTTTCTGAGAGCCCTTTCTAAAATTTAACCCTTTTTTGCACCTACAAAAGCTTCCAATCTCTTGGGACGCCTTTCTGCAAGATTTTGAAGTGTGTTTGTGGGAATGTCTTCCTGACTTGCAATTTCCCTTCTAGTTTATCACAAAAGCGTTCAGGGTTTGAGGTTGGGGCTCTGAGCGGGCCAGTCACATTCTCCCACACCAAACTCATCCAACCCGATGCTGGGCCTAAGGGGCCCGTGTCAAACACTAGAAATACAACCCCATAGCAATATTGAATTCAATAATTAAGAAATGTGGGTTTGTGGATGTGTGTGTGCAACAGAAGGAAGTGGTTTAAAAAATGAACTGAAGAAGCTTCTCAGATGAGAGGTGAAACGTCTTCAAGCAACTTAAAGAAGTCCAGGCGCTTGTCTTTCCAAGCTCCTTAGACTACGATGAACTGGATGACTGAGAACCTTCACAGACATGGTTTATAAAGTGTGATGTGTTCTGATTTTTTTTTTTTCTCCCACAGAAGATGTTTAAAATTCCTTTGGTTAACGCAAGGTGAAATCTGTCAAAATGTGGGCTGTTTGTGAAAAAGCACCAAAGCTCTGCCACACAGTTAACCAACACCCATTCCCCCCAAAAGTGAGCCTTACTTTAGAATTTGTTATTTGGACAAAGTGTGCAAATATATTTATATATTTCCTAGACTTTTATTTTTTATTTTTTTATTTTTTAAAATAATATATATCTATGTATATATTTGTTATGTATATATTTCATTTTGAATTAAAAAAGAGAATGAAAAATGGATGTGTCCTTTTTTGTCCTTTTTTCAATATAGTGTCCATGTTCATTGTTTTCATTTTCAGGACATATCTTAAATTCTACAGTAAACTCCAACAGAAAACACAGCAGCCAGCTGCACGCTTGCAGACAGTATGGTGTCCTTTTTTGGAAACCCCCCTCTGCTCGCGTCTCGTATCCTGAACTGACACCTCAACACAACACTGTTGCGCGGGCGGGACTTCCGGTGGAGCGCACCCGGAAGATTCGGATGCAAGTTTTACTGCCCGACCGTGCATCCATATGGTCGTCATTGTAAATGTTTTAATGTGATTTAAGACTTTTTCTACACCCTAGTTTTGCAAAGATGTTATCGTTAGACTTTCTCGACGATGTTCGTCGCATGAATAAGCGGCAGGTAGGTACCAGACCGTTAGTTCACGGCCACCTCTTTGTATGGCAAGTGAGCTCATAGCTAATGATGACTAGCCGCCGACCCCGTTTTTACCGTTGCAACCTCTCTGCGCCATCAAAAGTGTTTTGTTTCATGCGCATTTATATTTTAAAGCTCGTCCTCTCTAATGCAATACGAAGGACCTATTTTAACCACGTGTAAAACAATAAATAAATAAAAACAGATGACTTTGGTGTAGCTAGCTGGTTTCCTGGTTTAACATTACTGTCATAGCACCGCTAGCAAAAGTCAAATGCCGAATGTGCTAAAAATGAATCATCACTGAATTCACAAACGCACAGCAATGTTGCCGTGTTCAGTAAGTTGGGCTAGTTTATACTTGTTAAGCATGCAGACTTGTATTTTGAAATAATTCGTTTTTTCCCTCGTTTTGTTTGCAGCTCTACTATCAGGTGCTGAATTTTGGTATGATTGTTTCCTCTGCGCTGATGATCTGGAAGGGTCTCATGGTTGTCACTGGCAGTGAGAGTCCTATTGTTGTTGTTCTCAGGTGAGTTCGGTGTTTTTGTTGTTACTTTAAATCTTGTGCCGTTTTAATATCTGCTGATAATTTATGTTTGTGTAAACTGGAGGAAATTCCTCTGTGTAGTAAAGAACCATGTTCCATATGGTGGTGATTGGACTTTCTTGCAGATAAGAAACAATGATATTCTCCAAGGATATTAAGCTTTATACCTTAGAAGTGGGTAACGTTATGATTTTTAAAGTACATATTAGGAGAGTTGTACACGTCCTTCAAAAGGCACATTTCTTCTTTACATTTTAATGCGTTTGAGCTCACATGGTTGCCCAAGAATGTGCAGCAGACTGAGTTCAGATGCACCATGTGTCATTCCCCCCCTCACTCTCTCCATGCTTTACTGTACACTCAACATTGCCTTATCCTATTAGGATGCAAAGCTCAGTTTTCCTGTATACTTTTATTGGCTCTTTCTTATATGACGTTTTGTAGAGTTTTGGGGGTTAAACAACATACTCTTTATGAATTAAATGAATTTCAAACAGGATGTGATGATTTGCAAATCATGTAAAGCGTATATTTAAGTGAAAATCAAGATGCTGAAAGTTAGAATTTTAACTGTTTACTTAAATCTGATAGCAGCAACAGGTTTCAAAAGACTGAGCGAGGGGCATGTTTACCACTTTATATACACCATTATTTGCCAAAGCTGGTAATGACTGTGATTCAGATTACTTTATGACCCTGTGTAAGTAAGATTCATATTGGCATAGGTAAACTTGTTTTATAAACCAATTAAAAATTTCTTAGCTAGTGTCTTGATTTATTTTTAACCTTATATAAGCTATGCAGCATAAAACTGTCATTTTTAAAGTAGGCATTAATGCTTATTCCAAACTTTAAAAAAAGAAATTAAATGTTGCCAGCTTTACTAATATGGGCATCTTTTGTATTTCAGTGGAAGTATGGAGCCAGCTTTCCACAGAGGAGACCTCTTGTTTCTGACCAACCGGGTAGAGGATCCAATCAGAGTTGGAGAGATTGTTGTCTTCAGGATAGAAGGCAGAGAGATCCCAATAGTACACAGAGTACTAAAGATTCATGAAAAGTATGAATGTGTATTTTATGAGTGTTGTTTTGTTAGGTTGGATTTTTCATTCCTATTCCCATCTGTTAAACTGGAATTCTATAATATTTTGACTGATGTGATGAAAAGGATGGGGCACTCAAGAGCAGCAGAAAGTTAAGCTGTTAATGTAGCATGTGGTGATCTAACACCTTGCTGCACTTTGTTGGATTTCCTTTGATTTGTCACCAGTTTTGTATTTAATGTTCTAGGAAGCCTCTGTTATATTACACACATGAATCCTCATCCTTACACAGTATTGAAATGGGCATTTAGTGACGCTGTGGTCTGAAAATCATGCTGATACTTTGTTCACAGGGAAAATGGAGACATTAAGTTCTTGACCAAAGGGGACAACAACGCAGTTGATGACAGGGGGCTGTACAAGCAGGGTCAACACTGGCTGGAGAAAAAAGATGTGGTGGGACGAGCTAGGGGGTAAGTATTTTGGTTGGAAAAAATGCACAGGCGGACAGATGTCCTAAAACATATTTGATACAGATAACTCCAATAAAATGTATCCCAAAAGGTTGATTCTGTTCATCCGGACGTAGCGTTTTCAGTGTGAGAAACTTTTCGTCACTCGTCCAAGTGACTTTTTCAGCCTCAGTTGACTGCAGGTTTCCCCAACTTTAGAAACAGTACATTGCACAATGACATTTCATTTCACATTTCTCCCACTGAAAACGCTATGTCGACTGATGCTCTAGTCTTGTCACAGGTGAGAGCAGGTTCAAAATAAACATGTGTAGATGTGAAAGAGTCCAGAGTTGTGGTGATGTTATACTGTCTGCAACATCATCCAGCATGACCAGTTCTAGAGGCTCAGCGATAGCCTGGGAAGCCATATTCTTAGAGAATTCAATTGAAGTTACATAATGCTTGCAACTGTAGTTGAAGACACAGTAAACCTTCTTGTAAGGTTTTTGCTCCTGCATGGTATGTATATGGATGTGCTAAGAGATGGTTCACCTGTACAGCCTAAAGGAGCTGCGTGTACCATCTTATGCTACCTGTAGTGAGAAGGACACAAGCAATGATTGATAGGTGTTGCCCCTCAGACAATAGCGCCACATAAGCGCTGATATAAGAAGAGAGGAAGTCAAAACTGGAAGGAAACACTTGCACAGCATTTTATCAACAAAATCAACATCTCCCTCTGTATATCTGTGCATCTCTGAGCTTCTGTAGTGGAATATCAATTAAAGTAGCAGTGGTAATCAACACTGTGGTAGACTTGTTGTCTAAATCCTGCTGCAGCGGCTGTGGCACAATGTGCCAGGTTACAAAATCGAGGTGCATGTTTGGCAGAAGTGCCACAGGCATTGTGATGTGAGATCAAAATCGGCATGTGACTACCCACGATGGGGGTGCACGGCGAGCATAAAAACACCATAAGGAGAAAGCAATGTACTGTGGCCATAACCTTTAAATGTTTTTGTGGCCTGCTTTGTTATTGGCTCTCGAGTGCAACTGTTGTCGCTTTCATTTGGATCAAAGCAGGATAAATGAATTCACAAGGGTTTATGCTTCATATGACATCAGTATCATTTGCTTTTTACCAACTTTGTGTTATATTGCGATGATTGGGTGTTCCACACTTAGACTGTATATTTATAAATATATGTAACTAATATAACAGCCACTATTGGTTGGTGAAGTCCCATTGTGAAGCTACATTTTTTTCTGCTTATCCTGGAATATTGAAAAACGTCTTGCTGGACATGAAGGAAACGAATGAAAAGTTTTAGGTGTTTCTCTGTTTGTTAATCAGGTTAAAGCCAAAATCCAAAAGGAAACTGTTGTGTGACAGCTAATTAACACATTTCCTTATCTAAATCTAGCCAGAAGAACAAGAATATGCATAGTTTACACACATATACTACATAGCGAGCAGTCCAGAACAGTACAAGCAGGAAAACAGTCCATGTAGGTTTAAAAAAAAAATGCATCTAAGGAAGCTTTAATGTTAGGTTGGTCTCGATATTGAATAGCAGGCCACTCCCTTGAATATAGAAGTTATTCTGTTGACTTTGAAGCTTATGCACTTAATAGCTACAACAAGTAAATGTAAGTGCTTAAAACAGCATTTTAAATCCAGTGTCACATTCATACTTACATTGCTCATTCTAAAATTCATTGAAGGAAGTTTTAGACGTTTTCTTTATGTGGATTACATTGTGTTACAGTATGTGTCAATAACATTTAACAGCATTTTTTTTAATCATTTCCAGGTTTGTGCCATACATCGGAATTGTCACCATCCTCATGAATGATTACCCCAAGTTTAAAGTATGTTGGCTGCAAACAATCTCTGGTTTTTAGGCTTAAAAATGTAGAACGTGTTCTGATTTCTTCTTCCTCTGCTATAATTCTGCAGTACGCTGTGCTCTTCTTGCTGGGTCTATTTGTGTTGGTCCATCGGGAGTGAGGTGCCCAAGCTTCAGCACTTAAGAAGGATAAACTACGTCCAGGAAACCTCAGTCATGCCTTTCAGAACAGAATTAAGTTAGACTTTGTCAAACCCAACTGGCTTTTTGTACCATTTGTTTGAACGTTTTGTAGAAATGTGGATAGGGTGTTTACATTTGAAATATCCAAGCTTTAAAAATATTTTTGTGAGGGAATTAGGCTAAAACTAGCATGTAGTCGCTCTTTATTTGTAATCTTTGGAAAGTGAAACAGCGTTCTTAATGACTAATTCAGTCGTTTCTTTCCTGTTAAATTCATTGTCTTATGTGACCAATATGTGAAGTATTTTATGACAACTGAATATGAATGAAAATTAAATATAAATTCTGGTTACCATCCACTATGAATTATTTTACTCTGTGTTTCTGTGATTTCTTTTGTCCTCTGCCTGTTGAAATCAATGTCAAACATCTAATACCTTCTCGTAAAAAAGAAATTATACAGTTTATTTGCTATTTGTGTGGAGTTCTTCAAATATTTGAAAAATGAGTTTTTGTATTTCTGTTGCTGGTTGTCATTAAACGTTTCAAGCATTGTTAGTAATTCTATAGAATTCGTGTATTTCTTCATGTGGAATTGGTAAAGAAAGTTAACAGTTTGGATGGTAAATAATTAAATTAGTTCTTTCTGGTTTTGGGGTTTGTTTGTGTGTCCCCACCCCCCATAAATTCACCATCTGATTGTTGTGTGTGTGGAGCTGACCACAGTTTAATTCAGGTGAGCTGTGCCAGAGATAATTTGCTGCTCACACATTTTGTTGCAAATTAAATGGTGTAATGGCTTGTTTGGTAAATTTCTATTTAAAGGTCAGTGGAGTGGGGTCCAGTGTTTTATTTCTATGGGCTGAGCTTTAATGACTGCAGAAATGGTTGTTGATGACATCAGCACACTTTCAATCAAATCTTTGATATCCAGCTTTAATATGTAATCATATAGTGGGAGGTGTAAACTATAATTTTACTATGGATCCACTTGAAATTGTGTTAAGGCACCTGAACTCGGATTGAAATTGATTGTATTTGCAGTTTTCCTTTGACCTGAGAGACGACCTTGTTAGGTGTGTATTGCCACTTCCATTTGAAGCCATGTATATTTATAAACCAACATTGCATAAATATGACGCAGTCTTGACTTCAGACACTAAACTTTCATATGAGTTATGAAGTGTTAAAGAAGTATTTTCTTAAACCCTGATTTTTGAACCAAGCTTTGTTAATTAATTTTGGTTTGGCCTTCAATGAACAAAGCAAATCCAAGTAACCCCCAGCATTAGTCAATCCATAAAGTTAATTGTAGACTTTCGTGTCTAAATCTATTATTTTGACCCTTAGATGCTGATGTCCACATATCGTAAGGCAGCAGTGGCTGTCTCTTACCATTTAATCTGTGAACATAGGTTTGTCTTGATGGTGAGGTGGTTTCCTAATTAAACTGACATTCAGCTGTGCACAATTTATAAAATCACAAGATTGTGTGCTAATGTGAAAGGTTATAAAAGAGCAAGATTTAAAACTGCAGCTCTTTCACTATACTTGTAACTTTAGCACCCTGAAGTGACAGAGAGGCCATCTGTCTTTTCAGCTCTAAATTAGCAGTGAGAATCAGCAGGTTCTCTTGTCCATGGAGGACTGACGGTGATCACAGTGGCATGTTGCAACTGGCCAAATGCCATGTTGCTCATTGTAAGGGCTAGGCATGGCCATGGAGGAGAGAAGGGGTGTAGGGACCTTAACAGGAAATGATTATATGTGTGATTATATGTGCTGGAGAGGAAAGCATTAGCTACCCCCTGTGTAATTTTGTGGCTCTAACCAGCAATTTGCACCAACAGTGCACAACATTTAAAAAATCATTAGTTTTTGCTCACCTATGACACTTTTATACTAATAGTTAAAATATAGTCTACTGCGATGCTATATAGAATCATACAGATTAAAAATAAACTAAAAGGTCATGATGACGCATTTGATTGAATTCTCTTAAAAGAAATGCCATATGCATCCACGTATATACCTTTTCCATTTTCCGGAACTTCTGAAAACAATTCCAAATACAGAATTTCATTTAAGTTAATCAACACACATATGTGTACCGGCATGTTGCTGTTCATAGCTTGGTAGGTCAGAGGAGTGTTTTTCAGCAAAGGTTCCTGTCTGCTCTGAGTAAGAATAACCGCGTGGCGCGTGAAATACGCACAGCCCGACACGCAGACCAACAAAACCTTGAGAATGACTCAACTGTCTTCATTTCAATTTATGCAGCAAGCTGACTGAAAAATATACGCATCATACAAAGAGCCCACCCCGGTCAGGAGAGCCTATAAAAGCTGGATACATCGGAGCAATCTACAACCAACAGGAGACACTTGGAAATTTGCGCGCTGGAGGACACTTCACTAGTCCACGCTGAAATGAGAGGGTTTACACTGAATAATGTCTGCCAGTGTGGCTTGTTTACATATTTTGTTTTATTTTCTTTCACCGCTGCAGTGAGTTTCGACCTGACTGAGCTCAGAAATAAAGTTGCAAAAATCAAAGTGAATCCAAGAGGCAATCTTTGGGCTACAGGTAAGAATATCTGAAGTTACACTGTAGTCACATGGGTCGTATTTATGTTGGGTTCCATCTCATCTTTGTATGTATTTTAATAGACAGCATGTTTCCTTCTTTTTCTTTTCTTTTTTTAAAAACATTTTTATTGTGTTATGTTTTTTTGAAAAGTTATTATGTCTTATGTCTTCCAATTTTCGCTTAGTTTAAGCAATAATTAATGGGTGTTTCTTCGATTTGGAAGGACATTTCATGGGCAAGAAGAGTGTCGTGGATACTCCTATGCTGCCTTCAAATGAGGACCAAGGTGCCGATGCGCTGGAAGTCACCCTTCCTGCAGAGCAGAGTGCGCTCGAGGAGCTTTTCCAAGAGTTTCTGCGGGTGGCGCTGCAAGCGCAGATGGATACACAAGAAAGTCGTTCGAAAAATCAGGCGAGAAAACTTTCCTACGTTTTTGATATAAGATGTCAAAAGGCTATTTCTGCGTTATAATATACTAACTCGCAATGTCACGCTCTCTCTTTCAGGAGGCGGACTTGTTGATGAAGATTTTAGAAAACTACATCCGAACCAGAAAGTGATGTAAAGGATACAAACCTGGCACGCATTAACATGGATCGAAGGTCACCTGGGCTTATGAGTTAAAATAAATAAGAATCGTGTACAGTCTCATGCTCATCATGATTGTAATTTACTGTAACTGGCTTGCTCATTTGCAATACATCTTTTTTTCCAGTTATTTTGATGGATCTATTTTACATGTTCTTGTCATTTGTTTAGTTATTTGTATTAAATAAAATAATGATTTGCACTGCTTTGACTTTGATGTGTGATAAATTATAGATCGATTTGTTCTTTTTGATTGCAAAAGCCCCTCCCAAACAATGCATTAGTGAACCTAAACACTGATTTTATTATATGTACACTGCTGGTGTCCACTTGCACAAGAATGAGCAACACAGAAAAGATGCATTGATAATGATATAATGTCTGGGCACCCTTCATTGAGATGAGTTTAATTCATACTTTGGTAACACTTGTGGCCTAAAACACAGTATTACAGATATGGATAAAGGTCTTATTTATACACCTTTCATTAACATTTGCGTCAACCTTTTTTTTCCTTACAAAAATAACACTTATATAAATATAAATGTAGGAAGCTTACATAAATCACACTTCTTAGTTTCCTGAATATTTTGACATGAAATCAATATAATCTTTGTACTTTTTTTGTCCTTTGCATAAAGGGATGATCTGTTCTCTCGATCAATATTGGTGGAGCGCAGTGAGATAGCCCATGCAACTTCTTTGCCTTGAGCTATTCTGTTGTATTTGAAATGGATAGGCTATTTCAATATCTCTCCCACAATGCCTTGTCTGCTCTGTGTCATTTCAAGGTGTGGATTGTGCATCAAATCCAACGTGGTGAGAGGTGTGAGTAGAGGAAGTCTTTATAAGCTCTAATACACGTTTCCGGCAATGTTTTTGAGAGAGTCAAGAACTGTTATCTCGATATCAGTACGATATGAACCATATTACCTATGATACACCATTTGTTCAAAACTGACTATAGTCATGCAAAAACACAACATAAAAAACATAATTCTGTATCCATGATAGTTATTGCCAGTTTCTGCTGAATATGTACATTTGAAGATGGGTAAGAACCAGATATTTTAACTATTTTGTGCCCTGTGCAAAGTGGGAAGCTTTCTTGAAAAAGAAAAATCCATAATTTTCTTTTGTTGGGCATTTGGCTTACTGAGTTTGTTACACGAAAAAAGAACTAGTGCCAAACTCAGATAAACATGTAATTCATGAAAATGCCTACAACCTAATGATTCTCTGTCTCAATGGCTGCTTCGTGTCTAGTGCTGATCAGAAAATCATAATCCTCAAAACTTGTGTTTAAAATTTTGCTCACGCTCTCAAAACCCTCTTTTCATGACACCAAATCAACACTGAATTATTTAGCAGTTAATCAATTCTCTTTCTCTTCATTAAAACAAAAGAGTAACGAGTGTTTAGCAAAACACAAGGAAAGTGATTTTGAATATAGCATGATTGTTGATGCTGGACAGGGTGGTCTGAGTATTTCAGAAACTGCTGAAATGCTATTCCAATAAACAGATGAATGAATAATTAATTCTAATACATTTTCATTTACAATCAACTCCAGGGAAGGGTCACTATAGATAAAAAGGAGTTGAAAATGAATTACTTTACTTCTGGATAGAGCTCCTTCCTTGCTTACATGTGGAGATGTGTCTGCTTCTTAGTAGTGTGGGAGTCCCACTGACATGCACAATTCAACCACAAATCACAGTACTGCAAATAACAAAGTGTTGTTACCTGGCTACAATTGTAACTGTGCCATATTCTATTGAGTGGTAAATTCTAGACTGCTGTAGGCTGTCAACATTTTGTCTATTTTTGTTAGAAACTGGGTTATCAAAATTGACCCTTAAGTTTGTAACTTTTTGTATTTCACATTAGAATCTGGAGCACACACATTTATAATTAAGTCTGTCCAGTAAACAACAGCCGTTAGATGCTGGAATTTTCAGGTGCAGGATGCTGTGTCCAACTAGGTTAGTAGGCTAGAAAATTGGCCACAATTTTTACAGGAAAATAAGCCTGCACAATAATTTAAAGGAGAATGAAAAGCACTAAAACATGATTTTAAAAATGACAAAAGGAAAATCGATAAAAAAAACCCATTCTCGTTCCTTTTTCTTTTCTTTTCATTTTTATTTTGTTTAAAAGTGCGAACATGTGTCCTGGAACTTTGTAGTCATCACATAGATATGCAAAATGTACAAGCATTTGATTGTTATGAGAATTTTTATTTTTTTTATTTTTTTATTTTATTTATTTTTTTATTTTAAATGTGAGGCAAGTGACTGTTGCAGTTTGATGTAGTGCAAAAATAATTAGTAAAGTCCAAACATGTTGCATGTTTAACTCTTGAGAAAGGTGATGTTTTAATAAAATCTGAGCATGTGCTTACTTACTACTAGGAAAGTGAGAAACACTGTTCCTCTCTTCTCTGTTTACTTTGCACTTGTTCCATTGCTCATTTAACTGAGGAAAGAATGCTGATTTATCTGATTATAGATGGGATAGAACTAGAGAGTGATAGAGAAGGATCTCTGAGCCAACGTGTCAGAAAAAGCTTGTGTCAGAAAGATACAGAGATGTATCAGTAGGAGTAGGCCAGAACTTTCTTGGAGATAATGTGAACTGTGTCACAAGTTTATGGCATCAAATGGAAAACACACTGTCAGGAACAGGTCAAGTTGAGCATTTTTGAGACGTGCAGAGGAGGTATGGTGGATAAACTGGCAAAGAGTGTTGAAAATGCAGCAGCCAGGCAGGAAGACAAGAGGAAGAACACAGAAAAGGTGCATGGATGTAGCAAACAAGGACATCAAGAGCATTAGTGTGACAGAAGAGGATGCTAGGGATATGGATATGTTGACAGATCTGCTGTGGCGATGCTAAAGGGACCAACTGAAACAAGAAGAAGAACAAGAGTGGTCCATCACTTGTTATTTTTGTTGATTATTTTATATTTATGAGTTCTGATCTTATCTCTTTTTCTTTCATATAGAATGGCCCAGTATATCTTATGCTAAAGGAAGCACCTTTCCTTAGTAGTTAGAGATTTTGACCAGATTGTGTTATGACTGCCACATACTTCTTGGACATTTCACACTGGAGCAAATTTGACTACTTGACCACATCGAAATACCAAGGAGGGAAAATTAACATCTAGAGGAAGTGCAAACAATAGAAATGCACAAGGACCAGTCATTACTGAATAAAACAGGAAATTTCTTAAACCAAACCTAATAATGCAAAACTATGAAATCATTCTGTTATTAAGGCTATGTCCAAAAAAACATCCCCACTAAGCAACTCAGTCTGCATCTCAAGTCAATTTCAAGTCCCAGTGTGGTCCTCTTTTTTAAATTTGTACCTCCCATTCTCTTCCACTTATCATTTTCATGGTCACAGGGTGGCTGGAGCCTATCCTAGCTGTTTCAGGGAGAGAGGCAGGGTACACCCTGGACAGGTCGCCAGTATGTCGCAGGGCTAAGACATAGAGACAGACAACCATTTGCACTCACATTCACCCCTATGGGCAATTTAGAGTTACCAATTAATCTAACCCCACCAACTGTATGTCTTTGGACTGTGGGAGGACGCTGGAGTACCCGGAGAAAACCCACACCAACACAGGGGAACATGCAAGCTCCAAGCAGAAAGACCTTAGCCTGGTGGTGGAATTGAACACAGGACCTTCTTGCCATGAGGTCCTGAGTGCTAACCAATGTGCCACCGTGCTGCCCATAAATAAAATTTGCACATACGTAGATAAAAATATAGAATTTCATGATTTTACTGAGGGGTAATTAGTTTTAAGAATATTGCCCAAAGTTACAGTTATGTATGCCTCTGCCATTGGAACATTTGGTATTTCATTTTTTGTCTTTTCTTTTCTTTTTATATTTTATATTGTGCTATTTTAATCATGAATTAAGTGATTGCCACAGGCAAACCTGATGCATAATTCACATAGTGAATATATGTTGTGTCAAAACAGGCAATCTCTGCTAGTGAAATTTGTAAATTCCATTGTTGTTAGTTTGAACACCAAAAGCTCACAGAGACGAATTTATCCAGTGTTCTTGCAATAAAGCCATGGCTTTGGGCACCACTTTAGGTCATTACTGATAGAGTGTTGCATCTAATTTTCTCCTGTGTAATCCATCCTGCACTCTAAAGAAACATGCGAGCCTCATAGGTGACATGTGTTTCTTACATTCGTTTATTTTTGCCAGGGGACTGTGTGGGCACGCTGTGCTTGTTATTATTTATTCAAGCCTGATACTGAACGCCTAAAAAATTCATGGAGTTGAAAAACAGATTATTATATGGTTGTAGGCTGTTCTTGCCAACTGCTCATTCTTGATAAATCTCTGTCTCACAACTTGTGTGCCTTTGTAAAACTAGCAATGATACACTGCCACCCTCTGGCATAAAACCACTCATTACACATCACTGACATCTCAGTGTGGAATTTCCCTGTTGGATTTTTAAGAGGTTCAAAGGAAGGTGCTGATGAAAGTATAAAAAATAAAACAAAAAACACGTAAATCAATATTTGTCTTTATGGGAGTCTATATGTAAGTAAATAAACATATAAAACTGACATTCGATACAAGCGAGTGAACACAGTTGAACCTGAATCACAGAGAGATGATTCAAGAGAACTATTCTCTACTACTACTACTACTACTCCCACATCGTAACCAGTTCTGACAATTTCAGGTCCTTGTGTAGATTATTCAAGGAAACAGTGCAGGGTATCTAAAAGCGTTTTTTCTCATTCCGTTCTGACACTAGAGATAAACATTTGTAAACTATTATGAGAGGATAGAGCATACTGGCAGCAGGTTTTACACATAAAAACAGACAAATAAGAAGGAAAGAGCCCAAGCTGAGATTTATATATGAAAAAACAACCAAAGGGAAGTCTGAGGACAGACTCAGCATCAGCACACACAATTTCATCAACCAGTAATAAAATGTAAAGCACAATGGTAGATGTTATCTAACCTCTTTAGGTACAGATGCTAGGCCAGGTGCATTCATAACGAGATCATCATAATCCAATAAAAATTCCTCACCTGGAGGAATTTATTTATTTGTATAAAATAAACTTAATTTTCAATTTCAGTTCCGTTTGCACACAAGCTTTTCAACACAAGTTTTAAAGGACAGATTCTGGTCTATAATGATGCCTAAATACTAGTTGTGACCATTTCAGTTTGGCCCACTTAAGTGTTTTTGATTTTAGGAAGTTTCAGTGTGTTTGCTATTGTCTAAGCTGTATATTTAAGAGATTAAAAACAGCAAAATACCAAATGTTAATCTGTTCACACTTGAGTTTTGTAATATAATCTGATAGGTCAAAATAAAAAACAAGGCATTCAGTCTCAGTTCATGTTAGGTAGTTTCATTGTATATTGGTGTTAACATGCTTTAAAAAAAGACTCCCAAAGTTTTCAGTCATTAATGAGTTAAGTGATAAGGTAAGTTCTGGTATCATAGACATGAGATTAAGCCAAATAAAGTATAGTTTAAAGACAGGGTTGAGCTTGACACCATGAAGCTACTTTACTTTGCTAGCTTTGTTAACAAACTCAAAGGACATAGATAAGGAAAAACTGTTTAATGAGTGCAGTCATCAAGATAATAAGACATTAAATAAAATTAAAAAATACATACATGCATTAGTCTATTCATGCCAGTTTATGTTTCTCATAAACCTCCTGCCTACAATATTGGAATGCTGCAGTAAAATAGGAGTAGCACAGCTGGTAGTTGGCATGAGGGAAGCTTGCAGCTGTGGAGAGCAGCATGTAGGGAGAAGAAAGAAACACCCCACATGCAAATTCTAAATATCAAACTTGTTGAGTTACTTCTAAAAGACTGTTCAAGCTCACTTTAACTCTGGTGCTGTGTCAGAACTTTATAAAATAGATGCTGTTTCAAATAACACCGCATGATAGATTTACGGACTCACAGATCATTAGCTCAAATGTAGTACAATGTTGTAGACAAACGTCCCAGCATTACCCCCAGTTTGTTTGTTTTGAATGGTGACGTCACCAGAGCACGTGACTGAGCAGCGCTTCCTTGCGGCTATTTTATTGGTCAAACCTAGAAGAATCTGCACAGTGGGGCAGGACGAAGCCATTTTATTATTTTAACAGTCAAGGTGCAGGTGCATCAGTATTTAATTTTTTAAATATACATATATACGAAGTCTTTCCATTTAAGCTCTCTCGATACGATGGGCCAGTGTGGGATTACGTCATCTAAAACCGTCTTGGTTTTCCTCAATCTAATATTTTGGGTAAGGAAACGGCAGATGCTTGAACAATGTGCAGCATCCCAGTAAGGCCAATGATGGAGACTGTTAGCAAACTGCGCCAGAGATGCACTGCAGTTAGGCGATAAAACAGATGCATTATGTGGCGGTAATTATGTGTACAGACTCTCTCTGACGTTAGTGTTCACTGTAAGATGCACGGACGTTAACTGGAAACCCATTTGACTGGTTAGGAGTAGCTGTAGCTGTAGCGTGTGCTTTAGCTGCCGCCCACAACTTATAGCTATGACGTTATGCAGCAGCAGCTGAGTTAACCTCCAGCGCTGTTTGAGCTGCATCATGCTAGTATATTAAAAGAACAGCAGAGCTAAATTAAAGCATGTATAGATGAGCAAAATTCAAAATACACGATCAAGCAGGATGACTGAATAATATAGAGACGTGAGGCCCAGTCCACACGGCTTATGCGTGCTTTGTCTGTGAGCCTGAATTACCATTATTCATGTGAAGCTATGATGTCGTTATAGCACATGTGGGTGATTGAAATGTCATGTTTTTGTGTCCAAGTTCATGATTTCTATTTAAAATCATTTATTAAATGAATTACTTGTAGGTTTTTATTTGATAAATAAATAATATGTGAATATATTCTGAGTTTATTCAAAAAATATATATGATTTACAATGTTTTCGTGTTGGTAAACATGCCTATATTTGTGTGCGAGTATAAAAGCAGCATAAGGAATATTTATATATTGGATATCATGTTGTAGATCTTATATATAATGTTGTATTTGTAGCATTTTGAAAAAATGTTTTGAGTTTGTAAGGCTGCTATCTTGTCCAGGACTCTCTTGTAAATTTCTGGTTAAATAAAATTCGTGAAAAAAGAGAAGACTAAGAACACTTTTAAAGCTGGGGTTTAAATTATTATACATTCAAAATCTGATATAACAATAATTTTAAAGCTGTTCAGCTCATTAAAATGATTGTTTAATGGTTTGCATGTTCTCAAATGTCAGGGTGGTGCAACCATACAAAAACTATAGTTTAATTATGAAATCAAAAAACGAATAATAGGGGAGAAGTGTATGCTTTTGCTACCAAATAAAAACGTTAACACAGACGATTAAGTAAAAGCCTGTCTGAATTGAAAATAATTACAAAAGTTGCAAAGATGGCTTAAGTCAGGTGGTGCAACTGCAAGAAGTGTCAGTTAAATTCTTTTAGGCCGAAAATGTATTATTAAATGATTTGCACTCACATAAATTGAAGCATTGAAAAAGCAGGTTATGTCTCTTTATGCTTTTACATCTGAGTCTTCTGATTTTTCCCTGTTTCTCTCTGCAGGCTGCAGCTGGAATTTTATGCTACATAGGAGCTTATGTGTTTATCACATATGATGACTATGACCACTTCTTTGAAGACGTGTACACGTTGATTCCAGCTGTTGTAATCATAGCTGTCGGAACTCTTCTCTTCATCATCGGTTTGATTGGCTGCTGCGCAACAATACGTGAAAGCTCCTGTGGCTTGGCAACGGTGAGTATGCCAAAAAAAAAAGTGGTTTTATGCCTATAGTAGGAAACTGTAGGAAACACGTTAAGAAGTGCCAAGGAAGGTTGGTGATATATTTCAAGAAAATTTGCAATATCGATATTTCTGATGATAAAGTAAAAAATACTGAATGGTGTTTTTCATGCTTGCAGTTTGCAGGCAGCACCATTAATATTGTAAGTAAGGGAAGGGCATTTTCACAATATTGGCACTAAAACCTCATTTCTACCTGGGATGCTGTATATTGGTTTGAGCTTCTTAACTAGCATTTTAAAGCCCTTCCTTTCGACCATCACTAATTTACATCCACTATTTTCTTTTCCTTTCATGTTGAGCATAACTTGCAAATGCTGCGATTGGGGAGTCGTTTGTTTACATTTCAGTCAGACATCAGCAGCTGCTAGTATCTCATAGCCTTTATATTACCTTCATAGCCTGGTTGTGTTTTTGCTTCAAGTGCTGAAAGAAGTTTATGTCTTTAGTGAGAACAGTTTGTTGCACATTTTGCGAACTTTTTTTTTGTTAAAAGTTGGTGAAGAAACTCCCTTTTTAAGTTACTACTGGGGGATGCTGACACCCGACTCTTGCTGGGAATGTACATACATGGCTTTGCTAAAGCAATAATAATGCAATATGGGTTTTAATGGGAATTTAATGAATTAAATTGCAGAATTGAAGAAAATACTTAAAATGCGGTAAAAATGCAGGGAGGGATTTTAAAAATAAAATCTCAATAATTTGACATTTTCACTTGTTTTGGCAATTTTGATTGATAAAACCTCACATTGCATTGAAACTACATTAGAAAAGACACTTTTTATAAATGGGGACAATTATTATTAGTATTATTATTATTAATTACTAATGCATTCAGTGGCCAACTGCCTAATGATTTAAGAGTTTTAATATAGGCTTTAAGACACAGAGAAAATGTCTTATGTTCAATATTTTCTTTAATTTTAGATCAATTTTAACATCAGCTTTCTGTCTCTGTTTTTCAGTTTGCTGCCATACTCCTGCTGGTATTTGTAACGGAGTGTGTGGTGGTGGTGCTCGGCTACATATACAGAGCAAAGGTAAACACTGTTTTGCTGGTCGCGTTCTTTTCTGTTAAAGGCGACAATGAAATGCTGCTGCTAAATCTTAATTTGTCTCCTGTTTCAGGATAATCCACTGTGGCAACCCCTTGTGAACAAGGGAGTTTTTATGTAATTTACAAATAAATGGTTTATTACTGTGTGTAAAACAGCTCCTTCTGCTGTGATGAATAAATGTAATTAATTTAGCCGCTCTCATTTATCCTTAATCTGTTTGGGTTAAAGTGCTTCTATAATTAGTTTTTTGACAATGTTATAAGACTAAGTCAGCAAATTACTTTGAGTGAGCAATGAGTGGTGAATAGTGACAGTTGTGTTATTTTTTGTTTTGTTTTCTTTGTTTTTATAGGTAGAAGATGAGGTGAATCACTCCATTCAAAAAGTTTACAATGAATACAGCGGCACCAACACTGATGCTCCTAGCCGGGCGATTGATTATGTGCAGAGGCAGGTGAGAAAAAAACTTCTATTGTGACAAATGATTTTGTCATCTAAAACTGGAAAAAGTGTGTGCGTGCAGTTTTTAATTACGTTACTTTTTATGCTTTCCTGGTAGTCATATATTAGATGATGAATTTTAAAATTGTAATTAAACATTTTCATTCACTGTTTGTCCTAGCTTCACTGCTGTGGCATTCACAACTACTCTGACTGGAAGAACACCCACTGGTTTAAAGAATCCAAGAACAACAGCGTCCCCGTCAGTTGCTGTCAGCCCAACATCAGCAACTGTACAGGCACGCTCACTCGACCAGCAGATCTTTACCAAGAGGTACACACCACTAGTTTGGCGTCTGTAATTAAATCGTTTGCAGAGACTGTAAGTATTTTCCAGCACGTTACAAGTGTGTTTAAAGCTGGAAAACTTTTTTATTTTTTGTCTTTAGGGATGTGAAGCTCTTGTTGTGAAGAAATTAAAGGAGATTATGATGTATGTCATATGGGCTGCGTTGACTTTTGCATCTATACAGGTAAGGAATATAAGCTGCAAACACAATGGTCTTAAAATGTTGACACCTGTATTTTGTCTTGCAGATAGTTATAGTGCGATTTTACATATTTATATGCCGCGTCATCACTCAGCTAAAGCATATAAACAGAACTATATTTAAAGAGTCTTGCAATAGACTCAGGTGAGTAGGGTGTATTATTGAAACTGTAGTTGTCTTGGTAACAAGTGAACTGAAAGTAGCTCTGACCTAATTGAGACAAAGTAAATGTGGTCAAAGCATCTATGTTTAACAAAGCATCTATGCTGTGGTTGTTGTCAGCATAACATCCAACTTTACAGCCAGAGTGCATATAGTGATAAATACAAGTATAGTTCTTATACATTACAGAGTATGTTCTATAGTGTGTCCCAATATTCCTGTTAAAATTTTAAACTGTTGAGTTGTGCTGTTTAATTAAATTTACATGGAGGTTGCTGAAGGGAAAAAATTGACTTCACAGTTTCGATCCCTGTGCTGTCTGCCTGCAGATGCTGGGCATGCTCTGTGCTTGCGTGGTGCTGTGCAGGAGGAGCCACGACCCAGCGTATGAGCTGCTGGTCACAACCAACAGCTATGCATGAAGAATGCAGCCGGCCAACAAAACACTAAGAAAATCAACAGGAGCGTCACAGGACATGTTCACACTAGTTATCAGCTATAGTTATATAAGCTCAAGCACACCTTGCACAATTCATGATAAAGTAGCGAACACTGACGTTTTGGGTGGGGGCTTCAAGGGAAAACCATTTATTTATTGACATGCTTTCCAAGTTCCTGTTACTTTTAAATGTTTATCCTTTTGTTACAAATACTGAAAGATTTACAAAAGCCAAAGTTGTATATGGCTAATTGATTTCTGATTATTGATGTGCAATTTTTTTTCTTTAAATTGTGGCTGCATAAAATTTGTGTATATGCCCAATAAGGATGACGAGAAGCTTAAATGTGAAAATAAGACTGGTCGTGTTGTATGAAAGCTTTTTCTTGGCGTGCTATTTTGCACCATGGCTGGAACTCTGGAGATATTTAGTGGTTGTCCAATTGCATAAGCTGTGTTAAAAATAACATGTACTCCGTTACCAAGGCCTTGGTTTGACCAGACAAATCTTTTTAGCATAGTGCAGATCTGATGTTTTAATCTTAGCTGTTCCATGAATGCAGTCTAGTTTTTAAGATTTGCAGAATAAGAATAATGAATGTTTTTTTTTTTTTTAGGTGTTGGAGCAGCATCTCATTCTCAAAGCCATGTTTGGTGAAAGAGTTGTTTATGTTCACAAATATTCCGATTGTAAATTTCCAAATCAGGCTTCACTAACAAGGCATTGCTAAGATATAAATTGTGAATTAACTATTTGGTCTCCAGTGCCATCAGTAGGGGTATTATCAGTGTTACCTAAAGATTTATATATGTAGATTTAATCTGTTACAGTCACACATTTACTAGTTTAGTTTGATTTGTTAAGTATAAACCTGATTTTTAAAAAAATACACATTCTTTGTACCTTGTAGTGAAAGTGTGTACCCTTTTAATATTTTTAAGCTGTTAAGTTGATCCCATATTTAGCTAGTTCCACTGAAAAATATGAGCGATAAAAGGAGACAAATAAACTCATACACCTCAACTGGATTCTTTTAATTTTTTATTCACGTGATAGTAAATATGCTACCAAAAAAAACCAAACCGACACGAAGTACTTAAGCAATATCATATGGCTATATCATCAGGCGTATGGAAATATATTAAACATGTTTAAATGTGCCGTCACTTGACAAGCATAAAAATAGTTTATTCTAGTAGTTTGTTCATCTGTATGTGCTACTTCTGTAGCCGATGGTCTGTGGAAGGTTTACAGAAAAGCTTTTATGTACAGCAGATATAAATGATGATTACTACAGTCATATGAAAAGGAACGTTTTTGCAGGATTTTATGCAGTCCTGTGAAAAACACATTACACAGTTATGTCTTCTATGGGAATTAAGTGGGTAATTATCAGCCTGGTGCTGCTAATCAAATGCAACTGATCATCAGCAAGTGTGACCACCTCTGTAAAAGAAGTTTTGGCAGATTACTAATTTGGACCATTTAGTTTTGCTATGTTAACGCTACAAGACCACATCTACTTCCCAGTAGTAGATTCCCCAGCAATTTCACCCAAAGTCTGACCATGCAATACTCAGAGAAATTACAAAAGGCCAAGAGCTACATTCCTCATTTAGGGTGTTATATCTAAGTATCTGACAGTACAATTCCTGAACGAGTATGGCTTGTTTGGAAGAATTGTAGGGAGAAGATGGAATAATAGTTTAGGTTTGCAAAGTTGTATTTGAGCAAACCAAAAGACCTCCAGAACAAGACCAAAGAGAGATGCCTAGTCATAATGCAAAGGGAGACATTTATTGGAAGCCAACTGCGCATCAGCGTAAACACCCCATACCACTGTTAAGCTTGGTTTTGGAGGGCTGATAATTTGGGCTCATTTTGCAGCCATTGTATTTCAAAGAACACCAGAGTCAAGAGTGAGGCCATCTGTCGGACAGCAAAATCTTGGCCAAAACTGGGCTATGCAATAGGGTAATGATCCCAAACACATAAGCAAGATGGCTGAAATAGAAAATATGTTGCAAAGTCCAGACCTCAACATGACTGAAATGCTGTAGCCGGACCTTAAGAGAGCTGTGTGTGAGCAACAGTGTCAACAACAGCGTGAGAAACGGATGAAGCATGAAAACGATTACTTCATGGTATTGCTCCTAAAGGTGATTCTACAAGGTAGTGAATCATAATTTGTACTCAGTTGTTAAGGACAGCATAGAGTTCTATGAAAACCTTCCTTTTCACATAACTAGAAATCCAGCCCTCTATTTTCACCAGCTCACATGTGCACCAAATAAATGGATGATTTAAAAGACTATGTCATAGTTTAGTCAGGAACTGCATTTCTAAACAAAGAAGGATTGACAGCCAGAAGCATATACATTTCCGCTCTATATATGTGGCTGCTTAATGCTGTTAAACTTAGCAGCCACTGGTGGTTTACACATGGTACTCATTCTGTTTTCTTGTCATTCATCTTATCACAAGTCATTTAAGTTCAAATTTTAATGAAAAAAGTATGTGATGTTACAGTGCTTAGAATGTACTGGTGCAGTACTAGTTTGCTACTATTAGTAACATACAGATTCATGTTGAAAACATGGTAACTTGACTGAATGAAGGGAATTTTTAAATTCTTCATTGGTTTTCTAAATTCTAAATTTTCTAGATGGCTAACCATTCTTTGGTCATATATTACAAGTATAGGAACTAAAGATGAGATAAACAGTATAGCTATACTGATTATCCAAACCAGTTTAAACAATGAGGCTGATATAAGCTGGTGAATGCATTTCCTTTAACTTGCATTAATTGCTTAGGTAGTCTACTGCTTACTAAATTATCCTTTTTAATTCAGGTTTTTGGTTAGTTTTTCATGTTAGCCAGTATTGTAAGAGCACTTGGGAAAAAAAGCCTGGCAAAAATGTGTGTGTTTGTAGGCTGTATTGTGTGTAGCATGTGTTCGCTTTGGTGTGTGTCTTTGCAAGCGTGCAAGTTTTTAAGCATATGAGACATCTGTTTTGATGTGTTGACATTCTTTGTGTCTACTTTCTTGCATTTGCAACTGTTGTTCTGTGTATACCACGCATGTTGTGGGGGCACAATTGTGTTTGCACAATCACAGTGTGTTTGTCCCCCAAAACCAGTCATTCTGGGGGCAAAAATCAGATACCAATAACATAAATTATTGCATTTTATGATAAAACTCATTGTAAGGCAGGGGTTCTCAAAGTTGTTTTTTTTTGCATGCTCTATATCATAAGCTATAAACCCCCCACCCCCCACAGTATTTAATTTGATTAATTATATTAACGATAAAAAATGATGCACATAGCATTTTACTTAAATAAAGTTGCATATTATCAGTGAAATAGCCCGCCCACATTTTGTGAACCACTGTTTTAAGGTAAAGGGGCAGGCAAGTAAGAATTGGATTTACGGTTCTTTTTCATGAAATTACTATAAATAAATTGAATTTCTCCTGAGATATAAAGAAAATTACTGTATTTGCATACATGTTTAAATTTGGCCTAGATAGTTTCCTGGCACCAGTCCACTAAACCCATTCCTCTCCACCATCCACCACCCATTTTGTTCTTGGTCCAGCACTCGAACTACATCTCCTCGGCTCACAGATAGCTCATCTTCTTCCTGATCAGTCGATGTAAAGAAAGCACATCTTAATTACAGGCAAATATCCCTTAAATACAGTACCGCTAATATCGTCTACTTTCTTCTTTTCTTTCTTGATCATCTTGCTCAATGTTCACTTTCTTGCTGTACGTTTTAAAATAATCATGCAAATCACCTTTGCAGTGTATTGATAAAGCACAACATAGAAGATTTCATCAGGTGGACCTGTGGACAGTGGCACTTCTTGGTGAATGCATGGAAGGGGTGCATATCCGTCATCTGAAAGCTGAACTAAAGCAGAATTAAATGTCAGAAATTGCAAACACAAAATATAAAAATAAATTAATTAATTAATTTATTAATCTGTTATGTATTTTAACCTCCTGGGACCTGGCGTCCACATATGTGGACATCACATTTTAGGTTGTTTAGACCAATATACTAAATTTTGCTCTACAAGGGCCTGATATCCACATACGAGGATATTAAACTGCCACTGTTCTATTGAAATTGTAAACAAATATCCTCATATGTGGCTCTAATTTTTCTCAGAAACAAAAATCAGGTTAAAAAAAAAAAAAAAATCTGGTAATTCTTTGTTTTTACATTCATCGGGTCCAAATGGTAAATGGCCTGTATTTATATAGCGCTTTACATATCCAGTCATCCACACACTGGTGATGGCAAGCTACATTGTAGCCACAGCCACCCTGGGGCGCACTGACAGAGGCGAGGCTGCCAGACACTGGCGCCACCGGGCCCTCTGACCACCACCAGTAAGCAACAGGTGAAGTGTCTTGCCCAAGGACACAACGACCGAGACTGTCCAAGCCGGGGCTCGAACCGGCAACCTTTCCGATTACAAGGCGAACTCCCAACTCTTGAGCCACGATCGCCCCACAAATATCAAAGAGAAACTAAAAATGCATGCCATGAAAGAGTTCGGGTCTTAGGAGGTTACCAATGTGACCAACAAAAGTACAACAAAGAGTTCCAAAGTGCAGCTTTGGCAAAGGTAGCCACCCATATCCACCCACAGAGTCCAACTTTAAATAGCACAAAAAGTGCCAACAAATTCACGCAACTATGTGTTTGACCCATGACTACATATAATACTTTTTCTAGCCCCATGTTTTATAATTGCAGAGTGTTTCGTGTGCAGTATGTTCGTAAATGACAACAGCCATTGTGTATGAATGCGTGAAAGGACACATTTCTACCGTTTCTTTCATTAAGAGACCAACAGGGCCTGTGATGTGTTACTGTTCAAAACCAACAGTCTATACAGTTTTACACATTTGGCACATACATGACTCATAGGAGAAGAGATTGGCCTCTCATCAAGTCCACTATAGCAAATTTAAAGTTCTTTCTTACTTTTGAAGTGTACTTTCTTGATATAATATTAGAATATCATTTTTATCTCTGATTCATATAGTGAAATGTTTCAAATTAATTGACTGCTCTAGCCTCCAATATATGAATAGAAAGACCAACTCTCTATATATGCAATTCATAAAATATAACAGAACCAACAAAATATTGAAGATTTAGGTCTTTCCTACAGTTTAACAATAACTGAGTGAGCGGTTGCAGTACTTACATTCTCCAATGGATGACAGTGTAGATCGTGGGCTGAGTGGACTGTCCATGCCAATGTTCAGAGAACTTCCAAGCAGGGGATCGGAACACCTTTAGATCAAGAGAGATATTTAAGATACAAATGTTTACTTTTGTGAATTCACCGAGCAAAGATCCAAATTTCTAACATTAAAAAATAACAACAAACGATGAAGATAAAGATGATGATTAACAAAGAGAATATTTTCAGGACATGGTTTGTGTTTAGTTTGCAGAGTACAAAGTATATTATATACATTATATGAACTAAAGTATATTATATAGTATATTATATACACTATAGTATAGTATATAGTATGTTATAAACACTGTTGAAGCAGGTCTCCTCTGGAATTATTAAGTAAGTAAGTAAAATGTATTTATATAGCGCTTTTTAAAACAGGAAGTTATTCCAAAGTACTTCACATTGGAATAAAAGCATATCAATTGAAACAGTAAAACGCAGTATAATAGCACATCCAATAAAACAGTTTGCTACACATGAATATTACCTAAATGCCTGTCTAAACAGATGTGTTTTGAGCTTTGTTTTAAAAGTAGCTAAAGGGTTGATGTTGCGTAGCGGGGGAGGTAAACTGTTCCACAATATTGGAGCCAAGGTTTGAAAAACGCGATCCCCTTTGTTTTCAAATGGAATGGTTAGACCACTATCAGTTTTAAGACCACTATCAGTGAATCTAAGGATCCGGTTTGGAGAGTAGGGTTGCAGAAGCTCAGTGATATAAGTGGGGGCCTCACCTGGATTTCTTTTTCCCATTTTAATTCTGCCTAGCCCTGCAAACCCGAACACAAGTGTGGAAAGATCGGCTCTCCAAAAACGGCATGCGCCTGAACATCAAGAAGACTGAATACCTTGAATGCGGCCCCCAGACCAACAGTACCATCACTATTGACGGCGAGCCGCTGACTAAAGTTGCCCAATTCAAGTACCTCGGGTCCCTTGTCACCTCGGACTGCGAAATTCTACCAGACGCTAGACTCCGTGTCAACGCAGCATGGATGAAGTGGCGTCAGGTCAGTGGAATCTTATCCGACAAGTGCCAATCTATCTTAAGGCGAAAGTTTATAAGACGATTGTGCGCCCAATGGCACTCTACGGGTCAGAGTGCTGGCCAGCGATGACCAAGCACGAGCACACCATGGAGATGAAGATGCTGAGGTGGCCTTTGAGTCTCACATGACTAGACCGAGCGAGGAACGAAGATGTCAGGAAACGATGGGGAGTGACACCGATCACGGACAAGATGTGAGAGGCGAGGTTCCGATGGTACGGCCATGTTGCCCGTAGCAATAAGAACTCCATCGCAAAGACAGCCCAGCAATTAGATCTAGGTGGCAACAGGCCACGAGGAAGACCAAAAAAGTGCTGGATGGACCGAATCAAAAATGACATGAAGGCTGCGAATGTTACATCAGAAGACGCCCTGGGTAGGGAGAATTGGAGGAAGGCATGCAAAACATCGGACCCTGCATCGCGGGATATGAACTGCTAGGAAGAAGAAGATTTTAATTCTGTCTCACCTCTTTGAGGGATCTTCTCCTCCTCCTGCAAAATGAGCTTGGCCATTGTTGTCCCTGACTGTCCCCGTCTTGTAATAGCTTTCAAACACTATGGGCTCTGCAAGAAGAAAAGAGAACCTGCTCATTTGAGAAATGAGGCCAAGTGATACTTTTTGCCTGTCTGTCAATTGAAAGAGAAAGTCAAGAAGCTGAGCTGCACTCTTTATATCCTGTTATTTTGTAGTGGAACTTTTCTCACTTCAACTTTGTACATATAAGTGAAGGAAACAAAACAACCATCTTTCCAGTAAATACAAATTGTGAAAGCTCACCTGGTGGCTTCAATCCGGTGCCTTTCATTTCTATGAAAGAGTTGTTGTCTTTGGTAATGTCACACTGTTCCAGAAATTTCCTCACCTCCTCGTAAGACTGGTTTTAAAAAGGAGGAATTCAGTACATTTTATATTACTATTATATTACTTTCACTTTTCATTTAGGTTTATGCATAATTGATAGTTAATTAGGTTTATGAAAAGATCCCAATTTGGGTTTATATGCAATCAACCAATGCTGCTCACCAGCTCTTACAAAATCTTAGGTTCGTAAATCCTGGAAGACACTTTTTCTGTCTGCCAGTTATTTATATTTAGAATGGTTAAGAAAGTGGCAAGTACGGAGCCCATAAAACTATTGGCCAAGTGATTGTAATAACTTTCAAGAAGAAGTCAAGGCTACATGAGCCCACTAACATGCTTCAAGTCGCAATCCATTAGTTTATCCAGTAGCAGGCCATAGCGGTGGTCTGACATTCAACTTAAGCACACTTAAGATTTGAAAATTAAGGCCTCATTGAACTAAAATGTGATCAGAAGAACGTCAAAGAGTGAAAACTGCACTATTATTACAATTCTGGTTGATAAATTCTCATTAAAAGAACATTTTAAAATCAGTTTTTTTGTAACACTCATTTTGTTTTTTAAGAAAACTTTTTTAAGGTTTATCCAGCAAGATAATGTACTTATACTTGATTTAAGAATAGAAATTTGTATTTTTATTCTTCTTGACATTTTTATTCTGTTTATATATTAAATAAAGGGAAAACTACCTCACCTCATCATCTTTGACACATTGCATGGAGAAATGATTGCAGTGGTCCCAGAGAGCACACCTGAGCATGCTGATGCGATTTCCCTCCAACTGTTGGAACACCTATAATTTTCAAATGAATTCTGTGTTATTACCAACAATGTATTATTGTACTATGTACTATTACAAGATTTGCCATGATACTGGGTTGCCCATTTCACGTTTCGGAGAGGCAAAATGGGCACAGTGAACCTGTGTGTTTGTTACGCATTTTGAAATGATACCCTGTTGGGTAATGATCAACTCAGTATCACAGCAAAACGTGATATTTACCGTGACATAGGGTTGAATTGCCTTAACATAGTTTCTTTTTTCTCTTCTTACTTATAGGGGTGCCACCAAGAGGTGCCGGATGTGTGTGTGTGTGTGTGTGTGTCCACTAGTGACAGCAAAGTCAACACAAAGAAGCTGTCGTTTGAAAAAAAAAGCAGAACTTTTGTGTGATTAAGTGTGTTTCTGCATGGTTGTATGTTTTTCCATTTGTGGCTCTCTCAGTGCAAGATGAAATGTACTTCCGCAAATGGTCGCTGCCAGGAAGGTTTTCACAGTTATAGGGGTTGTGGTGTGAAGCTATTTCTGTGGTTAAAAGCCATTATTTTGAATAGAGACATGATTAGAAAGCAGTTAACGAGAAAATATTCTGCAGTACCTCGCATGTACTTTTGTGTGTCCCCTCCCAGTCTTGGCGAACAGCTTCTAGTTGAACAATGTTGTTAAAATACACCTTCTCTGTGAGAATAGAGCATAGTTAATAGTTACAGTTAACAAATGAAACACTGGTAAAGAACACAAATATAACCACCGCACTGTTTTCCACTCTCTTAATTTATTTTTCCTTGAAATATTCTCAAAAAAAAAGTGGACAATGAATGCAATATACTAAAAATGCATGCAAGTTAAAAATAAAATGTGAAGGCATACCAGCATCATTGGCCGCCTGCCTGCATTGCTTTATCTTGTGACGTACCTGTGAATGAAATTGGTGCACAGGAAGCCACGTTCAGTGAGTTATGTAACCATTTTAACACCAGTCAGAGAGACTGATATATAAATAGGTTGTATAGGGAATGGTCTTGAAAGAGATAAAAGAAGAAAAGAAAACATCTCACACCAGCACACAAACACACTTTAGTTCCGCCTTGCAAACTGTTGCACAACTGCAGAAAAGTCCCATCATGAAGACTGCACCGCTGACAGCTGGAAACTTGTAGTTCATAAATAGAACTGCCAGTGGGCATTTGCACATTTTGTGGTGCATTTCTCAAGGAATCTGAAAGTTTGTATTTTGTTGCTTATAAAAACATTTGTCTTTTAGCGAGGTAGCTTATGCACTTATTTTACCTTTTCAGGGTTTTTGGACGTAGCATTTGTTTTCTCAGCCCCCTGTTCTGCCTCATCGGCCTCCTTGCACTTCACCTCATAGTTCTTCTTAGACTAAGAAAAAGAGAAACAAAAATTATTAGTTCTATTTCCGACAAAGCAACAGGAAGAACACTTTTTGTAAGTGATGCAAATTTTTTTAAATGTTTTTTAAAATCTGACTTGTATTTTTTGTGCTTGCTCGAACATAAATTGAAAAACTTTTATGTGGTTAAGTTTTCATGTTTCTTTCTAAATCACGCTGATTCCATGTGTTAGTGATAAATGATAGCAGTGGAAGTGTCTCCTACCTCCATGGTCTTCTTGAAGAATGAAACTTTTTTCTTTTGAACCTTCTCCATGATGCTTTCAAACTAAAGATAAAAGGTTGAAATTACTTCCATATGTTGCTTCAATGCAAACCTGATACTTGCAGTTATTGTTCATTGATGAATAAAAGACCTGGATCTTTACTGTTAATGTGATAAAAGTCTTGATGTCACTTTGATAAAGACTGAATTAGTCTTTACTCAAGTCTTGAATCGTTTGATTTTTGAAACTATAGGTTTCCCCTTATCAGCTGCTATCACAACATTGCACTCAGTGTCTGTAAAGTGATTTAAATAGTTGCAGGATTAAGTCAATGCTTACGTAACACAGTGTTTCCCAAACAGGAAACAGCCATTAAACAGTTACAATATTAGTCTAATGACTTGTGCAATACTAAAAGTAATAAAGAATCATATTATCCTCAGAGTATTCACACCTTAACCATTTGGGGGGGGGGGGAGGGGGGGGTGTAAGTCAGTTGTTAAGCAACACACATTTCCCAAATACCTTCTTCCTCTGCTCTTTCTGACGTTCTCTGAAACTCTCAATTTTTTTCACCTCCTCTTTCAATATATCAGATAGTTGGATGTGAAAGTTTCCAATGTTCTCAATTTCTGCAACAAAAAACATTGAAATGGCACAGTGAACCATTTGACATACAAACACATATATATGGGTGTAACTTTCCACAGCACATGGACTTACGAGTTTTTAGTTGCTCAAATGATGCCCTCAAAGTGCTGGAAAAACAACACACATTCATAATCAAAATTATTCACCATGCCTGCACTTTGTGTTTCTTTCGCAAAGAGGCAGATTAACATTTTTAAAGCAAAATTTTAAGCAAAATAGCAGCTGAGTACAATTTCATTGCTAGAACTTTGCACTGTGTTTTATTGTTTAACCAGCTGCCAACACCGTGAGGACACCCAAACCTTAACATGCAGACTTTGTGCCCTAGTTTTTTTTTGTTTGTTTTTTTGTTTTTTTTAAAGAAGAAAAGAAAAGAAAAAAGAAAAAATCTATTTGGTTTTACTGCACTTAGATGATTCTTTTATTGGAGGCTCATTGTTTCCTTTTTCTGGCTCTTAGAACATATTGAGTTCAGTACAGATGTCTGAGATAGCAGGGAACAGGAAACTGACAAGTTATGACCTACTGTACACTGAGCGAGGGGCTTACCACACACACACACATGCACACACACACACACACACACACACACACACACACACACACACACACACACACACACACACACACACACATGCACACACACATACTTACACTTTAGTCTCTTTTTTTCTGTCTCACTTTCTGTATCATGCACAAATGTGTTTCCTCTTAAAGAATGTGACGATGATGTGCCTGACTGTAGTTTTATATGTAGTCTTCCTGGTCAGTGCCAGTCACCCTTAACATGTCCATCCCTTATCAAAACCCTTCCAAATAAAAGTTTTTGTCCAAATTGCTATATTTATGTACTAGTTGGGCAGTCTATACAATACATAATGCTGACCTCAAAGCAAGTTTTTCACCTTATCTCTATGTGTCCTCCAGCTTTGCGAGCAATAGTCACCAGTTCCTTTCCATACTTTTCCTCTGCCAGTGCCCTGTGGGGTATAAATAGGCAGACAAATCATTAGAACCCAGAATGTATATTTTAGTATTTATTTGTAAAACTGAATTAGCTTATATAAAGTCTGTTATAACAGTCTAACATTTGCCTTGACATGCATATACCAACATTTTTACTTGAAATCTTGTTGCTACTTAAACTCTTGTTGCTCTTTTAGCTAAAGGATCACTGACTTTATGTTACGTCATTCTATTCAGGCCATAACATCACAAAGATGATTTTGGTGACATCTTAAGGTTTATCTTGAATTACTTGTCATTATCAATTAATATACACAAATGAGTGCTAATGCAGAATATTTTGATATTTCAAGACACAGAATTAAAAAAGGAAATAGCTAAATTCTCACATCTTGTGACTTAAATGAGTCATGGGCCTGCTATCTTTCATACATGACTAACCACATGTGGTGTTTAATGAGTGAAATGACAACTAGATAGCTATTTTTTTTTTCTTAATGTTATGATCAAGCTGGAAGTTGATTCCATGTATGAAGTCATGTAAAGTAAAGGTCATGGAAAAAGAAGCGCAGCTATGATTAAAATCACAGAACCCATGATTTTAAGTTTATTTTGATTGCACAAATACAAGCTGATCCAACCTCATCTTCAATAGCTCTTCCATATCTTTGCACATTTGCCTTCCATCTCGTAACCTTTGGGTCACGGCTTCATACCCAGCGTGGCAAGTGAAGTCAGACCCCTGCATTGACGAAACACAAAAAACGAAAACTGCTGCAATAAACAGCATTTCTGAAAAAGGTATTGCAACATGTTCTTGACTCGTTTTGTGGTAAAATGCAGAACTAGCACTTGTGTACTGCAAAGATATTTGTATGTGGCATGGCAGCGTAGAGTTAATACACCAACCAACCCTCTAGATCGCTACAGGTGCACGCAGTGGTGATTCAACACGTTACAGTGTCTTTACATGTATGATGTTCATGATTGTGCATACTAAGTATTTTTTTAAGTTGTAAAGCTTACCTTAACCCCCCCACCCCCACTCCCACCCCATACTGCTGTGTGTCTATACTAGTATAAACTATAATCACTTGTGGT
Source organism: Neolamprologus multifasciatus (assembly GCF_963576455.1). Classification (NCBI taxonomy): domain Eukaryota; kingdom Metazoa; phylum Chordata; class Actinopteri; order Cichliformes; family Cichlidae; genus Neolamprologus; species Neolamprologus multifasciatus. The sequence goes on along the minus strand of NC_140439.1, from coordinate 27,624,613 downwards.
TTACCTGATTTGGCAAATTTTAACTTACAGATAACAGTTAGGGTTTAAAATATATAATGTTCTAACAAGCGATAGCTGACTGTAACGTGGTGTTTCTCGGGTTCCTAAAACAGTCTGTTCAACATAATTAATACATACTATAGTTTAGAAACTATAACAAAGCAAGTAGACAACAATACCACAAAAATATACTTACCCAGAAAGCATCCTTAAACATCAAAGGAGCCATTGTATTTTTTTACTTCCTTGAACTAAGCACAACTCTTAGTGCCGACCTTACTTACAGGACATTTCTCCAAATTTAAAAGCTTACCAACAACCTTGTATGGCTGAAACGTCAGTGAGTCATTTTGAATGAGGAAGAGCTTTTGTCCCGTGATGTCACTGACCACAGACAGCTCAGCCCATTTGTGAAACGGCAACTCTTTCACTTTATGTTTGGTCTAACGGTTGTGTCAGAGCACAGCAGTTACATGTGCCTTGCTAGGTAAAGGTGTCAGTATGTCTTTGTATTGTTATGCATTGTTATGTGTTATGTGTTATATGTTGCATTGCTGATGTAATCCACACGTACACAGAGACAGGCAATATGTTTAAGTGCCACATACTGTAACCAAAAGTTGATGGTTTACTTGTTGCAAGTAGCATTAGTGGTAAATCATAATTGTCTTATTTTAATTATGTTGCAGTGACATTTTATCAGTATTTTAAGACATTAATATTATACAATTAAATGTGCTTTGAGGTGGTGTTAGACTACTTTGCTTCTCTCTTTTCTTCCTTACATCATCTACCCTGTTGTTTTACAAGATGACATTATGAAGTGCTGCAAAATTATAGAATATTATTTTTAATAACATGTCATCATCAGCATATTAACCTTCTGTCTTTAGAGCTCCAGAAACTGTTGTTGCCATGTACATTCCAGAGATTACCACAAGAGGGAGCCAAAAATCTTTGTAAAACATCAAGGCTTGTAATATTATACTGACTAAATATAAGAAGTCTACTTTATGGGAATCAAACCCACCTGAATCAACAGTTCCTAAATCTGTATGGGATGTCTGACATAAAATCCCAAATCTCTCAACCCAGTTGAGATGAATACAAATCTGTGCCTCGGGCATCTCTAAGGGAAGCCACAGAGACACGTGAATGAACACATAGAAGGTTAATATTGATTTTCAAAGTGAGAAGAAGGACAGACTGTGGCGTCTCTCACCAGTTGCTCAGTGAGATGTGTGAAAATCTTTGACTCTCTCACGAAGCTGGAAAATCATTTTGTCACACACTGAACAACATGCTAAAGGGACTGTACAAATCAATACATCTAACTCAGAATAATGGGGCTTTATTTATTTTATTGTTTTTATTTGCATTGCATATGCATTTTTTCTATAATTACTCTTTTTTTCTTTATACAATTATTGTTCTTTTTTAAATAGGTTATTTAGTCTATGATGCATTAAAATCCCATCAACTCACTGAGTAACAGTTAATCAGTGTTTGTTATTTCTCAAAGTAATTTCTGGTACTCCTTCAGATTTGAAATGGTGGAATATCAGATACTAATACTGACATAGATTATGAACGAAAAAGCATCCAATAAATTGACATAAAATAGTAGGAAATTACGTCAGTATTTACAATAACTTTTTTTTTTTCATCAGTTCCCAACCACAGAAAATTTGTATTCAGGAAATGCTGTTTTGGTTTTCATTCTGATGATTTACCAAATGCTTCAGATTAAAGCTAGCTATCAGTAGAGTGGCCATTGCTAGGTTCAAGAGGAGAATAATAATTCAGTTTTCCCACTTGGAAAGCCAAAACACCTACCAGTTAGAGCGAAAATAATTCTTCCAGGCCAAAGCTTACAAGTTTTCACATCATGATGTCTGAGTCCATCATGGTTGGCCTTCGTTGTGACCCCGTTTGAGGCCTCAAATGGAGGGACAAGCCCTGGGAATCAGCTGTGCTTCCAGGGGCTGAACACAAGCCCACACACACACACACACACACACACACACACACACACACACACACACACACACACACACACACACACACACACACACACACACTTCCTACCCTTCTCTCACATGTTTTCTCTCTCTCCCTCACACTCTCCGGAGTGGCAGTTATTGAACTGTGACAAACGAGCCGTGTCAGACCAGCCCCCCTACCTGGGGGATTGGCTAAATGACCTTTCCATTACCCAACCACTGCTGTATTCCCCCTCCACAGATAGAGTTACACACATAGCCACACAGCCCATTTGCCAAGACCAGTGTCACCAGCGCTACCATGAACCATTACATCCTACCGCGCATTCTACACAAAATTAATTTTTTGTATCAAATTTCAGTACATTTTTATTTTTTGATTTTCTAGATCAATTCTGCAACAAGACTTGCAATAATTTTATATTGATTTTGTGTGTCTATTTCACACTTAATAGTGGCCCAAACTGTGTGCACGGGCTGAGAGTGATGTCAGAAACTGCTTCTGCCTGGTTGCTTGGATTTGGACATATATGTAAGTTATCTGCGGTTCTCTCTGTGCATTTTAGCCTCTCACAGGCAGAGTGGTGTGTGACTTAACGGGTTTTCACACATTCTCTATCCTCCATCTTGTTAATCCCCGGCTGACCATTGGCACCAGCCCTAAATCTCACCAGATACAGAACAGGTATAGTGAACAAAAACGGGGGAGGGTGTGAGAGTTGTTCAGTAGAAAGGTTAAAAGTGGATGAGGAGTGCAGAGAAAGATGGAAAAGGATAAGCAAAGGTAATGTGAGGAAGGGGATGATGTAAAGATGAAAGAGGAAGCAGAATCAGAAGGTAAATGAGAGAGGAGTAAAAGTCAGAGAAAAAAAATCAGGTTTGGATTGAACAGGACAAAGTAAAGTTGAAAGTTAATTTCTTCTGCCTGTTGGCTAAGAATGGAATGAAGTGAGTCCTTGGCCACATTAGTGGGAACCTGTTAGGAAGCTGACAGATGGAGGGCTAATGATGTGTAGGCGCAAGGGCAGGGCCTGTAGTTGCTAGTGAGATGATCTGTAGTGGCTGTCATAATACAGCTGAAAACTAACAGCTGAAGGAGGCGGAGGAGAATGAGAAGTGGGAGGAAGAGGAGCGAAAGAAGCAGAGTCACACCAACCCCAGAGAGTGAGCTGAGACCTTTCTCACGTTTGAGCTATGTCTGGCTTTGAATGAAACATTTATTAGCTGTCCTAATCCTCAGTATTACTGCTAAGAACTCCAGCTTTAATCAATTTGATCCTCATGTGTTCTTTATTCCCCGGTGTGCTTCCCTGGACACTGAGATGAACGCAGCAAGTGCACACATGTATAAATGCACATATGGGTTTTTTGTTTGATTGTTTGTTTGCATAAATATTTGATTAGCATTGACATCTGTTTTTCAGTGGATTGAGTGAATTTCTATACATGGATACCATATTAGTAAAAAAGAAAAGGTGCATGAGGACTTGTATGGATGTAGCTGTCCATTTAAGCTGATGTGTACTGGTGTTGACCCTTGCATGAGGGTTGCGTGCCATATGCAATTCCCCCTCCACCTTATTCCTCTCCTTTCTTCCCCCCACATGGTCCCTTCAGCAGACTGGACTGTGGTGTTACCAGTGGCCATTTTTTCCGCTACAACACACCATGTCCCTCTCACCTGCCTCCCAGTCCCAGTTTTTTTTACAACTTTTTGTTTGCCTTTGTTTCCTCTCCATTGCTCTCGCCTCAGTTCTTCCACCTCCACTCCCGATGTCATCATCCTCCCTTCTTCTCTCACCTCCCTCATGCTCTCCTCTTCTTTCTCACTCCATTCCTCTTACGTTTTTTCTTCATCCAGCCTCTACATGTTCCTGGTGCTATAGTTTCTCCAGACCTTTTAATAACCCATGGTGCTTGTTTGTGCATGCAGGTGTATGTACTCGCACATTCCTGTACTTTTGCTTTTACAGTATGTGTTTATACTATGCATCCACATCTGTCCACGTGTGTGTTGTGAATCTAGAAAGAGAAGGCTGCTAATTTGCTAAGTGGTTTCATCTACTGACATAGGACAGAGATTATGCTTGGCTTTACTGCCCTAATTAAGGCATTGATGGAGGTGAAGACAGGTGGCCACTCTGTTTTGACCAGGTCCCACCTTTGCTTTGTTGTTGCTGTTCAAAGAGACTAAAAAAATGTTTTTTTAGAGTGTAGCTATGTGTGTTTGCATGCATGTAGGACTGTGTCGTTTTAGTGGAAGAAAATGGGCTGCATGTGTGCGCGTGTGCATACCTGCACTTATCCTTTGTTTGCATTTGTTCGAAAGGTTTAAAGGGCCATAAAGTGAAAAGCACCCTGTTATTTGACAAACTGATTAAAGGTATCAAGTTTGTTTTCTTTGACATGGATTGAGTACATTCAACCTGATGCTGTCAGTTGCTGTCCTACTTCTTTAATTCAGGACATTTCAAATGAACTAAATTTGCTGCACTGGGGGAAGGGGCAATTCATTGCAAGAACTTTATTTCTTATAGTTTATTTTTTATCGTGACTTTATTTCAGGTCTGACTCAAAATATTGTGTTATCTCTTAAAATTTCAAGTTGTTGTTAAGTAAGGCATCTTAAATTTTTGTCTCAAACTGAGTATTTCTTTTTCTTTTAATGGCAGAAACACTTCCATTAAGTGAAGGTGTGTCTTTGTTTATTCAGTCTGTTAGTAAAATGATGACAAATGTCTGAAAAGCTGCAGTGTAGTTGGATGTACTGCTAGAAGACTGCAAATCCCAGAACTATGTTTTAACGAATATCTTCAGGTTACTAAAAGTGGATTAGACAATAAGAGCTGAGATACCATCAGCAGGAAGAATGGAAATTAGCAAGTGTTTTGTTACCCAAGTCTAATATCCAAGTTACATTTTTAGGCTATTATATCTTCTTAAGTTGAGCTATAGCATTTTGACAATGTGTTATGTGGTATGTGGGTAACTCAGAGAGTTGTGCATAATGTTATTGTTTGTCTCATCTAGAGTACAGCTGCTTTTTGCCACATAACTAACACAGCTTTACTAATTTGTCTGATCTAACGATACACACGGTCCTTAAATAACCCTTTAAAAAACAGAAAGTCAACATTTAGCCAGCATTGTGTTAGGGTTTCACTCCCAACGTTCATTCATTCATTCATTCATTCATACTCTTCTAGTGGTTAGGGTTTTCAAAGTTGTAGCTTCAATATATGAAATGAAATGATCTTTACCAACGCAGCCTAACCCAATTATAGCAGTATTAATTTTATTAAAGAAAAGTAAGCGATTTTTAACACACAACTAAAGATGTACAGTTCAAAAAGTGTTTTAAAACACACATACACACAAACACACACACAAACATAACAAACTGATCTCAGAGGACTTAAATGAGAGAACTATATGCTAGCAGCACAAACCTTTATAAATGCAAAATGACTTGATGTTGTGAGGTGATGGAAGCCATAAGAAATGGTTGTGTGATTTATGTGTTAAGTGTAGAGTGGATGAAAATTGTGGCATTTTTATTTCAGTTGTGGGTGCTGCTCTATCATTTTCATCTTGTGAAGAATAAAACAGTAACATTTTACGTACACATGTTTCATGGCTATGGTTCTTCTGCCAATACATTTTCAACTACCTGAATTTTCTTTGTTAGATTTCTGCTCTCGGTGATTATGGAATCCAAAAATTATTCCAAAAATATTTTTGAATAGTAGCCTGATTTTTAATTAAATTTAATTATTTTAGTCCTCAATTGTTGTTTGTACTCCAGTGTTACATGAAAATGACAACATGTTATATGTTATGTTATATTATTATGGGCAGTGCACATGTGGAACAGCAGGTGGGGCTGTTGAGGTTTTTTAAAGTTTTTTTTAGGTTTGTAGTATAAAGGATTTCTTGCCATCTGCCCATCCATATTCCTTTTGTTTTCCATTCAGTTTTAGCAGTGAAAGCAAGGTTTCCTCTTCTACTCATCCACCATAAATGGAGAAGACAGGGAAGACTGTGCTGCTCACAGAAAAGAGATTTCAAAATTAATTATTAAATGCTTAAACCCTAACTTCATCCTTCTGTGGTCTTTATCTAAATGGTGGCGTATCAGCAAATTATTGCTGTTTCTCTCTTTACTTTTTTTAAGATTGAGACGTTTTACATTTACTGTTTGGGATTGTAATAATTTTTATAGTTATTGTAGTATATTTTATTTCATTCTTATCAAAGTAAAATATACCCCGACTTGAGTTGAGGAAAATTTCTTGTGCATTTCATTCCGTTTTTCTAGGTGCGGTGGTGAGAGATTTGTCCTTGTTTTAGGTTTTAATCTGGTATGGAGCCACATATTTTTTCATCTTTTGCCTACTCCATTCATGATATTCCTTCAGGTGGTTTGTGTGTAATCTTGCTGATATGTAAACATTCATACAAACTAGAACTGAAACAAACCCACACAGAAACCACTGGTGGTGGAAGGCCTCAGCAGAGGTACCAGTGAAACCACTACTTTTATCTTAAAAGTACCTCTAAACTGTAGATTTTGTACTACAGATATAAATGTTTTATTATTTTTAATGTAATAAGTAGGAGTTTAAATTGGGTCCTGTTTAATTTTCCATACACTCAAATTCAAGAGGCTCAGAGTTGGGGTTTTTTTTTTCTGTGACTCATTCTCTCACATGTTCTTTTATGATCTTCTGCGTAGGATTACTGATGCAATTTAGCTTAAGCTAGCTCTGGTACAGTGCCTTGAATGGCAACACTTATGTTAATATTGTAAATGGTCCCTTTTCAAATAAAATTACCTACAAAAAATGTACTGTACATAGCCATGTGGGTGGAAAATGTCAAATATTCAATACATATATCTTTATTTTCTCACAACAAAATAGTGATGGAGTGTGGCTCCATCCAGGCGTGTTTGTTTATGCAAGCAGGCAGGCAGGCCCAGGTATCGCAGTTACAGTGGTGTTGTGCTATGCGGTGGTGTGCATGATTATCGACCAGCGTGTCATGCCGGATAAGGCCCAGTGTGCCTCTGTTGACTGCTTTGCGGTCAGCACTGCAGGGAGCAGGATTGTGGTTAGCCTACAGACAGCCAAGGCTGTGTAAGAAGATCATCTGTGTGAGCGAATGAGTGTGTGTTTTTCTTCTACTGCGCTAGACTCTTCGTCTATTGTCTTCATGCTTTGTTCCTTCCACTCCAAGCTAATTTTTCTACTGCTTGACTTACTTCTGTCTCTTTGTTTTTAATTTTTTTTAAATCTTTGTGCAATTGTTCAATTTCCTGCCACATCATTTGCACAGATTCTTAAAATACACATGCACTTTCACTGTTGAGCATTTGGGAATTGCCTAAGGCTTCAAACAAGCCACCAGTACTAATGGCCTTGCTGCCCGAGAGTCTATGTCCGTACCAGAGCGTATAATTTAATATGCAATAAACATTCTATCCAATCATCTTACAGCTTGACTAACTGAGTTGTCATAGAAAAAACCTATAAAATATGTCAATTGAGCATGTTCTTCTTCTTCCTCCTCCTCTTTCCTTTGTTTGTCCTACTTATAGTAATATTTGTTAATCCCATTCTCTTTTTTTGTCCCTCCTCTCTGCACATACACAACATATACGTTCCACACTGACCGCATACATGTGCAAGATTTGGGCCCTCTGGCTGACGCTAATGGATGGCTCTCATAAATGCCAAGAGCTTTGCACAGGAGAGGCAGAGATGGAGTTTTTGCTATGCTCTGATTCTCCCCTGTCCCGATGATACCACTGTTCCAGAGAGCTTCATAAATTCTTCATGGGGCCAAGCACTAAACACAAACAATATCTGACGGAGGTTTGCCACGGGCATGCTCCGAGCACCCTAAACATCCTTTCTCTGTCCTCCCTCAGTATGTTTTGCAAGCTTGAGTGGCTTCGATACATCCGTGGTGGAATGGAGACATCTTATTCAACATCAAGTCGATTGTCCGATGTGATGTATTTAACGTTTACTTTGCCTGATTCTTGTCATGACACATTGTGCTATTGATTATAGTGTAGTTAATGCACTTTTGCACAAATTTTCACAACACAATTGAAACTAGACGGCTTTATTCTGGCCTGAATGGATGGAGGCTACAGTCATCTGTTTTTGGTAACCATGGAAATTGACTGTATGAATACATTTACACAAAACATTTCTGTTCAAGCATTTTATTGGCCAAACATTAGTTAATCATCCCACGCTTCCGAACGCATGACCTAAGAACAATCTGGTGACCTGGTTTCTACAAACCCAATTCCAAAAAAGTTGTGAAGCTGTGTAAAATGTGAATAAAGACAGAATGCAATGATTAGCAAATCTCATAAACCCATATTTTATCAACAATAGAAAACAGTAAACAATCTGAATGTTTAGACTGAGAAAATGTACTTTTCCTGGGAAAATATTGGACCATTTTGAATTCAGTGGAAAAGGAAGTGAAAAGAAACAGCTACAGGAACAGTTTGAAATGATTTAGGATAATTGGCAACATAGCAGTGAAATGATTAGGTATAAAACTGTAAAACATTTCAGTTTCTCATCATACAGTGTATAACATTAGAAGATTCCTAAAGATTATAACTATGATCTTCATCCCATCAGGTGGCACTGTAATATGTCACACAAGCGCCTTGAGGCGACTTTTGTTGTGATTTGGCGCTATATAAATCAATATATAGCGCCAAATCGCTATATAAAATTGAATTGAATAAAAAATAGGGATGATTCTGTCATAGAAATCATTGCATGGGCTCTGTAACTTTCCAGAAGTCATTGTTTGCTGTGTCATCCACAAATGCAGGTTAAAGGTCTATCACACAAAGCATGCTTAAAAAAAACTTAGAGAAAGTGGAAAACTGTTCTGTGGTCAGACGAACGGAAATATAAATTCCTGAATGCAGCATCCTCCGGCTTGCTTTCAGCACTCAGGTCAAAAGATTGCAATTCTGATGGTAGGAGGCTGCAATATTGCCTATGGAATGGACAGCTTGCAAATCTGGATTGGCACCGTCACTGCTTATAGTTATATTTTAGATCAACATAAGATCCAATCCACATGACAACTTTTTACAGGGAAGCCTTTGCATATTTCAGCAAGGAAATGCTAAATAACATACTACATCTATTATAGCAGCATGGCTGCTGAACTGACCTACCTTGAGTCCAGATCTTTGACCAACTGAAAACATTTGGCATATTTCTCCTGTTTTGGCTTCCCTTCATTGGCTTCCTGTTAAATCCAGAATTGAATTCAAAATCCTGCTCCTCACATACAAGGTCTTAAATAATCAGGCCCCATCTTATCTTAATGATCTTATAGTACCATATCACCCTATTAGAGCACTTCGCTCTCGCTCTGCAGGCTTACTTGTTGTTCCTAGTATTTAAAAGTAGAATGGGAGGGAGCGCCTTTAGTTTTCAGGACCCTCTTCTGTGGAACCAGCTTCCAGTTTGGATTCAGGAGACAGACACTATCTCTACTTTTAAGATTAGGCTTAAAACTTTCCTTTTTGCTAAAGCATATAGTTAGGGCTGGACCAGGTGACCCTGAATCCTCCCTTAGTTATGCTGCAATAGACGTAGGCTGCTGGGGGATTCCCATGATGCATTGAGTTTTTCCTTTCCAGTCACCTTCCTCACTCACTATGTGTTAATAGACATCTCTGCATTGAATCATATCTGTTATTAATCTCTGTCTCTCTTCCACAGCATGTCTTTTATCCTGTCTTCCTTTTCTCACCCCAACCGGTCGCAGCAGATGGCCCCGCCCCTCCCTGAGCCTGGTTCTGCCGGAGGTTTCTTCCTGTTAAAAGGGAGTTTTTCCTTCCCACTGTCGCCAAAGTGCTTGCTCATAGGGGGTCATATGATTGTTGGGTTTTTCTCTGTATCTATGAAGCGCCTTGAGGCAACTTTTGTTGTGATTTGGCGCTATATAAATAAAATTGAATTGAATTGAATTGAATATCATAAAAAGAAAAATGACAAAGAAGACCGAGTACTGCTTAGCAGTTGAAATCCTCTATCACAAACCTCATACCACAAAACTCCAGGTCTCCCAAAATTTCAGTCACTGGTCTCTTCAGTTCCCAGATATTTATGGACTTTTAGTCCATAAACATCTTAAAGAAGATGTGGTAAACATGTCCCTGTTACCCAAAGTTAGTCAATAATTTTCTTTAAAATTATATATATAAAAAAAAAATTCACTGGATATGCTTTTTAATTTCTATTGTGAATATAATACGGGTTTATGAGATTGGGAAATCATTGCTTTCTGTCTTTATTGACATTTTACACAGCATTCCGACTTTTTTGGAATTGTGGTTGTAAATTATAATTGTGTAGTAGTCTATATGTCTGTAGACAAAACCTTGTTCACGCCTGCATGTAAAGCTGTGCTTAGTATTGTTATCAAGATATAAACTAATATATCATGAGCCTGTAGTTTTAATTCATCTATATTTTATTAACATCAGCAAATGAATTAGCTAAAGCTCAGTTATGCCTCTGTCTGTGTATTGTCTACTGACATGCACATTGTGATTAATGAATTTGTTTGAATAACACCAGGACCCCTTCAACCCAGAGCTTGAATGCCTAATTAGTTTTTATCAAATGCTCTCTCCTGCCTTGTCTTGATTTATGTCACTTCATACATTACAGGACAAGAGGCACTTCTCACTGTCTTGCAAATGAAAGCTATCCATCATCTCATCATCAGCACCTCATGCAGCAAACTCATTAAAATTCAAATTCAGAACAATTTTGTTTCCTTTGATTGTACAGATGAGCTAATAAACAACATAGGTTTTAGTTATAGTATTAATAAATACTGTCATGCCAACAGTCGTCTCATACTGAAAGATAGTAACAATATTGATTTTAACTCTCTTTGGTGATTTTACTCATCTGTCTCTGCGGCTCATAGTAATGATGAGGAGTGCGGTGAGATCAGATGTGTTGCTCATTCATTTTCTAGGATGAAGTGGTCATTTCTTTACACGGATGTCTTGAGAGCTATTAGTCATTCGGGGCTTCCTGTGTTTAATTCTGTGGGTTATTTTTCAAATTTGAAAAGTTTGGGACTTACAGCAATTATGTAGAGCACCAGAAGAGAGCAGACTAAAATTTGCAATATTTTTTCATATTTTAAAAGCCAAAGCAAGAATACCATCTGGCCATTAGTGTACTATGCTGGGCATGACATTAAGAAGGAAAGTTGGATTTGTCGCATTTTATTTGGGACTGTAGCTGCCAAGGTCTCTATTCCTTGTCAGCATTGCTCTTCATTTATTACATGATGAGTGCTCACCGGTTCAGCCCTTTTTCTTCTGTTAACCAGCATCCTTAATAATGGGCGGTGGTGGCACAGACATCTTTCACTAGTCGACTTGTCATTAACTAAAAGCATTGTGGAGCTTTACTTCCAATTACCACTCCTCTCACAGCTTACATAAATCACGCGTTGTCGTCTTTCATGAGCTACAGTCTTGTCTGGTTTCCTCTGGTCTATCTCCAGGCCCCTTTGTTCACCTGCATGCTCTGAGGAGGTTCGTGCACCATCATTATGAGGTGTAACTTTACCTCTCAACTTGTTCTCCTTTATATTGAGTGCAAACAGTGCTTTGATTGCAGGAGGTTTAGGCCAGAGCAACAACAGAGACCTCTCATCATTTAAGCTGTTATGATCTTTTAATGGTCTTCTATTACTGTATCGTTATGCTAAAAGCCACCAGTCACTGCTGTGGCGTCTCACTTTGATATCACTTTCATTAAGAAGAGGCCAGGATCATTTGTAGTGGCACTGAAGTCATTTGTTGGGGGGTGTGTGAATATGTTTGTGGATGTGTGTGTGCCTTTGTGTTTATAAAGCAGACTAGCTGAGGTGCAGTGTATTTTTATCTGGATCATCGATCTGTTTCAACTTCCCCCCTCTCCTTCTGGGTGTAGAAGCCTTGACCTTCAGTGTGGGAGGTATCAGTGAGCCATGTGACCTCCGCTCTGGGCCAGTGCTACGCCACAATTTGCTAATACACACAGAGTCTCACACACACCTGCTTGCACATGCAAAATTACTTGAGTGTTGTGGATGAAATAACAGAAAAAAATTTGGAAAAATGTTGAAAATATGATATTCTTTTTCATCTCCGCCTGCACATTCCAGCTGTATCTATCTATCTATCTATCTATCTATCTATCTATCTATCTATCTATCTATCTATCTATCTATCTATCTATCTATCTATCTATCTATCTATCTATCTATCTATCTATCTATCTATCTATCTATCTATCTATCTACTTACCTAAACACACAAGCAAGCACATACACACAATAACACACATGGATAGGGTCAGGGTCTCGAAACACAAGATTTCTGTTGTCTTTGTTTGTCGTCAGCACCTTCTCAGGCGGTTGAGGTTTCGCCTGCTCCGGAATCAGTCGTGCGCTGCAAGGGGGTCCATCTATGTGTGTTTGCGTAGCAGAGTCTGTAAGGTATATTGTGTCCCTGTATGTGTGTGTCTGTCTATGTGTGTGTGTGTGTGTGTGTGTTGAGGAGGAGGTGGAGGGCTCAGTAGCTGCAGGGCCCTGTATTGATGTCCGCTGCTTCCCCCCCGAGGCCCAGCTCTGTGGGATAGTGTGTCAGTAGGACAAAGGCATGGCGCCATCCGTCCTGCTCTACGGGCCAGTAACTAGAATTAATTACAAACCAATCGAATCTGCTGCAGCCAATTGGTAAACTAATTGGTAATTTCAGCTGCCCATCTAGCCATGGATGGGCATCTAGCTGTGGCCATTGGTGCTGGTGTTCTCGGTGGAAACCCTTCAGATGGACTTTTGTAGTCTGTCCCACACAAAGCAAACCTTTTAGCTTTAGGCCAAGCCAAAAGCTCAGTTGTTAGAGTGTTACAGAAATAACTGATGACAGCTTTGGTTCACTCATGGTTCACTTTTCTGCCTGTTAGCATTTTTTATGTGAAGGGTGTGGTTGTCAGAAACATTTTTTGTATATTTTTGGTAAAGACTTGCATATTTTCTAATAATTATAATAATAATAATATATTAAATTTGATTCACAAAGCCCAAATCAATATCTCAAAACAAGAACCAACAGCTACACTGACAAGGACATACTGACATGGTTGAAATGACAACTACTAGTCCTTCTTTTGGATATTTCTCTTTCAAAAGCATCAGAGGGTCTCACTGTTTCTAACAAAAATATTATTGGAACACATTAAAAACCTTTTTTCCAAACTTTGGAGAGACTTGTCTTACCTCTGCATGTCCAGCCAACTCTAGAATAAAATTGGTGTCAGATTTAATTTTCCATAGAGTTAAAGCCTGAATTTGGACGGGTTGGCAACGTGTTGGCATTGAGACACACTGTCAGTCATACTGGCCCCTTTGTGACAAAATGTGTTTTTTGTAATTGGGTGAACTAACCATTTCAAATTGGTCCAGACCTCTCAAAGTCACATCTTATTTAGGCAGACAGCACCAGTCAGGACATGCTCCAGTGGCCCTTGCCTGCCCCAGCTTCTTGTTGCTTGTGTTGTAGAAGTGGTCGACACGAGCTTCAGGTTACAGCCCACTCCGACGTGGCCTAATGATAGGGATTGATAGAGCTACTGCTCCTACTGATCCCATCTCAACATTCCCCACAAATAAGCCCATTAGCTGGAATGGATGCCCCAGTCCTTCTGGCCCATTCAAGAATTTCCTAAATCTGGGATAAATAAAGTGTATCCTATTTTATCGTCTTTCTATAGCCTTAGTAACAGGTATAAATGGTGCTATGAAATCGTCTAAGATAAAGTTGTTCAAGACAAATTGTAATTTCTTAAAATAGTGCTTGTGGTTTTCTCCTGGTGATGTCATTTCTCACTCAAATGTCAGTCCTGCCTTTGATTGACTGAGCAAAGTCCCCAAAAAGGACAGTTGTCTGTGTTTCAGTCAGCCGTCAACATGTCTGGCTCTTGCCATTTGGGAGGAAGTGCACGAGGGAGGATGAAAGGCATGTCAAGGTGCCAGGTTTCTGGAAGAACATCAATCTCCCAATTAGGCCTGAAATAACCTGGCCTGGCCTGACACTTCCTGTGTGCCTGAGCATGAGAAAACGAAAAAGGAGCGGGAGTGCAGGATGCAAAAGGGAAAGTGTGAAGGATGAAAAATGAAACTGAAAGGAGGAGAGTGAAAGGAGCCCTGGACCTGTCTGTAAAATGGAACAAGTGAGTCCGTATTATAAGGGAGTCACTGGAATACAAATATACAGTCTGCTCCTGTGCGGATTTTCTTAAATGCTGAAATTTAAGAAAAATGGCTACACTGAAACAAATATAAAATAAAATTTATGAGAAGGTTTAAGATATTTGTAAATTATTGTCCATAGTACACATCTTTCATGAAGTCAAGATGAAGTTCTTGGTAAATATATTAATGTTTTACCTTATTTTACATGGATTTTATAGATAATGCTCAGTTTTTATCCACATAACCCTATAAGGTTATGGGGCAGTTTCAACTGCAGGAAAATAGCAACTCAGTTACATCTTGGCAGCATTTGTGGCTCAACTCTGACTTGTGAAATTTAGGATACCAGTAGTTATCGTTATTTCATTTATTACCCTCATCAACATAAATATTCCCACATAGGTGAACACAACAAATCCTCATGCAGCAACAGTTTAGGCTTCCTCCAACGGCGGCGTTGACTTGGTTTCACAGATCCATAGCCTCCATACACCCAAGTGATCATAAAATTATATTGTTACCCTGTGGGTCTGATGTAGGTTAAACAAACAGATATCTGAAAAAAGAAAAACATTCACGACATTTCGTGCCTGCTGCTAACTCGTGGAGGTTAATGGCAGCTAACAACAGTTAGTTAGTCACAATAAATTGTAATTATTTTAGAAATTAGTCTTGAGCAGCTATATATAAGTGTTATATAACACGGGACTTCTAAGTTTTGCAGAAAATGGTGGATTAGTGTGTCACCTGAATCTGATTGTGTCTATTTTCTCCAATAGCTAAATGGCATTTTCACACATAATTAAAAATGTATGTCAGCCTTCTTATCTGGTAGGTGTAGAATTACTACATCAGCTTTTTGCTTCTTCACTCAATTCTTTAATGATGTGATAAACAATCCAACAAGACACTGAAGTCTTGGTACCAGTTACCATGTTAGGACTTCAACTAACTAGAAAAAAAGACAAAAACATACTCGCAACACACACACACACACACACACACACACACACACACACACACACACACACACACACACACACACACACACACACACACACGACCTCTGTAACTTCTGTCATAAACACAGGTGGTCAATGGACTAAGCAGTATTTCAAAGTAATCCACCAGTTTATTGGCTTAAACAGAATGACCAGTACACCCATAAATTGATTAAGACATAAAAGTGCAAGCTTTTAAGTAGGTATCCCCTCCCCCAATTTGTGCTTTCAGCACAGACTGTACATTGATTACCTTACTAGTCCTTAGCATGGGTTCTAGTCTTTTTGTTTCCCCCAAGAGTAATAACTCACTTTACTGATGTAGAAATGCATTTTACATGAGCTGTTTTGCAGTATTACAAAGATTCCCAATGGGGTGAGTTAGTAACTGAGAGCTCTACTCACCATCATAGATGCCATTCATACATTTCAACAAAGATTTCTATTAATATTAACTGCCCTTAAAAGCAAAGATCTATATTGGGCAGGATATATGGCCTTTGGATCTTTGATCTTGAGATGTCTGTGAATTTAACTCTTTCCCACCATTAAAAACCCAAAATCATGCCAGATCACGAATCCCTTGATTTACAGCGTTCAGCAACACAAGAAAATGTGACCTGACCTACCCTAAATTTTCCAAAATTAGTGTCCACAGAAATGTCATGAACGTAAGCTGGTTTTACTGAGATCACATGCTAGAGTTTCTGGCTTGTAAAGACTTGTGTTCTCACATCAAACACTTGTGCTCAGAGCATAACAGCTGAGTTGAGTTTTAGGGTGGAATTTCTCAGAGCAGGAGTGAGATCAAGAGTTTCCACAGATTAAGTTAACACTGCTGATCTGTGCAGGATAAACAGGAATCGCAAACCTTATTAGAGGCACATTCCCTTCTCAGATGCCCAGTCTGCACTGTTAGGATCTCCTAGTTAGGCCAGTGAAACAAGATGGATGATCAATGGCTTGTCTGAAAATCATTTGTTTAATCTGATTTGTAGGGATTTTCTCTCCTTCAGCAACGGAAACGGTGGATGGCTGGGAGAGAAAAACTGTGGTTGGAGTCTGCTGAAACATTGGTTCAATATGGACATTATTCTGAAACTTGACACCACAGGAAATAGATATTGATCATGATTACCATTCACTCACTGTGTGGCTGCATGAGAGGCAAAGCAAGGCCTACCAAGATGTTAGTAAAGATGGCACCATTAACTCTTAGTTCTCAAAGAGACAAGTGTATCTTTAATAATTAAATCCAATGATAAGAAAAAACATAAAAAGACTCAAACAAACAATGAAAAAAATCTGCCTACAATTCTAATCTGTGTCCAACGCCTAAAGTAAAGAAAACTATTTGTTTTACTTTTTACTAGCAGTCTGCCAAGTCTAACAGTCTCTGTTTACTTTACAATATAAATTGTCTTGAGGCAACTTTTGTTGTGACTTGTTGCTATAAATAAAATTCAAATGAATTGAACTGAATAGTAAAAATAAAATCCCTAAAGATTCAGTTTAAAATCGGTTATTCCCTAAATTGTCTGTTATGTTTATCCTTCTTTTGTGATGAATGATCTGTCTGTAGATAAAAACATTACTTTGAAAATGGTCAAGTACAAAGAGTACTTTAGAAACCCTGAAGAACTATTGCCCAAGACCACTTTTAAAAAATTTAGAATTTGGCATTTAGTCCATAAAACTATTCAGTTCAGTTCAAGTTCAATTCAAGTTTATTTAAACAACACGCAATCACAACAGTCAGCTTGTGGTAAAGGTAATGAATCAGAGAGAAAAACACGAACAATCAAAACAATCTCTATTATCAAGCACTAGACGACAGGGAAAAGGAAAAACTACCTTTTAACAGGAATAAACCTCCAGCAGAACCATTAAGGGGGAGCCATCTGCCATGAGCAGTTGGGGGTGAGGGGAAGAGAAGAGAAACGAGAGCAGGGGACAAACAAAGACTAAAAATTAGTTTAACCAAAGATTCTTTGCTAGGTTAAGAAACAGATGGTGTGTCCACAAGCCTGAAAGCTTCAGTTTCTAGGTTGTCTTGCTTCTTCTCAGACAATTTTGTTCAAGTTTAATGCAAGATACTACACATATTAAATCCATGTCTGTTCAGATAGACAAATCCCCTTTTTACACGTTTCATCACTATTTCACAAGTCCCTAATTAAGACCAGGCTGAACAGATAAATTTGGGGAAAAAAACCCAAACAAATTCAGCAAACATTAGGTGCCACTTTAAAATAACATTTTTTATACTAATGGCACAACTAACAAAAAAGCTATTTTTCTGTTACATGCCATCAACACGTGATGTAGCCATATCCTCTTCTTCTCTGAGCTATTTATGAATCTTCTCTCTTCTGGTTTTATATTATTCAGATCCCCAAAATCTAAAACCATGCCTTTCAGTTTCTGTTAGTGTCTGCATTTTTTCTTTATCGGGATGCTGAACATACCTGTGATGTTGAAAAATTCATTGGAGGGGCCAAATGCACCAACTAGTCATGCATGTAAAAAGAACAGGCTAATGCCCTTTTAGAGTAGCCATGATAACAGCCACACTGGTTTCCTGGGGGTAATGTTTCACGAAGGCTCTCCTCTGTTACTTCTACATTTTTGCATAGAAGGTGTTTCATTCCTTGAGTCTACCACCTGCAATCCTGGCAGCCCTTCTTTGAAGTTCAGTCAGCAACATTCACCAAGATATATATATTTTAGGCAGATACCCTATAGAGATACATGTAATCACATTTAGTTGAGACAGATACTGTATATACAGTATATTTATGGTATATTTCCAACAGTCTCGTCCGGGGAATTCCATCAGCATTGATTTGGACGGCAGATGAACAGGCTGCACAGGATGGGAATATGATGAAGAAGGCAGGGAATTTACAGGGAGGGAATACTATACTATAATACTACTATAAACTGTAAGAAATATAGCCTTGATGGAGAGTGGTGTGTGAGGAAAGACGGAAAATGTGTGTGCATGTGTGTCTGCGTGTCTTTCAAGATACACAGAGCGAGGAAGGGGATGATATCAATAGAAAAGATCAATACAGTATAAGAAATAAGAAAACGTGTGTTTGTCCTGTTTGGGTTGTTCATTATTCTCATGTCTCCTTGTGAAAGATGAGAGTTCCTCACAGTGTACTGTGTAGAATGTGTGGCCTGAAAGATGATGTTTAACTCAAGAATAACAATGGATAGGTGTTTAGTGGGACATTTAAATTTAGAGTTCATTTGCAGAATGCACAGCTATCATTGCTAATATATAATAACTGAAGCTATATGCTTACAGCTCTGTGAAGTTGAAAAAGCTCGCATGACTAATGCAAGAGTGGGCTTCTCCTCTAGTGGCCAAATCACAACTGTTTCATTCACCATATGAGACACACTGGCAACAAATATTTTTTCTTTCATTGATAAAGAAGCTTTGGTAAAATGGTAAATAAATATTTCTCAGCATTATAAACCTGTTCTTGTTTTTCTTTTTAATCCAAATTGATCTCAATCTTAATTTAGTTTAAATACTTCAGTGGCTGTTTTTTTATATTCAGTGTATGAAATCATTTTAATTATCCTGATATTTCCTATTTTCAGCAACTCTGACGGTATTTAACACACTTTTACTGGTGAACTGCTAAACTAGCAGCTTTGCTTTCACTGTGACGGCAATACAGGCTACTAGTTACAGCAAAGTTTTTGGAACACTGCTGATATAAAAGAACAAGTGCTTTACACACACTGTAGAGCCACTTTGGCTCTACAATAGTCACTGTTACCATAATCACCAAGGAAACGTAAGAAACTTTGTAACACTCCGCTTTTAATTTGGTGTGGCTAATTACAGAGTTTAAATGATAACATCTTTTAAACTGTATGGTAAATGGAGTCTTACAGTGTCATGAAACATATATAAGCAAACTCCCAAGTTGCCACTCAGCGGACCCCTTAACACTGTGCTGGTGAGATATTTTAGACTGAGCAGGGTGAGAGATGAGATTGAGGTGGTGTGGGGATTGGGTTTGCTCCCTCAGGAGACTGTGACGCCTAAACAAATTCGATAACCTAACCTTGTTACCCCCAAGTTGCATTGCGCTGGCCCCCATAATACCCCTCCGCTTTCAAAAGAATAGCTTCAGCACACAGGAGAGACAAGCTGTGCATTATTTACACACTGATGTGCATGCGTGTGCGCACAATGAATGACACAAGTGCACGCATACACATGGAGTATAATGAATGAGTGGTTGTGGATGGATAGCTATGTGCACTTAGTGCCTGGTGCAGCTAGTCTCAACCGTAGATGATGAATTGACAGAAGCATGTAGTAGAAGCTGACAGGCTCTAGATCAGGCGGGAGGAGACGAGAGGAGAGGAGAGAAGAGGCTGTAAAAATGGAGCTACGTACTCACTCGTAAGCTGTGTAGGAGAGCTCAGGAGAGAAGATGGTTGTGGGGAGAGATTTAGAAGAGAAGAGAGAAGTGAGGGAGGACTCCGTGGGGAAGGTGATGAAGCATGCAGCTCAGGTTTCCTGTCTCTGATGTAAGGCCAGCCTGGATCGATGGCTCCACTGGGGCCTTGCCAGCACACTCCAACCTGCCTGCTCTCTACAACTCTCACTCGTGCCCTCTTTTTGTCTCTATCCTTATCTCTTTTTTCTTTTCTCTTGCTTTTGTCATCTGTCTCTCTCTCTCTTTCTCTACAGCGCTGCTCCTCTACTGCTTTAAAGATACCTGGGTATTGGTTTGCTACATGAGCAACCTTGCCACCCCAGACATAACACATTTTTCACCAAGGTAACTGCAGCACACTACTTCACTCTGGAAAATGTCAGGTGAATCATAGTGGGACTTGGTCCGAAATTTTGCATCAGCTTTGGTTTAGGCAAGACTGCTACCTGTGTATAAGCATACAGGAGGCAGGATGCACAAAATTCACTTTCTAGCAGTGAATTTATCAGACTGTTAGCATTAGTGTTCTCATGCGGCAAAAATCGTAGCAATCAGATGTCAAAAAGACCTTTAAAAACATTCAGGGTGTAGAGTATCTTGGAAAATGCCTTTAATTTAATGCTTAAAATGTAGCCTAACATCTACTGGGGGAGATTGCTTACTTTTTTAAAGTTAGCTTTGAAAACATACACACTACCAATTGTAGCATAGCTGACTCTTGTGTCATGCATTGTTTGGCTGGGATAAACAAAGGTTCCTTCACACAATCCATATATTCTATATAGGTTAGCTTTACCCAGCTAAGGTCTAATGGGAATTGTTTGACTTGTCTAAACAGAACAGCTTTATTATTTCAAACTCAGTTACTCATTTTCTGGTTTCCCAATTTAGCCTATTTAGTCTATGTTTCATCCGTATAATTAGACAAGAGGAGTTCACATGGACTTGCCACATGCACATCCAATATAGGTAAGGTAAAACGGCCCCCTTTGCCTTTTTAAATGAGCAACTCTGCTGTAACACAAGCAGTGTTGTGGCAGACAGAGACTCTATAGGGTTAAAATAAAACAAGCAACACTTGGGTCACATATGACTGCCTGCCATTTGTATTGAGACAAATGGCTTTTTAATAGCCTTCTGGGATTGATACTAATCTAAGGAAGCTGGTCAAGCTCTTTCTCTCAGTGTGGGCTATAACTCCAGATTAGGTGGCAACAAGGACAGACAGTCCAGCAATTCTGAAACTCTGCAGCACATTTCAGGAATGCCACCCAAACAATATCCACTCATTACTCAAAGAAAGGAGTTAAACAAGGACTATTTCCTGCCCAGCTTACATCCATGGTGTAAAATTATACAGAGAGTTGCAGTAGACATGAAAGACCACACACTGCTACGTATCTATAACAAAGTAAAATTTTGCACTTGTTTCAAATAATTAAAATACACATTTTTCTCTTGCATTTAATAAAACTGGGTTTTCAATTAAATGTTTTGCGAGTGAGTGTATCTTTTCAATTCTACAGACATCAGCCTAAGCACTTTTATATATTCTTAATTTTCAAAATAATCAAGTCTAAGCAAAATTCTTACAAAAAACAGTAAATTAGGGTGTTTTTAGGCCCTTTGTATGTTTACATTTATAGTTAAACTATTGGAGAAAGTATAAGATTCAGTCTAAACTTTTCTACCATGACAATAATCAGATCACTGAAAAAGCTGGTTTCTCTTTGTCCTCATTAAGGCCTGTTGTAGTCCATTTGCCACAATGAGTGTTGTGGAGCTATTGTTAGGTGGTCTGAATCTGGGGTTGTCATGGAAAAACTCTAGTCTTATCTGTCAACAGCAGGATAAGTGTTTCAAAACTAAATGCATGAGGCTCAGACAGCTTGCCTCCATAACAACTTATATATGGTTCACTAAAACATTGTTTAGAGGTCTGAAAGTTAATATATATGAAAGCTGAGACATAAATGCACAAAATACAGCTTGTTGTTAATGGACATGCACAACAAGCTAGCCTTATGCCAGAGTCATATTCTACTGAGGTTTCTCTTTAACCCTCTCAAGGCAGGCATTGCCGATTTGCAACAGTTAAAAACTAACAACCTGATTACCCCACATACATGTTTTATGAGTTTTTTTTACTGAGAAGTACCACTGCAGGACTTAGTTGTGCATTAGCAACAAAAAGTTTAATTTGAGCATGAGGGTTAAAGTAAACCTGAAATTTCAGTAAGATATTTGCTGCAAAGTCTCCTCACTTAGCTTTATTTATTGGTCTTATCTGCATCTTTAATTTGATGTCAGTTGTATATTTTAACCTAATGAACTGCAACAATGTTAAATTAGTGGCCTTGTAAATTGATACAATACAGGAAAATGCATTGACCCACTGTACCAGACAACCAAGTTTCTAAGAGGAGGAGATGTGGCTTTTGGCACCAAAGACCAAAAGCATACAATATACAGTGCTGTGCAAAAGTAATGAGTCATCTTAGTTCTTTATATTTTGCTTACAAGTAGTCAGACTTTCTTGTATAGTTCTTCAGGCTTTATGAAAGTCTTACAGAGTTTTGGCCACTGGCTGCCTTGATACTTATCGTCAGTGCAGTCATTGTATCTCATCAATTTTTGAATCACTGACCTGCAAAAATGTAAATAATAGCTCAGTCTGACTGGCATAAAATAAAGAGCTATTAGTCAAAGATGTGGCATAGCTGGTGTCCTGATACCTAATTTAAGTCATGACCTTAAATCAGGTCCTTCAGCTGGTCCATTCACTGGCATTTCATCAGAAATGGTCTCAGTGGGTGTGTAGCTGTCAAGAACCACTGGCTGCACTTCAGCCAGTGGTTTTGGGGTACTTGGTAAAATTGATTGAATTACAAACACAGAAAAGTATTTTTTTATGCATCATGCAATATCACCTGGAAAGCGAAGAGTTATAAAGAATTATGCTACTATACAAGATTTTGTGTTTGCAGTCTGCTGCCAATTTCAGGAAGGCCCATCTACCTGCAGAGAGTTCTGTTGTCGATGGAGGCAATGTAGAAAGTATGTGATGCAACCAGTCTGGGGGGGTACTGTTGATGGTCTGTCAGCCATCCTCAAAGAGCAAAGTTATAACATGCAATGAGCTGAACTGAAAATAAGTATTAAAAACAATGTAACGTGTCCCCTGCAGCCACTGTCTGTGCTTTTCATATTTTTTTGATCTATGAAGTTTTTTGCGCTTGTCTGTCCTAGTGAACTCCACTTTCACTTCCTTTCCTATTCCAGCCCACTTGTCCAATAATCAGCATTTGGCAGATATGTCACCCACTTTCAGTGATGGGCACTTTTGGGGGACTTCATAGAAGCACTTCTTGGGTGGATGAAAATCTGTGGTGGGTGAAAACCCTCTGCACTCACTGTCTAAAAAGAAACATGTACCCAGATAGAAACACGGTGGGACCGTTCTATGCTTAAGTTTTCTCTTAACAAAGAAACAAATATGGAAATATTTTATGTTGGTTTTAGAATAGTTATTGTTTTAACAAGGATGCATGAAAAAAAAAAACTAAATTATCATACATTTAACTTTGTTGTATGGTAAATTGATCTGCAATAAAGCAATAAATCAAACCTTATCCATTCTCATAATACACATATTTTAATATTGCTTTGGAAAAAATGCCAAATGCATTATAATAATATTATTAACTGTAATTTCAGCTTGTATGTCGTTGCTACTTTGAGCCTCTATTTGGGAGAGATGAGGTTTCTTTCATATCATAGATGATATTAGCCTTGGCAGATTGAAGCACAGTGAGATGGCCTATCTCTTACCATTTGTGTTCATGAAAGGCTTCTCCTCATAGCCTGATCTGAACTTATCTGACAGCTAACATAACCATAGCTGACATGTCAGTGCTGATAACACATGAGAGAGCAGTCAGAAATCATCTGGCACATGGACCAACGCCCTGTTTGTGGTTTACCTTCATTTCCTCACAAATACACAACAAGAGAACACTGAGGTGCCCATCTGCACTGGCTAACACTGGCCCCATAAATATTTCACCTTCAAAAACCCCAAGATGTCAAGAAGCCTCAAATGAGACTCCAGCAAATAATTCATACCATCTGATGTGAAACACTTCCTCGATCCTTGCGGTAGTACAGAGTAGTATGATGTCTGCAGTAGAGGGTTTTATTATCTTGTATGTGTTGGCCTGTGTATGCTGCCTGACGGTCTTACATGTGGGTATGCAGTAGACACAAACCAAAGGCTGGAGGCAATTTATTTAAGGCACAGAACTGTGTGAAAGAACTTAAATAGACAAAAAGACGAGTGTGTCCACCATTTACCTCAGGCAGCAGGTTTCTTGGCAATATGTTGACAGAGCTGTGGTAGTACCGCCCTCGCAGACAGACCTGATATAAAGTTAACAGTGTAGGCATCCATAGATGGAAAGCAGCTGAGAGATGGGTGATGGCTACATTGGCATCAGCAGCAGCCAAGTAACAGCCACAGTGAGAAGTGTGAAAGCGGTTAAGTGAAAGCCCTCCAGAAGCTATTAAATGGTGAGAAATTTACTGCAGGACTTAACAGAGAGCTCATTCACAGTAAGTTGGCTAAGGTGGCTGTTAGGATACAAAGCACCCAGTAGACCTATCAGTTCTTTCATGTAGTCTCATTTTAGTTTCATAAAATAATGCTTAAATCTTCACAAGGAATGTTTGGATAGATTTCACGCCTGCATTTATTACTCATATGTGGAAACATCAATTTTTAAGTTTCTAATGTCTTCCACCTGAAATCACTTGAAACAAACACAGGAAAAATCTGACAGTGGCATACCTATGAAGTATTGAAATCACTGGTAGTATTTACTTAAAGGTTTGAACAAAGCTAAAAGTGGATTTTAATTGACATTCTGGAAACACAAAATAAAAATCTTTCCTATTTATTGCTCAATAGCATGCCTTCCCAGTAAATTTGGTAGAAAATCTGCCTCGTGTCTAATGAAATAAACACCTGGAAATTCCCAAAGGGCAAATATAGTTCTATACAGGTGGTTTCATCATGATTATCCATTTTAGACTCTTAGTGCTGTGAAACCTTTATCATGTTTCCACTGGGGTATTCACTTTTACTGAACCTGGGCTGAGATATTCACACTTGTCATGGCTTCAGTGAAGCATGCAGGTGTGCTAAAGGCTCTTGTACAGTGCTGCTGTGTCTGGGAGTAAACCTCTGGTGGGCCAGCCCGGCGCTCCGACAGGTTTCAGCCATTATGTCTGACTGATCCTTGTCTCATCTCACTGCCTCTCTGACTGAGAGAATATTGGTCTGGTTGCTTTGTCCATAGTAGGGGGCCTCCTCATAGTAGATGCTGTATGTATGAATGCATGATGCACATCTGTGTTTGCAGCAAAGACATGAAATCATCCAATCATCACCCATGACGTCTTTACCCAGAAAGAATATCCTGCCACTTTTTAACCCCTTACACTAACCCTATATCAGAAATGTTCCTCACAAGTGTAAAATAATACACATGCACACATAAGCTCTGCTCCCCTCTCCTTTGTTGCACATATCTCTTCTTACAGCTGAAACAAAGCAGTATGGCGTATTGACCCTCCTGGGCAGGATTTTACTGGTGGGTAGGGTTAGGGATTGGGTAATATGTTTCATCGGGCCAGTGCAACCATATATATAAAACACAGGGTGGTGGCTCTGCCAGGCAGAAACATCCCACTTGCTAATATGCTCTTACCAGCCAGGAGACAGTGACCAGTGGAGCAGATAATCACATCATCTGAGTCAGACCTGTAAAGCCTGGCGAGGCCTCTAATGCTGCTGCTGATGATAATGATGATGTTAAAGATAATACTTGTGTTGCTTCAGGCCCCAAAAAAGACTGTGGATTGTGAGCTTTGTGTGTGCACATCCTTGTGTGTCTGAACCTCTGTTGAGCAGTGCGTTTTCAATGTAACATGATGATTTCAAGTCACATACATGATTGAGTCCACAGTGAATGTGTTCGTGTTGTTGTGTGTACCTGTGTTTAAGTGGTTTTCCTTGTGCCATTTGTTTGTTGAAACCATGTTTTATTGGGATTTTTTTCTTTTAATAAAAATGTCTTCATTGAGCAGAGTAATCATTTTTACTGAGCCTGAGTGATGAGCTAAGCATTACTTACCGGAGATGAATGTATGGCTTTTTGTATGTCTGGTAAAAATGAATTGATTTTCTGATGATGACTCAGTAACTGTAGCACATATCTACAGAAACACTGACAGCTCTACTTCTTATAGGCTTTATGAGTGCGCCTCATCTTTTCAAATCTTGTGTTCAAAGTGAGAAATGAAACGGCTTTAGATATATACAGATATTGTTATTCTTAGAGTTTCACTGGTTCTCAGTTCTTCTTATGATTATTTTTAAATAGCTTGACCTCACTCACTTATATGAATCTGTTACCAGCCAGAGCTTTTATATTATAACATGGTAAACAAGGGTAAGTTGTTTTTTGTGATAAAGTATGTTTTATTTTTAAAAGCCAACAGAGTTAAGAGCTCCTTTTACACAGTCAGTATAAAAGATGTTATCCATTGGTTTTGGGCTCTGCATTTTCTAGCTTCAGTGTTAATATTTTGTAGCCAGAAGTTTCCTTATATGGAGGAAAAAAACTACTATATGGAGGAAAAGAACTATGTTAGCAGCTAATCTATGAATCTTGGTCACCAAGCTGCATTCATGAACAATGCAGAGACACGCCAATTTGCTAAATCATGCAACATGTAACAGAATAAGAAAATACTAGAATTTCACTCACCAAAAGTGCAGACTTCTTGGATGGCCTTTACCAAAGTTAAAGGCACAATATTAGTTAGATAATTCATTGTAAATACTTCAAAAAGCTCCAAAACAGGTATAATTGAATGTAGTGGACAAGACATGACAAGACCTGAAAATACTTTTTAATTTTTTGTACCAGGCTTTAAACATAATTTTCTGTGCTGTTAAGTTGGACATTTAACAAGGGAATCTGTGGGGACTGACTTTCTTTTGCTGCCAGCTTGACATTCAGAGGAAATGCAGTTTTTGTTGTTTTTGGTTTCTTTTTTTCAGCTCTGCTGGTTTCACCTTGCATTTACCATCTGGAAGCTTTTATTTTGACAGTCTAGCACATTTCAAATTATGTAGTCATTCCCTCGAATGAATGACTTTATTCTGGAAAAAAAAACACTACTACTGCACAGTGCTTCACTAACCCATTTATTTTGGTGCACTAACCCATGCTATTCTCCTTTTAACATGTATGGGCTTTTATTGGCATAAGTATTTTGAAAATCAAGTTATTTTAGGAATTTCCTTCTCATCAAGGTTCTGTTATCTAGTAAAGGCTTTTAGTTTGAAGATGGAGATATGCACCAGTATGTGTGCATGTGAACGACAGTAGTTTTGAACTGATAGTTAAATCTTAAAAAGATATTTATAGCTAATATAATTGGTAAGAGCTTTATTGATTTGCTTTGAAAGTATGTTATGATCTGTTGTGCAAAAACAGGACACAGTTAATATGTTACACAGCCCCAAGGATACAGCCATAATGGGCCTATTCAACCAATGAACTGATGGATGGTTGAAATGGACATTTGCCAGTTAAATCAATTTTTTTCCCACCAAAAGAATGAAAATAAAACTCATAGAGAAAAAAGTATAATAAGTTTAACATTGGAAAGAATTGAAAAAGATGAAGGACACTTGCCCATGTTTTGTGTGTCACTATGCTTTGGAAGTTACACTCTGTGCAAGAGAACACATTTGTCTTTATTTTGATGTTTGAGCTGTCTTTAGTAAAAGTTGTGGGCATAACAAGTAAAACAATCTAAATGCTAGAGTCACCGCTGATTCACCCACTCAGAAATAAGCATTCTGCTCCATTACAACCAATTTAAAATCACACAGCCAAAAATCAGTAAAACATAAGGTGGTGGTCAAGTACCGTAAAATTTATCACAAGTTTAATATAGAATAAATTTTAAATGCATACAGACTAGTTAAAGTTCAAAGTATGTTTGAACAGGATTTCAAAATTCAGTTTTTAACAAATGCCAAAAAGCATTTCATTATAAAAGGTTTTTTTTTAAAAAACACACAAAAAAACGCTTTAACGGAAGCACAAAAATGACGTTTTAATATTTTACTGTTTTCTCTCTGAAAGTGCAGTTAAATGTCAGTAATGTGAAGCCTTTAAAGTTTTTAATGTCATCAGTTTCCTACTTGTAAATAATGACTAAAAAAATTAAGGTTTTAATAAGGGAAAAATTAAACATTTAAATTCAAATAACAGTTATTTACCATTTACCAAGAAATTTGAGACTTGTGAGACTTATTAGATATTAGATGCTACTCTTCCATTTCTTTCAGCATGCTTACTGTCATATAGAGTTCTCTCATTATTGCTGAGAACATATTTAAATGAGCATTTAACTACTTACATTGAACATGAAGTGTCCATGGTGATAAATGAACTTTTATGTTTACGCTTATAAAAGAGAGACAGCAAGCCATAAATCAAAACATGCTGAACGTTTATCTGCAAATGGACAAAATGAAATGGGGGGTGAGACAATGAATGTCACCCAGCATCTTGTTGATTAAAATGATCATGTAGACAGAGGAGCAAGAGGGGAGACAAAGACTGGACTGGACTGGAGACATAAACTGGACAGAAAACAGTCCAAGTGTGTGTATAGTAAAAACCAAGAGCAACAAAAGCTGACAGTGAAATATTGTTACTGGAGACAGGACAAGTAGAAAGGATAAAATGAACGAAGCGAGGAAAGTGCACAGAGGATCAAATCTTGTTAACGCTGTGGCGTGACCTTGGCCAGCAGCTGACACCAGCGATCATCTTTAGGTCATAGTCACTAAGCCACTCTGTTTAATTGACATTAGGCATGGTTTCACAGGGATTCAGGGAGAACCTACACAATTCATGCTTCTCTCATGGTGATGCCGACCACTAGTTTTACCAGTAAAATGACAATGAACCGATTATTCTAGCAGTTATTAAACGTAATAGTCAGAATTTTACAGCGTTACAAACAAAAAAGCAAAGTTAACATGTGCAACTACTAATCACTTATTTATCATTATTTAAAGAATAGCAGGTTAGCTCAATAATTGCTTAGTGATATATGATGTTTTTTGTGTCTTCGTTTTTAGTTCTATTGTCATGAGATGTTAATCGTTTACTCATTTAAAATCACTAAAGAGAAAAAAGATTCATTTAAAAAACATATTCAAAAGACAGATCAGGTTACTGTCTTCAGAGGCCCGTGTATAAGACTTTTTGAGCTCTATTGACAAAGAAGATGGGCGTGTATAAACAACACAAACAGATCAGGAATTCAGTTTTTTTTTTACTAGTTTAAAAAAAAATTTTGTAGCTTGGCTATTTTCGTTCCCCTTTTTTCCTCCTTCCTTTGTGTTTAAAAGACATTTTCAGGATATGGCTTGCTGCTATTCACAAGATTCATTTTGCTTGCAGAATGGATGCATGTGTCATTTGACATGAATCAGGCAGAGAAGATTTTTCAGGGTTCAAATTTCATAAAAATGTCCATATATGATCAAATTGAATACCATTAACTGATAGTTTTTCATATTTCATAATTATTTATGTAAAGCATTTAGATGTCACAAAATGATAGCTATAATAAATATCATGCCTTACTAAATATTAAGAGAAAGTGCTTGTATCCCCACAGTCAGCTGATCCCGGCAAAGATGGCTGCACTGCCGATATGTAAACTCTTATAAGAAACAGGCCATTCCCAGTTTAGTATCTAACTTAAACACCAGTGAGGAAAACTGTATCAGCCGCAGATGTATCAAAGCAGTTTATACACTGTTGCTTTGTGTACTTACATTTTTCCTAAACACAGTTTGCCTTTTACCACGCCACCATTGTAAATAACTGTCAGATATGTCAAATGATGAGCAGAAAACATAACATGACTTCTCGTCATTGCCGCCAGGAAAGACACCACAACAAGATCTACTGACCTTTGAAGATTACTTAGATTCCCACATCTGGGGCTTGTCGTCATTTATGACATCGTCAGTATGTCTGGCTGTTCTGTGTGCAATGTTTCACCATAAGAATAACAAAATGATGTATCAGAGGAACCAAGTCCCGAAGCTGGACAGTTGAGGAGAGTTTGTTATTGACGATCTCTGTGTGAGTCAGGCTTGGTGACTGACCCCTCTGTCTCTCAGATCAGAGTCTGTGGTTACGAGTCTTGGACGCAGAACTTCTTTGATGACCGCCAGATTTATTGGGATGCTTTACTTATGGCACCTATGATGGCAGGCATGCAGGGAAAGAGAATTAGGTCTTTTCTCACAGAGCATTGCACAATTTATACCTCGTCAGGGTTTTCAGAGTGCTTCTTTACATTCGAAAGGGGAAGGATCAGCTGCACAAAGCAATGAATCCTGCATTAATTTACTTTCAAAGGTTGAGCTAGAGTTAGATGTGCATATGAAATTTTAAAAAATTACCATTGACAGTATTGCTACATTAAAAGTAATAGAAATAAAATAAATTAAAAGATAACAATAAAAAATAAATTATTATATAAAAACCCCAAAACAATTAGGATGCCTAGTCTTATGGAATATGGAAAAGAAAGGAACCGCTGGCACTTTCTGGGAAAAAAAAGTAAATTAAATTAAATTAAAAGTTACCAAGGAAATTAAACATTCAATTCAAAAACCAGATTAAAAGTAGCCATGCTGGGGCACAATAAAAAGCAATAAACTTGTGAGATGTCAGGCAGTTTTATTGCCAAATCTTTCTTATTGGCCTCAGCAAATAATACATGACTTTCAATTTTTCCATTTTTACAGGCAAATAATGTATTAATTTTTCACTGTTACTGATCTTACTTTGAGACTGAGCTTCACAACTTGAAATCTTTCTTGCATTGCGGTACAACAGTCTGTTTACTTAATAGCACAATAACTCGACCTACGACACATGCTGGGATTGTTTGACAAATCTTGGCATATACCTAACCCTTGACCCTGCAGTTGCTCCTCACTTGAGCCCTCTCTACTACCTAATCTCTAATGCCTTCCAAGCTCCACTCTAATTCATTACTTCCTTTTCCACTGCCCTGCAAGGGTCATGACATTAAAGGGTTAATAACATGCACAACACTGGACCCTGTTATGGCTGGGGCCTGTTTGATCTTTAGTGCATCTCTCTGATATCTGATATTTGTTTTTATGAAGGCAGAACTGAGACAGTGTGTTCACGACTGAAGAAACATACTGTAGTAATGTAAGTAAAATTTATGTGATCAGAAATGTAAACTTACACATGAAAGACATTTTACTCTTAATCCCTGCAGCAGAAGTCCTGCTGTAGCGAAGAGAACAATAGCTTCAGGAGAGATGTGTGTGTGAGTTATGGTGTCACTGAGAGGACCCGAGTCTATTAAGGAGTAGTGGCGAGTTGGATGGAGGTCTTTCGAGAGTGAACTTGAATAAAGATGACAGACTGTGGAATTGTGGAGAGTGAAATTTGTTTTGCATAATAAAAATCGGATAATAACCAACTATAAAAAAATGACCTTCCTTTTTACATTCTCATGCAGAACAGACACATTTTAAGGTGTAATTGTTAGAAGACTCATAAGGTCAGTGAGTTATGTCTCATTCATTGGTATTTAAAATGATTTGCAAATGTGGCCCCCACATACATAGTCATTAAACACAGGTGTCTCGGATTACTGCCACAGTCGATATATTGTAGCCATAGCATGTAGTCTTTTTTATATTCATTGGTTTGCACAGACATGACATAATAAGCAATGAGATCAGAACTAATTTGTTTTGTGATGAACAATGTCATGTGTCTGCTATGCCAGCAGTGTTAATTGTATTTGTTATCATTATTACTTTGAGCAGCAAAGTTGTTCCTATAATCCAGTATCTGTTTGACATCTTATTCATAAGCCCAGTAGAGTGTACTCTGTCTTTTTTTCCATTTAGCATAAAAACTAACTTTTTAAAACAAGATTTATGTTTGCACGTTTTCATTATGCTTATGTCCTCTCTGGTTAAAAATCACAGTTAAAAATCGAATATAAGTAAGTAAACAGTGTACAATTACCTCTAATGTTAACGAGAGGTATGATGAATAAAATAAATATCTAAAATGAATTATTTTAACTGAAATTCTGACCGACATAGCCTCTCTATTCATAACATTTAAGTTCGCAACTTCAAAGTACATGAAAAAGAAAGAAGAATGAAAGACATGAAAACACTGTAACATCAGAAACATTTATTTAATGCAGCTTAATAAAAATTCACAGGCTTTTAGTGCTGGCACCAAAACTTAGTTGCTCTTTAAGGTAATACTTCTAATAGATATTTGACTACATGTATCAGGTTGAATAAAAGTCAAGATATGAAACAGGCATCTATTATAGTCCTGCCAAAGTCAAACAGCGCTGCAGTAAAGTTATCGGTAATGCAATGTGCTCAGGTTAATGACAGCAGGTCCTATAATCTCATATAAACTTTCATAGTTTCAATAAAGTTGTCTAGCATCACTGGACACTGGCTGCCTCGGATATGGCC
This sequence comes from Neolamprologus multifasciatus, assembly GCF_963576455.1. NCBI lineage: Eukaryota > Metazoa > Chordata > Actinopteri > Cichliformes > Cichlidae > Neolamprologus > Neolamprologus multifasciatus. The sequence goes on along the minus strand of NC_140439.1, from coordinate 27,592,155 downwards.
CCTTTTTGGGAAATCGCATCCTCCGTCTCATTCGATTGATGTAGCTGTTGCTTACTATATTCACACACACAATTTGTTATGTGGTATTTCATTCAGGCGGCTGCCAGCAGCCCTCGCTGCACCTTCCATAACTCTTATACCCGTGAAAGATTTTTAATTAAAATGAAGACAGCTGGCTGAACTGTGGAGATGTCACAAATAGTTTTTGCACCCGAGGAAGCCCATCAAGACCTTCAAGCGTCAGATTGCAGGCAATTCCAGCTTTTTTGAAGAACTTGTTAATCACGTCTCCTTCTTAATTCAATTATCAACAGCTGCAGATTGATGCATCCAGAGATAGCGAGATAGGGAGAAACAGAGAATTCAATTGCTTTCCATCGGCTTATGGGTTGTCATCTGTCCCTTTTCTGTATTATATATTGATATGCCGGTGACCCTCTTCATTTACTGTATTGGATTTTTTTATTACTCACCTTTGAGCCTGTGCTAAAGAATAAGCACTGACCCCTCAAAGTGAACGCAGGGGGCCCAGTCTTGTGCGCAAGTGTGTGGTTTTGCGCCTGCATTGAATACATACATAATGCACATATGCTTTTGCATGTAGCAGTAGGTTTTTCCTGTCAAGATGGGCTATGTGTAGTGGGTCAGAGTGTCAGAGGTGCACTGGGGGCTGGTTTGATGTTGTTGGGGGGTTGGAGAGGTTGGCTCCCAGAGCTGAGTGTGGGAGCTGGAAAGTTGGAAGGTCATGTTCATAAATTGTTACCAGTGTGCTGGGGCTTAATTGAAAAGGCTGGAAAAGGAACAGGACCCCTGATCTGTAGCCCCCAACCCCTCCCTTGTGACCCTCTGGTCTTCACTCATTCAACTGTGCATGTGTCTCTTTCTGTCTTTGAAACATTATAAATGCATCTTAATGATAGCTTCTGTAGAGTGGACAGGTCTCATTACAGTTATTTGGATTGATCTGGATCTGCTGTATTGGTGTTGCTTTTATTCAAAATTCTAACTATCAGTTGTGAAGAAAACATAAACTGGTCTATTTAGTTTATAAATAAAATTTTAACTTAAAATAACCGAATTAACTTATAATCAATAAAATTAACTAAAATTAAAATGCTTTATTGTTTTCCATTTTCCCTCTCCTGTTCATTCATATCATCAATTGATCTCTTCATCAAGATATACAATTCAAGAAGAAATTCAGATGAATTTTTACATTTCAGTAAAATACATAATTGTTAATGTCTTTCTCTTTTATACAAAATGTAAAAAAAAAAATAGTGACGTAAACATAGAGCAGTGTTATTTAACTCAGGGGTTGTAGTTAATGGATAGTAACTGTTTTTTGTTTTTTTTAAAGTAACAATGTGCTTAAACCAGGCAAAAACTAATGTCTGAACACAAAATGTTTGACAAAATTAAATAAATTCAATACAGTTTTAAAGCATACTCACAAGCAGTTTTTATCCCCTTGACCTGTTGCCTACTCATGAATGAGTCAGTAATGGATGTCATTAGCATAAAGTAATTAGCCAACATATCCGATTCCCACATCCACAAACCACACATTATTCAGTCCGCAGCATACATGTCAAAAGAAATGAAAATAAGCATAAACCCTCTAAATATTGCATTTTGCAAACTTTGTTTCAATTTGATTATCAGAATAGCTACAAATTAATTTTCAGTTGAGAAACTATCAACTAGTAACTGATTGGAGCTCTGATTTGAATTTATTCCGTCCTCACTGGAGCACTGGAAAAGTGATAGAATTACTGAGTTGTAATTCTTTATTCTTTTATCTTCCATGCATACAGTATCCTTATGGCCCAATAGCCGTCTCCCAGATAATCATCTCCCTCTATCACTCTTTCAGGTGCTGCTTGAGATAACCCCACTCCTCTGTTGACAAAGCAACGGCTCATTTATAAAGCAAAGGTCCCACCTTCTCATCCCCTATGGATACTGAAATCTCTCCACCAAACAAAGCAATCATAAGCATGAATAGAGGTCTGCTGTGAAATTCTATCTAACGTGTCTTTGCATTCTACACAGGTGACACATAGTCGCGGTCTTTTGAAGAGAAGCGGTGAGCCGAGTGGGCATTCGGCAAGAAAGAAGAAGAATCTGTCATTTCACACTGGGAGGAAATCCATCCTGAGCAACTATTGTCCTGCATAATAGGTAGGAGATGGTTAAACATATCATTTTGACACGCTGGGCGTTATGACACAGACAGTTTTACTGCTGCCAGAGGTGGAAGGAAGGAAGCCACTTCTCATGTTACTCACATACAGATAAATATGCTGTTGCCTCGTTCTCTATTTTTTATGTATCTGCTCTTTTCTTTGATCCGGTCTCTCTCTGTCTTCTCTTTGCTGTTTATGTCTCTGTCCCAGGCCGCGCGTCTTTGGTGACAATAATGATTAAAAGATGTATTTCAGTAAAGTTTTATTGTGTTTATCAAAGTCATTTTCACCCCCACATCTATTAAGCAGGATAATAATAAACTTTGTATATAATGACCAGACCTGAATAATTAATAAGGCAGCCCCGGGGCAAACAGTTGGTGTTTGGCCCCTGCTGACCCCACTGGTTTCAAACTGTGCCTTTTAGCCACAATTTATTGATCACAAATTACCATTACGAAAAGGATCTGATTAGTCCCATATTTATATGGCAATTCAGGATGAGAACTGATACTGTTTTGTGCGTAAGAGATAAAAAGGAATTTACAGCTTTTTAACGCGTCTGATGTCATAAATAGCTTACTGTATAATGCAGATATTGTACTTTGGCACAGAACTGGGCTTGATGGTGAAGAAAGTGTAGTAGGTCTAACTGCTAATATGTATAAGTCCTAAATTTGACATGTGGACCTAAATTGTACAATAAACATAGGCCAGATACAGCCCAAAAGAACCTAGTAAATAATACCACATAAGCTTATCTGCATAAAACCAACCTGTTCTTTTTTCCAGGGTGTTAAATAGTGGTGTTTTGTCAAAGTCACTGATGTATTCAGATTATGGACAAAGTGTCCTGGATTTCTGCCATGATGTGCCCAGTTTGAACATCAAAAAGACAGTCTCTTGGCACTTTAATTGAGCTCGATGAGTAAGTCCCATTTTAACAAGCAGAGTTAATCCATTAAGGGTCTTATGTAGTTGTGGGTTTTTCCTATATACATAATAATATAATAATTTCAGATTTTCTAAAACTACCCAAAAAGCAAAAGCGAAAAAAGAAGAGCAAGGACCCAAACAATTAGACAATCTCTATCAGAACTTCTTGGTGATGATGGGGAAGAAGAATTCCCATTTAACAGGAAGCAGAATTGGGCTCAGAGAGCAGAATCACTGATCGATCACAAATAAGAAAGTGAAGAACGTTGAAAAACACTGATGATATTCAATAGTGGCATATATTGCTGGATTTTTCTTCTTTAGAACAACTGGCGCTCAAAGCTATATTCAAAAACTCAAACTGTGCCTTCTACAAAACTCATTGTTGAGACTCAGTGGACAAATCAGGTTGCTGCTGTGCTTTTAGTAGCACAAATTACCAAAGCAATTGGTAACAAATCACTTGATCAATTTGCAGAAATAAAATTCATTAAAAACTGGACCCTTGATGACAATTGCTCATTTTGCTAAACTGCTAGTCCAGCCATGATGAATAAGATATGAACAGTTCTTGAGGTGTTAATTAGATCAGGTTATTGTTGTTGCCTTCTATAATGAGCAGTTTACCTATTGATTAGCATAAAAAGACACCTGTTTGACATAGCCTCAAAACATATTTAACTGAGATAATCAGGCCTCCATATGTTCGAGGGTTTTCACACTTGCAACCATATCATCTCTCTCCGCCTTGTCAATATGTCAGCCATCTGTTTTAAGACAATGCACTCTGCAGGGAAGAGGAGCTCAGTTCTGTTTTATGATTCCGAGGTGTGAAGCTCCCCCTCCTTTCTCCCCAGCACTCTTGTGATGTATCTTCACCCACTGTGTCCACCTGAGGTCCCAGGACAGCAGTTATGGAGGATGACTGCTCAGCTCTGGTCTGCTGTTCGCCTCTTCTTTAAGGTGCAACAGAAACAATCCCATTAAGTGGTGGATCGCCTTTCACACAGATTACTGAGCATCTGGCACTCCTGCTGGAGGGGGCAGGGACAAGGTCGCTACTGCTGGCACACAGTTGCACAGTCACACCGTATACAGGCCAACAGGCCATCATGCACAGAGATATTTTAGAATTATTATGGCAGTGTGATAAAAATGTATAGTGTGTGTTGTATGACGCTTTAGCACAGTTTGCTTGAGAGTTAGCAGTGAGTGTAATTAGCTAAAATCTTATGTTGGTTCAATGTGAAACCAGCAGCCCAGCACTCGCACACAATCAATCACTTTATATAGCAAACTGGCATTAATAGATTCACAGTTCTGATATGCCATTAACTGTCTTTCTGACAACTTATTCTTGGACAGCAGGTGAACAGGACAACTACATACTGCATATTCATACCACTCTGCAATGTTATCTCCAGACTGAAGATCTCAACATCTCACTAGAACTGGGACTTTAACAGAAAACTTTTGCATTAAAACCAACTTTTGATGTCTGTACATCACCTACACTCTTCTATAATGTCGGTCACTTGTTAGCTCTACTTCATTTCTCCCTACAAGCCTGTGTCTTTCACTGTACTGCCGATTCTCCATACAGCCCAGCTAGTCAGGTAGGTGTTGTGTTCTAGTCTCCGCGGGGCTTGGGGGCCTGAGTGTCGCCTCACGTTCACCCAGGGTGAAAGGTGAGAACTCTGAGAACAGAGTGTTCTGGTCCACTGGAGAAGACCTGCGTGCTCCGTTCTGCTTGCTTGAGTTTGGGAAAGGGGTGACACAAGGGTAGAGAGAGAAGAATAGGTGAGAGAAAGGGATTCGAGGAGAAATGACAGACATCGAATGCCATGGGCAGGGAGAAAAAAAGAGAGAGATAAAGTGGGAGTCACACATGTGAAAAAAATAGCACCAGCAGTGATAAGATGTGAGCCTCTTTATTAGTCAGTTAAACTGTTGAACAACTGAAGATGCTATAAACACTGCAAACATAGTTTAATTCAATTAAAGTCATCTCCAACACATTTGTAATATTTGTATAGTAGCAGTGGATCATTGACTGTGCATCAAAGTAGTGAATCTGCAGACAATTTCCAGTTCCCCTTGGCTCTAGGCAGATTTCTTCAAAACTATTGTGTTTTCTGACCTCAAGAGCATACTTTCCATAATTTTACTTAGTTTATCACTATAATGGTTTCTAAAATAAACTAAAAAATTGACTTGCAAGTATGCTTTGGCCCATACTAGATACAAAAGACACCTAGATCTTAGATTTTTCTGCTAAAATTCACATTAGATCAGAATCACCTCTGTTGTATTTCAGTAAAGAACCTTAATAATTAACATTAATTGTTTAGCATAGGTCAACTTAGCAGCTCTAGTTAAAAGCCATTTAGAGTGTGTCTGTATGTGTATGTGCGTATGAGCATGTGTTTGTGTGTTACTGAAGAAGTTAGAAGTTAAGTGAGCTTTAACTGCATCCAACAACTGAGTGCATTTCAGTTTTGTTGCATGCATCTGTCTGTCGATTTCATCTTTACTGCCTTCAAATGAAACATCTCATGCTATGTCAACCACTACTATTTCTGTTATTGCTAACAAAAACAGTAACTGTTGAATATATCCATGAACTTAAGTGAAGAGTTACAGACCGGAGCTTTATGGAAAACACACAGAAACCTCATACTTACTGACTCTGAAGTAATGCAGCTAGAGTGGCTGACCTCAAGAGTGGAATAGCATAACTTACTGTAAATTACTTTATGCTGCCATTGTAAATTCAAATGTGGTGGGACAGGTCAAATTTCACTGATATATCAAGCTGTAGGCACACTGTTTGCCTGTTATTTGACACTTGTCCTTTCTGTCTGTCATGTAATGATGGAGGGTAGAGCCACTATTTCAGCGGTGGTTGTATAAAGACCCAGGGATATCAAGAAATAAAAAATAAATAAATAAAAAGTTGCCGCCATGCTTCATGGCTGTCTTCAGAACAAAACAGATGCGCTTTAATTTATGGCCACTTTCTGTGATTGGAGAAGAAAGCTTAGAATCGATCTGGGGCCCTCTCTCTTTCACCTGTTAAGAGCTTTCCTCGTAATTGGCTGCTGCCATCACAGCGACTGCCAAAACTGCGGCCTTCTCTGCTGCACAATAGTATGTTAAAGTATGTGTAAACTGTGCCTATTTTTCTTCTGCTCTGACCATTGATTTTTAAATGAAGTATCAAAGAAAATCAATAGTAATCAACAAATAGAAGGCAACACGCTGTAGTGTCAGATCCTGGGGCACAGCTTAATCAATTTAGATGCCTGTCACAACATGGGGACGAAGGGGAGACATAAAAAAAAGTTGAGAACCTGTTTGAATAGAAAGTAAAATGCAGGATGAGCCATTTGTCATGAGAGAGGAAGAGAGATAAAGAGACAGGGATGTAGGGCTTACTCTGCACAAACCTATCCACCTCCTTCCTTTTCCGCTTCGCTTCCCTATTCCTGGCCTGCAGCAGAGCCTTCACCCATAGTTTGGGGCAATTCATGTAAAAACATTACAGTATCCCTTAGGCCGGAGATCAGATTTCACCAAAGAGACCCTTTCCAAAGAATCCTGTCCAAAATGCTTAATGAATCTCCAAGTGAACTGTGAAACAGGTAGTCTACCTGCCACTCACTGTCAACACCTAGTCATATGTCAATGTCACATGTCCCGTTTCTCGCTGCATGCCTGACTGTTGAGCCAATCTTGGACCCATAGTAAAAGAAAATTGTAACCAAACCCTGAATAACTGATTTATATCATTTTAATAGATCAAGGCAGACACACATGGGTGCCAAACAATTGACCAGCATCTTTCTGAGATGATTCATCCAGGGTTTGTTTGTTTTTTTTCATTGATCCTCACAGTTTCCAGGGAGGGATATACTTTTTAAGAAAACTTTTCTTTTTCACAATAAAATTCAGTTTGGGGATTTCAGTAAGCTGGTCATCATGAAGCTTAACAGCACTGTAGTACTGTAGAGTTGTGCGTATGTTTTTCTACATTTCTTATCTGGATGTGTGGTGAGTGTTAAATAATGGCAAAAGTTTAAAAAAAACTGAGATTCAAAAAGATGAAAGGCATACTTTACAGAAAGTGTCTGGTTTGAAGGAACAAAGAACAAATGTAAAATTATCCAAAAGTTGTCAGGCTGAGAGACATTTCAGCATATTATGTTCCTCTGAATGAAACTGTGTTCAACTTCTAACTCATTTAACACTGTACTTGGCATTCAAAGCAACTTCAGGACATGGTTTGAGCTCAAAAGTGAGAATATGTCCTGGTCAAACTCTCGAGCAGCAGGGAAACATTCTAAAAGCTTTTACTCTACAGCGTGTTTCCTGAATGGGGTTGCTCTGAACTCAAGAATCAATCAAATATTGTTTGGACAATAATTCTCTGCAGGTGCTACCAATGGTTTCCCATTACGATCACTTAATTCTGGTCAAATGTCAATCAATGGCACCTTCATTCCTTTCATGTATATAAAAAAAACGACAGAAAGCCATACCATGCCTCCCTTCAGGCTACACTTTCTACATAAATTTGAAACTAGCAAAGTTTTTGTTTGTGCCCTTGCAGGTCTGTGTAGCATTGCCCTCCTCCACTCCCCCACAGCCTTTCTCACCCACCACCCACTTTGCCACCAGGAGCAGACCGCTGTGCCAGGCCTCCCTGCAGGCCACAGCGCTGCGAAAGTGACAACATAAGGTCCATTCTGTTCCCTGTCACTCACAGCCCCAGGCCCACTGTTAAATGGAAAAGGCTTTTAGAGGCTGTAAATGGGGAGCGGAAGGAGCGAGGGAGGTGGGTCACAGCGGACAATTCAGTGTGTGTGTGTGCGTTAGTGTGTGTGTGTGAGACCGAGAGAGAGATAGAAAGTCCGTTTTCATGTTTGTGCACATTGTGTGTCTCATTCATGTTTGTGTATGTGCCATGCTTAGACATAGTGTACAGTATGCACATGTTCTAAGTTATAATGTTTCCATTTTGGCATACGGTACAGTAAGAGTTTGCATTTCACAGGTATTAATAATAGCTTTGGTTAGAACAATGATTGTGAGTCAGTTTAGTGGTGGTGTGAAATCATAGACACAACTTTATGTGAGTCTGTGCATGTACATTGCACACCTAGGAAGTATGTACAGCAGGGATTTGGCAAGACAGGTTAACTCAAATGTCAGAAAAGGTGATTCTGTGACTATTTTCATTTTTTCTGTAGTACGTGAAACACTGCTGTGCCTTTGTGACATTACTGTTTTTATCCTGTCTTTAACACTAACGACCAGTTTTAAGCTAAAAATAGAAATAAGTGCAGATTCTTCAATCTGCACTTATTTCTACAACAATTTATTATCAGCAAAAGAAATGTAAAAAATATTTGTTTTGTTTTTTTCATCATCTATGGTAATAAATGTCTGTGTTTGTCATCTGGAATCACTATGATAGCTGTGTGAAATTTCACATGTAGACTGATTCAAATCCCCACACATGTTACCAAGTGAAAATATTAATTTTCACATTACAAAATAAAACTTACACAGTTTCTCACACATGACTGGGTGACTACACATTATGAAAATGTAACACGATGGATGCATGCACTGACAAAGCCTTGGAAACAGATGTCTACTGACTTGCTTGATAGCCTTTAAGCCCAAATTCCTCACTGATCTCTTTTTATGACGAGGATTGTCTGCATCAGTCCCACAAAGGGGTGAATGCAGGGACACTTTGATTAATTGATTATTAGCTCAGCTTTGAAGTTGCATATTTCCCCCTCTTTGCCCCAGCTGATTGCTAATATTTATAACCACCAGTCGTTTAACTGAGTCCAGACTAGCTACAATATATTACTTCACACTTGGTCTTCATTTTCACCTAGAAGACTGTAAAGCTGTCATGAAGGAATAGTGTAATATTCACCTTTAAAAAGGTCACAGTGGGTGACTAAAGACTAAAACTTTGGTTTACACTTTCAGGCTGTATTGACAAGGTGGATTATATAACTCTGGACTTTTTTCAGTTGTCTGGTCTTAAGAAAATAACATAAAAATGTTACTAAGAAAACTATGCTGTTGTTAAATTGAAATTGATCTGATTTTATGGCAGTGAGATTTCTTGATATATTTTTAATCCACTTATTAATCGGTCACTTCCTCCTCAAAAAGTTAGTCATACGGAAATAGAACACAGTTGATCCAGGGCCAGAAATAAATGCATTTCTAATCTTTGTTCTGTTTCAGTGTGCTTGTCTGTACTTATGTGTCACTTTTATTCTTTTTACACACAATACTGCACCACCATAGATCTGGAAAATCTAAACCATCTATGCCCGTGAAATCACATGGCTATTAATAACTTACCCAAAACAATTCTCCACGCTATGCACACAGGTCTCTAATGAACTTCATCTATCAATACAGATGCTATTTTTAAGCCAGCCATGTTTAAAGCTTGTGTTTGAACTGGCTGCAGCTGCTCATCTTTTTGACATACTGTACCTCACCTTTCATTTTGTTCTCATGTCCTCTGTGTGGTCTGACCTTTAAACTGCCTTGCATACTACAATATACTGACACATTTTTTTTAAATGTTGAAAGAGACGAGAGTGCCTGTCTTGCACAGTTTTACACAGGTTTATGTGCTAATTATTTTTCAAAAATTGTATTTCTGGTGTTTTCATGTCATGACTGCAATCCACATATTTCTAAATAAAATAACATTTAAAAAAATTGACCATAAGAATTCCTACATGTTTGTCCTTTATTGTGTATTTGGGGTTTTTTCTCAATTTTTCCAATTTGTCCTTTGCTACATCCACTGTTTTCCAAAGAAAAACCCTTTAGAGTGGGAGAAACTATTCCTGGAGACTATTCCTGCTCAATTCCTTAACACCAGTAGAAGTAGAAGTTTGTTGTATGACAAGAATGATGGATTGACTGTGATGTGCAATGGTGTTGTCAGTGGTGAGTGTGATGATAGTCAGCCGAAAGCTCTCACCTGTCGCTGTTGAGGCGAAGTGCGGGGATGGCTGGCGCCGGACCAGTCTAAACAGGAGTCATTGCTGGCTGCCTGAGCAGGTCTGATTCACAGTGAGCATATACCAAGGAGTGAGAGAGAAATCAAGATTCAGATCTTCCCCATGTTTTACACACATATCTCCTCCTGCATGCACATGCTATTTGTTTGTTAGTAAGTGGAGACTATTAACGCAATGTTCTTACTGTCGCAATGAGTATGATGACCTTGAGGACACTTGTACAGAATAAAGTAAGTAACTCTATGTTTCTGCAGTCATATGTGTTTATTTCACATGTGCAGTGCAGATATAATTTGGTGTTTGTTCAACTTCTATTGCACAACATGGTGAGTGTAATTTTGTAAACTGAACAACTCGACTGATAAATGTAAACCAACTGGTGTTTTGTGCAGTACATTCCCACCGCTTGCTGAATGGTGGGTTGGACTGCAGCATAACACTCCCAGGCTCCGCTTCTAACTCCTGCCCTGCCCTAATGTGTGTGTGTGTGTGTGTGTGTGTGTGTGAGAGAGAGAGAGAGAGAGAGAGAGAGAGAGAGAGAGAGAGAGAGAGAGAGCGTAGGCTATGTGAGTAAAAGTGATGGTGGAGCAAAACCATCTGTCTGGCTAAATCATGTGCTTGCTGTCCCCTCTGCCTCCGTGTGGCTGCCCTGCAGATGTTTTGGTTGTTTTTAGCTCTACATTGTTTTTGATTTTCCTTCGTCTGTTTAGAACTGGAGGGATTACATCCCATTCCCATCTACTGAGGGACGTTTGAAGGTGCTAGTTAAACCCTGTCTGTGCCATCCGGTTATCTTGGCATCATTCAAACATGGATTTACAAGGTTAAGCCAGATGAAAAGAAGAGCTTTCTCAGTTGTTATCCTTCTTTGGAATACATTAAGCATGGCATAGTATGTTAAACACGTCTTAAACACTTCATTTGACCTTTTATTTTTATTCTACAAAAGTTGTACCAGCTTTTCAGCAGGGCTCAAGTTTGACTAGAAAATTATTTGCCTGTGTTTATACAGCACTTGATGCTGCCTAAATATAACGTACACTTTGAAAAAGGCTTATACTACAAAACACAGTCTTTGTTTTAATCCTTATACACTCCATAGTAACACACTGAGATTACTCAATTTTGGGATTTTCATCTTACATCACAGTAAAATTCCAGTTGCTGAGTGTTAGTCATTCCTGCACTACTCTGTGACGACTGATGATTATTTTCTTAAATACACAACCAAGACTACAGACGATTGGAGAATAAATGTAACGAGGGGGATTTCACTGAATGAGTCTGGAATGGATCTGATTGTAACTAAGATGAGACTATACTTATAATAAACCTTTAGTGGAAAATAGTGTGTATTAAGATAAGACTCAAAGGTTTCCCTAGAAATTTTATACATTTTTTCCGACTTCAGCCATCTGTTTAGTGCCATCTGTCATTAATGGAAATGAGTCATGTCAACTCTAGAAGTCTTCGGGAATTTGGATCCAGTTTATCTTCCTTTTGCCTACAGAGCCTCTTAGGCTTGGTGTTAGTGGGATCTTGGTAAATGGTCTTATCTTGGTGCCCAGGCAGGGTTATCACTTCTGGCCTACCTCAGGAATAAGGACCTCAGACCTCACACAGACACTGGATATTGGAATTTAGCCAGTTATTCCTTGCAGAAAGTTCTTAAGTAACATATATCCATGTAATAGTAACAGTACATTGCAAAATGTCAAGAGACTTTTTTCAACCAGTTACCATCATTTAACTTGATATGTGTATTTGCTGTTAGAGTCAGCCATATTTATTTTGGCTAAAATCCCCCCTACAGTTTTTACACTTAGCTCAGCTATGCAACTACAAATTAGTCCATTGTTATTCTTGTCAGAGAACGGGTAATAGGCCCACACTTGCCCCATGTGTTTTGAGTTGGCTTGAGTGGTGAGTGGGGCAGTTAGTGTTGACTTTCTTGGTGAAAAGTGGCCTTGATCCATCTCTGCGTGGTCACTTCCAGGTCAGACTGTAGGCAGAGTCAGCTCAGGGTGTGGAGGGGGAAAGCAGGATATCAGAGACAGGCCAAATAAACAAACCTGTCAGCCGTAGCATAGCCCTCTGACCTCCCTTGTCCCATCTGTTTTCTTATCTACTCTACTGCTAATACTGAGAACAAGTGACACCTCTCTCTGGCAAGCACTGACTGTTTTCTTTCCACTTAGCCACAGCAGAGTAGCACAAGATATGCACGTGGAGACTATAGTGCAATATTGTACGGCTGATTATACAAAGGCTTGTTACAGTATCTAGAATGATAAAAGATGGTATTTAAAATGAAAAATGTAAAGAAAAAACACAACTATTATATATGCAAACTGTATTTCTTATTTTTTATTAGAACCATAGTGTAATGAGAAACAAATATATAAGATGTCATTGGCATTCATGTGAAAAGACAGCTAATTAAATTAGAGAACAAAGCACCATCCAGGCTAGTAAACAATATCATGATCTAAAACCTTATTATTTTTATTCCCACCCCTTTGTGCTCGGTCAAAAAGGCTAGACAAGGTAGATAACATAACCATTCTTATTTGGATACATTTAACATAGGACTGATCCTGTATGTGGAGATTAGTGCATAGGTGGTAGACAGTAACCATCACTGCTAAGAGCACAGGAGCTGGACCTTCGAGGATTTCCCCTGGGTGGGATGGAGGTTGGGGCGGGGGGTGCAGAAATTGTGTGGGTTCAATGTAAGAAGAAGACCTGCAATAAGAGCACAGGCACTGGTGATGGTTTTATGCTTAAAACTGTGAGTGTGAGTGCAGAACGGGGTGGGGAGAGGAGTAGGGGGCTAACAAGCTGTCACACAGCAGAAAAGTCTGCTGCAGTCACATCTGCCATTGAGCACAAGGGCAATGCCGGAGGGCTACAAAGTCAAAGGTCACGGTATCCCCCTGCAGAACACTCAGATCATATATCAACTTCAGTCAATAAACTGGCTGCTGTCACTGTTACAGACACCAACAATACTGTTCCTTTTTCTAAAGACTCACTGTCTTTGGATATCTGTTGCCGTGATTTACTGTACATTTATTCATTCTTACTTACTTTACTACAGCAATTTTCTGTATAAATGACATAGTTTGCATTTTAAGTTTCAAATATGTATAAGAATATTGTTTGATATTTGAGCTGATGCCATGACATGGTGTTAAAATGTGCCTGCCTTAGTTACTTCTGTTCATTTTGGCTGACTGAAACTTTATTAGTTTACTTCTGAGCTACTACCGACTCATGTCTTTGGCAATCGGGGGACCAAGTGAACAGCACTTCAGACAGAGCAAAAAAAAGGATGTGTGCATCTGTATGCTGATGCTAATCTGGCATCACAGTTTTCATTCTTCTTGTGGTAGTTTAAGTTGTGCGCAGGAAAGGAAGTTGAATCAACCATCTATGCTCCAGGAAACATTGACCATTTTTGTGCACATTTCTCATGACAACTCATGTAAGTCTTTTTTATTTTTTTAAACTTAACTACTGTCTCTTATATCCTGGAGCCACCTTTACATCAAGTTTTTTTTTTTCTGGATTATCTGATCTTGTGCTCCAGTTCTGCTTAAAAGAAATAGGAGAAGAAAATGCAGACACCATCCCTACAGTCTGCCCCTCTCTCCTTCCACCCATATACTTGTTTGGCAAAGCCCGTGCCCTCCAAGTGCAGCTCCCTCAGTGGCCGGTAATGGTTTATTTTGTGTCAAAGTGCATTTTGGTTCCACTCTTCTCAAATTTGCCGCACAAATTCAGCAGATGTGCAATTCAAACCAGTCATGAGCTCACATGTTTACAATGCAGGGCTGCCATTGTTTGTCACACCTTTCAAATAAAAGGTAGCCAAGATAGACAGTGTTTACAGGATACCAGGAGCTGCTGGGGGCTGCTGGGCACAACAGCTGGCAGCTTTGTCCACTGGGAGGGTGTTTAGAGGCTAATTTGATGATTGTTGAGCTTTCTCGTACCTCCCTTGTGCAGCAAAGAGATGCCTGTCTTGACACTTCATGGTCACTTTCATGGCATGTAAGTTATAGTGGTGTAAACAGTGGTTTAATAGATTATGGCCATTTGCTTTGTACTCCTCAGTACCATGGCTTCATGAAAAACAGGAAGTGTTAATTTATTGCTTCTGGCATGTTTGCATTGACCCTTGTCCCTTATTCTATTTTATAAATACTATTATTAAACAGATGATTATAGGCTTCCCTTGTCAAATCGACTCAGGACCCCATTCAGGCAGCCACAGTTCAGACTCTCAACATGTTTCAAGTAGCACAAAGTAAAAAAAAAAACTTCCCTGTGCATTATGCAGTGGGGCTCTTACTGCCTGAACCTATAATCATTAAAGCGAAGGAATATAAACCCAATGATAATCTTTTTGGATGTTGAATGTCAGCCAAGTCTCTCATCTGTTCTCATTAAGTTTGTTGACTTTCAACGCAGCCGTGCATATTTCCCTGGCTCCTCAGCTACCTGACTATTATTGAACAATATGATAAGAAATATGGCCTCACTCTAACAAAACACAAGTCTAGTAGAGGGTCTCCAGAAGCCAAAAGAATATTACATCTGCAAAAAGGTAGAAAAATGTTTTTCATGTTTCATTTACTTTCTACTTGAAAGGCATTGGAGATTGGTTTGGTATAGACAGTGCAAGGAAATGTATGCCAAAGTCACATGAGAGACGGGTTATCAGTTAGTGATATTTGTGCATATTAAACGGTAGGAGTTTCTTAGATTCTTCAGCAGAGACAAGTTACATACACAACACTGACCAACAATATCATCGTTTAATAAAGAAGTTGGTTACATGCAAGTCAACCAAAAGCAGTCCCCCCCCCCCCTTTTTTTTGTTTTTTTTTCTGTTGTTTGCTTGGTTTTTAGTCTTTTACAACTCTGCAGTTTAACATGTACAACTTTAGTTCATAAATGCTCATTTATGTTAAGAATCAGGTTCCAAATAATGTCTTTGTACTGACATTCGGGAACTTTTTCACTGAAAACAGATGTAAACAATATGTCCTGAGAGTACTGAAAAGTAACCAAGAGCATTAAGCCAGTGGCTGCTGCATATGCATATTTAGGAATAGCTCTCTTAGGTGAACATTTTTTTTAAATTCACTGCTATGGCAATATTGATTATAGTCACGATAAGGTTTTTTTTTTAAAAAAAAGAATGGATCATAAAAGTGAAAGGTCTATGTCCTGTTATATACAATGACAACAACTTTAAAATTAGTACCCCCCACCTCGTACATTGAATTCATTCTTCATGAATCCATAAACCTTTCAGAGCATTTAGCTTTTGCAAACATTTTGATGTAGTCGCTGCAGTACATTTATAATTGATGTTACTGTAAATTAAACAGCAGGACTCTGGCACAGCTGAATGGAATACCTAAGGGCATTCATTGCTACTTGACTAAGGATTTGTTTAGCTATGTTAAAATGTGTGTGATGGCGTGTCAACTTTCATCACACTGTGTGTTCCCGTGTCTTGTACTGTAACAGTAGCAGGCCTGGCCCCTTTCACCACTCCCACTACTGTCTGATCGACTTCATTCCTAGCTGTTCTCCATCTGTTGCCCAAGATCTTACTGGATAGTCATCTTTTCCACTTCTTTCTCCAGCCATCCTTTTGAGTTCTCCCACTTCTTCCCATCCTCTGTATTTCTCTTTCTCCACCCTCCTCTACCCTCCAGCTACTTAGTGGGGGTGAGGAATAGGCAGTACAAAGACTTTGTCTGGACCATCCGCTGACCCTGTTCCACCTTTTCCGAGGCATAAGTTCTCTAATTATTAGCCCTGCCTTAGTGTTTTTATTACAGCCAAAAATGACTGGACACGAAGGGCTAATCATAGGGTACAACAGGCCGAGTTGTGTCACTTACCTTTGGGACAGCGTTCTTCCCATCCCACCCCGTCCACCTCTCTTGCTTATCTTTGGTCTGCTGCTCAAGAACTGAGCCTCTAATCTAATCGCTGGTCAGTGAAGGAAACATTTTGTCTCTGTCTCTGTGCTTTGTCTGTCATTGAAAGAGATATTGTTTTTCTTGCCAGCCCTATGGTTATATGTCCTCTGATTACATGCTCTTTCTTAATGCACATAAACTACCAAGACAACTGTACAACAAAGACAACTGACATTGCAAAGACAGAGACATGACAAGCATTTAAATAAGAGGATAAAAGCATCTTTTAGAGGATTCCTCCTGGAAAACACCAGATGTATATGGACAATGTTTTGATGACCTTAAAAACTACAGTATGTCTCTTAAAATCTACAACTGATCAGATGGCCACACAATGGCCACTCTAGCTACACAGACCAGTATAACTGGGAACAGCTTCTATATGGCATTGATTTCCCTACATGTGTATTTAAATGTCTTTTATATGGTAAACTTTTTTTGGACAGTCAAAACCTGTATACTAGTGCAGCATTGTAATTCAATTCAATTCAATTTACTGACAACGGCAATAGTGGGAACAAAAAACTCCCTTTTAACAGCAAGAAAAACCTCCAGCAGAGCCAGGCTCGAGCAGGGATGGCCTTTGCCACAACTGATTGGGGATAGGGGAAGAAGACAGGACAAAGATATGCGTAAGGCAGTGATATACCATGTTACCTCACAACACAACCATTCTGGAGTCAAGTCTTTTTGAGAAGTCTAAAAAGGGGGAAAGAACACTTTATTTCTCCACCATATTAAGGGACATCTTTTCCTAGATGTGTTTTCAAAAACCTGAAAAAAGCTAATGCATGCTTCTAAAGAAAGTCACAGAAATTGTCAAACCTCAAGAATTCTAACAGCAGACAGGTGTGTAGCAAGGGGATTTCCAAAGCATTTCTAAGGCAATGTAGTGGCCCCTTACTTAGGATTATATTTATTCATAAGGTCTTCTCTGTGGCAGCCTTTGAATGCAAAACTTTTATTTTGCTAACAGTCTTCTTTAATGGTAAGGTTTATTACACTAATGATATTAAAAATAAAGCTGATAGTGTTATATTGTGACACCAGTACCTAAAGTGAATTGACTGAGAAGAGTAAGCTGGCTTCATTTGCTACGGTGTACGGCATTGTGATGGTTGCTTTTACAGCAAACTTTGTGATGAGTATTGATTGATGAGCGTGATGGAAGAACTCTGAATCCTGTCTTTCTCCTGCCCTCGCCTGTGCCGGGATGAGTCTGCCATTGTGGTAATCACCCACAGAAACACACGTCCACAGGGTTTTGTTAAGTAAACACTTTCATGATTGTTCTCAAAGATACATGTCCCGTCAGGAAATCACCATTCAGACGGTAGTCGACAGAATAAATGGAATCCAGCCAGCTGAAACCTTAGCGTTTTGCTGCATGCCAACATGTCATTTTGCTGGTGACTTCAGAATGATGAAACCACTGGCTTGCTGAAGTTACAGACAGGAAGCTGCACAGATGCAATTGAGGGGAACGTTTGCCATGTTTCCATCTGTAACGTGTTGGGACTTGCAATATGTCGGAAACAAAGCACCCACACTGTGAGACTGTCATAGTGTCTGTTTGAAGTTGGCAGGGCAGGTTAAAATTATATTGTACATCTTTGAACTTTCAGATCCGTTTAAGACAAAGCTTGCTTATCATTGCCAACTTTGCCAAAGTCCAGGTGTTGTGAAACAAACTCTGGCACAGAAAATCATGGAGATATATGAGATTTTGGCTTTAGATGTGACACACTTTAAGCATTTTTATTTGTTGTGTCATGTATACTTTTTTTTAATCTGATTTTTATTAAAGGAAGAAGGATAAAATATACTCATTTGGATACATACAGTGTTTTCGATACCTTAATTTATATCTAAACATTTAATTGAATAATTTATCAGTTTGGATTTTTTAAGCCTTGAGCATATATTTCTTTTTTTTTTCTACCTCTTAGCCCTTTGAAGTGGGAGGTGTTTATAACTCACAAATTATACATTTTTCCAGCAGTTTTAGCGGGTTCACCATTTCCACACAGGTCTTCCACAAAGGCTATAGGACACCCTGAAAATCTGTCAGGTTGGCATTATGTTATAAGCTTCATATCATATCTGAAGAAAGTTTCATCTGCAGCATTACATTCACAGATTTGATGAATTTCGTATCAATCTGATGATCTAACTTCTAGGGTTAGCTAAAGAGTTTGTTTTCACTTTAAACTCCTTCTCAAACAAAAACCTTGGAGCTGAATGATTTCTCGTGGAACATATTGATTTTTTTTATTAATAAACTCATTACTACAGACTTCTTATCAGCAAGGAGCATTTAACGCTCAAAAACAACAGCTGTTTTTAAATGAAGCAGCTCCAAAGAATAAGAGCCTGGTAATCAAATATGAAGGCTCATTGTGGACACTTTCCTGATCCCCTCCTTCATTTATTAAAGTCTACAAAAATAATTCTATGTATGTATTCTTTTCTCCCAGGTGGCTGACTAACGCCTTCCTTCTGACAGTTTGCTTGCGTGTTCTCCTCCTCCTCCTTCTGCTCCTTCTCTTTCTGGACTCCCAGGATTAGAAGAGACCTCCCTGCTGCTGGTCTCACACAGACCTGCTTCTTCTCAACTTTTCATTCTCCATTCTAACCCCTTTGTGTGTCTGTGAGTCTGCATTCACACATGCATTGTAGTGCGTGAGCATGTTTCAGCGTGTGTGTAATTGTGTGCTGGTATGTTATGTGTTTCTGTTGCGTTTGTCCATGCACATTTGTGTGTGTATGTGGAGGTTAAGCGCATGCGTTGCCTTTTGAGATTAAGCAGGAATGGCTAGGGATCAAAAAGGGGGAGACTGAGAGAGAGAGAGAAGGGGGAGAGAGAAAGAGAGAGGGAGAAAAAGGAAGGAAGGAGAATGTGGGTAGATGAGGGTGGGCTGGCTGGGGCGGGGGTGCAGGGTAAATCTTTCCTCCCTTAGAATAATTTGATACCCCAGCTTGGCTAGCCGTTCTTGACTGTGTCTTGTTCTGTCCGTCACTGAACAATGCAGATGGAGTAGCGTTACAGGTCGGAAGGGAACACTGATTCTCCAGACAGGTAGTCACTGCCCCTCCCTCCTCCTCCCTGCATCCACCATTTATTCCTGTGTCTCTCACACTCAGCTACACACTACCTCCAACTCTTTTTCTCACATGCTTGCTCTCACCCCTGGATGATCTTTCTTCCCATCCCCCCCCCCCCCCCCCCCGATTCTTATTTTCTCATTGTATTTCTCTCCCTTTCTCACCCCCTCAGTCTCCTGTTGTTTCAATAGACAGACCGTTTAGTCAGACCCCAACTGCACCTCCACCACCAGTCCTTAACACAGTCCCATGTGCATTCCTCTGCTGGGTTTCAGAATAAAGCACAGGCACACACTGTTTGCCCTTTGTTTAATGTCCTGACCTTTACCAGACCTTTTCACAATAAGGGTCCTTATTGCCATGTTTGTGTAAACTCCCCAAAATCCACACTTTGTATTTAATATGTCCTTTTCACTACAAGAATCAAGATGTGATCTAGAAGAAATGCACTTTTAAGCGCCTCTATAAAACCATACGTTTTAGATCTTTGCAGGTCTGGAGCATTCACAGTCTAAAGGCCTCAGAGTCAGTTAACTCAGTTAACGTTTTACATTTTTAAGTTCATTACAATACAGTTGTAAAAATGCATATAGCTTGTTTAGAACGATTGTCAAGAGAAAAAGTAGTATCTGA
The DNA here is from genome assembly GCF_963576455.1 of Neolamprologus multifasciatus. Lineage (NCBI taxonomy): Eukaryota > Metazoa > Chordata > Actinopteri > Cichliformes > Cichlidae > Neolamprologus > Neolamprologus multifasciatus. The sequence continues at coordinate 27,572,214 of NC_140439.1, read as the reverse complement.
ACACACCACAAGACTTCTGGAACAATGACCAAAGGGGAGATGTTTAGCCATAATGCACAGTACCACATTATGGCCAGTCTGCAAACACAGTTTACCACCACAAAACCCTCATGCAAACTTTGAGGCACTGTGGTGTAGGGGTAATGATTTTGCTTGTTTTGCAAACACAGGACCTGGACACCCTGCTTTTATTGGGTCGACCATAAAACCTGTATACCAAAGTATTCTAGAGTCAAATGTGAAAACATCTAACAGCTAAAGCTTGGCTGATATTTGCTCATACAACAGGACAATGATCCAAAGCACAGCAGCAAATCTCCAACAGAATGGAAAGAATGGAGATGTTTCACTGTCCTAGTCAAAGTCCAGACCTCTACCTGTTTAAAATGCTGTAGTGAAATCTAAAGAGAGCCATGCAAAAACAAATGCCCACAAACCTCAATGAAATGAAGCAATGTGGCAAATGGGCCAAAATTCCTTCACAACAATGTGAGAGACTGATGAAGTAATTGGGAAAAATTTTTTTAAGTTATTGCTGTTAAAGCTGGTTCAAGCTAATGATTCAAGTTTAATTTATAGGGTGTACTTGTACACTCCAAGATTCATTAGCTTGCTTAGAGTCCTGTGGAAATTTTCTTTATGACATGACTGTATGCATCATTATTCAAGGTGTTCTTACCCTTGTATCCTAGTATATAACTTTGCATCATTATTACATCAGTAACTACTGAAGCACCCTTGCCATACAAAGTTAATCTTATAACAACTTCTTAAAATCCATGACGTAACATCAGCAGTGTAACTTTCCTGAGCTTCATAAAACTCCTTCACTTCCATGTCATGCATTAGAAATCAAATTAGATCCTCAAATGAATTGAGTCTTTCAAGTTTACAGCAACAAATACATTTTCTCATTTTCCAATCTCCTATTTTTTCTCCCCTTAAATGTACAGAAAGTCCATTAGTACCATTTATCATTAACCTCCCTGTGTGTAAGTTGTGAGTCCGCGTGACTGTGTTAGTTTTTCTCCCTACAAAAACACAATCATTTCCCAGCGCTAAGAGCCCTTAATGGACTGGAATGGCCACTCTGAGGCTCATTAGCATTAGCCAGCTTCCTACTCTCCGTTAATGGAGAAATGCTCTTTATATTTATAATGCTTTTACAGAGAAGGGCGATCAATATCATAATCTACACGATTGTGGAATATGAAGTAAGGTTTTTGTGTGCATTAGGGAGAAAGTATTGGTTTGAACTGCAAAACAAGAAAACACTTTGATATGGGTGTGGTTGTTGTTTAAAGGGGATATATGAATCCTAATGCAATAGGTAGAACAATAAAGAGATTCTGTTTATGCTACTGAAAAACTTATTAATGGCTCGAAAGTTTGCTCTATCGAATCTTGGAACTTTTGAGCTCTCCAAGCAATTACTAATTCATTTTTTAAAACCAAAACAGAAAATGCAGACTACCCGAAATGGATGAATACCACTTAAAATTTGATCAGTGTGTCAGGAAGGCTGACACACTGCACATTTTGCAAACATTAGCCAAAGTTATAGGCTGTCGAGTGTTACAAAGGTTAGTTGACTTTATTGTGTTTTTTTGGCTCTTGAAGACAGTCTCCTGTAAATCTTCTTGTGTGAAGAGTGTGTGTAAGATAAGCAAGTGGGTACGGTTCTCATCTAAAGTGGGCTTCCCCTGAACCTTTCTTTCCCATGTGTGAAGTGTTTGTGTGTGCTTATGTGGTGTGAGAGAGATTAGTCTTCTTGCGTTATCGCTAATGTTGAGTAGTGTGAGCCAGAGAGGACTGTGATGCTAGTGAGGGATCCGATCTTTAGATGCTAGCTATTCCTCATAAAGATATGGTGCTAACGCTCTGGGGTAAACAATAACACACATACTTGTATCTTTGGTATTTTCCATCGACTACAAATAATTTTCTAAGACCTCAAAAAATACTTATATGCATTTTTACCAGTTTATAAGTGCATATAAAATAGCAGGGGCACCCACACACACTTACACATAATAACTTATATGCAATTACATTAATTTACCCAACAGATACCCAAACTTTAACCAAACCCTCACCTAAAAACTTTAAACTTTACTTATTTATATAATAGGAATTTGTTTGGGGTTTTTCGGTTGGGTTTTTTTTTGTTTTTGTTTTTTTTGTAGGGATGACACATCCCCCTATTGCCACTGTAGGTCCCCACAATATGAGCAATACCTGGAGCACAGAAACACACACACATTAACACTGAGACAAACCAGGAAGCTGTAAAAACCCACAACAGCCATGGTGGTCCACTGGGATCTGTTTCGTTCGGGGTTTGTCTTTACAGTAATGGACCACAGGAAGGACACAAAAACCACATCATTCTCACACATATTGTTTTAACATCGTTCATTCTTTCTTTCTATTTGCATGCAACAACAACTATCCTCAGTCATTTATTGTCTTGTTTCGTGCGCTCTTTTATTTTATTTACTGTTGGTTAATGTTTTTGTAAAACTTGTTTTTCTGTTCCCTTCATATTTTGTTAATGTTTCAGTCTGCCTTCCTGTTTCTCTCATACCCTCACACTCAGTTCAAACTTCATTTTTTGCTAAATGCACCACCAAAGACTGCTGTCTTTATTACGTGTTCTCCATCACCAAGGTCAGACTCATCTGAATGATACATTTGGATCAACACATTCTCCCCTCCTAATCCTGTGTTTTTACTTCCTACTGGTGTGAAGTGTGCTGATGGCAGCCCAGACAGTAACTTCAGCAAGTTTACCTCCGGTGCATATTGATCAGCACCATTTAAGTAAGTCAAGTCATTAACTAAAAAGACTACAGAGGCAAAAAAGATACCTAGCTCACAACAACTGCCTTTCAAAGAACCTCTGGGATTTGTTAATCTGCTTATTCTCTAAAGATGCAACCTGGAGAATTTTGTCTTCAATGCCAGGACTGAGAGTAGACAGACATAACTGAGAGTTCATTAAGCTGCACCTATCATGCTTATAGTTGCTTTCTCTTCACTTAGAAAGCAAAACTTAATATTCAGAGTAACTTTTGAAGCGACTGTTCTGTTTCAGATTTCAGACAAAGGTAAAGAAAGCCAGACTTGTAATTTCTGATTTCTAATTTCCAGTCATGCACCTCATAGGTAGATATCGTTGCCAAACAGAATACATGCAATAGGCACAAAAAGTCATCATCCTCACAGTATGTCCAAAATAGAGGCTAAAAAAGGAAAAAAAAATAGCATAGTTCTCATGGTTTTTTATTTCTGTTGGATTCTTGAACATTGTTCAGTAAGCTGATTCAAAATCTTTACTGAAGCTTGGAGTGTTTTGTGATCGACTTATACTGATCCAACAAATAACATGAGTCTAGCAGAAAATACAGACCGACTCAGGGAAAAATATAAATACATATCAGTTTATATTAAACCTGTGGCCTGTACAACATTTTATGTATATTTTCTTTATTATTATTGCTCATCATTATTTTTTTTCTTGTTGCATTAGCCTTATTCTGCAGCTATAAAGACAATGAGAGGCAGTTCCTTAGATTTTGTATCAGTAGCTATTGCGCATCTCTATGAGAGCCTTCAGTTTTTTGAGTAACTGCAAATAAAATACACCTCTCTCTCCCTGCAAAGAGTGATGACTGTAGTTCTCAAAGGGAGAAGCAGCTGCTCTCGTCCACATAAATAACCAGCTCCTGAACTTGCAGCCAGAATATGCATGTAATGTACATGGACAGTCTCCAAGACATTGACCCTAAACGTCCCTAATAAATAAAGACAAGCTCACACACAACACATTAGTAGCATTTGCCATTTCTAGGGATGTGCTCATCCATCCTCTCGCTTGCTTTTCTGTCTGTCTGTCTTTCCCTCTTAGACACACACACGCGCGCGCGCGCACACACACACACACACACACACATACACACACACACACACACACACACACACACACACACACACACACACACACAAATATTCTCTTCCTGATTCTTTGTAAGCCTGAAATGGACAATGACTGATTTTTATTTTGGTAATGTTGCTCCCCCACAGGTTTCCTTGAACTGACCCAGCAGACTGGCCTTCCCATTATTGCTGTAAATCATTTGGGAGCGAGATAATAACTACTTGTCATATTTATACACTGATGAGCAAAGACTGGACTTTAGAAAATTATGATATTAATTGTATAAATTTGGACTTTTTATTACCCCCATGCATTTAGTATGATAAAAAGATGTGCATGACTCATATATAATCATTGTACTTTTGTGTATGTTTTTTATCATTTTTATTTCCAGTTTCGAATTGAATTTGCTCTTATATCGGTAAATTCTCACTTCTGCTATGTTCTGTTGTGTATCAAAGCTTTATTGTGTGTTCCGTAGTGATTATTCATGTGAATGGTAAGACATGATGAAGCACAGTTTATACAGCTCAAGTATCCACTCTTTACAATAATCCTCTTCCTTCCAACCTGGAGCAGCAGCTTCTCCCTATTGTACTGTCTCTCACCAGGGTTTCACAGTCACACACACACAGTGTCCACCGGCTCTTTCCTTTATAATTGTGATAATGTTCAGTCTTTATTTAACTAATAACGCCAAACGATTTTGCAACAGGTCACTGCACGATTCTGACATGAAAACACATTTAGGTATAGATAGTTTTGCTGTCACATTAGTACACATTAGTTGATTGCCTTAAGGAAGTCTAATATTCTAAATAACAAGATGAAAAAATAGTGCAATAGGTGGCATGGGCTGTGTTTCTACATAGACTCTGTATTTAGTCTGTAGGTTCATGCATACTCCAGTAGGTGCTGCTGGAGAGCAGCTTGAGTTGACAGTGGTGTTTCTGTCTCTGCTGTCTGGGCTCGCCACCAACCTCCTGTCAGCAGAAAAGACCACGAATCACATCGTCTCCAGGGAGACACTGATAGAAAACGCTGCAGCAACACTGAGTGCCACTTCACACCTGAGACAGTAATTGCAAATTACACTTTATCATGCTTTTATTACAATATATAGTGTGTGCGATTTTGTTGCATCTGATAGAAATAAAAGCAATAAAAGATTCTAATTTTTGCATGCATGTCATAAACATAAACCTCTTTCATATGTTCATAACAAATCAATAAAGGCAGTTTATTTCATGGTGAGGAAAGTTGTGAAATTATAGTCAAGCCAGTCAGTGTAACTGGTTAGTCTGGTATTCCTTACAGGTTAAGTAAGTCCTGCAAATTACCCTCTACACTATGCCACACAGGAAGTTCACAGTACAGTCTTATACCTGGAAATTGCATGCAAATAAAGACAAGCTTGTTATTATTAAGCTTTCTGTTATTTTACTGATGTGTTTGTTTCATAATGTGCCTTCTCACATGTAGCAACAGTTGCTTCACAGAGGGCTTTGAAAAAGTTTTTTTGACCATAATCAGGTACCAGGTACTCAGTGCAGCATTCTCGCAGATGATAGGCTTCAATACCTCCTCACCAGCAGTGGTATAAGAGGAGAACAAGTCAAAAATGGTGTTTTGTCACAGCGGATGTGTCAATTTCATGTCAGCTTTTTTTTTATTGTCTCAAAAAAACAAAAAATCAACTTTATCATTGCTGTTTGCCAGACACCTGACAGCAGGCACAAGTAGCGCCAATATTACTTGACATAGTTGCTGATTTGTGATGTTACTTATTTCATTTACTTAATGAAACAAATAACATATTTATAACTCTGCAACACTGCTGCAATGTCATTTTTAGTTTCTCATCTGCAGCTTGGAAAGTCTTTGCTGTACAACATCTGTTTTGCTTGTCAAAGTAGCATAATCATGATTTTCATCTCACTCAACAATGCGCTGTGGTCCTGGATGTAAAAAGGATGGCAATGTGTGCATGTGTTCCACACTTTTCTGATCTCCTGATCCACCTTCTTATTTCCTGTAATCACAGGGGGTCCACTTTGAACTCTGGGATCCGGACTTTGGGTGCACACCCCCGAGTAAGCTCATCTTGAATGATCCCTCACCACAGGTGGGATCTTTAGCCGTTTTAGTTTAAAAATGTTGAAACCCTGTAAGCATCTCAAACTAAATATTTATGTCTTCCTTATGACATTGTGTGAGTGAACAAATGACAAGTAAAGATTTTTCAGGGAAGAATGGGTACTGTCCCCAAACTAAAAAATGTAATTTGTAGCTACTCTAATCCTCTTTCCCTCACCCAGATAAAGCATCTGTTCTGGAATTTGGATTGGATCTTAGAGTTAAGAAAGATGAGCTAAACAGACAATATCCCACAATTTTAAGATCATTCCAGCACAATGAAAATATCAATATTTATTATTTTTAGGGATTTTGATGCTGAAATGATATCATGATAGTTACCCAAAGGATCAAAATTACAGTATTGTAATATACAATCAAGCAAACAGTTCTACAATCTGCCTGACAAAATCAAAAACAAAAACACTTGAATTATTGGATAACGTCTACATTCACTCATTAAACTGTAACCAGTTTTGTCATACATGCTTGCGTTGCATACAGTAAATATTAACCTGGGTCCAGGGTGCCACTGGACCAGCAACTACTGACAGGGTTAAGCTGTTTGGAGTAGGTGAAGAGATTACACAGCTTATTATTCACATCGTTCCCCCCCCCCCCCCCCCCCCCCCCCCCATCTCTCTCTCTCTCCCCACTCACACGTCCCTCCCCCAGCCTGGCCGCATGGGGCCACTCCGAAATTTAATACCATGTCTACAACAAGATAAGGCTTTCTTACGGACAGATTAACAATATGCCCATTGTTTGTTGCCCCCTTGCAGTCCTGCAAGCAGGCAGGCACAGGCAGCCCAGGCACTAAAGCCACGGAGTCGGGTTGTCCGATGTGAACTCTAGCAGAAAGACAGACAAATATAAAAAAGGAAGAGGGAAAGAGAGATCGAAGGAGCGTTGAAGCAAAAGTGGAAGAAAAAGAATAAGGTTAGAGCAAGGATAAGAGACGTAATGACACAAAAGAGACGAACAAACTGAGAGCAAAAAGGAGAAATGCAGAGAAGAGAAAGAAGGAGGGGAAGAAATTCAGCAGATAGTCTCGCAGTGCTGGGTCAAGCACAGCATAGTTCTCCAGTAACAAGAGACTGGGGAAGGCATGTCAGCAGCCAAATTGCCCCTCAAACCCACTGACAAGAACTGTCAGCAGAGAAGGGAGAGGAACTCTTTCTGGCCGACTCCCATGCCAGGGTTAATCACCAGCAATTACAGAGAGGTGGAGCAATCAAAAGGCCGTGATGGTGCGGCGCTGAAGTGTGTGGGCTGCGGTACTTGGGTGTCATAAGCCACTGCTAGTCAAACAAACCTTTTTTTCAAATGATGAAAAGAATATAATAATGGTCCTATGCAAAATGTTGAAAGAAACGTAGTGTTAAAAAGGGATCCTGTCGGTTTGTGTGTATCTGAGTGGTGGGATTATGTGGGTGGGGATTCAGAGGTGATGAGGCTTTAAACTGGGGGGGGGGGGGGGGGGTCTTCAAAATACCCTGGGGTACTGAGCACCTGGTGTCAGCTCATGTCAGAGGGCACAGGGCCAAAATCCCAACTACAGTGAATGTGAGCGAGTGATGACCATGGAAAGATGCTGATCTTGTGAAAAGTTTCATTCTTTCCAATGGAAATATAGCTTTAATTACTTGCAGTGTAGTAAAATCACAATTTAAATATACCATAGCTTCACAATGAGTTACTGCTTTACAAAGAGCCAGTTTTAATCCTTGCCTATATTTACAGATTTTTAAAAAAAAAAGGCTGTATGTATTGCTTGATGTAGTTTAGCGTAGCCTAGAAACTATGATTAGGGGCGAATATAATGGAAGACAAAGAGGTTGCAATATTGTGTTTCAGCTTTTAGGATGCCCTTGATTTTGAATAAACAATATGTGTTATATTAAAATTTGCAGGCAACAAACATACATGAAATAGTGTTTGTATGTGCATCCCACCAACATGGCACAGACACACTTCTGAGCTTGTTGCAGACCGTTTGTATTCACATGGTGACAGTTGACAGCTGTTTTTCCTTTAATAAGATTAGCCTAAAGAAATTAGTTGTGCACTCTTTAATCTGCCATTTAACAGAGGGGGCCACCTGGGGCCCGCCTTATCCCATCCACTCTAAATGTCTAATCGGGGAAGGTTTGATTCACACAGGAACAGGAAGAGCACATCTCTGCACACAGATCTCAATGTAAAAACTCACGGATAATTATTCAGCCAAAAGAAGACATTGTTAATATTGTGTATAAACGGACATTAGACATACTTTAACCATGTTTATGTTTTTGTATCGGTGGCAAAGGAGGGAACAACAAGGAACAATAATGGATATCAGATCAATTTTGGTTGAAGTTATGATTTACCACTACATCTAGAGAGATGTACATCTAGGGAATACGTTGCCCACCTGTCAGAAACTGAGAAGAAGCTTCCTGTAGCATCCCCCTATACTCAGCTGTTTTCCACTGTGCTTTTTTAACTGTACCTGTTACTACAGCAATAAAAACAATGGTAAATAAATATTTCTGCATTTTATCCTTTGTCTCATTAAGTAACATTATACATTTAATATAAAATAGATCCAACATATTACATACCTAGAAGCAGGTCAAACATGTCTTATTTATTCTGATTACACTGTATTTTATGTAGTAAAAACAGTTTCTAAATCTTCTGGCTCTCAAGAAAAGTGCTGTCACCTTCATTTGCTCTCAGCAGCCTTTTCTACATGTTGGTTAATGTGGTTTCTCCGCAGTGGGAGCTGCATAAGGCTGGTTGGGAGAAATCAGCTATGGCACAGCTGCACAAGTGGGCTTTTTACTGGGCAAATCAATCAGGCAGCCCCAGGTTTGGGCCACTGCCCAGAAAGCACAGTTTGGAGGGAGTCTCACCTTACCCCTGTGCATGGACTGAAAGGAGCCAGTATTATCACTATCCAGCACTCACCCTGTCACCTCCCCTTTCTTTTTTCCTCTGCTTCCTCCTCATGCTCTTTCTCGTCTCGTCATCTTGGTCCCGTTCTACGCTTCTACCATCATCATTTCTCTTTTTTGCCCTTGTCTGCATTCTCCACTTCTCCCTCCCCTTGCATGATCTGCTACTCTTTACACACTCTCCAGCTAAACAGATTGCCATCAGAAAGCTGTGATCTGAGGAGACATGTCATATCGTCCCCCCTCATTGGCTGTATGCCCCTCAAATCAGTTGTGACAGTTTCCTATTACATTGTTTACCTGCCTGGAGGAGGAAGCAGTCGTACTGTAACCATATTCAAATCTGCTCGATCTGGAATGGCCACAGCTCCGTGCCTAGCTTCTTTAGGCTGATATATTTTGTGGTTTATAATGTCTGCTGTTATTCCAGTGAGTATTGGTTTGAGAATGAGGACCAGATGGAGAAAGTTATCGTGGACACTGAGATGTTTATGACAAGGAATAAACAGGAGCTTGCTTTAAAATATCACAAATCTCAGCTTCTCCCCTTGACTTCTATTTCTGGTTGAAATGTTGGACACATTTTTTTGTTCTGAGTGAGGTCTAGCTCATGTTGAAATCTTAAATGGTTGCAGAAAAACAGATGAAAAAAGTTTCTGCTTTTCACAACTTCCAGCCTTTATATACTGCAAAATGAAGTTATCTATAATTAGGATTTGCAAAAGTTAGACATAGCCACTGTTTTTTTTTTCCAACTTATTTTGTGTGACCATTTTTCTAATTTTTTTTTTAATTTTTCTGAGCCAGAAGTTGCCTTGTATGAACGAAAGGGTAATGTGCTACATTTTTAGTGATCTTTAAATAGCTGGGTTAGCAAGCTATATTCAAACACTCTATGGGAAATGAGCAGACACACATATCAGCTAATTAGTATCAGCAACTTAACAAATTAATGAACACTAGAATTTCACTTATAAATACTGAAGCACAAACTTTTGGAATGGCCTGTGCCACAAAGTAATTCATAATATTAGCCATCTAACCCTATAAAATCCATAAAGTACAAACAGCATATCAACAAGGTAAAGAGGTACTATTTAAAGACTCAGAGCAATGAATGAGGCCTAGCACACACCCTGCAGCCTATATCTGGACACCTGTCTCTCAGCAGGGCCACATCCCTAACTCACTTATCCAATAATAATAATAATAATAAAATACCACGAAGAGCAGTTATGATGGGGTAAGCTATCCATATGGCCAAAACTATATTCTGTACCAGGCTCTATACATGCTTTTTTATTGCTGTAAAGTTTGAAATGTTTCAAGTCTTGGGAGTTACTGCAGTTTTTGCCACTTCCACCCTTTTTCTTTTTATCTCCGCACCTGGCCCTTGGATTTTAGATATTATATGTGTCTTATTTTGATATATTAGTAATGTTTCATAAACACAAAGATTTAAAAAAGGGTTTTATTTGATGTGCTGGTGTTGCAAGTCTTTGAAGATGAGAAACTACAGAATCCATGCAAATCCATCATAGCTGTCAATGTAGAACCACAGGCTCGCTTGGTCATGGGAACCCCCTTTTGTTCTTGCTACTTATCTCTGTGGACAGGTCAGCAGGTCAGAGAGATTAGATTGTGAGGAACATGGCAGAATTTGGGAAGTGAGTCAAACAGTTTCCTTACAGCTGTCTGCTACTTCCTCACCCATCACTGCTCCAACCCATTTCGTGCTTATTGAAATCTTTGAATGCTACTATAATTTAAATAGGATACATAGCATATTTTAAAAAAAAAACATTAAATATTTCTGGCTATGTGTTTTTTTTTTCAGATGAAGATAACATAGGTGATGTGCAGGTGGTTGAATGGCATGTCTGCAAAATTATAAAATCTTTGACTGATGAAGGTTTTACTTCATTCTGTGGGTATATAATTTTAAAAGCTCACTTTGTTCTCTTAAATATTTATGAAATTATTTTCTCTTAAAGTCAGTGTGTATTAAGGATGCAGGTGAAGAATTTGCCTTCATAGCTGCTGATGACCAGCCCGGGGCACCATGTACACAGAGCTCTCCAGAGCCTGGCAATTAGTTAATTGAAAAGTTATGTACTTGGCATGAATAATTGAATACAGTGTCTGAGGAATTAGCACCGCATTCAGAGTCACAAATGAATCCAGCAACAGTATAAATGCAAGATAGAGTCACCTCTGTTTGCGTGGATTTCTTAAAATTAAATCTCAACGGCTCAAAGCTTGTCTATAGCTTTTCAAGCTAAAAAATTTGAGCCACACATTAGTAGCATTCACATAAATACCTCCCTGAAAGAATCCTTATTGGTTATATAAGAAATTCTCTGTTTTCTCTGGTAATTTAATTTGTTTCACGGTGCAATAATGGGTTATTTTTAAAGCCTATCTTTTAATCAAAAGACGGCAGCGATGTTGAATTTGTCACATTTTCATGTAAACGGAACGAGGCAGACTAAACAATGTGGACTTGTCAGAATCATTCAAAAGAATGAAACACACATGGCTCATATTAGAAAACACCCAAATCAAATGGCTTTGACTGTTGCATTTGTGGTCTGTGAGGCCACTGAATTGAGAGTCTAACAGCAAGTTGATTCTAAGAAGTGTTTCCAAATACCATAAAACTATAAAACACAAATTACACATTGTATAAAGATAGCATTAAAGATTATGTGATTTATTATGCAAAATAATTATTATTGTAATTATTATTATAATGTATCATCAGGTATTAAAAAAATCTAAGCTAGGATCAAGGGAACATGATACATGTCATATTATTAAAAGTTTGTTTTGTTCTTTTTTTTATCCTATTTCCTAATTATCACAAAGTGTGGTGCACAGTTCTTCATTTGACATTACTCGCTATTTTTGTTAACTAGACTCCTATACATTTACAGTAAGTGTGTCACAGTCCCAAAAACTCCAGTTGATATCAAGTTTAAAAGATGACTTCCCTATTTCCACTGTTACTTGTACTGTCTGGTTTTCTTCCTCTTTATTCCTCCGTGCTTCTGTCCTTTTCTGTCTGTGCTTTACATTCTTTCTATCTAACAAGCTTCCTTTGAGCTCGGACTATAATGTCCTTCTAAAGTGTTAATTCTGGGATTGGAAGGTTGGCTCTGTAAAGCTTCCCTAGTTTGGCTCAGTGTTTAGCCGTGGTTTTCTGAACAGGGCTAACATGACCTGCAGGGCTCTGTTATACCCTGCTGCAAACACTTCCGAGACTTCTCACTTGCCTTTCTTTTGGCACCCAACCAGAAAGCATCTGTCACCGTGACTTCTACTAACCAGCTTCAGCCCTGAGCTTATTAATAATATAGAGACGTGCTATTATTCATGCTACAATGCTGTGGGATTCTCACTGAGACTAATCATCTATGAGAAGATACAATGCGCTTTGAAATTTTATGCAATGAAAATGTAAGTAATTTAAATTTAAAATGGTGCCATTTTTTTAATTTATCAAAGTATCATCTGTCGCTTTTTAGTAGAATTTTTTTTTCATATTAATCTGACATTTGCACATCGACTGTCTTGTGGAGAAACAACTCCAGCAACTTGTTATTAACATATTTGCAGGTAGACTGTTAGATAGCCTGCATTATTATGAGTTTTAGCTGTGAAATATCACATGCTTTATTGTAACTATGAATAAATTCACCAGTCTTATTTTTCCCTCCAAGCTTTCTCTGTCTTTCAGCAGGCCTCCTTCATCATGGTGACAGACGAATCAGCCCTGTGCAGGGTTTCCCTGCTTTGACGAAGCCGATCACTTACCAACATGGTAAGTGATCCAACATGAGCCAAACATTAGTACTACCACCTCTCTGTTAGCTAGCATGGCGAAGTGCTGGCCTGGCACGGTGCCTGTTTAAAACTGGCCAGCTCTGGAATTAGAACAGAGCAAGGATTCCATGACTGAGCTGTATTTACAGAGGACATTCAGATGTTGATCGTCTGTGCTTACAAGTGGATACATCATTTACATGAATAACTTGCTGATAGATAGTGTTTAATATTTATGAAGAGTTTTTAATTGAGCCCACTTTTCACTGGGTGCTGGCAGAGTCTTCTAGTGATGCCTTGTGGCGTAAATGATCACGGCCAGTCACTGAGATACAATTAGGTAACACACAGATGCTGTCGCTCTTAAAATGCTACAATTAACTAACTGTCTGCTCGCAGTGAAATTTGTGTTCATTAAAATTTATTCAGAGATCAAATTATGCTTGAGTTAATGGAATGAGGAAAGGCCAGCCATCCATTATTGGAGAGGCCGAGGAAAAGGGGTTTTAATCCGCAATAAACAAAATGCGGCTGAATTGAGAGCAAGTGTGAAGTACTAGTCAGTCAGTAAATGACTCAGGTCCTTCAAGCACTGTCTTACATGACAGTGCTTGAAGGATTATTCTTCTCAGCTTGCTGCCTGTAAACATTTCAGCCTGTTTATATTTCAGCATCAGTTATTGTAAATACTTTTGTGCTATTCACATTTCATGTAGTTTTTTCATTGTTTATGATGATATAATTGCAAGAGCCATATTCCTTCTGCTTAAAAGCAAGAGAAATATAAACATGTTATTTTAAGATGGTTAAGACTTTCAAATATTCATGATTATTGTAAATGTCACTCCGCAATAGTAATTTGTAAATATAAACAAATGATATACAAATTACCATTATAGTTATATGCAAAAGATAACTTTTAGGTTCGGAAATGTGAAATTAGAGCCACATTACATAAAATGAGTGACATAGCATCATAAAGGTGTGCATTTTAACATAACCTACCTCTTAAAATATCACAGAGAAATCTGTAATTTGAGGTAAAGCACAATAAACTTTTATGTCCAAAGACTGACAAACTGACAATAGATGCTTTAGCAAACCCTTTTAGGTAAAGATTGTCATAACAACAAGCTTAAGTCCTATCGTGACATGTGACACACAGAGTAGGGAGACTGTGAGTAGTTTGAAATTACTGCTGCATGTAAAGTCCGCAGTGACTGACAGCTCTAACAACGATGTGAATGAGTGGAATTGTCTTGGAGAAGGGGAAAGCTGAAAAAGGGGCTCTTAGCAGCAATGATCGAACGCGGCGCAGCCTGCAGAGCTGACTTGATGTATTCTGACACACTGGGAGGTCTGGTGATGGACAGCTCTCTCTGCAGGGTATACCTTTAAGAGAAGTGGACTGCAGTCCCTTGGGGGCAGACATACCTGAGCCACTCAGACAAGGTGAGACAGATCCCTCCACTGGCTCGTCACAGGGCTCATAGAGCCTGACTACAGAAGCAGACCTGGCGACAGAGTAATAGGCCAATTACCAGTGATTTGTCCTACAGTGGGCGGAGAGAGAAAGTTCTCTGGAACTGTCACTGCCAGACAAATTTGTGATATCCCAATAGTGCTTTGTCATGGTGGACTCTTTCTAAAGGTTAGAGTATTGAGTTTCAGCTTCCCTTTGTTGGTGGATTTTCCCATTGTTGGAGAATGTTTTGTCATTCCCTGCTCCTCTGTGCTGCTATATGCCAGATGGACAATTCATATGAACAAAAAATAAATACTTTTTTAAAAAGGTGAAATAAATAAATAAACAGAGAAGAAATATGATATAAGGTTTATTTTTATTTAATGTATTTCTAATTGTTTTCCCCAAGAATATCCACTTTTCAAGGATCTGTCTTGTCTCTTTCCACTACAGCTTGCTGGCATTGCTTCAGAAGCAGTCGTTTTGGCACAGAACTTCCTCTATTTCCTCTTCGACTATCAAATTTTCCTTTGTCACTTTACACTGCCATCCAGCAAAAGGTGCCTTTCATTTACTGTCTGCATTATTCATTATTTTCATTTGGGGTTTTTTGTTTTGTTTTGTTTTTTCATTGTAGCAGTTATAGGTTGAATGAAAAAGTTGCCAATTTTTCATTCAGGTACAAATGTAAGTGTGAGGAAGGGTTTTTTAAGTTTATTTAGGAGAAATAGAAGTACATCCCCTTATTTCCTCGGATTTTGATGGACACGGTTTGCATTTTAGTCATAGTCCATTGAGATATTATGCTAAGTCTGTTGTTTGGCAAAGCAGTGGACTGGCAGCCTGTTCAGGATGTACTCTGCCTCTCACTCACTGCACAGTACGTTACTAATAAACATGATTAATGTCACTTTTCTTTTTTGCCTGATGTTTATTCCAGTTCTTCAAAAGAAATTGTACCAGCAGTATGACATATCTTACATCTACGTTGCTGATTCCTGTCTGTGTCAGCGTCGGCCCTCACTGTCTGCTCCTGCCAGCTACCATGTCAGCCCCAGCTGCCATGCTCTAATGACAGCCAGCTGTTTGATCGGCTGTGCTCCTGTCACTGAATATGTGTGAGAAACCTGCCCCTTGTTCCCTTGTTCATTCCACAGTCACATCATAACAGCAGTTTTCACAGTAGCCAGTAAATGTAACTTATAGTCATGGATATGAGAGAGTTATTGTCTGGGAATTCTGGAGCTGTGTTACTTACAGCAGCATGGCCGGGTGAGAAGGAGAAAAGAGGCTTCACTTCACTATGCATTTATCCAAGATTTAGTCCTCATACCCTGGTGTGTATCTATCTTTAAAACGTTACCTTTTGCACAGAGGCTCACTTGTCTTTGATAGTGTCTCAGAAGAGTCCATCAAGAAGTACCCCGTGGCATCTAGGAGACCTAATGATGTCTCTTTAGTGCCATTTGACAGCCCTGACCCTGTGGTGTCCAAGAGCTGCATTGATTTTAGGCAGAGGAGGTGGAAATGAGCGCTTCTTCTCTCTTCCTATTTCCTGCCTTGGTTTTCAGAGGACAAGAGTGCCACAGAGCACCGTTGGCTGAGGTACAATAGATGTGCTCCATACTCAAATGTCTTAGTGCAGCATTAAGTGTGACCAGGCAACCCCACACACAATCAGTCCCTTACACTGTGGAGGTATTGGCATACAGGTCTCCATCCTGTGCTAAGCATGCCACTGAGTAAGAGATACCTGTCCATGGTATTTATAGGAGGAAGTCCGTCTCTCTGATTTAGGGTGGAAAGTGGTGCAAATGTGCAACGAAAATGTTTGCTGACTCATTATAAATCCTGAAAGGGGTTTAAGTCACAGCACTCTGAGAGATCTGACATGTTGGTGTTTGTTTGTGTACTCGCTGTGAACAAGTTTAACATTTATTGGGTTGGACCTGGACACTAATTACATAATTAGTTTAGATAACTTGGATAATTAGGTGAAATCAAGTAATCGCTTGTCCAGCCTGTTGCTTTCCATCCTTTCATCTCAGCACAGTGATTTCTTTTCAGGATGTGGACTTTGACAGCTAAACCTCAACATTTAACGTCTCCTTCTTTGCCGACAGACTGCAAACGTTTGGTTTTTTTTATGCTGAATGTAAGTCAGTTACACCCCTGATGATTTGCACAAGTAATATTCTCACAAAGGGAGTATCTTGGAAAAATGTTTAGAACAATGAGCAGATTTTCTGCTGTCAAAATAATAAATACCTTATATTTATTTGAAAGCACAGTTCAATACATCACTGAGATTACTCAATTCTACTTACTTTACATATTTATGCTTTACTCAATATGTAAACTACGTTTTATTCTCATTACTTAACAGACATTAGGACAAAAAACACAGTGTATGACTTCTTCAGTATATCGCTTTAAATCACTACCCAAATGATCGCTTTTTTTGTTGCCTTAATATTAATATATATGTGAGGGACTAAGTCTTGTTTGCCACAAGTCCATCCTAATGTGCCAGTACTCAGGGAAAAGTATTCTCATTTTACCTCTAAACTGTCATTAGGATAAGATGTTTCCTCTGCAAGAATGAACAAGTGTGACCTTTGGCCCCCGCCCATCCATCTTCAGGGTGGATAAGACAGAGCTATGAGATAGTGTTGTTTATTGCGTCAGCCAAACTCAGCAAACCTGCTGTTTTTCAAGCTTGCAACCTGAGTAATATGAGAAGGCAGAGAACACATTTTTTCTGTTATTTGCCTTGGGTGTTTTAGGAGAAGCGTCTATAAATAAGTTTGCTTTTTAAGATCATCTGCAAACTGTTCTGTTGAGAAAGACAGGCACTAAGCCATAAACAAACAAACAGGAGGAACAAGAGCTGAGAAGGAGTCCATATATCAGAGTTTCAGTGTGATTACTTTGAATTATTCTAATGTGATTTCCTCCCTTGCCCCTGCTGTAACTCAGAGCTTACTTGTGAAATATTTCCTCCTAAAAAAAAATCTGTTAGACAGCACAGACTGAGAGCCAGTCAAAGACGTGACGCAAAGGTTGAATGTGTGGTCAGTGATTCAGGTTTAAAGAAATCCAAAAGTCAGATTGCAGTTGTCTATAATATATACGGTTTCTTTAACTTGATTACTACAGAACCAGTCACGATGAGAAGAGTAAATATTTCCAAGTTTGTACAGCTGGCTGGACAATAAGCTGTGTGACAGACACGAGTGGAATGACTCATGCGAGATTACTAAATGCAGTGCCATCTGAATGAAAATATTTATTCAGATGGTAGTGATGGCTTTTTGGAGTAGTTTTACAAAAATATGCAGGCTAAACTAACTCAATTTAAGATCTTAAAGGTACTACACTTTATTTCAATATGTAGTGACACTGAGGCACACCTAATCCCCACAAGGTTTGTGGAAAAAATGCTAGAAGGAGGAGCACGGCATTCACTCGGTCAGCGACAATGGTGACAAAATGAAATCAGCTGACTTTAAAAAGTAGATGCTAAATATGTGCTTGCAGGCAATATACTTTACATTTCTTCCAAACGTAGGAAAAAACGATGAATTTAAGATTTATTTTTTGAAGTTTACGTCAATTGACTGTTAGCTGGTTATCCTAGAATATATGCAACATAGTCACTAAACACTGAAACAAAGTTTAAGGGCAGCATTTATGATCCAAAATGAAAAAAAGATTCAGAAAATGTCTGTCTTTAAGCTATTTGCACACCTAACACCGTCAATGTTGCAAATTTCCTAAACAAGGAAAAAAGTTCACTGACTGAAAAAGAGAATCTACTAGTATTTTATGTTAGTTTAACATAAAGATTATGCACTACAAAGAGGATGTGCAGTGTAAACAATCGTATTTCTCTATGTGCACCTCTACTGTGGATATATTGGCAGAGCGGGAGATAGTGGACAAGCTATCACTGCAGTGTATTTTGTCATGTGTCAGTTTACATGTCTCTACATCCTCACTCAAACTCACTCCCACTTTAATCTACTGAGCTCCTGACCTGCTGCTGTTCTGTCACCCTGACATGTTTAACAAATACTGTCTGGTTCAGGCGGGATAGACTACGGTGTTACCGAGGTGTTGTTGTCTGTCGCCACAGAGGGTGATGGATTATGCAGGATTCTAACTTCTTCAAACTTCAAACGCCCCTGCTCTTTTCTTCAAGGCAGAAAAACAAATAAATCTTTGAAATACAAATATTTTTAATTTTAAAAGACAAAAAGTGATCTATGTATTGCCCTTTCCTGTATTTAATCCAGTGACTTCCTTTTCAACTGCAGCAGCACCACACAGACTGCCTGAACAGCACCCTTCAATCACTCAGCACAAAAGCAACAAAACACTCCTCTGTAAATATTTCAGTGGCTTCAGCACCTCGTCCAGAGCCCTGCTGCTCGCTGTCTGCTGGTCCTCGGACTGAGCCATTGTGTGTCCCATGGCAAACTGTTTTGTGTTGTGCTGCTGGACATGGCTGCGCTGTTGTAGGAAGGCAGCAGTGCCTGCATGCATGCAGTAGCAGAGGAGAGGATTAGGGGTGGTGTTTCTCTGTCTAACTGGCTGCCAGGCACGCTCTGCTGACTTGGCACAGAATGCACAATTTACATCATTTAGTTCTGCTTATTGCTGACTGAAAATCCAGTTTAAATAGAGTTCTGATTGTTCATTAAGGTGGGGCAACAACCAAGAAGAAAAGAGAACATTTTTCTCACTAAGTTGTATTGACATTTTATTTGCTTTATTTTGTCACAGTGCCAACAATAGTCATTGCTTCTCATTGTAAAAAATTTTTTAGTATGATAACAGTTTTACGGTTTGCAGTCTTTTGAGGGAAGTTGTTTATGCTCACATTCCAGGATCACTGCTATAATAAATAGGAATCCTGTTTTAGAATGGATTTGCCCTTGATATGAGCCACTGTGCTTCCGTGAACCAGTCTTCAGGGAGCGCTTTCCAATAAGAGTAATGTCCCCCTTGTGCATGGCCACCATTCAACAATTTACGGGCAGATTACAGATTCTAATAAAATTTTTGCAGCCTTAATTAAAGAATCTGTTCCCCATTTTATGATTGTCCAGTTCCCCTCCACCACTTCTATCCAATTTAATTATTCTGATGTACATAATTAGCATGAGCTGGCCATTGTTCACCTCATTTGCATATTATATTGGATAATTGAATGAGAGTGGCTGATGATTAAATTAGGGTGAATGACAGATGATTCAGCTCGCAGTGTGGAAAAGTTAACAGAATGAGCAGACTGGGAATACGACATGTACCTTTTGAATATTTATACGCCCCACCAAGGTCCTCCCCCAGCAGACGCACTCTGCTAATTTAAAAAATGTGCAGCAGTGCAGCAGCAAAAATTGGGTGCTTCCAAGTAACAGGATGTTGTTTTTTCACTTCTAGCTGCTCCTTGGTGCTTATTGCTTTGCATAAAGAGGAATGAAGCCAGTTTCGAGCATGTGAGAAACACCTTTTTGAATGTTTTAAATGTGCCTCTCCATCATCAAGGCAGCACATTTACAGATTGATAAGACAAATGAGACTAGTGTGGGGAAATTCATTTCCAGGCACTTCCAGTGTAAACACAGACTCCCGGTGCCTGCCTGCCTGCCATACTATAGACAGGCTGGACTTTTCTGATGAAGGAAGAGACATGTGGAACATGTTTTAAACCCAAACTCCTAAATCCCAACTACGCAAACTTATTTCCTAATCAAACCCAAGAGTAAGTAACTTTTTTTTCTCAGTCAGTTAGAATCCTTTTTTTCTCTGTTTATTGGTTGAACATGCATTTTGTCACCTCACGTTAATTGATTTGTCATGACAAAAGCTAATTAGTAGTTGCATCCTACATCCATCCCTCTCCCTGGAATTTTTCCATGCGGGGTTCAGGCAGGATAAATGTTTAGAGGGAATATTTGGAGCAGCTTTAGCCTTTCACATGCTAATGTAAGCACTGGCGGCACAAGAAAGCTGGCCTGACCCAGAGGCCACTCGGTGACACAGTCTGCTGATTCAGTGCCGGCAGCCCTGGCTTTGTTTATGTGTGTGCACGAGAAATAATGCACGTCATAAAAAGGAAAACTTTGAAGGGGAGCCACTATCCCCGGATGATAAATGCCCCCAGCTCTTCGGATGTAAATAACTCTTTCCAATAGTACAAAAGCCATCTCAGGAGTGACTTATACACCGTCATTTTACAATAACACTGAGCCATGTTTCCAACCCTGGAGTTCTTCACACATTGAATCATCCTCTTGTCATCTACAAATTTGAACAAAACTGTATGACTATTTAGAGGAGATTTTTTAAGTAAAATCTACTCATGCTACTGAGCCATCAAAGCAAAGCTTCTGATAAATACAGTGAATTAATATACTTACTTAATATACTGATGTATCCTGCAGGAGTTTTGTGCTAAATCACAGAGTGAGTATATGCAGACAGGGTATAAAGCACGCTCCATTAGTTTACTTCAAGGATTGTCCATTTTCAAACACAATTTGCAACACATGTAACTTGTGTTTGTCTTTGTGTCCCACATACCTTGTAAAATCTCTTCTGTTCTCTGTGTTATAGTAAACATCAGTACACAAAGTGTCGTCTCATTGTCTGGTCGGAGTCATTTCAAGGGGCAGAGGAATTTACACAGTCTTGGGATCTGTCAGCAGGTGGTATAGGAAACTGTAAAGATAAGTCTCTTCAGCAGCTTAAGTCTAGCTTCCTTTTCACGAGAGCCTTCGGCATTTCTCAGATCTCCCAGATACAGCCGTGCCCTCACTCTTATCAGAAACCTGACCATGCCCACTTCCAGCTCCTATTAGACCAATGCATATCTCAGATCTCCCAGTAAAGGATGTCCAGGATGTCTACACTAGGAACAAACATGTGTCTCTTTTGTTCTTTAATGTGTTGCGTTATTGTTTGTGCTTTCTGTCATTGTTGCAAAAAACAGCACATTACCAAATAAAGCAAGGGGATGACCATTTCCTTTATGGGTTACGGTTGAAATAAAAAACAACATGAATAAAGTAAAAACCAGAAGAATCAAATGTTGTACAGCTATTGATGCTTAACGTTAAAAGTGAATAAAGTATACTAGCTAACAACAACCAGCTTAAATATGTGTAGATTTAGATCTATCTTAGATAAATTGTTCATAGTTCTTTATTTAATACAGGTAACAATTTCACATAACACCCCCTTCCCAGAAATACTTTTTTAATAAAGTTGGTGCTAGTTGAATAGTCAGAAGTTACAATCATCCTTTGGAGTCACCATCTGGGCACCATGGCTATCTGTATAAAAAAATTCATAATAATCCACTAGTGGATCTCCATCTCCAGAGCCACAGAACAAGAGCAGATAAAAATCTATAAATCTACTTGAAAGCAGGCATTCAAAGGATTTGCTCGCTTATACATGCATGTTTTATTTTTAATCTAGTCTAAAAGGGAGTTATTTGTGAAACTGTAGTCTTGTGACTCTAAAGAACTGAAGGAGTTTACTTTATTTGACTCTGATAAACCATTGCAGGAATAAGATGAGAGAAGAGCACATGTGCCCATTTGTCTTATCGAGTGGTCCTTCAGTGCCTCTGTTATCCTTGAAATCTCTTTCACAAAAAGTTGCAAAGAGCAGTTTAATGTAGGCTGACAGGCTGAGAGTCGCAATGACTTTATCGTTCTGTTTCCTAAAGCTACGAAGAGACTGCCACTGTTTCTAGATCCAAGCCCATAGTTCTGCCCAGCTATCTGGTTTTGCTTTATGTCTTCCCCTGCAGCGAACACTTGACGAAGGACAATTTGTTTGGATGTTTAATGTTGTGGCACTGCCTGGCGTAGGATTATATGAGATGGCCCAGTGATTTGTGGTGGCTGGTAGTGGGTTGGGTAATGTGTGTTAGTGCAAGGGGAGAGCGTAGGTCCATAAAGCATACATGCGCATCAGTCTTTGTGAGTGTGTCAGTGTGGGTGTGCGTTCAGTTCCAGTTCCTCGCTCTAGCACAGACTAGGTCTTGCACTGCTTACGCTTACATTTATGACAATAGCGTCTCAGTTCCCATAGGAAGACATTTGTTCTATGTTTATCCTTTTTTCACACTATAACATTCTTTGCTTGCTGAAAGATGACTAATCTTTGAATTTCATTGTTTCAAGATTTATGAAAGCCTTGCTGAGTCCTCTTTATATGTCTTGGCAGTCAGGAGAATCATTAACTTATCCTGTGAGGCTTTGCACACTGAAAAGTCCAGCCAAACGCTACCGTGAGCTTTCCCAGATCTCACTTACCTACTGACACACACACACACACACACACACACACACACACACACACACACTTAAATGAGTGTATAGCACAACGGAGCCATGTTGACTTAACATGAGTCTAAAAAAATGCAGTTTTTTACAGGGGGAGCAGGATGTAAATCTATAGTTCTCTAGCTCTTTGCTGCCTTTTTTTTTTACCACTTAAACAGACGCACAATGATAGGTTCTTTTCTTACATTAAAAACTTGCCTCGCCTTTTAATGTTGAATATCCAGAGGACCATGCACATGACCGAAGAGTCTTCCTGCCCCATCTCATGACACAAGCCAGTAACTTCTGTTACAAGTACTTTTGTTTATTCGTTTCAGTATCGGTGTCCCTTTTAAATGTTGCCCAGTTCTTGGGAAAATGAACCCTAGTGTACTTTAATCCTCAAGAAAGAAAAGTGATCACCAGTTACGTCTCAACTGTTGCCCAAAACATCTTGCGACAGCCATTCATTTCATCTGTTTGTGGACCCTTTGAACGCTGCTGTAGAAGGCAGTCCTGAAGGGCTTCACCCTCAGATGATAAAAAAGTGAATTATTGGTTTGTTTATCATGCTCTTAAAACCTAAAGTGCATTATTAAACAGAGAGCACATTAAAAGGGGAGTATTGTTAAAAGTGTTTTAAAAATCTTGTAAATCCCAGTAATTTATGTCACTGTGGTCGAAGAGGCTCGCCCTGGCCTTCTGGTTTTAATTTGCTCTAGGGTCTGTACCTGTGATGCTGCCTTTTTTCCCAGACACAATCTGACCGATGGAATGGCCCCCAAGCAGAGCAACAGTGGCCTTGTATAAAAATAAATAAATAAATAAACAAAAATAGCAATTTACTGGCTAAAAAACCAATTAATCACTTTTCCATAACAACTAACAACACAAGGAAAAAAGGTCAAAAGGATTCGTGAAAGGACATCAGTCTTTTTATTCACAGTGTTTTCTTCTCTATTTTGGGAATCTGCATCTTTATTGGTGATGGTGATTTATTATGAAGATGCTTTCAGTATTTAGTTTTTTAAATGTCACAGTTCTCACCAGTACTGGAATACTGAGACACTCGAATACAAAATGAGAAAAAACAGGGATGTTGAATATAATGATGCAGACAGGGAATCCAGAAACTTCTAATGACAACAAAAACAGTAACAAATAAGTCCACAGTACTAGCACCTGTATGAGAATGAAGTGTTTAAGAATACAGAGGTGGTTTGAGAATTGATTTAAATTAGAAGTGCTGTGCGTAGATCATGGTGATGTTGTTTGAGTAAAAATCCCATCATCACCTAAGTTAATGGGACTCATCCTTTAAATATTTGTAAAAGACATTGTGTCAGTCCATTAAATCTAAAAGCTATGATGCTATAATTAACAGAATAAATGAAAACTTGACTTGTGTAGTGTGCTGATAGTGTAGTAATATAACAGTATCACCAAGTCAAAGCCACTACATCCTCTGAGCACTAGAAAATGTTTCCCAGTTATTTATTCAACCACTGTTGTGAAATATCATTGTCACTGATGAGGAAACCTGAAAGTTGTTGGATTTATCCTCTGGGAATCATGAATGTCTGCTTATCAAATAGACATGAAGATATATGAGTCTGGATCAAAGTTGCAAACGACCATATTCTTACAGCTGAAAGACCCGCTGTGTTGATGTAAAAATAAATAAATAAATTAAAATAAAAACAGCATATGCATTTTTAAGTAGCTGTCTTTCTGTATTATTTGATATCCTAAGTGTGTGTGGCGTTGTATTTGTTTTTTTAAAATATAACTCTTGCATGTTGGCCTCACATAACCCACAGTGAATTTGAAAAATTCAGTTTCCTTTTCCCAAATAAACATGCTTCATCCAGCATGAGTCATTTCTGCAGGCTATGTCTGACCATTGTTTGACATGAGCCTCTGCCCATGCTGACAAGTGTAAGAGAAAACAAAACAAAAAATTTCAACATTTTGGACTGACTCTGCATCAGTCTAAAGAGTTGTGACTGGGCCCTGTCTGTGGCCAAAACCTGTTCCAGCCTCTGGGGACTCCCTGGCAAAGGCAACAATGGGTCAGAGCCCCTCCTTTGTGCAGTTGCCCTCCTTAATCAAACTAGCCAGAGGAGTGATTGGATTTTAATACTGCTGGGCCTACCGTAATAGTGTGATGGACGGGGGACTGGTGAATTGGAGCAAGATGTCAGCCCTCAGAGGCCTCCATTAATGATATTGCTTCATTTCTTAAAGTGGCAGGACTGTCTTGGGACGAGGGGATCACAGCAGTTGGCATACAGAGCCCTCCCCTCCCTTTTTGTATACTCATCCGCCTTTTTTTCATTTTGTTCTCTTTATCTCTCACTGACTCAGGACCATTTGTGCTGCTCCCTGTGTGTCCTCAGTGCCGAGGACCATGTCTTAAGCTGGTCACAGTATGTGGGCGTTTCCAGGCTGCTGCTGCTGCTGCTGCTGTGGCACTGAGGAAAAGGTGGACCTAACGCCTGTTTTTTAGGAAAGATTTTGCATTGATATTTAAAAATATTTCCACATCCAACAGATGCAAATAGATGTATAGCACACATATAGAAAATTACGTATACTTGAGTGAGTGCATATATAGCAGTTCCTTATGTGTTTCTGACAAACTATGGCCTCCCTTGGATGAAAAGATCAACATAACCTTGAACTTAATTTCCCTCTTTCGTGAAAAGATGAGTCACTACATTTGAAGCTGACAGGAACAGTATTTCAGCGGCATTTAGATTTCATTTTCTGCTCTGAATGCTATAATTAAAGGTTATTTCTTTCCAAATTTTAACTCATGAGTCAAGAGGTTAATTGAGCTTTAGTCCTAAATCTAAAACACAAAGACTTCCTGAAAACATTCTTGAACTCCTGAACTGACACTGATATGACCCTCACGAACGCCAGTGTGTCTCCCTCAAACCTTTTGATGCTGTTTCTCATCTTAAGTGACTCACGCTTGCTGCCTCATTGTTTGCTTCCAGTGACACTTGTTTGTCCTTTTTGTTCGGCTAATGACAGTTTTCCTTCTCAAAGGGAGGTGGCAAGTACAGGTGAACCCTCATTGTGTTTTATAGCAAGTCATTGTAAAGCGGGGCGGCTCCAGCGTTTCTCTCTCCTCCTAATGGGTGTTGGTGTGTTGTTTTTGCAGTAGATTTATGTGTGGGTGGGGCGCTGTGATTTACAGAGATCTGACACTGTCTCAGCAGCGATACCAGAGAGGCTGATTGTGGCTCTCTGTGTGTGTTCCAGGTAAGCCTGAGGTCTGCTCACCATCCCTGCTCACGCACACAACATGCCCAGAAACTTTTGCATGCACGGATGAGAGCATGCATGCTTCAGTGCACACACATATGGCTTTTGTGGTGTAATGCAAGTTGCTACTGTTGCAATGTCTTTCCCAACAGATTCACCTAAAGTACCATAGAATATAAGAAAGAAACTTTGCTGCATGCAAAGTTCCCTCCTTTTGCAGTTTTAACTCATTTAAATCGAGTATAGAAAATTGCCCTTAAAAATAAAACATGTCGGTCAAAATAGGTCACAGCACATAAAGGGACAATTTTTTTTAAATTCAGCATTCTAAAATATCTCATCACACCTCAGGGATTTTAAATGTTTACAGGATAATATGTGGATATTTACTCATTGTGTCATTTTCCCGTAAAAGCAGCATTTGTTCTCCAGGATCAATAGTGCACAAGATGCAAGGTAATACACACAGATGTTGACACTATCCTTTCATCATCACTGTAACCTAAGAGTATAGATGATTAAATTCTTGTCACCAGATGTTAAATTGGCTATTACCCATCTAAGATAAATTGGTCCTTAAATTTCACATTTAACACCTTGCCAGAGGTGGAGAAAACGTGTAAATACAGAATAAGATGCATTGAATTTCATACTGAGGGCAATGCTTGTTTTTTTTGGCTGTTTCACATTAGAACAAATAAGACAAATAAAGACTTTTTTTATTTCATAGGAATCAATATTTTTTTAAAGGAGTAATTCATTTCTAGGTTTGCTTCCTATTTAGTTAGCCAGAATGCCAAAATAAGTAGACTTTGCTTCACATCTTTGTCATATTAAATTATTTACTTTTAATAAATCTACTGAGACCCTCAGTCAACTCATTGTTTCCAAACGTGTTCTCTTACCCCACCACACTGAGCTCCCTTTTGTCTGCTCTCTTTCTCTCTCTCTCTCTCTCTCTCTCTCTCTCTCTCTCTCTCTCTCTCTCTTTTAAAATAGAACAAAACGTCCAGATCTGTCTCTGCATTAAGTCAGTTTGTCAGAAAGCTTCCCTTGAGAGTTTTGGACTTGAAGTTCGTCCCGGCTGTTCCTCTGCTGGTGGCCCCCAAAGCTACACCAAGGTCACAGTGGAACTCAAGAGTCGAAACTTTCGCAGAAACTTCACAGAAATCGTGCACACGCCACTTTTACAAAATTTCGACTGTGTAGTAATGCTAATTGAACAGTATGAGCTCACTTTTTTTTCTTTTTGTTTTTCTATCCGTACGAAATTCAACCTTTCTAAAAGCAGAATATAAACTCTCTTGATGAGAAAATCAGAGAAGGTCAACATGAGGATGTTAGTTTAATAATAATAATAATAATAATTATAATAATAATAATAATAATAATAATAATAATAATAATAATAATAATAATAATAATAATAATAATAATAATAATAATTTGTGGTCTACCAATGGCAAGGCTGTTGGATTAAGTGGGTGGTTCACATAATATGACAGTTCTACATTTTTTTAAATTACTTATGCAAGTCAGATCGACACAAAGTACATTAATCTCTTTACTCTGTGTCCCATTTTTTTGTCTATGTGCCTAAATAGTTGGATAGCTTCACTTTAACCGCTGATTACCCAAAATTCATCAAAAGAAAAAAAAAAGAAAAGGAAAAACGAGTTCGGAGTGTCTTTATTTCTCTGTGTTATTATTTTAACTTTATCAGATGTAATATCAAATTTAGTAAACGGCAAACTGCTACGTTTGATGAACGCGAATGTGTATTATGAATGTGTTCGTGTTCAGTGCAGGATTATTATGGATTATTACTAAAAATTACCAAGCAAGAAAAAAGTAAGAAAGAAAGCAGCAATTTCATGAGGAAATGACTTCATGGGGCCTAAAGAACTCAAGATGAAATAGTCCCGCAGCAATACCTAGAAAACGTTAAAATTTAACTGCAATTAAGGATCATTAATAAGAATAAATAATAATCATAAAGTGATAAAGGTCCATAAATATCTGAGCCGTTCTATTAAATCATATAAAGTGCCATTTTGAATATTAGCTACAGTTGTTGTTTGGGAGGGGGAACGAATGCAAAAACGGATGTGGAAATCCAAAACGAGGCATTGTTGTTTCCTTGTGCATTTCTTGTTTTTCTCTAGAAAACAGAACAAAAACTTGTCGAAAAAAAATCAAATAAATAAATAAGTGATCCCCTAGTGAAAGATGCGCCTTGAGGAGGGCGGCACTGCTACTTCTCTCCTGATCTAATTACGCCCACCCCTCCACCAATTAGAGAATTACATCACACCTTTAAATGGACTCCTCCTCTTAATCATTAATGACATCGTGTCACTCCCTCCAACAGCATCTAGTTGCACTGTGGCAACATGACACGCGCAGACTCGTTATCAGCTCTGCTAGAAGTTAATCGGGTGTCGGTGGTTCTGGGTCAAAGTTGGGAGGTATAAATTTAACAGGGTATCTGTCATAGCTCTAATCCAACGAACCGGGTTACAACAAAGCCTATACAATGTCTCCATTAAAATTAAGTCTGTATGGAAAAGAGTGAGAGCTGCAGATAAAGTAGCCTTAGGTGCGTGTGTTAGTGCGTCTACTGAGTAGGGATCAGCGGTGTTTATTTTGGTTCTTATTTAACACACTGGGAGGAAACGCCCACTGATAGACGTGATAGAAGATCGTACTCCCAGCAGCTGGGCTACTTAAGCTCATTGTATAGATGTCAGAGGGTCTGATCTCTGATCTGTATTGGCAGCGCGGGATCGCATAAGAACTGAAAACCTAAGATGGAAAATAAACTTCACACCTGAGTCAAATGATTTTTGTCGAGTGTAATTCAGTGAAAGTTCTCTCTTTTTCAGTTACATTTGAAGCATGTCCGGATTTTAAAACAGACTTGAAGTGCATCTAAGCAAAAAAAGGAATTATTTTTCACTTTAAGCAGAATCGATGATGTAGCTCCACAAATAAAGCCTGAGCTTGTGTTATTTTAACAAATGTGGCTCGATTTGATTTTATTTATTTTTTTAAATTATTGTTTCAAAATAATAATAGAAATGGCATAGTTTAGTCTTTTTCATGAGTGAGTTATTAACAGTGTCCATACATTATAGGGAAACATCCCTTAATGATTTTCTGGGAGGGAGAGTTAATAGGCCTCGCATTCTTGCCTGTAAACGCCATTGTTATTCCTCGCTTATCTATGTTATCTTAATCAGCTCGCATTGTTTGCCTATCTTATTTGAAATAGCTCGATTACAAATCTATTATCTGCCCTTTGTCATTCAGCTTCACAATTAAGACACTGACAGAGCACGAAAAACAAAAACTGCAAACATTTGTTTTGGTGAAAAGGCGCCCGGTGTAAATACAGACTGCGAAAAAGAAATCACTATATTGGGTCTAAAAGAAAGGAAACGATGCTCAAAAATGTTTCAATTTATTTCCGATAGAAATCGATTAAGAGAATTATCCGAAACCATTAAGTCTGTTGTTGGCACTGAAGACGCTTTTCACTCTTGTATCTTCCCTTTTGTTTTAGATTCCACAGAACCAAAAGTGCATTGAGTGAGAAATTCTTTAGAGCAAATGTAATAGACTAAATACCTAAAAAAAAAAATTAAGTGAGTAAATTCCTACGTACATCTTAAAATGCTTTATCCACAGATTTCACATAAATGATGACTTTGGTTTGTGTGTGGTTTGTTACACAGTGCAAGATATGCCAGTCCATTTAGTCTGAGCTGTCATCTCGGCTGACCCGAGTGCAATAACGCAATTTAGTAAAGGAAAATAAACCGAAGAGGAGAAGTGACCCTTTACGAGCTGCTCTCAGTTCCCCTCAGTTACGAGGGGCTTTGCTGAGGGTTTGAGTGTGTCAAAGGTGGGGGGTGTTTAGTTTGTTGTGGCTTCAGTCAGTGTATCGTTTGCAGGTGATGCCAGGACTAGATAAGAGGTCGCCGATCCCTGCGCGCTGTCTAGACCGGCTTGTGACTCAACTAGAGTAACTGGACTGAGCAGAATTTACAGCAGATTTTTGCCCCCGAGATAGTAAATGACCACTGGCCGATTCCTGCCATATAACCGAAGGGGAATACACCGCAAGATGGAGGGGGGTGATAAGACCACAGAGCCAGCTTCACTTAGGTTGAACAGGACAAACAACATATTCAGCGTAGCAGAAATGAATGCTTTTAAAAAACGAAACACGCCTAGAATGAAATTTGTAGGTAATTTGTTGCTGTTTTTTTTTTAATCAGAAATTACACGCTGCCAGGAAGAGTGAAAATCTGTTCCCTGTATTTGGGACTGGACAGTGAATTTATTTTTTATCACAATAAAAGCGCCCGAAAATCTTAATTAGGTCCATAAAGTGGCAGATGGGCAGTAGTTACTAATTTTAAAGCGTTTTTTTAAATATATTAAATTGCATTGCTTTTTAAATGCACATGTGAAATAATAATGCGCCTGTACAATGACTGGTCACGAAGACACTTTATGTATTCAGTGTTTTTATTTTTTCTCAGTTAATAATCCCTTAGCGAATCGCTTTCCTAACAATAAATAATATAACAATAATTTACTTTTTGTTCGAGAAGCTCAAACAACCTGTATCTTGCCCTTAAGATAAAATATTTTACAACACGAATACTTTGCAGATTATCATGCTCTGACCTTAAGACAAAAAGTCAACTGGACTCGACAACGAAATGAATGTATCAAAATTCTCATGTTGAAAAAAATCAAGACACATTATGATCACATTACATTGCAAGATGTCCATCTGGATCACCGTGGAAATGTTTCCAATTTGTTTCTGAGGGTTGGTTTGTTGTAATATATCCATCGGGAGGTATTCTGTACATCTTCGTTCTCCGTATCAAGTCATGCAACGATTGTTCTGCTTAGTTTTTTGTCAATGAAAACTCCGGGGAAAAAAAGAAAGAAAAAAGAAAAAGAAAAGTCGGAGTCAATTGGTGCTCTCTAGGTTCCGACTTCTGTGTGTCAGGAAAAAAAATGCTCTCTCCACTGAAAATTCGGGCGATGTGATGAGTTGGTCACATGCAAGGGACCGGGATCATGCTGCAACTGTCCTTGCAGGAGGGATGACCATTAGGTCTGGAGGGCCCCGTTTCACGTCTCCACCGGGCTGGGTACCATACTGTTCGGGGTGTCCGGTAACTGAGAAGACAAAGAAGTCACGTCGCTGCCCGAGGAGTTCCCGAGAGATCCCGATTCAGAGAAAGACACCTGAGAGCAGAAAGTAACGTACCAGAATACTGGCTTTAGTACTTTTTTTTTTTTGTTTTAGTTTTGTTTTGTTTTTTGCAAGTGTGAAAGTCCAGCTTTACTTTTGCAAAGGACACGACGCACACGTGGCCCAATATAATTACTTTGCATGTGAGTGCGTGCATGTGTTGCATATCTGTATTTGACCGCATGCTACAGAATTTACTGGCTATTGTTTTCGTGCACATGCAGTGCACCAGCAGCCTATGTATGTATAAATCATGTCACATTCAGTCTGTCCTGAACACACACACCAGTTGTTGAAAAGCTGGCTGATCCAGGTCGCTCTGCAGGGCGAATTCACTCAAAGCTTTCCACGGAGGCTGGTAGGTCTGAACCTCCACTGGGTTTCCCTGCACGTTCCCCTCGTGTCGAATTGGACTCCCAGCCACAAGTGGCGTCCCCGTGAGGCCCTGCAGGCTCTGAGAATATTTTACAAAAACACACAGAATAAGAACGATGTGTCTCTTTTCTGCAAGGAAGAATTTGTCAACAACTGTGGTGTCCAGAGAACTTCTGTTTATCCTTCTGACCCCTATAAACCCTGCACATGCTCATCTTCATGGACCACTTGTGATGAGTGCAATATTTGTGGGAGGAAAATAAATAATAATAAATAATAAATAAAGGACGGGGTTTTTATTTAAGTTTTTTTAGGGGCGAAAGAAAGACTGAAAAACTGATCTAATACAGAGAAAGCTTGTATACAGAGAACCCTTTTTATCTTTTATGGCAGGCAGCTGAAGTCAAAGTAGATGCTTTATTATTCACTGACATAAAGTTTGAATACTGCATAGCACTGCAGGGTTGCACTGGGCCTCACTCTAAGTAAAGGTAAGTCGAATCACAAGTTTACAAAAGGTTAAACGCAAAGGATTAGCTTCTACTAATGGAAAAATAAAAATTCACAAAGCAAACAAAAAGAAAAAAAAAGCACAAACTATCAGGTTATTTTCGTGGGAGTTGCATCTGTTTGCAACTTTGCAGGAGAACTTGCATGCCACAAAGATGTATGGCAGCATCAAACAAATAACCGAGTTCACATTCAGGTCAAGGCTTTAAATGAAAGAACGATTGAAGATAGTAATTAAGCGGTCAAACTTACGAAGATGCTTACAGTCTTATCGCTCTGCTGCTGCTGCTGGAGCTGCTTCATGAGGATAGATTTCTTTTTGTCTTTGCAGCGCTTGTTCTGGAACCAGACCCGGATCACCCTTGGGCTCAGGCCAGTCATTTCCACCAGCTGCTCCTTCATCAGCGCGTCCGGCCTCGGGTTGGCGTTGTAGCAGGTCCGCAACGTGTGGAGCTGTTTCTCGTTCAGCACCGTCCTGACCCGCGTTGTCTTCTCCGACTGCTTGTGGACGTGGTTCCGATGCGGAGCCTGCCGCACCGTTACAGGATCTGCTGAGGACGGAGAAAGGGTCTGTCAGTGACTGTGACACACTAAGAAGGTCTTGTACAGGAAACATTAATGTTTTGATACAATTACTCTGCAGCCCATTCATCTCAATCTGTGCACTTTTGCCTTCTAAATCACTTTAGATGGATTTGCATTATGCAGGAAAAACCAGCCATATTCATCAGCCTGACGTGAATTAAAGAGAAGAAGAAAACCTCTGCAACGTTTTTAAACCACGTTCCAGTAAACTGCTGTTTAAATCAATCTTGCCAGAAATGCCCGCTGCTTTAATTTTTTTATCTGAAGATAAGAAAAACAATTATGATTTCTACATTCTCTCGCAGTGTGATAACATTGCGCACAATAAGCGTAAAAATCGATTTGTTACAATTAATAACTGTTTTTCAAGGCTGCACTTTCCGGCTGAATTCACGTCGTGAATCGCTGTCGCCATAAAAGGGAACATTTTTATTAAATGTGAAAAAGGAGCAGCGATGTCACAGCTAGAGACCTGTGTTTTACTGACGTGTACAAACCTGTTCTGTTTTACTAATCAGGAAGTTGTGAGCATAATTCTCACGTTTACTTTATTTTCTTTCTGTGGTCAAACGCCCTCAGGATCTCTGCGAACACACGCACACACACGCACACACTGTCACAGTCGACTCAAATACCAGATTATTCAGATAATGGCAACAGAGCAGGTTACTCCTAACGAGATCAATTATGAAATTAGCCCTAAGAAAGGTCGCAGCACACAGCTGACACACACACGCACACAAACACACACACACAGTCCAATCACAACAAATTACTTGCATGCTGAGGAGCGGAAGAAGTTTTAAATAATAATAAGAAGAATAAACCTTGACCATTTTACAAGGATTTTATTCATAATTTGTACATAAACATATAATTTACAAGTTTTTATAAAATAGCGTTTTTAGGACATAGTTTCAATAAATGCACAGGGTCAATAATAATAATAATAATAATAATAATAATAATAATAATAATAATAATAATAATAATAATAACCGACCTGCCAGGTGCAGCGGTCTGTTGGAGTGGATGTGTCCGGGACTGACGGGGCTTCCTGCGGAGCTCCTCTCCAGCAGCAGGCTGTGGTCCGCCCGGCACAGCAGCTCCTCTTCCCGGAGAGAAAACTCGTCTCCCGGCAGCAGTTGCCTGCTGCACACGGAGCACCGAAAACACTCGATGTGGTACACGTTATCCCGAGCTCTCATCACCAAATCGCTGCTGCTGAACCCCAGGTTGCATTTTGCGCATTTAATTCCAAACAACCTGGCAAGAATAGATTCATTGAATAGCATTAAAAATCTGCGGGAAATGTAAATAACAACACACACACACACAAACTTTGGGGTGTTCAGTCAAAGATGTAAGTTTTAGCTCTTTTAAGTATTTAAGGCATCATATCATATATTTTCATTGATAACATGTTAAAGCAGTGTGTAGGCCTAGATATGTTTTTCGTTAATGCAAAATTTTATAATAAATTGCGCAGTTAGGATGTATGTTACAGAGGTTTTCTTGTGATTTAGATTTTATTTTGTGTCCACAGTTCACTCACTTTTTTCATAATAGAAATTGTAATCAATAGCCTAAATACATCCAACATTAAATTTATACCGACTAATATCACTCGATAATTAAGGTTTGTTTTTTTTAATCCTACCTTACATAATCTCTTTTGCAGTAGGTTTTGCCGTCCCGGACGAAACAAGTACAGGTCTCATCCAAGTACTGGCTGCACTCCGCACACTTTAGACAGGCTGCGTGCCACTCCAGATCGGGAGAGACTCTCAGTATGTACTGGTCATGGATCTGACTTCCACATCCTACACACATCGCGAATCCTGGCTTCTCTGCAAAGAGTCCACAGACTGAAAATGCATCCGAAAGAAACACGACAAACAGCTGCACCATTTATTCCTATAATGTTTCACTGTGGGGGGTTTTTAAAGTAACTTCTCTGTTTTGCAGACTTGACAACACTTGCTGTTATGTAACAGCTGGGGACTTTAGCCAGTACTCAAAAAGCAAAATACGGAATTGTTTCGTTTATCACAATCTCACCTGAAACACACAGCCACACAAATTACTTTAGTATTACTGAGAAAATAAGTGAAATAATCGGCGCACTGCCCAATATATCATGTAGCCACAGCGACGAAAACAAAATCTGCCACTTAAAACTTGACCGAACAGCTTGGCTTACTTACTTTTGGAATGATCCCCCATATCACCCAAGAAAGAAGAGCTGAAAATAATATCCACCATACAGGACGGGTAGAGGGGATTGTAGACGAGGAAAAGATGTAAGAAGATGAACTGCCCCTTCGCCTGCCTCCCTGATAACTTGTGTCTCTCCGGACTGGAGGGGGGCCGAAGAGGCTGCAGGGTCCCACGCGCTGTTCTTCTGACGTCATTACGTCAACATCGGACTCTCCAATCGCTCCACCGCACCTCGCCTCCATTCTGGCAAATAATAAATAAATCTCGTTGATGTGTATGACTGACAAAAGCTTCGGAGTACAGATGTTCATATTTTGTTTTTGTTTTTTAACAAAGATAAAATAAAACCGTATAAAGGCAACGAATCATTTTGACTCGTGTTGGTAAGATAAAAATATGTTCATTATCAAAATCCTGTTGAATCATTTACCAATAAAATAAAATAAAAACATCTAAATGATCCTTATGTTTTTACTAAAACTACTCTTAAGATTAAAATCCTTCTTTACTCAATGAAATGAGCCTAATTATTAAATATGATATTATTTAGAGCACCTTAGGAATTACTCGTCAGTGTTCAGCTCGGTTCAGCTGTACTGCATAGATTCAAAAGGTGCAACATTTCCATATTGCTTCCAATGAATTATTGATTAATCAAATAAACTATCTTAAACATCAGATAGAGCAAACTAAATCTGCAAAATATGTTGCTGCTTTCTTCCATATCACATTTGCAAGCCTGGAAGAAAAGTTCGTGCATATTACCGCCCATATCTTCTTTTAAGTGTCTTTGAACCCAAAATAAGACATTAGTTCAGTTATAAGTACTTTTATAAATAAATTCAGTGATTCTGAGCACAGTCAAAGTCTTCTGCTCTGTTCGGTCTGCTCATCTATGAGAACAAGGCCACCTACTGGAGGAAAACCAGAACTGCGTATGTTAAAGGGCAGAGATGAGCGTGGGGCTAAGCATAGCAATTAGGACTGGCATCAAATAAATCAGTTAGTCAATCTACAAGAAAACTAAAGCTAACTAAAGAGAACTACAGATCTATGAATTTCCACAGGTCTACTTTAATTAATCCTACAATTAAAGTTAACTGGTCTTTGTGAGTAGATGGAAACAACTAATGAAAGCATTCTCAACAGTCCGAGATGTTGATTTTTACATGTAAGGTCACTTTTCCCAGTTTAATTATATTAAAAGGATCTCTGCATGGGAAAATGAAAATTGTAGGCTCAGCAATTGCATTCGCAACCATTGTGACAGTCATTCCCACACTCTGTCAGGGTCAAGTCCATATGCAAAAATTTGATAAGAAATAAATATTGAAATAATTGCAAAACACTCAATTTTTTCTCTCTCTCCCTCTCTCTCTTTGTCTTTTTCTATATGCTCCATAGAATTAGTTAAACCAAACAATTAGAAGCGTTTTGTTCTCGATTTGGACGTCTGAGTTTCTCTTTAGGCAAAAAATAATCGTTGAATGTTATCTTGTGATGTTTCTGTTGATATTTTTGTTTCTCTTTGTCCGTTTATTTTCAACTCTAGATATTTTTTTGCATCTTCCTCCTCTATATTCTCTCTTGTTTGCACGGGTTTAACAAGCACAACAACTGACAGAAGGGCTTCCAAATAGGTGTTGTTAATATCCTTCAACTCTGGTTGAAGGGTAAAAAATGTGTCTAAAGTTCTGTAAAGAGTTACAGCAGATTCTTTGAGATTTTAACTCATAAAAAGCTAATCAAAGTGCATTTCTGCCAGTGGTGCCATCAGCGGGGTGTGAAGAGGGCTGTCATGCCTAATCACCAGCAGAGCACAGGTAATCCAGTTTTTACCACTCAAAATGACCAAAATTAGCAGAAGTAGCTGATTTATAAAGTGTAGCTTTGAGAAATACATGTAGCTTTTGATGGTGTTTAGTTTTCTAGAGAGAATTGAATTTTATTAAATGAAATCTACATTTATAAGTAAAAACGCTAATGGTAAAAAAAATTGTGATTTTTTTTTACCATTAGCATACATATAATTATGTATGCTAATGGTCAATATCTCTCTGCTGTTCTGCTTTAGAAAAATGAAATCCACTTTCTTGAGTACGTTAAGTCACATGTAAGTCACTTCCTATTATACAGTCTATGTGCAATGCCTAATATTAAACATTGTATCTTTTACTTAATATCAACAAGAAACATGGTTAGTTGTTTAGCTCCAAACAGAATTTTTTTTTTTTTAAAAAAAGCACTTTTTTCTTGTTTACTTTACTTTCGCTTTTATTTTGCCTTAATATTGCAAGTAATAAGAATGCACACAACGAATCATACAATAACGTCATATCTGGTAAACCCAGGCTCACTCTATAGCGTATTCTCTTTTATAATATTATAATATTGATACATTTATATAGTGAAGTGCTTGGATAGACATGAAAGAGCCAGATGTCCAGATATATATTTTATTATGCATATTGGATTTTTCATCGCAATGTTCTCGTGCATATAAAATGTCTTTCTTTTAGATCAGTGACCTAATTTTGTAACCTGTGATTGTTCAATAGAACTGTCAGCTTGCAGATCTAATGGTATTTCAATTGAATTAGGTTGCATTAGACTACATCATAGGTATTCCAATTCAACTCATATTGATCTTTATTTCTAGACTAGGCTTTAGACTGTTTAGTATTAAAACAATATGTTGTGTGTGACTGATTCAATATGTCTGATTCACCAGCATCAGTCACTTTAGGTTGCATTAAATATAAAATATATTTCAGAAAGCAGTATGATATTCAAGCCACTGTTTTTACCATTTCAGAAGGGGTTTAAATAATAAAGAAAGTTGTTGCTGATATTTTTGAAACCAGACAGAATGGTGTATGCTTTCACATGACCTTTTCGCCCAACCTTAAGTGGGCTCATTATAACCATTACTTTAACTTTCATGGGCTCAGTCATGGTCACTGAAGATCTTTGATGGCTTTGTAAGCCTAAAATGTTATGGTTCTCTTTACAGCCAAGAACTTCATTTTTAATCCTCCCCCGAGTGTCTACTCACCTGGCTGTTGAACTATTTCAGATCTAATTGAGTTCAAATCTCAAGAAACGTTTGTCAAGGCCATGTATCCCAATCAGGTTTGTGCTAGGCTAAAAGTTAAGTACTATAAATAAAATGAAGGAAATTTATGTCTCTGTCATTGCTACCTTTCCTCCTGAGGAAGAATTATAAAGCGATATCATGGAAATATATCATAATATTAATAAAGGCCTGGTCGATTCTGTAGAAACATCCATTACGTTTGGTGCTCTTAATCATTCAACGTTTTTTTGGGCAGTGTTTTAGCCAGAATGTGTAGTCTAAAGAATAAAACTCTGAATAAGAAGTGTCAGGTACCGTCACTGTTTGGCTAATACTGTGGGGTCAAGTGTTACGTGTGTTTTATTTATATATTCAGTCTGCAGTGTCAGGAAATATCACACACAGCAACATTGTTTGTGACCTGTTACTGACTAGATCTGGCCCAGCCAACCTAGTTGTCACTCTGGAATAAAAGCCTCCCAGAAGAATCTCTAATCACTGTTTGATGGGGCCCATTAACCTCATGAAATATATATGTGTGACTGAACTCATCCACTTAAACTTTGGCAAGAGCCAAATGTTCTTGTTTGGAATTCAGTTGGGCATTCCCGCTCCGCATTACTAAACTTTTCACAGTGACTCGTTTGCTCTTGAATGCTTTGGGTTCGATGGCACTTTGCCTCCATTGTCAGACCTATAAGTTATTTACAACGTCCATCCGTTCAAACCCTCCACAAGCTGGATTCAGTTGACATTGTGCCAATTTGTATTTTCTATCTTTTTTTTCTTTCATATTGACACACATTGTTATAATTAAAAAGATATGTGTCATTTTTCCAAAAGCATTTTTCATTTTGGACATGTTGGACTTGTTCATGAAAAGTTAGAACAACTGAGGACATGTTTTTTTGTTTATTCATCATGTCTGTCGTATTTGCCAGGCCACAGTGTGTACATGTGTGATTTGCTCATGAATTGCCTGTCATAGCTATTTTAAATGAAGCATACGGTAAGTATGTAGCTTGGTATGTATTCAAAAAGTAAATGCAGTTTTAATATACACAGTCTCAGAGGGAAAAAAAATCTCACACCTCAAGTCAGTTTACATTTATATTTTCACATTAATTAAGGGGCTGAACAGCAGAGATAACATCATACTACTGTGTGACCTGGTTGATGAACTGAATTTTCGATGTTATGCTAATTTTTTTGTATATGCAAATGTGAGGTTTTGTGATGTGTGTGCATTCCTTTGTGTATGGCTGTGTGTGTCTTTTTCGCTGCATGTGTGTTGTGACATAACTGCTGTCTTTCTCCCCAGTGATGTGCAGATTTGCCATATGCCGAAAATTGTAATGGACACACTGTTTATCTGTCTCAAACCAGTGACTCAATGCATTTTTTATGCAGTGTCATTTTAATTTCTTTTATAAAAACCAAACACAGAAATCCTGAACAGGAATATTTTTAATAATCATTTAAAATTCACTTTTAATTGAAGATTACTTTTATCTAATTTAAATACACCAGTTTATTCAAATAAAAATATACATAACTAATACATAATAACCAAGGCTTCTACATTTTACCCCTGCATAAGATTTTTTGAAATGCTCATTGAAATATTTCCGCTAAAAAAATTCATTCAAACATCCAGATTCTAAGATCTGATCAAAATCTTCTGAAGTCATTGTTATTATTTCAATACATAACATTGTTTTATTGTTGTGTGTTTTTCAGTGTTATAGGTCCTCAAAAATGCCTGTGCAAGAAAAAAAAAAGAGCACAAAAACACTTCCTTTATGCAAGTGAGGTCCTTCTGAGAGGGTAACCATGTTGCAGATTTATAATTCATCATTCTTCAGAGTTAATGCAGTATTCACGTGATAATTAGTATTAATTTTTGATTGGTGCCTCAGGGCAGCTCTGCATTGTTGGACTGAAAAACCTGCACCATTATTACCTTATTAGTGTAACTGTCAGCCGCCTGTTTTATTTTACAAATGCACATCTTGTATTTTTCTTATCAGCTGCTCTCATCAGCACAGAGCAGGCATCTTGTTATCGCTTATCAGTGATTTTACCAACAGGATGTCACTTAAATGAGCAAAGAAATATCTTTGTTCGGACCAGTCAAAACAAGACCATCAGTTAGTGTGAGGGCCCCACCACAATGAATCATATCATGTATGTACTTCTAATGTCCAGTTTTATGTTTATGTTTTACCATTAACAAATTCATTTTACTGATTGTTTATTGATTAAGTAATTTTATTAAGTTTACTGTAGCATTATATCTGCATTTTGTCTAGTTTTAGTACAGATGGATTCATAAGGTTTTTGGACAATAAAATGTTTTTTATTTTTTGCCTCTGTACACCATCACAATAGATTTTAGATCAATGTGCAACTG
Organism: Neolamprologus multifasciatus; assembly: GCF_963576455.1. Lineage (NCBI taxonomy): Eukaryota > Metazoa > Chordata > Actinopteri > Cichliformes > Cichlidae > Neolamprologus > Neolamprologus multifasciatus. Next base: position 27,531,825 of record NC_140439.1, on the reverse strand, counting down.
AAATGCAGTCTTTCAGCTTTAATTCGAGGTTTTTCGGCTCTTAATTTGGTCTTCAGTAAATGAAAAGGATGAAACACATTCTTTGTTGGGGCTGAAATCAGGTGGCCAATTTAGACTGTGAACATTTGCAGCCTCTAATCGAATCTGAGTGCTGTACTCTTCAGAATAAATGGTACTTCTATCATTATCACTTCTATCAGTAGTCACATCATCTGTTTAATAATACTGGCGTGGTTCCACTACATGCCGATGCGTCCACCATGTTCTGATCACAAGCTGTTTCTCTCTTTCTCCATGCTTTTCTCTTGTTGTAAACACTTTGTATGTTTTAATTTGTAAAGTGCTGTCTTGATTGTAGACTTTGACCATGATATACCTGCTGTCTGACTGTGTGTTTGACTTGGTTAGATGTTGTGAACTTGTTGTTCTTCACTATGTTTAGTTGTCGGGCTTTTTGGTGTAGCTGAGCTGGCCGGCACATTCGTTCTTTTTAAGAATGTTGATTCATTTTCTTTTTTTATTTCTCTGATGGGTTTATTTTGGTCTTTGGCTCTCATATTGAGAGTTCCAGTGAAAAGCAGCCACACTTGGAATCAACGTCACATCTTCTATCTGCTTCTATTGTCATGAAATAACAAGTTAACAGCTATAAAGCTGAAATTCTGCACTCTTAAATTTACAAAAATTGGCAAATTGTCCAAACATTTATGGACCTAACTGAAATGAGTTTTGGAGTGGTGGTAGAAAGTAAGTAGTTTTTATTGTGATCTCCATATGTTTTTTTTTTTTTTTTTTTACCACACTCACACTGTGATTGGGGCTTTGAAATAGACATTTTTCTATTTTTTTTCCTAACAAAAAAAGAGAGAAATGAATCATGAATTTTCGCCCATTTAAGACAACTCATTATGTCTGAATGTTGAGTGTGTCCAAGCTTTAGTCAGTTGCTCTAGTCTGCTTACAGACCAGCTGATAATCTTAGCTGTGTCAGGATTTCCCGGTTTTGTAAAGCACTCATGTCCTTACACCTGAGGGGAGCTTTTCTGTGTGAAGGAAGAGGTTTCAGCATCACTTTGGGGTATTTTATTAACAGGACAGCAGGTGCAAGATTCCCTGACCTGCTGCCTCCACCAGCTGTGTGAGTGTGTGTGTGTGCACATGGTGTGTGTGGGAGAGTGCGTGTATGTTTATGAGCATGGTGAAACTAAATGGCAGACAGCCAGAGCTCTGGGAAAACTGACTGACCCGGCAAAACTACTGGTGACTCTGGTGAACCAAAAACCTGCCAACTGCTGCCTCAGTCATTTTTTCTCCTGAAAAAGCTGTTTGTTTCCAGTTGGATACTGAAGGCAAAGGGTCTGCTTTTCTGGGGGCTTTTTTTTTTGTTTGTTTTTTTCTCAAGTGAAAAAAGGCCCTCTAGATTGACAGCGCCTTTCATACTGTATTATCCGGCCTGGCTTTTAACTCCAGGAGAACTGTGTTCACAAATTGATGCTCTGCTCCTCTGGGGCTGTAGCTGAAACATTAAATTGTACTAAAATATTCATATGTGAGTGCATTTAGCTGAGAGCAATTGATGTGCGACTCCCCAGAGGCCAGATGGAAATGCTGCAGGGCCCCAGCACGCGCTGGCAGACACCCTGAGCTCTAGTCAGGACAGTGATTGTGATTTAGCTGAGGCTACAAAGTAAGGCCAAATTAAAGGCTACTGAAGTCAGGATGTCAGTGACTGCACTAGTGTCCAGAGATACAGCAAAATATCGAGTCACTTATGCGCAGTTGAAAAATTAAAGACTATCTAGACTTTTGAGGCAAGCAAAATCATTAAGAAAAAAACAACTGAATGATTTATTGGTGAATTACTTTTTTACTCATTCTGAACAAATAAGTAATTAGTACAAAAATGAAAGATCAGGTCAATCTGATAGAAACCCTGCTTCTTGTTCTGAAACATTTTAAGGAGAGAGTAGAATTTATTTTTATTTTTTGAATTTTTAGTTGATCTTCTGTACACTGAGTGTAATTTGCATGTTATTTTAACCCATATTTGTACCTACAGTATTATTATTACATATTCATATTGTAGGAAACACAGTATAGGCTTTGCAGTTGACAAAACTCGTGTTTTTTATTCATTTTATAAAGTTTGCAGTTTGCAGTTAACATTTTCACTGATTGTGCTCACATCTCCTAAAACCATGTGTGTAAATGTGTGTTTAGACTGATTGTGCATTTGTTGCAAAAGTAGAATGCTGAATATGTAAATGTACTTCAACAGGATTTTTAAAAATATGTTAAGGGCAGAAAAACCATTTCCCAAAAGTTTTCCTTTAAAAATGTTTGTTAATTTATTCTTTATGTATCCAGTCAAGCATAGCTGTCTTCTTACATGCTGGATTGCTGAATACATTTAGATGTTCAGTATTTTATTGAGGTTCTTGGAGCACAAGCTGATGTTCCTTATCCCAAAGGGCTAAGTGAGTAGCGCCCCCATGATTTTCACATGATAGTGTACAACTTCTTTTGATTACGTTAACATATGAAGGAGCAATGCACAATATTTTGTTGCTTTGTTGGCGGGGGTTTTTTTTTTTCGAAAATGAGTGAAAAAAAAGCCAAAGAATTTTACTAATTTTACAACATTTGTAAAGTTTACAAAAATATTACAAAAACTTTGCAAAATCAGACTCAGTCAAACGTAGTTTCTGACTTTATTTATCTTCATACTTTACTACAAACAGGTTTAATAATTGATATTATTCCTCCAGAGAACTGAAGTGATTGAGCTTAGTCACTCACAGGGTCTTGTTTCGAGTTCACTTTTTTTCTGCTGTTGACCCACTTTTACCCAAAGAAGCAAAGGAAGAATCTGAGGGGAGGGTACCACAAGAAACTGTTTTATGTAAATGCAGAGAAAAAAAAATCTTCTGTAGCCATGACAACAGTCTCCCAAGTGGATTTTTTCCACCAGGCAAACCTCTGGATCCTGTGCACTTAAGAAGTATGTTTCAAAAAGAAAACCTGAGAAGCTTTTTAAAGAATGATTTATAATTTATTTGTATTTTTCTCCTGCATCAGAGCCTCTTGAAGGAGTGTCCTGTGTGAGACGTGTTCTCAATCTGTCAGGCCACAGCAGCTGTGTTCCCCACATCTATTTGTTCTCAATGAGCTTTACTCTATTTAATGTATACCCAGCTGTTCTGTGTCACAGGGCCTATTCAAAATCTCTTACATGCACTTTATAAAAAGTCACATTGACAAGCAAGAGCTCTTTGGAGTTGCATCAGTAAGGTCCCTCGAAAGAACACTTTTTTTCTGTATACCTGTTGGTTTTAATGGTGTAAACATTGTTCATATTCCAGTTCATTTTACATCACAGTCAGTGCTCCAGAGGTACACATCTTCTAAATGGCAGACTAACGCTTTTTAAACATAACTGCAATTAATTTGAGCCTTTATAAGAACCTATTTTTAACTTTTTTGTTATAAAGCAGGCAGCACATGGCAGGATTCCCTGCTCTTGCATCACCACCAACAAACCCCGTTTTAGTCAAGTGCACTGTTAGATGCTGGTAACTAGGATGTAAAAAAAAAAGTAAGAAGGCAGAAGAAGTAAAAAAAAAAAAGAAAAAATAAATGTGTCTGTAGAGAAATACTGTACAAATTATAAATAAAGATTGATGACAAGATTCTCCAGAAGTTAAGCCAAAAATTTCAGACATCCCTGTGGCTCAGTGTAGGTTATAAAACCTAAATCCTTATTTAATACTATGAAGTTTGATTTGTTTTTAAGTAAGCTAAGCTTGAATGATAACTTCATTAGTACGCTAAAGTTTAACCATAGATAAGAACACAACCAGTCCAGATTATTTTAGATTTCATGTGAACTACCAGTTATTATTATTATTATTACTTATCTCAAAAGATTTATTTTAACCCAAATTTTACAGTGAACATAGAGCAAGCATACCTCAAGAATCCGCAACAGTCCAGAATAAGATTCAGCCCAATTTCCGTCATATTTTGGATTTACTTTGCTTCGCTGTCCTTCTGAAGTCATAAACACTGACATTATTGACCTTTAAAATGAATGCAAATACCTTGATAACTAACAGTTGCTTTAAAACTTTAAGAAACTGTGTTGCCTAGCAAATATCTAATACGGAGTCAGTTTTTGTCTAAAGACTGTAGTAACTCTTTAAGGTCTTTACCTATTAAATGTTCAGCAGGATGTTCACAATGTCTACAATACATACCTAAATGAACTGAGCTGCTCCCATGTGATTGGCTGATGTGATCATGCACTTCCAGTGTTGGGGAGTAACGGAATACATGTACCGCCGTTAGGTATTTAAAATACAAAATATGAGTAACTGTATTCCGTTACAGGTACCGTTTAAAAAGGTGGTATTTAGAATACAGTTACTTTGTTGAAATAAATGGATTACACTGCGGTACTTTCCTGTTTCATATTGTGGCGGGTCAGGACTGTTTGGGTTTTGTTTGACAGCTGTTCTGTAGTTCCAGGCGGCAGCGTTGCGGTTGCCATGGTTACAGGGTGGCTCTCGCTCTGCGTGTTTCCTGGGTGAGAGAGCGCCTTTTTGTTGTTGTTGTGCTAAGCTAATAGGCAGAATGCAGAATGTAGCTTCATGGGCAGTGTAGTCCGTGCTGCAGTGAGAATGGACCGCCATACACGTTATGTGTCTGTGAGTGCGAGGAGGGAGAAAAAGGAGAGCGGAAAAGTAGAGTTGTCATCGAGCAAAAACAGGAGCTGGAAGCATGTAAATATAATAATAACCACTGCAGCCAAGAAGAGTGCCTGACGAGCCCAGTTGTAAGTAAGCTATTAAAACTCGACTGTATGCCGTGTTCATGTTTTCCTCCGAAACAATAAGTTCCGTTGGAGCAGCCTTTCAACGCCTCTCTCTGTCTCTCGCTAGCAAAGTTGACCCAGACAAGTAAAGCCAGTTTTTGGCGAGCCCGACACTGAACCGTATTAGTCAGAGGTCCCTTTACTACAGTTCTGACCTTCAGTAATAGTAATAAATCACAGCAATAGTACATTCATGTAGTTGTAAAATGCATGATAATATGTTAAGTAATCCAAAGTATTCAGAATACGTTACTCTTATTGAGTAACGTAACGGAATACGTTACAGAATACATTTTGAGGCATACATTCTGTATTCTGTAATGGAATACATTTTAAAAGTAACCTTCCCAACACTGTGCACTTCATACTCTGATCATGGTAGAAGCAGGATGACAAAGACACCTTAAGTTAGACATTATTAAAAAAGATATATTCTTCTACAAAGTACGCTCTTTTTGTTGTATAGCAGCTTTCTTTTAGCTAAAGATACATTAGCTAATAAAATAGTAATAAAGCTGTTTTTTGATTTTCTAAAACAAATAGCTTATCTTTTCCACAATGACTTTCAAACTTTCAGAGGTGGAGTCCTTTTGATCAAGGGTCCACAGATAATTCCATTAATACACATGAAAATCTGCAGTGACTGTTCAAAGTTCTTGGTCTATCATTTATAGAATTTGTTTAGTTATTAGTTTAGTTTATATTTTAGTAATAGGAGCCTTAATGTTACTATAGATTAGGAACTTGCATATTAAAGAAAAGAAGAAACACAGATATATGCTCCTTAGTCTTACACTACCAAAGGACTCGTTAATGCAAATCGAATCCATTGGTTTTCCTTTGTTAACGAGAATGAAAACAATGATCATGTAATGTTAATGCAGCTAAAGGGACTCCCTCTGTGCCATTATTAAAACATTTCAATTATTAAGTGTCTAATGGTCACTGTAAATTTACCTCCTGTGAGTGTGACAAGACCTACCCAGTGGTTTCATTGGAGAGATCCCAAAAGCAATTTACTTCTTAGGATGTCTTCTGAAAGTCTGCTTTTCAAAGTGATGGGACACTTACAGACAGTCTAGTTAACTAGGTAAATGTACTTTCTCACGGATGCCTATGCTAATACTTTAGTTTCATCACTGGACAGTGCCGTTAAGGGTTGAGTTGGAAACTGAACCATATGAGTTATCGCTTCTTTTACATGGCTGGTTGAGCTGATAGGAGTTTAGGTTAGAGGCAGAGTACCTCCACTTGAGACATTAACACAAAGGCAGCTGTATCAGATAGAGGCCAAACCAGGGTTTGGCACCCATATTCAACTGGATTCCTTTGTGTGTGTCAGGAGCCAAGCGGATCATTATTTATTTACTTGTCCCATGGCATGCGATAGGCATTGTTGTTTTTGTGAAGTAGACTGATGTGATGAGTCTGGTAATGTCTAATAAGTTGCAGATTCAGTTTATCACATTACATGTCAGCTGTTAAAAAAAAACACAGTTGGCTGCTGAAGCTTTTTTTTTTCCAGACATTTTTTTTTTACTAAGCTCAATTCATGCCATTTTTTTCTCAAGTGACAATGCTTGAATTGTGCAGCTCTGTATTGTTTATTGTTTAAGTACAGTGTATCCGTGATTATTTAATGTGTGAGTCTTATTTAAGAAATTGAAACGATTAAGGCTACATGGAGCAACTATTGCAAAATAGCTTTTTTTAAATATATATATGAACTTGAGAAATGTATAAAGTAACTTCTTTGTTACTTATAGTTACAGTTATAGTTACTTAAAGCTACATATAGCTTTCAAATAGTTCGATAGTTTATCTTCTGAATTAATGATTCCAGCTTTAAGACAATAAAGTTATTCTATTTATTTCTAAATATCACATTTTGAATGCGCCCTACTCAATACATCGACACTTATTTGGTCTAAGATGAACACTTTTCTACCATCTATGTCCATAAGACTGGTCTGTGGTTTGTTACTGTGTATTCTTTGCTCTTCAAAAAGAGAGAAAGAGGGAGATTTCTTAGAAATTAAAACTGATATTAACCTTATTATCTTATTATTGTAATAATATATTGTAATGTGTAATAGATAATTCGTAAATGAGACCGTATCTAATTAAAAAAGAATAGTAATACCAATCCTCAAAGTCAGCTTTGCAAATTAAATACTGAACTCTGAAAACTTGTGTCAATAGCATAACTACAACCATAATCGTTATTAACAATTAAAACATTCTCTGGATACTTGTAAACATTTGACAAGCAACAAAATGTAACAGCAGTTTCAGGAACTTCTGAATTAATGATACGGGAGGGTAATTAGGGGGCCTGTCTCCTCTCACGACACACTTACAGTGACTTCACCAATTAGTGGTTGTTGTGACAGGTCCAATGTTAATAACCTTAAATAATTTAAATTTTTCAAAATCATATGCAAATAAGAAGATGACGCTAATGAAACGACGCGATGCGGTGTACAGTGGCATGTGCAGCAAGAAGCGTGTGAGAAGAACATCTTTGATAAGAGTAATGACACGATTCAATTATGTTTTATCCTGGTGAAGTATCTTTGGTACACTTTTAAATCATTTAACATCATAAATTCACAAGAGTCAGTGATCTAAGAGCAGTTAAAGAAATACTATCTTTTATTTTTTGCTATTTTCATTCAATTGACAACACCTTCATTTGGCAATGACTTCCTCCATATGAAGTTTACAAAAGTGTCTGTAAACATTAAAGTGCAAAGAATTTGCTCACCGTTTATGGCACATTTCTTTTAAAGGTTCATGCTACAAGCACTCCAGTCTAGTTCCATGTGAAAAGCCCAGTCAGTTACCGTTTCATTTCAACCACACAAATATACCCTACTAACAACTTCTGAAAACAAAACTGCTATTTAATAAATTTTGATGATGGTCCATGGTCTTTAAATCAAACAGGTGACAAAAAGGCAAAGGTAGAAAATTGGCTTTTCAATAGTTTAGCCAGTCTTACAGTATTTACCCTGTGGCTGTTTAAACAAAGAACAGCATAATTAATGTTTAAACTTGAAAAGAAAACTGAAAAGAAACAGAACAACAACAAAAAGCAATAGAAAACACTCCTTTTACTGCTTGAAATTCTCAAGAGCAGTGTCTAAGATGGCAACACTGCTCAGCATTTATGTTTTTGTTCAGTATAGGCTTGAATGGCCCTTTGCTGGTTTTAATTCACGTAAAGTTCAGTGCATTTAGGACCTATTCAAAGTGAGAATTCCTGATGAAGAATGTGTCCAAAAACACATTAGATGCCCCTTTGATAGGGTGGTATTGTCTTTGTTGTGCTATATCTGGGGTTTTTTGGATTTCAAAAATCTATTAAGGAGAAACAGGGGAGGTTAGACAGGATGCCAAAGGGCCTAAAAATGATCATTTTTAATTTCTACTAATGACAGCTGAAAACAACAACTCAAGGAGCATCGCTGTTAGCTAGAAGCTAAGGCTTGAGCTTGCTCTTAATCCGCTAAGTCTCGATTTACTCAGTAACAGATGAATCCAATTTTCAAATCTTGTGTGGTCCCTCTGATGAGGTTTGATCTGTCACAAAAGTTCAGATATATGCCAAATGGGATGGCAGTAAAAAATAAAAAGAGTAAAAGCTTCTGTTCCTGTGTAAATAACGCTTGCTTATGTATCAGACATATGCCCTAGAGGTGAGTCAGCTGGTCCCAGTAGCCGGTACTTCTCCTCCAGTGACGGCTCAGTGCTGCTGCCCTGCAGGTGGATCAGTGGCTTGGTCTGCAACAGCACACAACCCCTTCCCCGGCCCCGTCTCTCCTCTTGGTTCCTGCGATTGAAAATGTTTATTCTGTTGTCCAGTTCAGGGCTGGCATTTTCTGAGCCAGTTGGACTGGGAAGCTTGAGGTTGACAGGGTCTACTACTAGGCCCTTTTGAGCAAGGCAGGAGTCCTCAGAGAGGGAGGAGAGTAGCTCCTGCACCACCATGCTGGGGTCCTTGCAGGGGTCCTGGCCTGAGAAGGAAGGGGGGCAGCAGCGATGGGAGCTGTAGCTCAGACTGAAGTCCTGAGCTGCGCTGCTGCTGCAGTCTGTCATTGATGAACCCGGAGTATGGCTACTCAGGCTGTGGGGGCGGGCTGTGAGGCTGCCACTGGACCGTGATATGCTGGTGGAGGCATCACTTACAGCGCTGCCCACCCGCTCCATAGCAAGCATAGGATTTGACTGGATGAGGTTTGTACTGGTGGGTAGGTGAACGTCAATGGCTGCTGTCGTGATGACCCGCGCACCTAAGCCAGAAGCCCCAGCATCTTGACAGACACGTGTTTAGAAAAAGTATATGCAGATAAAGACATCCATACAAATATGGCTTTTTTTATTTGCTACTGTCACTTACCGCTGCTTGCTTCACTGTAATATTGGCTGATGTAGTTGTTCATGTCATCACGTACAACTGGATCTGAGTTAAAAAATAAAGAATAAAACAATGACAGTTATTTTTGTTTCAGCTGATTTCTAAATTAAAATACTGAAACATGCATGAATATTTTTTTCAGAATCAATTTTTCTGGTTCCATTCTTACTTCCACTCATCCATACTTTTTAACCATCCTCTTTAGTTGTTTCTTTAGCTTGCTGTGAAACAGGAGATTCACATCGTGGATGGTTAACTATTGTGATGCTGTCATATCCATATGGACAAACATTTCCGAGAAATGTTTCCAACACCTTATTAAATCTATGTCACAAACAGGCGAACAAAATGCCAGTGAATGTATATCACAACTACAGTATGTGCATGCGTGTCTGCAAACCTCTGCATAGCACGAAACCAACCAATTGGATGCTGGGGCATGGACACATCCAGTATATGTTAGGGCAAGTATATATAATCTATTTGCTAAAAGATGCCAGGCCCAGTTTTTTCTTGCCTGTCATACAGTGTTTTGTATCCTCTCCTGTATAGTTGACATGATAACTAAACAAACTAAACAAATCTAATTACTGTTGTTACTAACAGTTCTGTAAACACTTTTTAACTATTATGAATATAAAATGGAATCAAAAGTATAATTATCTTACAGTAGTGTGAGATTAGGATTAAATATACTTTAACAGACACATCCTAATAATCATGTGTAAGTCACTGGGTTTGGATTACACACCTATTTGTCCAAACCTTGGTCCATGTCAATGTTCATAGTGCAAACTAGTCCAAATGGAAAATATCTTGTATGTTTACAACAGAATATTGACAGAGATGACTTCTGCCCCAGGCCACAGGTGCTTTATAGACAAGTGGCCTGGATCACGCACTGCTACATTTGTGCATTAGCCAAACCTTAGTGTACTAGGAATAAACTGGGACAGAGACAGGGTGGGGTTGGTTTCAGGGATTAGAGAAATGGGGGAGAATGAGAGAGTCTAGGAGCTCTTTGTTCAGGCTCTGAGCCCTCCAGTCTAGCCTGCCTCAGTGTGCATGGTGAATAACTGTGATCTGCTGTGCTCTTCTGTTCGCTTGATTGGTCTTAAGCTCACTGTCCGCTGGCTGAGTGCGAACCCAGAGTACCCTGAGTGCTAGCCCCTGTCCCGCGGGACATGCTGCAGACTCTGATGGGTAATTTCATTTATTTTTCAGTCTAAAATATTAATCCCTGAGCCACCCCTGGAGAGGAAGCATTGCACTCACTAAAACAAGGCTGAGACAATCACTCCACAATTAATAACACATGAGTCTTAAGAAAAAAGAATGGGCAGTCCAGCATACATAAAGACTCTCCTCTTCTTTCTGTGACAGTCAAGTTACCAAGTCGTCATCTCTGTGGAAAAGGAGAGGTGACATGCCGAGGTTCTTTTAGTTCAAACTACAACTATAAAATTATTTTAACACACCAAGCAATAAACCACAGGTGAAATAGTTACAATAACAATTATGGAAACTAATGGTGACATATAAAAATTAAAGATAACTTTAGATTTGGAACATATGACTTTTGATTTTATAACATAATGTTTCTGAAGAGTTAGTGTCCAACACCTGTCTATAGAGACCTTTTAGCCACGCTAACTAAAAGTGTCATTAGAGGGACAGCTTAGGTTGATTGCATTAAAGACAAAGTCAGAGAGGTAAGGCTAAATAAAGCGTATATAACAGACAAAGGACGGCGAAGATCAGTCGAAGACCACTGAGAAGATTCAAGGATGCAGTGACGGAGAACATCCAGAGGATTGGTGTGACAGAAGAGGATGCTAGGGAAAGACTGAGATGGAAGCAGATGAGCTGCTCCGGTGTCTCCTAAGCAGAACACCCGAAAGAAGTACAAGAAGAATTTAAAAGTGTCAGTCTGTCATCTGGACTCAACAACAGAATATCTGATTTTTTGTGCTCAAAATTCTTTAGAGACATTAGTGGTCTACCTATACAATGTACAATACATATGGTGATCCCATGAGTTTTTATCTAATGTCATCACTGATATCAATTTGTTTGTAATGCTCGCCAGCCTCTTAATGTAACCTTATTGTAACCCTGGGAGGCAAAAACTGAATTGGTGATACATTGTAACGTTATAAGTTCTTGACTTAAGAAGAGTTGAGTAAAGGTTTTTCCAGCATGTGTGTCATTTTGTTCCCATTTCCACCCATTTTCAGTTTTTTTTTGCAATACTCAATTCAACCACAAGATGCCCACCTATCCTGTGATGGGAAAAATATGCCTTCATGCATTTCATCCTGAAATTAAGGCAAGTCTTTATAAGGAAGGACATGTAGTGAATGAAACTGCATTAGACTTATTCTTTGAATGTTTGTCTTTCAGTCTCGGTTTGGTTAAGATTAGGTAACAAAATTGGGTTTAAAATAGACCTGTGCTCTTTTAGTGTATTATCTAACTTGAGCATTTCTTTTAATAGTCACAGTAGGGTTTTTTAAAAATGCTCACTACAATCAAGAATGTTGATCCACCTTTTGTTTTAAGGTTTCTGGCCTATTGCAGCATTGAGAGTACATGTAGGTGTCAAAATAATCACAATCCTGATATATAGCTTATTCTTGCCTTTTATGAGCGCTTGGAGGTTTAATGGCCCTCCATGTGGAAGGTTAGAGGCCAGCTGAAACGTTGTGTGTAAAACAAATAAGCTTGAATTGAGTTCACCTGACTTGACTTGAGCTTTGTGGTCTAAGTGCTCATCCCAGTGACCATGTTTCTGTAAAAAGCCCCACTTGTTTCTGTGAGCCAGATTTCCCACTATGCCCTCGGGGTAATATTGTGGCCACCATGGAGCCTCTTGGTGCCCTATTGTGGTTTGCAGGTGAAGGGGAACAGATGTTGACAGGAGCCGACTCCCTACTAACAAGGCCCAATGCACAGAGCACTCTGTACCTGAAACAGCCCAGTCAGTTTGGGATTGCTCCGCTGGCCTTGCCATGAGGGGGGCAGTAAGAGAGATAGTTGGGGCATGACAGAAGCCCATGCAACCTGACGTAGTGTCAGTGAACATACTTGTTTTCTCCAGGATTCACCAGATGCTAAAAGCTTTTTTGCCCCCGCATTGATCCCAGAGCGCCTGCGGTCAGATGGGTATTGCATGTGAGCATGGAAGGGCTAAGAGCTTGGCCTCAAAGATGCTCCAGGGGTACTGCTCCAGATTAAGTGTACACTGCTCTGGCATTCAGTTCACCTGATGCTACCGTGTAACAGACTTTTTGTTCCACATAATTATGTACATACTTTATGTTGCACCTCTCTTCTGGTTTGTTACACTGTTTCCTCAAACAAAATTTGCACCTGGTAGGGTATATGAATAACTATGAATAACTATATGAAACAACTGCATCATACTGTTAACACAACTTCAGTTCTTCACAAGCACAGCATGCTAACTCTAAGCTAGCCAAGAACCCAGAGTGATTTTAAAGCTTGGTGAGTGCTAAAGGTTTATATTGTTAATTGATAATTATAAGACAATGAGTTTCAGGTCATTTTACAGAATAAGATGAAAGTAACGTTAACGTAAGTCTTTCTCTTGGGTGTAATTAAGTAACATACTGCACAACTATAAGAAGAGTGTTCTTTATAATATGCATAATATTTTTTTTTACTTTATTTTATTTTTTTCAAGTAATGACCCCCAAAACTGATCAAAACAAAGAGGGAAAATACCTCCAGCATGCACAAACATTTGACTACACAGCATGGATTGTTCACCAGTCTGTTGCAGGGCAGATGGAGATACAACCATTGACACTAGCATTCATACCTAAAGCCAATTTAGAAGTGCCAATTATCCTAACATATATATCTTTGGACTGTGGGAAGAAGCCAGAGCCATGGTGGCACAGGGAGAACAAGGTCCACACAAAAATTCACCAGCCAGCCTGTGATTTCAGATCTTTTTGCTATGAAGCAACAGTGCTAACCACTGTGCTATTTTTAAGTTACAGACTTTAGTCTTTGATTCAGTCATTTTCAGTTTTTTAATTTATCTTTTATAACCAATTCAAACACCCTTCAGTTGATACAAGCTCAGTTTTAAAAGCTATACTATACCTGAAGTGACATGTGGCTCCCTGGGGTTTCTCTGACCACCCTCATCGTCAGACTCCCCAGGAGTCAAACCTTCTACAACCTGAAAATTCCTGCCCTGTTTGTCCCAAACATGGTGGATCTGCATGGCTGCTTCACGCTCTGCTGCAAGGTCCAGGTCCTGCTGGGCCAGATGTGCCCTCAGTTGCCTGATCTCGAACTTAAGAATAAATATGAAGAGGAAAAACACAAATAAATATGGAAAGTCACAGGGGGTTGTAGAAAAAGGTGAGCAAGTAGTTTGAGAAAGTGCAGGAACGTGAAAATTGAAGCCCGATAAAAAGTTTGGAGAACAGCAAAACGAGACAAAAACAAAATAGAAGAAAGGGAAGAGAGAGGACAGGGAAGGATGAGGTGGTGCAGGAATAAGAGAAAAACAGGAAAATAAAACATGTTTCTGGAATACATTTAAATTCGGTACACAAAAGTAGAAACAACAAGTAAACATTTTAAGTTTACTTGTTTATACAGATACTGTGATACCTGGTTATAAATAGTGAAATACTGTCTCCTTTTTTTAAGAACCAGAATTTGGTAGCTGTCTTTATCATAATTGTGGGAGTGTCAGAGTGTTTCCATTTTCTTCCGCTGATCCTATGCAGGTAAGCAGGAAACATGTTTGTGATGTTTTGCTGCCCTCTTCTGGTGAAATATCAACTTACAGTCGCTTATGTGACCAAGAACAACGTGTATCCTTAATCAGTCCTTTAGTGCAGTAAAGAGTTTAAAAAGGGCAGCTAGATCCATGGCGTCTGAAGTTAAAATAAATGTTCTTCATTGCAATACTATGCAGTACGACTACATGCGCTATTAGCCAACACAAATGATTGTGCCTGCATCCAAGGTGCTTTTAAAGCTCTATTCTTGTCAGTTAATGTCCTTCGTGTTTTACACAGGCACTACTACAGAAAATGAGACTATCAAAGGTACTGTAAAGTCGCCATTAGAAAACCTTTCCACATCAATTAAAAGTAAGTAATGCAAAGTAAATCTCAGATGTGTTGGCACTCACAGCCTGCTCCTGACAAATCTGAGTGAGACGCTCCAGCTGCTCCTCTCTCACAGCCTTGGTCTTCTCACACTGCTGGATCTCCAGTTCCATTTCAACTTTGACTTGTAACACATACGCTAAAATTGGAGAGAAGGGTGAGAACAAGAATGGGCTGAAAATATTTGTTATGCATAAAGAGGTATTAAGACTTACTAACAAACTGTGTCACAGGTAAGAGAGCTGGTTCAGATAGTTAAGGCAATTTACATCAAGCACATCAAGGTCAGAGGTATTTGTTGACCCTGTGTCATTTGTTCCTAGAACTCTGTCATCACACACACAACCTTTATTAATGCAGCTAGTAACACTATACTGAATACTAAAGAATGAAACTAGATTCAAAAGATTTTGATCTGACTTAATGAATCACAAAGTGTAAGTACACTCTCAGCCCATATTTAGTGCAAACATGTCACTGGACCTTTACAAAAACAGCACCTTAAAGTGAAGACACAGTTCCATTGTGGTCCTGGAAACCACTTTAGATGTGAGGGTCTTCAAAGAACACCAAAAAACACAGGTATTTTGACCTGACATTCAGACACTTAATGTTTAATGGTTAATGTCTTGCATAAATCTACCCTTCTACAACTTATCCTGAGCAGAACACTGAGCAGTAATTAGAAAATTAATCAAGCGCACATATATTGTAAAAATGTTACAGACATGAATACTCAGTCTGTTTGCATGCTGATATCACTTAATGTGATAAAAACAGAAATGCGAAGCTTTAAGATTCTTTAAATATATGCTGCTGTTGTGGCATGTGTGGTATGTTTCAGTATTTTTCTGATAAAATTTTCTGAATGTTTACTTTTGCATGGCCAGCAGACGATCATCTTCTACTTCATCTTCATCTAATAAGAGTTTATTGCTGGAGTGTTGCTAGAATACTTTATTTGACCTTTAATAACTCTTGCTTTTCTGTCAATCAGTAACAGCTCTTCCTATAATTTGTATTTTATTTATACATGACACACTTTCTGGAGTAGGACATGAAGGAACCTAAAAAAAGAATGGTGAATAATTGTGGACTGCTGCTGTCAACACAGTTGGAAGACAATCAGTCTTTTACACCTTTTTTTTTTGTCACATTTGTAAGTCTGCCACATGATATCACACGTGCTAATGCTGCGTATCCTGCAATGAGTGGCATAAACTTGTCAAATATAATCATTAATTCTATGGGTCTTAGCCACAAGGACACACTAGGATTTTTCTGATCATGCTGAGATGACAATGAAACTAGGCCTTCTGCTACAGAGAGTAGCTGAGCAAAGCACACAGCCATCGCCACATGCTCCTTGTATCTATTTATAGTGATGTTGCGCACGCGCACACACATC
Organism: Neolamprologus multifasciatus; assembly: GCF_963576455.1. Lineage (NCBI taxonomy): Eukaryota > Metazoa > Chordata > Actinopteri > Cichliformes > Cichlidae > Neolamprologus > Neolamprologus multifasciatus. The sequence goes on along the minus strand of NC_140439.1, from coordinate 27,515,965 downwards.
AAACAGGAGAAGACATTAGATGGGGTCAGTTCAGTCAGAAATCAAACCAGCATGAAAAGCTCAATCAGAGCTTCAATTATTTAGCTACACAATGCAATACATTTGTGTGGCACTGTGCATTTACAAGCTTAGCAGGGTTGGTTATGTGATTATAGTGTCTGTGCGTGCATGTGTGTGCCACAGCTGTGGTGACAGTTTCTGCCAGCACTTGCACAACAGTGTAATTCACACCACAATTAATCCAACAACTTCTCAGAGTCCAGTGTTGGTGGTGGTTTGATTGCCCTGGCCTCTGTCCCAGTGTCCCAGGCACTGAACCTAAAGGCAGGCCAGGGCCTTGCATGGAATTGGTGAATGCATGAAAAATAAACACATTTTCTAGAATTTTCTAGACTGTATGTCAGGTTACATGATGTAGAATAAGTGCATTTTAACACAATCAGTGCATGAAAACATCCACAATCCTCACAGATTCTTTGCTGCACTTTCTCCACTCACATGCTTCACAGATCCCTTGTGTATTGAAGCCATAAAATCAACTCTCTCTCCAATCTGCTACACCCAAAACTTACATTTCTTTTTTTTAATTACATTTCATTATATATTATGTACACACTATATACATATGCTTTGCTCAAGGTGTTGCATAATAGCTTGTTGGATTTGTATTTTACAGACGTTTATCTGTACTACAAATTTTGGTATCAGAGGTCAATGCAGAAAATCAAAAACATCTTATTAGGCATTTATAATAAAGTATAGATAATTCATATTCAGTGATTTAGGACCGACCTCTAGCTTACTTTCAGCATGGAAAAATAGCAACTTAACCTTCCTGGTTCATTGTTAAGCAGTGTTCAAGCGCTGGTGAGTCAAACTGATACTGATGGAGATTTTTTTGTGTTTTTTGGTTGTTTTGTTTCTAGAGATCTAATTTCAAAGTTTGAGAGATTAACATTACCTGATGATCATGACAAATTTTGGTGAAATTCACTCTTGCACAAGCTTTGTCACTTTATATCTCAAACTCTTTTTTCCAAAGATTTGATGACTGTCATGTGATAACCGAGCCAGTCCTTTAACTTTATATTTTTTGGTTTTAGTTCACTTTTTTCCCTCTGTTGGTGCTTGCTTAACAACAAAACTCAATGACTCACAAATACAAAACCCAGTAGTTTGAGGTGCAGCAGGAAAATCACGTGTTCCCTCCCTAGAAACCACGTGAGCAGCTGCACGTTAATGTTAACAAAAAGAAAAAAGAAATAGAGTGTGTGGGTGTGTGTTTCCATAAACTCTGTATTAAAGCTTTGTAGAAAACAACAGACACATATTTACATGAAAATACTGGACGTGGACGAACTGTACACTGAATTCCTATGTGCTCTGCATGCACCTCATCCTGTATGCATTCAGAGATCCGTCATGAGGGTGACCTCTGAGCGGATATCGAACCAGTCTATATTAGCATAGGAGAGAACAACCACTATATTCATTATGGCTTCTGTGAATCTACTTAGCTAGACGCTTGCAATCAATACAAGTTAGAGTAGCAGAGTGGCAGCAATTTACTCTGAGGAATGATCAATAGCTGTATTGTTCTGAATCGCAAATAATTTGTATAATCATGGAAAGAATGGGGTCACTTAGCTGCATCTGTGTGACCCTTTTGAAAAAAAAGAAGAAGAAGAAGAAGAAGAAGACCACTGGCATGCTGTGTGAATTTTATGTGTCACTTTCAAATTTCTGGAAATTGAGTCTGGATTTTGATGGAAAAAGAGTTTTTGTCTGCCTTACCATCAATGATCCTCTTGACCCTCCAAATGCGTAGTGTAATGATGAGGCTGATGGCGTCCCAGGGGCTGCTGGGCCCATTGGCCACTGTGGATGCCACCATTGGGGCCAGGGACAGCACAATAACTGCACCATCAAACACCTTTTTGGGACAAAAGCAAATACAGAATTAAAACAAGTTCAGCGTACGAGCCATAACTCCATTCCGTTAACCCTCAACCCCTGACCCCAGTTCTATGGTCTTGATTTAGCGAGACTCAAATATAATACTTATATGTGGATTTTATTCATGGATGTATGTAGTTTTTTGCTTCAGAGGAATATTTTAACATTTTGGTAAAGTCCTTACAGTATTTACCTAATTGAATTCTAGCTGAGGTTTAGTTAACATGAACAGATGCGATCACAAACAAAAATAAAAATACCATGCCTTAAAGCGACCTCTTACGACTCTCGACTACTTTTAGATCGCTCCCCGTAAGTCACTTCTAACTACTTTCAGTGCACTTGCATTTTTACCATGGACCTCAACAAACAAACAGAAAGGAAACTGTGGCTCCAACAAACTACCTTCAGTGTAATGTGGAAGCTGCAGATTTCAAGTCCCAACCCAGCCAGAAATGTGCACTTCATTTTCTTCAAAAGTAATGGAATTGTGCCCAATGAAATCCTCCTCCAGTGTCATACTGCCAACATTAAGTTCAGTAAGATCGCAATAAAGGGCACCCAATTTTTTGGGACACACCAACACAATCATTGTATATCACCCACTTTATTCACTAAAACCAACTCCCTGTGACTCCTTTTTTTCCCCAAAAATTTAAATTGAGTTAAAGGTTATCGATTTTAATGCAGGAATACCAGCAGCTGCAAACACACAACAGCAAATAACTGGAATAGGGCATCCAGTGAGAGATTAGTAATAGCAAAGGATGCTATATTTTGATCTGTCGCAAATGACGCATTGCTCCACAAGAAGATTGCATTAAAGAGAATAACCACCCGCTATCTTTTTTCCTTTTTTAATGTATTTAATTTAACGTTCTGATCGTACTTCTCATCTGGCTACCAGAAACTGGCTGACACAGCTTAGCACTACTGGTGAAAACAGATAGCAGGCTTTGGCCCTGTCAAAAGGTTCAAAAGTTGTCACATAAGCATGAGTCAGGGCTACTAACAACCGTTTTATATCTCATTTATTTTTGTATGGTTGGTATAGTTTTCTTACCTCGGGCACAACCAGCTATTTTCAAATGTTTCCAGTGTTTCTGTTAACCTCCAGCTAGTGAGTTTTTAGCATGTAGAAATGTCATGTTTACCTTGATGTTATTATTTATACAATCTTTCCATCAACCTTCATCAAGAAGGTCAATAAGTGTGTTTAAGTGGGAAAGGTCAGTATGGGCATACCATGCAAGAACAGGAGGCTAAATTAAAAATAATAAAAATAGAAAACATTACAAAAAATATTCAGATTAAACTGAATTAAACATAATATACTAAAATCTGACATGAAGATTTGCCGGTATAGCAGTACTAACCTCAACTTTGTTTTCTATGTAGTCCCAGATCCCAAGAACAACAATTCTGAAGACAGTCTGAGGCACACAGAGAGATAAAGGGATATTTTGAAATGAATAATTGAGGGAGCATGCTGATAGGTGTGAAAGACTCCTTTAAGTCATGTTTACATCCAAAAATTGCTAATTTTTTTAATATATGGGAAAGAAAGTATTTTCTTCTTAATAGAAAAGTATCCAAAAATAAATATATAAATTACATTTACATTAAACATCTCAGTGGAGGTATTTAGTTACTGCACTTCTACATGATACCTTCCACTGATAATACTCTGTGGTAAATCTGTTATTGCATAATTATTTCTGTTGATGGAAATATGGCATGAAATTTGTGAAAACACATACACATGTATCAAATTCTACTTGTGCTCTGGAAAATGTGGCTGGCTGCAGTACACTGTTAAGCAGGGACATTGATTTACACTCTAATTAGCTAGAGGTGGTCCTGCTAATCCATCATCTGGAGCACATGTTAGACAATAATGCTGGTATCAGGTGAGACGAGCAGCTGCTCCGCCCACATGTAAGAATTATGTTTTCTGATTGGTGCAGGGGGACTGGCTGATGCGCCTCTTCTTCTGTGATGCCAGTGGGTGCCCTGTGTGCATGGATCACATCACTGTAACCCCATCCCCACTGCTCTGTAAGCTCAGCTTTAATTATTGCTCATGCTGGCTCACCGGTAATTAAAGTTTGGGTTAGGGCATTGGGGCTGAGGCTGTCAGGGTAATTGGTTTGCACTGGAGTGGAGGCCTCTAGGCCATATTCTCCTCTTTATGTTATTTTCATAATCACAAAGTAATGAAAAGACATTACTTTATCAAACAATGGCTTAAATTTAATTCTGATTCTGCTTCCAGGTAGCATTTTTAAGCTATAGCTTAATCAAGACTAGACAATATTGGAATATAAATGGTAGCAACTACCTACTCTAGTTCCCTTAGGTTTGAACCTGGTTTGCAGATGTGGAGGTGTTACATAGTTTAGCTGGTTTAATTTAATTGCAAATCAACAAGAAAAGTGAGATTTTAGTGAATCTTTGCAATTGAAACGTTCTGTGATTATTACATTGGCCCAAGAGCAAAGATTTCGGAAAGTAAAAGAGATTATGTTAATGATGGAACCAAAATGTGACGTAATTGAGAATAATATACAGATCTTACCTCTGAGAAGAAGAGTGACAGAATGATAAGGCTGATCCAGTGGATAATGCTGGCAAATTGGAACGCATTGGAAACTATTTAGAGAGGAAACAGAATAAATGTTTATTTGCACTGTCCTTAAGGTGCACAGTGTAAGAAAACTAATTGGTGTAATCATGTCCATCCATTAACTCACTGTGCTACCAGCATACCCACTTCCTATACTACTAATATGTTTCTGCACTCTCTTTCCCAATCCCATCTCATTGCCTATCTGCTATTTCTCTTGTGGGGCAGGTAGTGGACTTGAGAACTAGATTACAATAGATCTAAAGTGACTAGAGTCCTGCAGTCCCCACAGCGAGACTCGAGTATCAACAGAGCTGGATGCTGGCCAGTAATCGATGAGGATGGCTGCCTGCTGCCACTGACAAGAATCTTGGTTCATTATCACCTCTATCCATCACTCTCCATCATAACCATTTATTGTCCAGCTCCACAAGTTGTTTGTGTAGTAGGACTACACAAACGGTGAAAATGCACATAAAATATAGTTAAATATGGACATTATCACAACAAGTTCAACAGAAAATTACTAATAGTTTCAATGGCACCTACAATAAATGTAATGGATCTTTACAGGGGTTATTTTTGTTGTTTTTGGTTTTTTTTTTTTTAAATAAATTACTATACATACTGAGTTGAAATAGTATATGAGCCAGATTTCAGAGTTGCACATATTGATTGTGTAACTGTAAACTCTACAATATGTGACCATGACTGTAAACACAATCTAAGTCATATGCATTTATTTTAATGGAAAATTAGGTCTTTGTAAACAGCAGCATGTATTTTCATAATGGCATTATTGGAAGATATATTGAGAGGCTTTATTTGATCAAAAGCACAGATACAACAAGCAAAAATTCAATATAAGTACAAATATCAAGTATCTGGTACAGGTACTTATTCTGTAGAAAAATAACTCCTATTATAATATCATAACTGTTTATAGTAATATGGAAGAAGCCCTTTTCTTTTGAAGCTCAGTAAAGTGAAGATAGTTTCAGCTTCTTTAAATACATTGTTTACATTACTTATACTTCTGCTTGACCTTAACAGGGTTCCCTTTAAAGAAATTCAGGCTGCAAAGCAGCGATGACTGCCCAGGTTGATGTATAGAGAAAGTCCAGTGTAAGCAATAATAAAAATAATGGCACACCTTATATATTTCTGAAACTATATTTCCTTAATGTGATCCTGGCAGAAGGTAGGGCACAGTGCAGACACAGCATCAGTGTTTAATTCTCGAGGACACTAAACTGTTTAACTCCCCACTGCTCCAGTGGAGCTGCTACTATATGCCTCCCAAGTGTTTTATGAACGTCACACTGTGTATTAATGGATAAGAATATGCATGCTCAGCAGATTTTTCCTTACATAATAGTACCGGCTAAAACGGAACAAATAAAAGCACACTGTTTACATTGTAAGAGTTTGGTGTCTATGAGCAGCTCCAAAGACAGGAAAAGCACCACCAGGATAACGCAGGCCACCAGGATGCAATTGAAGCCAGCACTGAGCAGACAGACCTGCCACAGGGCCACTCGACGCCCACAGCACGGCTTCAGCCAGTTGGACCTAAAGGGACAAAGAAGGGGGGAATGTTTTAATGAAACGTAAATTTCAACCAGCATTTACGATTTTAATTTAAATACCAAAGCAGAGTCAGAAGCTTGTAAAACCACAACCTAACCCTTAATAAAAACCACTGCCTTTTTTTTAGCTTTATTGTTAGATTCAGTGAAGAAACGACAGGAAAGCGGGGTCAGAGAGAAAAGGGGGAAGACAAGAGGCAAAAGGCCACAGATCGGTCTCGAACCCAGGCCAGCCGCTCTCAGCCATATGGGCACCCGCTCAATGCGCTGAGCTAAACCAGGAACCAAACCTACTGACTTTTTGACTGTGTAGATTTATCCTTTTATCTACTTTAACTGTTTAATGTACAAGGTAGAAATGAAAATTTATGTTAAAAAAAAATAGCACAAAATAAAGTACTGATATGTGTACATATCATGTTTCACAACATAAGTATACCATTTAGAATTGCATTTCTCACTGCAGAACTCTCTGTGACTGATTGCAGTAATAATATTTCAGTAGGTATATGAATATGAACAGCTGAACTCCCCGACATGGCCAACAGAGGGTGGTAGTTTACACTTATGAAAGGTGATGTCTGTTTAAATCTGGCCAAAGTTTGGTAGTGATGGCCAAAGAAAAGTGTACTCAGAGGGAGCATTGACAGAGAAAAAGACAGTGAAGCTCTGTGAACTAGTGTTCTGACCATCAGCAGTGTGAGTGGAATACTGATGGCCTCCTTTTTATATGGGAATGAAGGGAGTCACTGTAGAGGATGCTGCTAAGAAGGAATGATTTCACATGTTTAGCTTGGGACATAAGTTAAATGTGGTGTGGAATGAAGGGAAAAAATGTAATTAATTTTAATAACCCAGTGCCTGTGGCCTATTTCTTTGGCTACGGCATACAGGTTTAAATAAAACATCAATGTTACTGTATAGAAAATGATAGTCTGTCATATAATTTAAAATCAGACAGACTGGTTTATGTTTAAGATAAAATGACAGATTAACATTTCAATACGTTTCAGACTAAGCTTTATTTTCACTGTAAGAAATCAGCATTTAGGCCACTAGTGTGTCTGGCGAGATAGCCTAATTCTATTTTGAAATAGTGGGATGGTCATACAGATCAGCTACTACAAGGGCTGACAGGAGCTGAGAGAAACAATGCCTTTCACCAGCTCTCCAGCTGGTATGGAAAGTTGGCTCTGCCCACCACCTTTCCCTTCTCCCCATGCTCTGGCATAGAAGAGGCAGACATTGGCAGAGCATTTCCCTCCTCTGATCATGTCTTCATTCCTTGGCATGCCACTAATATGAGCTGCAACGGGGGCAAAATGGCTCCATTTTCACCATAGCTTCAAAATGAATTTGCTATATTCATCACATAAGTCATATCTAAACTCTCCACTTTCCCTGTTTTAAAATGTTGGAGGAATTTCTGTCTATCCTTGAAATTATTTATTTTAAATGCTGTGTTAGAAGGGATGATATTAATTAACTCTAGGAGTACTTGAAGCATAAAAGTCCATTTTTATCATCTACTACCAGAAATCTTTGAGGCAAGTATATAGTGTATACTATATACTCAATTCACACATCTTTTTGGTTATCCAATCAAGTGCAAGTGTTGAAACAGAACCTGCAAAATTATTATTCACAGTTAAATCAAGAATATCCCTTAAGAAGGAAATCCTAACAAAAGAATTTTCAGAGGGCCCCTCTTTATAATTTCGTCCCGCAGTGGCACGTTTACGTAGCAATGAGGAAAATGTTTTTAGCAGCTGTCGAACTGATCACTCCACCCTCCCACTGCTTTCTCACATAAAAGTATTCCTTACAGCCTGGCATGGGTAGAGCCACAAGTCTGTAAACAATGCACGGCTAATGTAATAAAGGCATAATCATGCTGATAGCAATCATCTTCTTGGCACTGGGTGGGGTGGCACAAGTGCGCGAGCTCCAGATGGTGTAAAATCTGCACCACCAGTCTTGCAGAGACTCTGTGGATGCCAGGTATGATGCCATTATGTGTATCAGCCTATATGCCAGAACACCTGGGCATCCTGCGATAAGAAAATATTGATGCATTTGTGATGCATATTTTTAATACATGTGCTTTCAGTTGTTTTGGAGTTAGTGTTAACACATCCAAGGCCATAAAAGTTTCTCAGAGTTAGAGAGCTCAAATCACAATGTAGGTACAAAATAGGAAATTGACAAACTGATTAAGCTTTTGCAGATTTTGCATAAATATACATCATAATCTGACACGCTGAGCAAATTATCTAAAGAAAATTTTTGTGCAGTCTTGACCAAACTCAATCAGGGACCCACAGTTGATTTCACTTATCCCGTGTAACTGATTTGATCCTTGTTACTTACCATGGCTAAATATGCAGTTACATGAGAAAGAAAGTTTTAAAAAATTGTGTGCAGACATGTGAACAGACAAGTACATTTCATTATTCAATATCCTGTAGCACCACCGTTAGTTAGCAATCATTTTCTACATGAATTTATACATTTCTTACATTGTTATGGAGGAATTTCTGCTCGCTCTTCTTTACAACGTTGCTTCAGTTCATTGAGGCTGGTGGACATTCATTTATGTACAGTTCTCTTAAGGCCCTATTACAGCATTTCGATCATGCTGAGTTCTGGATTTTGACTGGCCCATTTCAACACTTTGATTCTTTTCTCTTTCAGCCATTCTGCTGTAGCTTTACTGCTGTGTTTGGGATTATTGTCCTGTTACACGACCTAACTTTGGCCAACCTTCAACTGGTGGACAAATGGCCTCAAATTTCACATTACCACCCCTGCACCACCGTGCTTGACAACTAGTATAAGGTGTATGAGCTGATATGCTGTGTTTGGTTTTTGCCAAACATGACACTGTGCCTTATATATATATCAAATATTTTCACTTTGGGCTCATCTGTCCTAAGTAAGTTGTTCCAGAAGTCTTATTATTATATTATTATTATTATTATTGTAGGGTCTACCTTACAGTATAAAGCGCCTTGAGGTGACGGTTGTTGTAATTTGGCGCTGTATAAATAGGAATTGAACTGAACAAAATACAAGAGAAGTGAATGTAATAGCAATTAAGTACACTACAATAAGAACAAAAAAGGCTTCCCAAAAAGTGTTAAACCTAAAGTAACATAATGAAACTGAGCTAAAGACACTGACAGAGAAAGCTCAGTTGACAGAACTGTTTTTTACTTGGTCTGTTTGCAGTTAAGACCAAAACAGACAAACAGAACTTGCTCTTGTAGCAAATAATTATTATCTCCAAAGCCTTATCTCCAAACATCCTTGTGTGTTAGTTTCTTCCATGCAATGCAACCTGTGCACTGCTGCTCATGTTAGGTGTATACAATGCAAAGCAACTATTATTTTAAAGTTTGAAGGTCGATCTTACTTTTCACCACTATATTTGTTAAAAAAATTAAGAAAAAATATATATAAATAAGCAATGAAACAAAATAAACAATGACAATAAATCTGCAGCAGATTTTGCAATTAAATTTTTTTTAAAAAGCCCCTCTTCTTTTATGAGTCAGAGATGTATCTCTTGTTTGTATGGGTTTTTTGCAGTCCCTCTGGGTATTCTGGCCTTGAGGTGAATTTGCTGGGATATTTACTGAAAATTGTGGCATTGTGTTAACACACACCTGGTCCAACAGCAGCAGCAAGGGTATATATAGTTTACACGAAACTTTCCTTTCACATGACTGTATCGTTATGCAACTTCTTTACCATGATTTGCTGAAGCTGAATTTATCCAAACTTGTTTCATTTAAAGTAATTATTAAATAATTCTAAGTACAATAGATTCTTGTCAACTCAAGTAATGCAAGTAAGGTATAGTTTTGAAAGGATAACCAAGGCCTTGTCAAATCTAAAAACAGAAATAAATGAAAATATACCAAAGTAAAGCAGTCTCTCTCCTTTCATCTCAGACAGTGCTGTCATAAAGCTCCTCACCTGTCAACATGTGCATCCAGCCACTACATTACTGCCGTCTTGTGGCTGAAGTCAGTTATTGGCTGAAAGCTGTGCTTATTTTAATCTTGTAAGAGACTGCAGCACTCTCTGTTTTGAGTGTGTGTCCGTCTTCCTTTGACAATGACAATGATATAATGTTGTTATATCATTAACAACATTAACGTAAGAGGCTTTTTTTCTGCACATGCAAGGCAAGCTGTCGCTGGGTCTGCTCTCAGTGCTGTGAGATCAGTTACGATCTGCACTTTTTGTAGAAACACAGCTAGCATAGCATTGCTAGTTAACAAGTTTCAGTGATTTATCTTTGTAACAGATGATTGTAACAGCTTTGCCCTGCTAACCACCTTGGCCAACTTGTATGATGTATACAAGATTCAATTTAACTCATTTAGTACATTAGTAAGGACAGTGACAATGAATGGCGAGGGGATGGTACCTCTGATTATGTCCAGTCTAATAAACAGGCAAGGTGACCAAGTGTAGGGTCAGATTAGCATCTATGAGAATCTCTAAGTGTAATAAGTTTAGCAAGCTGCTTTGCCAACACTCCACGTTTGTTTTTCATTCATATTTTAATCCACCCGTACATACTGACAATTAACCATGTCACACACTACAACAGATGTTTTTGTTGTCAATATTTCAATATACTTTTTCTAAAATCGTGATGAACAACTGATCTTTTTCAGTGATCCAATTTATCTTATTAAATAGGTAAATAGTAGATGCTTGTGTGTATGGGGGGGGGGGGGGGGGTTCTGGTTTCTGGTTTCTGGTCTGTGAAAGTCACCATCGTAAGCCATAGTTTGAAAAACTACTCCATGCCTTCAAGTCAATCCAGACATGTCTCTGGTGGAAACAAACTCGATTTCCGAACGTGAAACTTTTACCATATGACCTGATGGTCCATAAAAGTGCATCAAATGATTTCATGCTTCATCAAACCTCTGCAAGGGGGTAAAAATAATAATAAGAAAAACATTATGAGTACTATAAAATTCTTTGAGGGGGAGTAGTAAAATGAAGTGCAGAAAAATGAAATATTATCCTCACAACAGTTTTAAAGGGTACAGTCTTCTCAAGCTTTAATGGATCACAGCAATTATGCCAAAGTCAAGCCAATTACAAAGAAGAGTATTAAAAGCAATTTTTAAAGGCAAGGTCCACATCTTGGTAAATTTTACTGGATATCCCTCCATGGCAGTGGTGATCACTTTTAGATACCATAGAAAGCCTGCCTCATAAATTGGCATATTTTTTCTTAAAAATAAAATTTTCCAATCTTGCCATGTATATTATACAATTTTATACAATTTTTATAGAGACCCTGTCCTCTATTCCAGCCGCCACCACACATGGCCAATAAATGCTTGGGGTCCCAGGCCAGTGGAGGTGCACCAAGGACTAATAAACTTTAAACTACAGCAGGGTACAGTGCAAAGTTTGCAATGACAGTGGAGGATACCTAACATTATTAACATTATTAAATTTACAGTAACATGGACCCCCTGGTTGGAGGGAGGCACATGGTCCTGACAGACCCTAGTAACACCGCTGTCAAATGCTCTGTGAAACAGACAAATTAGATATGCTGAAACAAATTTTAGCAACTTAAGCCATTTTAAACAGTTACATCTATTAATGCTCATCAAGGGATCAGTGCTGAAAGATAACTTTTGGTATATACACATACAGTGTTTCAATGTTTTTCTGCACAAATAAGTTACTAAATATATATATTTTTTACAGTATGATTATTATATTTTAAAAATTGATGCTCATAATAAATGACCAAGTCACCTTTACAAATACTGCCTTCTAATGAAGTCATTATCATCGTTTAAGAAAACTGCTTGTGCTGATCTCCAGTAAGCTGGCAAACAACACATTGTGTAGTCAGAGGGGAACCAAGCTAGCAAAATTGACGGATTTGAGTTTCTTCAAATAAGAAATCAAGGGAAATATAAAGGAACATCAAAAAGAACTAGGCATACATTGAGGCTCATGGAAGAGTTAAATGAGAGGCTAGCTCCTTTTCTGATGGATAGCGGGCTAAAACTGAATCATTAAGCACAAATCTAAACTTGCTCATGGAGCAAGATAAAATGTATTACTCCCATGGGCCATTAAGAGGCACTGGACAGTCATATTATATCTCAAACTCGAAGACAAGGATAAATCATGCACATATGTGCAATAAACATGAGAAGATTTACCCAACCAGGTGAAATTAATAGGTCATTTATTATAGTTTAGTATATATGCACAATTCCACACACACAAGCCCTAAATAGTCCCTGTAAACTCATGTGTCTATAGTGCCTCAAAAGATATTCAAGATCGAATCTATTATCTGAGGATATTAAAATGAGTCAACAAAGCAATAAATCTGTCCAAAATCAATAACATCCACCTGCTATATACAGGATAAAGGACCACGCAAGTCGATAAAACACAACACAGATAAATAAGAGGTGAGAGTTCACAGGCGGTTTGAAGACTCATCCTTGATATGTATGACAAATAGGCTGAATTCAGCGACTGTGTGTGTCCTTAACTTCATGTCATGCCAAAACTAGCCCAGCCCAGAGGGGACGCAGTCAGACGCTGCTGGTGACACATGCAGTATATTAATGAGTCTTATTAAAGCAACAGAACAGTGGCAAATGTTGTTTCTCTGACCCCGTCGGCCCTGACAGTCTGACAGAACCACCTGGCCCAAATCAGTAGCAGACAAGCACATTTAGTGGACAAGGTCACCCCTCAAACCGGTTGTTTTCAGACTGGCTTTGGCTTTTTCACAACCTAATATTGATTTACCAAATAACAGTTATAGTGCCTTTGTAATTTTTTGTCAACTTGCACGACAGACTATTTGAACACAAGCACAAAGGTCTTTCTGCATTTCTGTCTCTCTACACTTCTGCTTTTATGTCTGCTATTATCTCGCTATTCCTTGCGCTCCTTCCCTTGGCTCTGCATCCCTTCTGATGCCAGTGCACGTTTAGCAGGTTGATATAGCTGTCAGTGTTCCCCTCTACTGGTGAGACGGAGAGGAGCTCGACAGGGAAATAGAGGAGGGAGATTAAATCAGGCAAAGTGATCAATACGAGCATGTCGAGTGAGCCACCAAATACTGGGACTGTCAGACTAACAGCACCTGATGGTCTCATCAGATAAAGTACTCCACTGCTGAGATGCTTCTTAAACGTTTACTCTTTGTACATATTAGAGTTCAAGTGCTATACTTCTGTGTCTCCTTATTTTATCCTTCCTTTTATTCTGCCATATTGGCAGATTATCAGCAATGGCAACACAATAAACTCAAGACTTTTTATTGTGCTTAAGGAAAGACGAGGCTTGATTGATGAACCGTTGTTAATTTCTTTAAGGATGTATAAATATCTAAAATTATTATTTAGGAGATGTGAAGACTTAAATTAATAATTAATAATAATAGAACAAATTCTCCTTTTTTATTGGTTTGATCCATAATTATTGGATTTAAACATGGGATGAGAGCCAAGTTAATGTCAATTGTTCAAACTAGTTTACAGCTAATGTTGGTGTCACATTATAGTGACCTGATGGACTGGACTGCATTTCCACGATGTAATAAATTCAGCTGAATCTTGGCAATGCATTAGTGATATCTGATGTAATGAATTGGGGCAAAACCTGCTGTAATTTTTATTTTTAGCCAAAACTACTAAAAAAAAAAAAATTCTTTGACTTGAGTTCTATTATTGGCTAGGTGCCCGAGGAGCTTTGAAAATAGCGATGACAGCTAATCCTGGGAAGAGAAGTGTGAGTGTGAATTTAGAAGTTAAGTGAGATCATCTCAACACTTATTTATATTGCAGTGCTATGCTAGAAATGTGACCCCGGTGGAACAAACACATTTATACCCATACAGAGACAGAGAACAAAAACTGCTGCTGTGATCATTTAATTTAGCATTTATTGTCTTGTTTGTTTCTTTGCTTAATGTTTATCATCCTGAGCCATTTTCATGCACATGTGCTGCTGCCCTGAGGTCCACATAGGTGCATGTGCCAATACAAATGTCTGATGCAGGTGGTTTAATTTAGCATTTGAAAAATACTATATTTATTTTACTAAATTTGCCAGTTCATACAAGAAGACTGTAGTTCATTTCTGTAGTTTTTTTTTTTTATCATAATGTCAAGTAACAGCTACTGCAACAATGCAGAATCCTGGTTAGAATTAATTAATTTAAAGAAGCATTGCATAAAATTTGCCACCAAAGGCTGGAAAGCAAGTAAAAGGCACATTTGCAATACTGTGCAGAAGTCTTGAGCCACTCATTCTTTTATATTTTTATTCAGAGGAGCCAGATTTTCTTGTAATTTATTTTTTTATGGTAGTTTTCATGCTTTTCCAGCTCTTTAAACATTTTTCTTTGGACTTCAACTGCTTTTTTTTACTCATTCCAGTCCTCGTACCTGACCTTTTCCAATAAATATTTGGAACACCTGACACAAAGGATGAGCCATTGTTGTGTCTACATATAACAGACAACTTGCAAATTGCATCTTTTGGCAGTTCAAAAAATCAAAAAAAGTATCAAAAAACTTGATATATCTTAGCATGGTGTACAGTATATCATTAAAACAATTGGAGGAAACTCTACAAGTGTAAGACAAAAGCACAATTCGTTAGTACCAAACCAGAAACCGCTACAGAGTGTGATAAAGCATACTGTGAAAAGGCACTGCTAGAATTACATAATTTGATTTTAACTAAAAAGAAGACAAGGGATAAAAGCCTTATTCTGAAGTAATGATTATGTGCATCCCTTAAGCAAAGTCTCTACCCGCCAATGACAAATTTAGTCCCAGCTAATAAAAATGGTGAACCAGATAGGAAGCATACAAACAGACAGAGCTTGACAGCAGGCAAGCCTGGAAAAGAAGGCGTACCAGCTAAGCATAAAATACATGCTGAGTTTTCCCGATGCTGTCAGATTGCAGGTAATTAATTTTACATTTGAAAGTTTCCCCATTACCAATGCCTGTGCGCCATTCATCACAACACATCAGCAATGAGAAGGTAAGCCCCAAAACACCAGAAAAGCACTGACTCCTTTTTTTTTCTTTGACTTTTGCAATCTAAAAGTAAATATAGCGACTGCATTTTTAGTACCGCATTTACCTTCTTACATAAACAACATCGCCAGACAAGCAAATTATTTATACTAATCGTTCACTTATTTGCACAGCGCCGGTAGAGGCAAAAGGATTCAAGCTTAAATGACTACTGTCTAAATGGTGATCAAATTACAGCCAGTGTACACAAAAGCAAACCTGAAAATTTACAAATTTACAGACTAAAATAAATATTGTGTGTGTTCTTATTAGGATAAGGATTTGTAATATTTTATACCAGTACAGGTGTTAATTTTCTTACAGTGAATCAGAGGCCATCTTTCAGTGTTGTGGAGCAATGCAAAGCTAATGTAATGTGTAGTGAAGCACATTACTTTCTCCACAGAGTTCTCAAGTAACATAAAGTATTACATGTTTTTAAAAGTAACAAATAATATGCAATACTTTACAGATTTTTAGTAATGACTGTGCAACTCTAATAGAAGCCAGGGACACAACCTCTGCATCAAAGGTCTGATATCATTCGTTGTTACAAAGTGAAGCCAACCTACAAAGAAAGACCTATAAGAAGCACAAAGCAACTACAAAGCCGGAGACTGCAGTTTTTTTTAGAACTGCCAGCAGCAGCTGTTTCTTAATTTAATTTTACATTCAAAAGTCTTAACTTGTGTCGTTTATATTAAATTATATTAAATTATTATTGCTAGGAACCAGGGCTTTACATTTTATTTCATATTTTCACTCATTACACATCTTTGAATCTGAGCCTGAGTCATACTGAGAATGCCACCATACTACTTTTATATGGTTATAGATGCATTTTATGCCATACTTCCCAGAGCTGCATAATTACAGATCAAAAAAGCCTTTAAGCTTGATGCTAAAAGACATCACATTGATGTTATGCGTAGGCTACAAGAAAGATTTTAGATTACGCTGAACCTGCAGCAGCTAGAGGCTTAAGTTTACCGTGAGTAGTGCAAAACACAACGAACAAGGGCAACTGGTGTTCAGCTTCCCCCCTGAGTCCCGTGGGAGTGCTGAGGAAAGACTCATTTGTATGTTACAAGGGGACTGGAAGGTCAGTATGTGCGCGTGTGTGTCTCTCTGTGTGTGTATGCCTGCATTTGATGTATTCTGTATTCCGTGTGTATATCGCATACTGTATGTGTGCACTGATAAGGGTGCATGCACCCAATCACGGCAAGCTTTAATCAGTATAGTGTCACGACTGCAGATCGTTATGGATGTCAGTTCAGAATTGAGTAAATCTCAAACCATTTTGCTGCTTATTTAAGATGCAGGAAACAAAACCTGACAGATTTTGACTTCATGGACAAGAAAGACTAATGAGACTGTGCATGGTGCTTTCAAAACAACACTTTCACATATCCCCGATAACAGAGCTAAATGACCATGCACCTTAGGATGCAGCTGAGCAAAACACTCTAATAAATTGGCTTTTAAGGATCAATATTATTACACTTTACATCAGAAACTGAAATCTCCATGTGTTTCTTTAGATCTTAACATGTGCCGTGTCACTACTGCTTTAGTACAGAGGAAAAAACATACACAATACAATACTAATTCTCACTGACCAAAAGAAAAGTAAATCCATAATAAAAGATGTCAATTGTGTCTTAATTATTATGAGATAGATTAAAATAAGCACACTACTGTAGCTGGTTCAGCAGGCAACCCATATGCCAAAGGTTAGGAGCACACCTTATCTTTGATTTACTGTAAGCTTTCCTTACTATTCCCTCTTAAAAAAGGCTAAAATATATTTTAAAAAATGTTTTTTAAAAAGCCAGGTGTCAACATTTAAGAGATTTTTTTAGATGACTTGAGCCCCACACATTGATAAGTGTGTATGTATGTATAGAAATATACTCTTAGACTGGACAAAGCCACTATAATATCAACACTTGGATAGAGAAGCCCTTTCATGACGTGTCGAACTTAGCATTTTGGTTGTTGTGATGTTTTGAACCCAAAACTGGTGAGAAAGGGGGTAGATCTGACTGAGATCTTTTTAAATCTAATGGGGACCATGACTTAAAAAATGAACATGATGCTGTAGTCAGTACAACTAAAAACTAGCAAATTAGACCATAAACCAATCAGGAAAGCATTTAAGATCAAAATTTAAGTAAACTATCATTTCCCTAGCGACCACTCTTGTTATAGTAAATGAGTAAAACTCTTCAGCCATCAAAACTTTCTGAGTATCAGTGTGTTTCATGCACAGTTATTAGCCAACCTTTGTTTTTAATGAACACAGATCACGTATAATTATTTTGTTTTGGGGAGTAAGACATCGGTTTGTTAGATAAATTATGCTTTAAATACAGATGTAAACACACAGAAATCTGCAACAAAACTTTCAAATTGGTCTCGACTTTTGCTCAGACACTTCAACTCTTCTCCCTTGTGCCATGTGCAATGTGAATATGGTTATATGTGGTGTATATGGCATGGCTTTCTACTAGAAACTGGTCGTTTTGTGCATCATTTTTGTGACAAAAATATTGCATCTTATGGTAAATGAGCAGGCCAATTATTGTATGAAAACCAGTTTCAATAAAACAATGTACACATAGCGATTTAGTGTTAAATTAACTGCTTTGCAGGAAGAACAGTAATGGCAGGGTGGCAAACTACAGAATCTATCATCTATACAGTTATCGTTTCAAAATCTAAAAATTTTGGTTTATATTTCGGGCCATCCCTGGCAGTAAAGGTTCACCATGTTTATTTTTCCTCAAAGGTTATGGATAATTGTGATTTGGCAAACAGTGAACTCCTACACTATACAGGCCTACAGCTGTCCCATTGGCAGAGGAATTAAGAAGTCTGGGAGATAACGAGAAGGACGGTCACTCCCTGGTCGCCGTCTCAGACAACTTCCCGTTCTCTCTAATTAAATCAGGCCAAATTGGCTCGACCGGGTGAAAGCCTTCAGAGAATGCATTATTCCAAAAAGTAAGACTTCAATATTTAATCTTTGCTTTCTAACAAAGTTAAAGCAGGTTGAGTAAAAATAGTGTGCTATCAACAAAAATACTAACTAGCAGCACAGATGATCTCACACCTCCAAATTCAGGTTAACGAACGTCGTTCTTTTTTGACATATTCATGAAATCAAGATTGCTCTGAGATGTTTTAACAAGAAAGCTTTAAAAGTCCTACTATTCAAAACAGTAACAGTTTAGTTCATGCCCACGTTTTAAAAAAGTCTAATCTCAGAACCAATTTGATGACAAAATCACACCAGAGTTGGTTGTGATTGTATAAAGAGGGAAGTGTTTATTTTCCTTCATCAACCACTTTCTAAGACTTGCAAATGAGCCAGTAGTTATTTCCAAAATAGAATATTTGGAACCCTGGCCTAAAGCTGTTGGGTGGTAAAGGGTAGGAGTCCTTGTTTTTTCCTTCCCCCCCACCCTTGCTCACTACAGATTTAGATGAACCATCTGGTGTTGGTACCTAACCCTGGACTCCTTGCACATTTGGACCAGCCGTATCAGCAACATATGCTTCTGTCTCCGTGTCTGGCAACCATGCGCCCATCACAACGATGGGAGGTGACATCATTCCACTGCTCAGGTGTGCACTTGTAATTGCAGTCCAGGAGCAGGGGCTGGACTGGTCTGGCAACTTGAATTTTAATATAATTTTACACTGCACTTTTTATCTAGATCCCTTGAGCTCAGACAATAATAAGATCAGCTAGTTCCCCTTATCCCTTAGCACAATGTCAGCATCATACCCCATACCATGACCAGCTTTTCATACCTTTTTATGTGCACATCAGACCTCGGAGGCTGGAAGTGATATAAGTTCAGGAACAGAGCAGGCTGAGCAGCTGCTGCAATTTTTTTATTTTAGTTGAAGGTTAAATTTTATTCTATATAATGTTTGCACTGTACGCAGAGTTCTAATCATCACGATAGGCTTTATCAAGCAGTTGGCTTACAAAAAGCTGGTCTACTTTCTGTCTGGCTGATTATAGGGATAGTCCACTTGGCTCAAAATGTGTTTTTCAAGTTTAAAATAAGAGACTTTTTAAGGAAATACGGTAAAGCTGGAAATTTTTTTTAAAAATACGTAATTTTGTTAAGAAGTCATCATCATCATATTGTCATCATCAGTCTTATGTTCAGTTTAAACCAAAGACGGAGCCTTTGATTAACACCATACCTGCAGATCTTCTTCTCTGTCGTTCTTTGTTACGCCCAAAAATCTTTTTCCGATGAAGTCGCACACTAGCAGCAGCCAACACAAATACAAGCTGAAATGCACCAAAAGAACCCTTCAACATAAAAAAAAAAGTGAGCAAACAAACAAAAGCAGCTTGATGACTATGGGGAGAGTGGGCGGCCATGAAAGTGCTGAACACAAGCCCACGCCACCTTGGTCCTCCCAGCATTTTTCCTAGACAGGAAGATGGATGGGCCCAACTCTAATAATAACTACACTCCACTTACCATGGCGCCAAAACTGCTAACACTGCAACTGCCCCCTGATGCTAGCTAGAACAACCACCTCCCACAATGTCGCCCACTTCTCTCCTGATAGGAACATTCTGTTAGGCAACAGTACAGAAAGCTGGTGGTGGAAATCTCCAACCTGTCCACCTTTCTTCAACATCACCACCGAATGACAATCCTGGATGTTCCTGCAGGATTGTGAAGGGGCTTCTGTACTGGTGGTAGAGCAATGCAAAAAAAGGGAGCTTTTTTGGCATTTAGTCTAGTTACAGTCGAGATTGGTATTCAGTATGGGAAGGTGTACTTTGTGTGAAATTCGGCAGAAAAAGATGAGACGGTGAATGTGAAAAGAAACAAGAAGCTGAGGGAATAAGAGAAGAAGCAAGAATACAGAGAAACAATGGAAATATGTAAAAAGGTGGTGAAAGAGAGAGAAAGAAGAGCCTATCTAAATGTGCAGAAGCATCAATGAAGGAGCACTATTGTTCCTAATGAGGTGTGACAGCCCAGTATAAACTGGAATATGAAGTGAACCATGATTACAGAGGGTTAGATAACAACCACTACGCAATGCAGTGAGAAAGCTTTTCAGGCCTGGCCTTGTTTCCTTTCTGTTCTCAGTCTATATATCCTCTACGTACTCTCCTTCTGTTCATGCATGCATATATATATGTATGTGTGTGTGTGTGTGTGTGTGTGTGTGTGTGTGTGTGTGTGTGTGTGTGTGTGTAAGGATGAGAGAGGAAAAGTAAATAAATGAGCGGCGATCTGTGAGTGACTACTTTCCCACTGTGTGAAGTGAGGGCAGCACACTATACGAGAGAGATAGCAGTAAGGTCAGCTCCACCTTCACAATGCTAAAGGCTATGATATGCGAACATGCCTGACAGTAGGTGCTTCATCACACAGTGGCAGCTTGACACAGGAGCCTTTTCTCTTGATTAATCCCCTCTGCTTGCATCCTGCTATGAAACACGCCGCATCTTTATAGTATTGGCAAACCATAATAACACAAACTGCTTTTCATTTTGCAATTAATCTGCAAATCTGTGAGAGGAGGAAAAAAGAAAAACAGCTTGTGCCTTGTCTTCCACTCCCAACGTATAAATGTGTGATTTATTTTCCATGCAGATTTTCATTTCAGGATCTCATCAACAAAAGTGATTAGTTCAATAACTTTAAAATATGCTGCAAGCTGGTACATTAAATTTACTGTAAACCGTGTCTTTAAAGAGAAAACATATCTGTTTTGAATTTGCATATTTTTCATTTACACCCACTTTCTCTCTGGAATGAGTAGATGAGAAAAGTTTAGCTGACAGCAACACATTCCCAAACTGCCACTGAAAATAACTTCAGCCCATCATCCAATGAACCATCACCTTGTTGATGAAACACCTCTACCATGCTTGTGACATTCTCACTTTCATGGGCGTGCACTCTCGTTTTGCCAAACATCGCTACAGAGCATGCCTAAACATTTCCCGTGCACTGTTTTCTTCATGACGCTCTTTCACTCTCAGAAAGCCAATGAGCCATCTAATGCAGACTGAAAGTGGCGGGGTCTGCGGGGGTGTGGTGTCGGTGGCAATCGACTTTCCCAGGTAAAGTCAGCGGAGCAGCCAACAGATTTCTCTCCGACATACATTTTCATTTTGATGACTGTGGATTGCCATCGCACTGCCGCTGTCTTGCCTCCTCTCAACTTCACTTCATCATTCCTCACGCCCATAAGAAAGGTTCATTTCCCCTGCCCCATTTCCCTAAAGGTGAGTTTACCCATCAGTCACTCTGGTAGATGCACTCCAGTGTTTCCCATTTGCATTCTGAAGGCGAAGACAGATACGGGCAGGATGGTGCGTACACACTGTTACGACCCAACAAAGTCAACTCACTGGGAGGTGATGTGAAAGCGCTGATTTAAGAAAGCTGCCCACTGCCGCAGGAGAACATAGTAAAACATGATGATGGGGCATGGGGCGTGATGTTTGTGAATGTCATTTAAGGAGGGCTAATGGCTGCTGTCTCTTTGAAAGGTAGATCGATACGGTAATGAGGAGACGGAGGCACAGGCGTAATCACCGAAAGCCCAGCGGTGCTGAAACCCACAGAATAAAATAGATTCGGGTCTTGGAGGGCGTCAGGCTGAGTGACGCGTTCATTTGGACACACTTGCAACATCTTGCATTTTCTAATGGCCCTAATGTCAGTAGGCACTTTGTTTTTTTAAATATTTTACGATTTTCACGTCCAGTGCTTGCTTATGACTACTTCCAAGGGCTTTTGTTAAATCTCAGAATCTCATAGTTTACAAAAAAAAACTGTGATCTGATACAAGACCTCTAAACAGCAAAGGTTTTTGAAATTCCTACACATTAGCCACAAAGGAGGAGATATGGGAACATCCTAACAAACCGGACAAACCAAAGGCCAGCGACAAGGACCGGTAACAGTGATTAATTTGAAAGATTAGTACATCGTTTAAGGTTTAGAAAAGATGCAAAGTACACGTTACTGAAGCTCATGCCTGGTGGATTTAAATGGAATTTCATTAAAGCTAAAAGAAAGAATGATGACTTTTACAACTCCCACTGGCAGCGTTTTTACAGGCAGACGTTTTACACTAATGGCTTGAATATGAAATAGTGACCCCATCACGCTAAGCTCGTTTTGAGTAAATTGAGCCCACTGGTAAAATAACCTTTAAAACGGTGTCTGCTAAATCTGTTGTTCTAGCCTCTTACAGCAGGGCTTCTTAAAGTTTTTCAGCATCTGGACCAGAAGGAGAAATTTAGTCTCATGCCCTCAAACCCAAGCTCATTTGGAGAGATTGCTGTTCTCATTTTTGTGATTACAACGGCAGGGACGTGACCCATTTACCGGATAACTCTTGGTTTAAGAAATACCTTCCAGGTATATGTCACAGGTTGAGCTACAATAGGAAATGCTGCATTCATAATTCATATCTGTACACTAAAGTGTTTCCTAACAACACCAAATCCAGACACTGAGCTGGTGATGTCACAGCACATTCACAACAAACACTGAAACATCTATCCATTAAGTATAGGGAAGGAAATGCATGGTAATGCACACAAGGACTGTACTGGTTGTAATACTGGCGCAGTGTGAGTGTCAGCACGGTGCGTCTGTGAAATCCATCTGTTTCTGGCCATGAGAGGCTAACTGAAGCGAACCAATGGAGTGAGACCTGATTTGGTGTCAAACGGAGTACTTGGATGAGGCAGCATGTATGGATATGTTGTGTGTGTTTGTGTATGTGTGCATGTTTTGGATCCTGTAGTACAGCTTATGGTGTTTATGTGCATCCTAGTGAGATCTCACGCTAAGAGCCAGGTTTGAGTCACAGTTGCTGGACAGAATGCAAAGACTGGACGGTGGGCAGATTTTGCATGGTGGAAAAAAAAGGTTGTTAATGTTGTGACTAATCTCAAAGACAGCTGTGATCTGACCTCATATCCATATGTCAAACCTAAAATTTGCACAATCATGTGAAAGGATAAAATAACAAGGACTGTGATCAGCAGTTCACAAGTATCACACAATTACTGAGACAGAATTATTGTCTCGCTCACAGTAACTGAGATATGTTTAACATTTTACACTCTAGTACTTTATAATAAAGTAGTACTAGTACTACTACTACTACTACTACAAAGTGCTACTTCTAGTACTTTGTCTTGGAACAACTGTAGCCACATGATTTCCTTAAAGTATTCTGATTCTGATTAAACTTGAGTCCCATTTTCGTAAAGTTTACCTGAGAATCATGGAAAAGTCCAGGATTCCCAGTCATACGGAAAAGTATGAATAAAAGAAAAAAAACACAAGATAATAATGACTAGTTACTGTATAATATGGATACAAAGCACAAATCATTATGGAACAGCTTTTGATCATTTTCAGGATTTAAATTACTTAAACATCAAAGACTAAGGAAAACTTGCGTGGAGGCGTACAACCTTTAACTGCCAACTTTTGATCAACTGCGGACTCAATAAAGTAATTAAACGTGACAGCATGTATAGTTAGACAGTAAAAGAAATTAAGTGTGTGATACTATCGGCTTCTGGCTCATGCACTGTAAAATGTCACTTACAATAAAGGCTCCTATTGTCAGCAGGCAGGCGAGGAGGGCAGATATTTAGCCTGAAATGATGAATTGATCTCAGTTAACTTATGGACGCAGGACAACCCAGAGGTTGTCACTTAATGATAAATGGACGTAATACTGAGCAACGGGGACAGCAAGTCAAGGACTTGGGGCGGGAGACTTAACACATGATGGATGATAATCTTGCATACCATGTGGCATTTATGCAAGTGTGATGGGTCGTGTGCATGTGTGTGTTGGTGTGTAAGTCTACAAACAGTGGCTGCTGTTTTATGTAAACTTAAAATCTACATTGCTAGCTGTGATAACCGCAGACAGCAGTGGAAAGTGCCTGTTCCACAATGGCTGTGTTAATGGTCTTAACACTGGAAGGTTGCATGCCTCTAAATATAAAATTTAGACACATGCATACATGTACAGTACACATGAAATAAAAATATATAACAGCATAAGTGCATATAAATATAGGACTGCAAAATGTGCTAATACATACCTACTTTCTGTACCTAAACAGTATAGAAGAACTGGGATGTGGTATGAGGCATGCAGTGCTATGAAAAAGTTTACCACATGATTCAGTAGCTTTTAGAACCACATTTAGCAGCAATAACGTGAAGTAATGGTTTTCTGTATGACTCTTCTTTAGAACATTGCTTCAGTTCATTCAGGTTTGTGCTCAGATCCCTTAAGGTCCCACCACAGCAGGACCACAGCAGTCTAGACCTCAAATAAGTGGAGGTCTGGACTTTCAGTGGGCCTTGATTTTGTTCTGTTTCAGCCATTATCATTGCATGACCCAATTTAGGCCAGGCTTTAGCTGTCAGACAGATGGCCTCACATTTGACTCAAGAATACTTTGGTAAACAGAGGAGTTCATGGCTGACTCAGTGACTGCAAGGTGCCCAGGTCCTGTGGCTGCAAAGAAAACCCAAATCATCTCCCCAGTACCACTGTGCTTGAGGTATGACGTATTTGTGTTGATATGCTGTGTTTGATTTTCACCAAAACTGATTCATGTTTATGCATTATGGCCAAATATTTTCACTTTGGTCATGTCTGTCCAAAGGACGTTGTTCCAGAAGTCTTGTGGTTTGTTCAGATGCATCTTTACAGACCCGAGATGTGGCGCTATGTTCTTTTTAGAGAGAAGAGGCTTCCTCCTGGGAACCCATCCAAACAAGCTGCACTTGTTCAGTCTTTTTTCTTAATTTACTATCATGCTTCTTAAAGTTTACTTGCGATTTTTTTTTTCCATTGTATTAACACACACCTGCTGCTCTCAACTAGCAAACTGCCCAAACATCTGCTTTCACAGAGGTGGACACAATTGCTGATAATCTGTTAATCAAGCACATTTGATTAGCAGTACCTTGGTGAATCTTACCCTGTTAATTCCAATACAAGTAATAATGTTTCATGCAGCAGAGAGTTTAGAGAAAGAAATCTTACATATATACATATAAAACACAAGTTTCACTCACCCTTCCCTGTTTTCATCTTCATCTGCATTGGAGAGCAGCTGTGAGCCAGCCAGGGAGAGGTCCAGAGCTGCAAGGGGCAGATCTCTGTAGCCAAAACTCACCAGCTGGACTGGAGGAGCCAAGCACTGGTTCTCATCCTCCACCGGCTGGGAGATGATCTCCAAATCTGACAGACCTGCCTGCTCCACTTCGCTAGTTACATGCCAGCAACAACAAACAGACAAATGACATGCACACAGACAAGCACGCAGTGGAGAAAAACAGAAAAAGACAAGCATTATTTGAGAAATGATCACATTTTTCAGATACCTTTATCAAACTCATAATTTTATCATTGATGGCAAAGAAAAATTTACAGAGAAAATAGGCAAGGTTTGTTGAAGACCTATATGTATGTATCAAAAAAGTGGTGCAATTAAAATAATAATAATAATAATTATTATTATTATTATTATTATTATTATTATTATTATTATTATTATTATTATTATTATTATGCTGCCCAGCAACTTCACAAGGAAAACATTCTTATTTACTGTAATGGCATTAGGGAATAAGCATAGGGTTGAGGAGGTTTAACACCCACTCAGCACCAAAGAACGACTACAGTATGTACTCCACTGTTAAGGCGCAGCAGAGATACAGGTGCCTCTTGCTCCAAAAGATCACTGAAAGTTTGACAGGCTGTCCTCAAACTGGCTTGCTATATAATCTAAACAGCTGAACAGCAATGAGCAGCTGGGCACTAAGAGATGAATACTGACTTTTGTACTTGTATTTGCTTTGTTGTTGTTTTTTATAGTGGTACATGACTGAAACCATACAAATGCAAATGCTTGTCCCAGTTGAACTTTCAATAGCTCCCAGATTTACTTTGCACTTTAGTTTATTTTTAAATTTCAATAAGCACAACTGTTTTGAACATAGGCTACAGTTCTCCTTCTATCAGTAAAACTGTATTACCCAGATTACAGACATGTATAAATATTTTTATCACTAAATTGCTGAACAGACAACAATAACAGACACTTGGTGTGACAACTGAATAAACAATTTCTATAAATGAAACTCCCCCCAAAAAAATAATCTTGAACACTTTCTAAGATATCTAAGTGCCACAGATTTTATCAGTCAGCAATAAGGGCTTTGAACAATTTGACATTCCTTGCAGCCTCCACAGGGTTCATTTCAGCACCCGCACCAACCTGGAGTCTTAATATCTGAACACATCTTGGGTGTTCGGTTTAAGGCCAGCAGCATGTAGCCCAGCGTGCCCACAAGCCCCAGTTGTGTAAAAGCTGGGCCATCTCAGCAGAGCGTGTAGGTGAAAACAAACGCTGAGTGCAGCTGCAGACTGACTGTGTGTGCCCTGTGGTGTGTATTTTTAGACCAGAGCAGATGCTGGTGTATCATGTCTGCTGTGACGTCACTGCCTCTCTCTTTGTCAGCTGAGTGGATCCCCACTCTCCTTCAAACGTCAAAGGAAGTCAGAAAAAAAGGTGAAAGGCAAGGGGGAAATAGAGGAGTGGTGTGAGTGTAAAGAAACCAGGGGTTATTAAAAAAAAAGCTCAATTACGGCCGGAACCAGACAGGCACAAGAAAAAGTGACAAATGAGGAGAGAAGACTAAAAAGGCTCCGGAGGAGGACTAGAAGTGTCGAAGCAGATGCAACACAAAAGTAAAAGTGATAAAAAGGAAGAGAGGTAGAGAGAAAGGGGTCAGGAAGGAGACGTGGGGAAGGAAGCCTGACAACAGAAAGGGCAAAGTGAAAAAGGAAATGGTAATGTAGAGCTGATAAGTTGATGAGGAAAAGAAAAAATGTGGTAAAAGTAAAGGCCCCTGTGCTCTATTTCACCAAGGAAGAGAAATGAGGACAGAGCAGGAACCAACTGAGGGAAAATGACATCCATCTTTTTAGGCTCTCAAGCTGGTAGCGACGTGAGAAATTTGGCCACTAAGCACAGGACCGACACTGAATTCTCAAAATTTTGCTGCAGAAGCACGTGATACTAACAAACATAAACCATCGTATGTCATGGTCGCACAATATTTCCGCCTACTCTCTATTTACATCACGGCTGAGGCAGTCAAAAATAATTAATTGTTGATAATGGTTGTGTGGCCTGGACTCGGATTTCATACTGTAGAGACTCACAGTTCCTTTTAAAACACTTTACAAAGTAGTACAAGAGACTTAAAAAGTCCACAAAGTAGATAATAAGTGGTGTTGTAAAGTGGTTAAGCAGAGAACAGTGCATGAACACAAATCTTTATTTTATTCTTTTATTTATTGGTGGGAGGGGTGCAAAACAGAGAGGGGAGAGCTGCAGGAGGATGGTTTTATATTTTTTAATTGTCTGTTTTTTTCTACCTAGATTTTTTACTACTGAATCATACTGGCAGCACTGTTAATAGTTAATCAGGCAAGCTATGACATCATTGACCTCTGTTTTTGTCAGTTGCAGATTTTAAAATAAGAAGTTTAAGATTTTCGGCGTGAACTGGGTCAATTTAGTTAATAACTTAAATCAAATGTCCTGCTCCTTTTTTTTTTAACATAAGCCGTGGCTTTTGTTAAGTGTATTTTTAGTCAGATAATACATGAAAGTTTTTCAGAAGAAAACTTGAAACTTTATTGCATCTTTCTAAGCCTGGGTTCTCAGTGGCAGTCTGTGGTAACCTGTTGTGTGGCCTGCAAGCACGACGAGGAAAGACTCCACCACTGTGTATTTAATTCATTCAACAGTCATGTCATATTATAACAGCACAGAATGAAGCCAACGGATCATGTTTCTTCAGTATTAACACTTCTGTTCGCGCCATCATTGCAGACTCAACAGTGCCAACATACACAAATACAGCTGGAGTCAGAAAAAAAAACAGCCACCCAACTAAAGGCTGAAAAACCACAATGTAGCACAACAATTACACCTGCCAACATAAACCACCATTGTATAAACAGGAGCATTACAAACACTAACTAAAAGTGACTGATGCATTTTTTTTCTGCCTCTCTGTGTTATGTGACTCAGTGGCTCCGTAGTGTAGTGGTTTACATATTTGACAAACAAGTGAAAGGTCTTTGGTTTGATTCCAGGACGATCCACAAATCACTTTAGGGTTCGATCAGAGAAAGTAATCTGGCATAAAACATTTGCCAAATCTAACATGAGGCCATGGCTGCTGTGGCGACCCCTTGTGAGAGGGCAGCAGCCCAAAATAGCTCTCTCTAAACTGCCATTCAGCACCCGGAACTTAGAAAACCATGCTCTAAATCAACTTTTCAATCAGTTTCCTGTATTTGAAGTTCTATTCATGTGTAGGGGGGAAAGAAGGAACTGCAAGAAATGAACTTGATAAGTCTGCAAAAGAACAAATCTGTCCACTTGTTTCCCCGTGGATAAGCATACATGGGTAGTTGGTAATAAATCTCTGGCTGTCGAGTTAGTAGCTTATCAGCATTCTTTAGGGCCTTCCGCATATCTGCATAAGACCAACACCATCATTAATCAATGCTAGCATAATACACCAAAGCTAATTATTAGAGAACTACTTTAATGTAGTTTTAAACAATAGCTCTTTGCTATAAGGTTTGGTCAAGACATATACATTTCCTACATACTGAAAGGTATGCAGATGTAATGCCCAAACCCACTTTCTGATTTATAAAAAATAATATTAAATAGGGTTATATTTGTATCAC
The DNA here is from genome assembly GCF_963576455.1 of Neolamprologus multifasciatus. Classification (NCBI taxonomy): domain Eukaryota; kingdom Metazoa; phylum Chordata; class Actinopteri; order Cichliformes; family Cichlidae; genus Neolamprologus; species Neolamprologus multifasciatus. Next base: position 27,486,848 of record NC_140439.1, on the reverse strand, counting down.
CAGTACAAATCCAACTGGATTACAGTGCTACACCAAGCCATTATCAGTTTGTTGCTTCTTAAATTATGTAACTGTAACATGAAAAAGCAACAAACTGGAGTGTTTTTTTGACACATAAACGTAACAAGAGAGTAACGAGAACGTTTGGAAACTCAACCACTCACACAGAAGTTGAATGAGTTACATTTCTCGTCAGGAGGTGTATTCGACAAGGATTATTTATGGGGGGATGTGATCAGTGACCCCAAAACGCTTTGTCTGTGTAAACTGGGGTTCTGGGAAAGACAGAAATAGACACCAGTCACTCGGAATAGATCACGATGTGTTTTTTCCACAAGGCCTGAATATGAATTACTTAAGGAATAAGTGAATCTTTGAATGTCCTTTTTTTCATTTAATCAAACCAAATTAGAGGAGAGAACAAAGAACAAAAACTTTTGCCAAATTATTTTGATGTAGGCAGGAAGTCAGTAAACCACAACCAGATGAATTTTCCAAGCAGCTGTTCAAGCAGAAGTAGTTTGTTTGACTGATGAGAAGTTACAACCAGGAGCTGATAGCCACCAGAATAATGCACAGACATGTTTTTATGTTGATACTGATATAAAAAATGATGAAGCCTTCTTTAATAAAATAAATAAATAAATAAAGACCAAAGTTTCTGGGAGTTTCTGAGAACAGTGTCTTTGGTTTTTCATTATTAAAAGGCTTCACTTTCTAGAAGTGTTATTGCCGTCTAGTCTCAAAGCAGCTGTCCTCATCCCAATTTGAAGGGATGATTTCCCTTGGCAAGAGGGCCTTGCATTACTTTGACGATATTTATTCTTTATAGTTATGAATATATGGACTAGAGGTTATTCTGTTATTTTGTTGACTCATGTTCAATAATGCAATATGTTTTATATGAGTGAAATATATGGATATTACATCATTAAAAATGAATAACAGACAACAGCTCTTTCTACCCTGTTCATATCATGGCATGACTTTGCTAAAGAAAAGGTGTAGGGACATAAAATAATGAACAACTTAAAGGAATAACTGTGAAGCAGCAGATGGTTAAGATCTGAACATTCATTAAGTTTCAAAAATGGAGAGTAGTTTTATTTATGTAAACAAAGTTTTCCAAAAGTTGAAAAAAAGCACAAATATCTGTAATCATCCATAATCCATATCCATAATTGTAAAACTGGGAGAAGTTAGCAGATGTTTGCCTGAAGACCAGAGATTACACGTTGGGTTTTGGGTGTTTTCTTTTTTTAAAGGAGAACACTTGTAATGCAACATCATCGTTACTGCTCTGTGACCAGTGTTGCACTAAGCCCCAAAGACATGCATTTTGGGGGGGGGGGGGGGGGGGGGGGGGGGTTATCTTCCATTATAGCACATGAGATGGAGTATACTGTTGTACTGTAAAAATGTATCTATATGCCTCAGTGACAAAATCCTGCAGGCATATTTTACTTTGAGGCTGGATATGTTCAATATGATACCGTAGTGCAGCGGTCCCCAATCCCGGGCCTCGGACCGGTACCGGTCCGTGAGTCGTTTGGTACCGGGCCGAGTTGAGGTGTGAAATGTATAGTTTTCAGGGGTTTTATCGGTTTTCAGTGTTATTTTGTTATCGTTTTTATCGTTTACTCGGTTTTCCTTGGTCTTTTCACGTGTGTTATGAATAAATTTTCTTTTTTTCGGTACCGGTACTAGTTTTATTTTGTTGTATTTATCCGCGACACCTTAAAGGCCGGTCCATGAAAATATTGTCGGGCATAAACCGGTCCGTGGCGCAAAAAAGGTTGGGGACCGCTGCCGTAGTGTGTAGGTCTGATAGTTGTTTTCTCCACTCTTTTCCTGCAAACAACATCTCATCCATACCACCTCTCATCCACAGTACAGCAGCAGGTTTGGCTGTTTTCCCAAACAATCAGGACCATACACATAACTACTCATGACAGACACAAGCTGTCCAGAGCCTAGCGGCCCATGTGTCTAGTGCTCTGCCTGGCTGGGAGTCAAGATATCAGGAAAAGGTGCTGACCCAGGCTATGGATTTCCACAATGTTCAGCAATTTTCATATCTAAGGGAAAGGGTTTTATCGTGAATTTTAAGATTTTTTTTTGAGAAATCTTTTCATCTTAGTTTTTCCTGCTTTACTCTGTGAAACTTAAAACATTCCTGCGCATGTCATCTATTATAGTGTATGCCAATTTTATTATATTTATCTGGACTGTAAGAGTGAAAAAGTGGACCAATTAAGTTTACATCATAGACTTTTAACAGCTTTAATAATTACACATATTACATAAAGAATTTTTTTATCTCCATGCGTAAAATGTCGCTTTGCTGCAGCTTTATTATAATTGTTTAATATTAAAGATGGTAATGTCTTCAGTGTATTAACATGAAATCCAATGAACCCGAAAACCTAAAAGGCAAATATACCTCTGTTTCTATCCAAGTGCAAAAAATAAAAAAAATTCTGCTGTCTTTAATACAAATACTGACCTTTCCAGATAACCATGACGCTCTTATCTAACAGAAAGGGGCAATTGCAAAATTCTGAAATTATTTCATGGAAAGACTAACAAGACTGCAAACTGCAGAAGAGTACCCACAGGAAAGGAGTGATATTCAGGGGAGCAGGTCTCCCTGAGGGTGGCAGATAAAATTAAATAGTGGATTGTGGTGTTGTGGGCCAGGTATGAAAGGTCATTGTGTGACAAAAGCTGCTCAAGGGATTTCACTGAGCAAAACATAAGGTCATGTTAAGTAACTGTGGGCCGGCGGCACCGAAGAGTGTTGTTCCTCAAACATGTGAAAGCGTCTCACTCATGAGCCTCAGTTTGCTCATTAGCAAATGTTAGCATTTTATTACACCAAACTAAGATGCCATGTTAGCATTGTGAGCATATAATAACATACAGAAGTCTGCATTTAGCTCAAAGCATAAACTGAAGCGCTAATGCAGCTGTAGATAAATTGCTCTTGTTGAAATATCTTTGTCCCGTTCCTCAGGAGCTTCCCTTCCATAAAAGTTTTGAAAAATTAACAGATAAATAGACTCAATTTGATTTATAGAAGATGGGACACCTCTGGGCTTGAGGGACTTTGGGGTTTCTCTGCAAAAAAAAAAAAGCATTAAAATGTATGGAAGCTTACACTTAGAATCAATTTGACTTTAAACTCGCTTCATAATTGCATTTACATTTTGCAACTTCAATAAATCATAAAGTCCAACTACAAACTCTGAATTATAAGAAATACAATCTACTCTGTTCTGAAAAACCACCGCTACATTAGCAGTGATAAAGTGTTGTGGTGTTATTGGATTTGACATGTGCACAGGTAGTATGTAGTACGGAGAAAAATGTTGCCATAAAAATGGGAATTTGTGAAATATATGTCCAACATTGCTGTGCTTTACTGTGTTGATATACAGTGTAAACATACGCATCTATCAGTAAAATGAAACATAAAAACTGTAAGCCATCATTTCAGCGCAAACATTACATCAAGCACAGGTGCTACGCTGCCTATCACCTCCCCTCCAAAGGCCCAGTGGCAGCTTTGCAAATACACAGTCTGGGGGTGTAGAGAAAATATATAAACATCCAGGCGCATTTTATACAGAACCACACTCCACTCAGTTTATGGCCTCGGTGGACTACAAGATCAACACACACATGTTAGACTGGGTTGTTTGAGGCCAACGCCTGAGGATCTAAAATACTCCCAAACTTGGCCAGAACACTGAAGAAAAAGCAGATGTTCACTGCTCTCACCAGCTGCTGTGGAGAACTTTGGAGAAGCTGGGCATCATTGTGTATTAGTGTTACAGACTCATCATCTCACATGAGTCTGGAACAGCCAGCTGTAGACTATTTCACAAGTTATATCCTGTAGTAAGACACAATACTTGAACCATATATATGTCTACATAAAATATATTCCATACTAAATACAACATAATATAGGGTTTTGCTTCCAAGACAGCAAATGTCTAATGATGATTTTTAATGTTGACTCACAGACAAAGTAATACGCATAAGGAAAAAGAAAGACAGAATTTATGATTCTGGCATCCATCAAGCCTTTCCAAAACAACAATGCCAACAGCCACCAGTCTTTTCAAAGCAGCAACTTTGCTAACAAATCTTGGTGTTTAACAAAACCTCGAGCTTGTAGTACCTGTCACTTCTGCAAAATTTACAAACTGCCTTGGGTAATTTCCTAGAAAACCCAATTCAACTTCCAGAAAAACTTGCATAATTTCATGCCAGTGGATATTAATGAAGTCTGCCAGGCACATTAGCTCATTAATAATATTGCAGATTAACCTATGATGAATTGGAAGACTGCACAATGGACTGTTCTGGCCCTGCTGTGACCAGTCTCTTATCTGACCTTTACAGATACAAGCAGCAGAAGACACGGGAGACACAGAGACCCTTGTGGGGCAGGACTAAGACAGCAGATGTCTCCCTCATAATGGAGAGGTCCATGGACCTTTTTACACTGTGTCAGTATCCAATAATAGATTATTTTAATTTCTACAGACGCTTGAAGGAAAATTGGTTTTGAAAGCTTTAAAGGCTGGAAACACGGAGTTCTGTAGACTCGTAAAGCTGATTTTAACAGTGGTTTCTTCTGCACTGCCAAACGTAAGAGAAATCATAGGCGTGCATTTGAGGTGTCGCCTGTACATGAAGTATAGCTAAAACAGAAGAAACAGTTATGTCTTTTTATTGTGTTGTATTTAAATTGCAAGGGGTGAACCACATTTACAGGAACAATTAATGCACCATGTGAATGGAGATTCCATGACCCAGATTTGTTATTGTGCATAGGTGCATATAACATCAGTATAGTAGAATGAAGGGATTATAAGGTCAAAGACAGCGTTTCTTCCAATAGCCCAGAAAGATATGATGAGCATATAAACTCCCACCCTCCAAACTAAAAAAGAAAAACTGTACAGCCTCTCCAACCTCCCACTAGCACTGCATTAACATCAGTGTAAACAGCAATGGGGTGAGAAAGATGAATGGTCCCGTTGAGCTTCAAGGAACCCCCAAAGTTCCAAAAGGGAAAATCTAAACTAAAATGTAGTTTACTGTATAAATTATTTCCACAAAGTGAGACTCTGTGAACATGAGCACATCTTTCTCTAAAGCTTCAGTCAAGCTACAAACCTCGAGCATTGTTAGGTGAAAAAATATGGAACTGCAGCAAAAATAAAGCTGTGTGTGGAAAGTAAGTAACTAGATTACACTTTTAGCTTCAATTCAAGGGGCTTAAGAAAGAAATACAGCAAGTCTTTAGAAATTATGGAACTTTTAGTATATTTATGTACATATTTTTTAGAGAAACTAACACAATTTTAATATTTAGGATTGTTTCTACACTCGTATTAAAAGAAAGTTAATGACTGCCTGAGGAAAGAACACATGGACACCACCAGATCTGCTCCATTAGGATGACGCAGCCACCTTTAGTTGCTGCTTGTTTGTGGGTCTTTCTGCTCTCTGCTTTGTATTTAATAACGAAAAAGCTACTTTCTTGTATTGAGATCAGGTGACTGACTTTGCCATTAAAGAATAGCCCATTTCTTTGCCTTAAGAACCCCTTGAGTTGCTTTTGCAGTATCCTTTGGGTCATTATATAGCTGCACTGCAAAGTGGCATCCCATCAGTCCAATCAAGCCTAATTTGGCTGAATCTGAGCAGAGAGTATAGCCTATACACTTCAGAATTCATCCTGTTCCTTCTATCATAAGACATAACATCAGTAAACAATAGTGACCCTGATCCACTGGCAGCCATACAAGCCTATGCTATAACATTGCCTCCACCATATGTGACAGATGATGTGGTATGCTCTGGATCATGAGCTTTCTCTCTCCTTCTCCGTGCTTTTCTCGGTGTATGTTTTTGGTTTTTATCGGGTTTACTTTTTTATATATGAATTTGTGTATTTTATAATTATTATGACTTGCTTTAAATTTTGCTTTAACTTAAACCAAATTGTTATGGAGCTGAAAATATGTGCTAATGTAGAATCAGCCTTGCAAATTTGCCTGAAACATAAATGTAAATAAATCCGGTGACATCTCATCTTAAAAAACCAAGATGAGGTGGTGAATAGTGCACAAGTGGCTGGATGTTAAGAGCAATAAAAATATTTAAAAAATTTTAGTCGTGCCTATAATATACTGCGTAATCATTAGTTTCGAGTGCAAATGTGGGCCACAGTCATCTGTTTTAGGATGTGTTTCACCTTAAACACAACATGAGACAGCACTGCTACTGAGAGCTGCTGAGCTGTGCTTCATATGGGACCATCAGCAGAACCGGTTCTCTCAAAAAAGCGCAAATGTAGCAAAGCTTTAGAGCTATTCATCTAGGTCAAGAGAATAAATGCAGTTGGTTACAATGAAACAAATTACAGTGTCATACTACCAGCAGAATCATGACACAGAATAATAATTTTCAGCATTCTCCCATATCTCTTATTTTGCCTTCACACATTCAAAACATACACACAGGCTACAGCATGTTCCCTCAGTAATGCATCAGCTGTTCTTAGTACACAGGTTGGAGAGGGAAGATTAAAAAGGGAAAGCTTGGAGAAAACTGGGGGTGGAGATGTATGCTGAAAGAATTGTGGTCATTTGTAATGGTCACGGGGCACAATAAAGAATATAGCGGATGTTGCTCCACAGAAGATATTAAAATAGTGACCTGCGTTTACGGTTGTAGAACAGACGCTCTATAGTCAGCATTGTGCAGGTGTGTTTGCATGAATCTGCATTTCAGCATGTGCCTGTGCATTCAGAGTGAGGAGAGACAGAGATACCTCAACGGGCGCAGTGTCTGAGTGAATAAAGATCATTATTGTAGAAATGGAGATGGAAAACCGGGAAATGGCAAAAGAGGAGCAATATAGAAAATAGAGGAAAGATGAGAAAATAAAAAAAAAATTTAAAAAAAGGGCACACTGGAAAAACAAGAAGAAAAAGGAAGAGTGATAAAAAATAAAAAAAAGTCTTATGTCCAGCTGACACAGTGTAGCGTTTATGTGATTATTTTCTGTCATTTAATGACACTTTGATTGGGGGTTTTTCTAAGACAGGAAATGAGTAGGAGTTCAGGTTTTTTTGGGGTTTTTTGGGTATACCAGTTTGCAAATTTAACAGATAATGAGGAAAAAATAAAAAATCAATCAGTGGTCAAAATTGTGCGTACGCTGTACTTACTCAGAATTAGCCATGATCCTTGGTGATGGAGGAGATAGAGATGTGGTGGAGGTTGTCAAAAGGTTTCCACTCACTTCTGTCTGTTTTAGTGCTGCAGGTCAGCTTCCCACCTGAGAGATGCTGCTTTCATGCTGAACCCTGAGAAGAATTTATTCATTACAGTACAGTACATAAAGTATACAAGTATCCTTTTTAACAACTTATATAAGTGTATAAGTTGTTATGATATAAGTTGATATAAGTGTAAATGTAGGTAAAATCAGCCACACCTCTAATTTTGAAATTGTGCACGCACACTGTTAAACACTCTAATAATGCCAGTTTTAACACTTTCACAATTTTAGTGCACTAATTTATTTACAGTTTACTTACTCTAAATTGTCGTCTTTCTTTAATGCCTTGGAAAATTTTGAAATTTGGCAGCTTGCTTCCAACACATAACTCGTGGACAACACATTTTATTATAGTGATCTGACATTTGATAGTGTATCAAACTGACTTTCCAAATTAAGCTTCTTCGCAACATAGTGATAAATATCTGTTGTGCAAGCCCTGCAAGTTTTCAAAAGTGGCAATCAGATTATAATATTTACAAATATTAATAATCTGAAGTCTACATTTTGTGCGGTTATTTTTAAAAAAAGACTAGCAGAATCTCAAAAGAATACACAGTAAAACTTGTGTAAAAGTAAACTTTTGCTCAGTCATAAAGCTTTTATCTTCTCTTCTCTCTCAAATATTTAGCACTCCAACAGAGTTGGAAGCATGTCAGACTTCCCACGCTCCATCAGAGTAATAATAGCACCTGATATAAACCTGCACTGATTCACTTGCTGTCATGAGAGAAACTAAATGACAGTTGTGTGTGCAACTACTAACAGATCCACTCTGCACTTACATAAATTATGTGGCACGAAGGACCTACCTGTGTGAGATTTACATTGTTGACGGGTAATTGTGCCTCCCGCTGCCCCCTCGCTGATAGAAATGTCTCTCTCGGCGGTGATCAATGTAAGTGAAGCAGCAGCAGGCTCGCACGGTGTGTAGGCTGCAGCTATCCTTAGCACTTTTGCATTGGACGAGCACCACCACCGCCGCCGTTGCTGCTGCTGCTGCTTCCGCTGCTCGGATTTCAGTGCAAAACCAAAGAGAGGCTGAAGCTCAAATGCAAGAAGCATCGTCACTCGGCAAGATCATATTAGCTGTAATTGTTATCAGAGCGGTGAAATAACGGCCCTTTAAGTGCAGCCTCCTCCTCGCTGAGATTGATGAGGCTTGATCCAGATCCAGATCCAGGTTCCGCTCCCCAGCCGAGGGTTTCCCCGGCGAGCGCAGCGGGGAACCCTGCGAGGGGAGCTGTCCAGGTGCTGAACTGAGCCCCGATGAAGCCTCGGGTCTCTAACGACCCCCTTCCACAGCTGCAGCCGGGCAACGCGAAGCGAATTTCATCCAAAGGCCACCAAAACATTGACGTTTTTGTTCCGTAGACTGACAGTAGCCAGCGAATCGTGTGACATTTGCATCGCTCCGGTCACGACATAGCAGTCTAAAAATGTTGGCCGTGGGGTGGATGTGTGTGTGCGCGCGCGTGCGTATGTATGTATGTATGTGTGAGAGAAAAAGAAAGCCTGAGAGTAATTTTTCTCAATTCCCGAATGAGGCCAATTTGAGAGCGGATTATCGCCACAGATGATTTTATTAGCTTTACGCCTGGTTGGTCGTCCCTCTCCGTGTCATGAGCGTTTTTTATGGTTTCCCAAAATAAAGATACTATGGGAATATAAATTGCCTTTACAGCAATTGGCTTAACCGTTTGTCATTCATCGGGATTAGCCAGTCGATGGTTAAAGCGCACATCAATCAGACTGAAGCGTCTCTTCCTTTATTTAAACACGCCTGGACGTGGGCTGCTGGAGATGTTATAGGCTGAGGCGCAATTTCAGGGTGTGCGCAAAAAACGAAAACCGGTGATCTAAATTAACTGTAGTTAGCCTGTAGTTACAACCGAAGACGGATGCTTAGCACCCAGTGGGCTCAGAGGCTGTCTTTCAAAGATGCACAGTGCGTTCAACAATAGTGGGTTTAAGAAAACAAGATAACAGATATCTATTTATATTGTTTTTGGGTGTGATTTATTGAGATGAGCAAAAGAGATATGATTTGGCACATTTAGAAAAGTTATTTTAACACCAAAACAAGTTTGTTCATTAAGCCATTTAGATTCAGTTTAATTTCTTCTCCAAAAACGATTAAAGATGGGGAAAAGGAACAAAAAGAGAAACACACATCAACTAAGCTGCAAATAAAGTCTTTCAAAAAGTAAAAAATAATGTACATTTCTTGAAAACATCCACTTTTTGCTACAATCATTGCAGTTTTTACAGAAAACGTAAGCCATTTTTCAACATACAACTACCTGACAAACACAGTATAACTTGGAAATTGCACCTTTATCTCAGTTTTTTATTTTCAAAGCAACCAGAGAATGTATTAAAAGACAGGGCCATCTGAGGAAAAAGCCAAGATGTGTATAACATTACAGCGTCCTAAAGTATTGTACAATTCTGACAGCTTTTCACATTTCTTCAATTATTTCCAACCATCAACACCTGCTTTATAAAGTCAGAAAGTGCAGGAGAGCCAATACTAAAAGTAAGTAGGTGTCACTTACACACCCAACAGGGCAGCTATTTGGTCCCATTCTCTAGGAGCTTAGTTAGCTGATGTGACTTTAAGCCCAACAGTTGGGAGCAGGTAGTAGCAGATGTAACTTAGCGTGGGGGGGACGAACTGTATTTTCTGGACCCAATTCAATAATTTTGAATCCTATCAGTATGAACTTGTAGGCTACAGTGGCGTGTACATTATCCATTGGTAAGACAGATGTGTAAAACCTTGGCTGGATGTTTTGAGGAAGGCCCAGAGTCATCACATGAATTAAAAGTGCATTTGCAGAATCATGAATATTAAAGTGCCCCAATTATACCAAGTTTTTTTGTTTGTTTGTCTTTTTATGTATATATTGGTTTTCAAAGTTACCGGGAGTTACACGTTCCCATAGAAAACACTCCTACTGAACTTCCTGAAACTTCTCCTTTGCAGGTCAGGCTATCTTCAGTGACTTATCTATCACTATGGAGCACAGTGACACAGTACCAGCCTGACTGGCTGACCCAGCTAAGCCAACCATGAGCAAAGTGCACCAAATGATCCAATGATGGCTACAAATCCCAATAAGATTAAATCCTTTCCATATTTTTTCTGGTTGTGCTGCCATATAACAAAAGTGAATATGAAAGTGTGATGCAAACAGAGCCCATTAAGTAAAGCAGGAATTCTCAAAGTAATTTTCAGCTAGTCGTACTGCACTGCTAAAATACTGATGCTATAGCAGCAATTTTTAAAAAAGAAAAGAAAAAAAAAGCATTTACATACAGCAAGTTACAGAAAACAGATGTGTTGGGATTTCAGTTATTTACATATAAAATGATCATTCACAAAGAATGTCAGAACCTCTTCATAATGTGGCTAATACTTTATGTTGCTCTGTGTGTAATAAGCACGCCCTCACGTTCATAGTGCCATCTGACCAATCAGGGCCATCTGGGCTTCTCCTAACAAACTATTAAAGATATGAGGTAAAAAAAAAAACAGTTCTGCAGCACTCCATAGTACATGTGAGCCAATTCCTTCAGATACAACGTAAACATTCCAGTTCCTAAGTGAGCATAATAGGAGCACTTTTTCTTGCATTTTATTATATGTGCTATATCACATTCTTCTGAGTTTGTATTGTTATGTCTGAAATGTATGAATGCACTGGTTTTAATATAAAGCCTGGGTTTCCACACAGTCTCCAAGGGATACTATGCCACATGCTGCCATTACACTGAGGGTTAAAAAGATTACCGTTCTTCTTTATGAGTAGAAATAGTGACAGCGATATTCTTCTATGCTGTACCGTTACTCTGTACACAATGTTTGTTGCTCTCGACTGCTGTTACAAACAAAAGCATGACGTGTCATCTTTCATCCTGTGTGTTGACCGTTGCTGCGGGACATTCAGCCTAGATGGACCAGGGTCATGACAGTAGTGTACTCGTGCTGCAGGTTGTCCGTGTCAGTGTCACACAGTGTGTAGTCATCTTTTATGATTCGGTCGCAGCCAATCTCGCCGTTTCCAAACAGCCCAAAGAGCGGGGTGTTGGGGAACACCTTGCGGAAAGCATCTGCCTCGACATTGCTCTGGTTGTTGTAGTAGTTCTGGCCTCTCCCCACGCAGGCAAACATAAATCCCAGGGTGTTTTCTCTGGAATTTTGGCTGCCTTTAGTCGTCGGATTGTGGCTTCAGCCGCTTTTGCGCTGATGACGTCTTCCTCCAACAGCACAGACGCCCCCTGAACTTTAGGCCCACTCAGGGCCAGGCCTATCACACCATATGAACCCTGGCTACAGCTACAGAGTGAGAGATTATGGAAAGTGTGAGTATTGTAGAGTGCATACTGAAAAGGCTATTCATAATTTACCTCAGACACTACCAGTTAATTATCAAATCAATTACATCCTATTGGTAGTGAGATAAAGGAGATACCCAATATAGAAATATAGATGTCAAACTTCTGTTTTGAACAGCTAATATTTACTCTGAAGCAGTAGATCGTGATTGTTGTCTCTGAGTGGTGGCAGCCAATTATACTCTTGTATTTTTCCACATACAGACTGAAATACCATTTGATAAACTACCACAGGATCAGACCGAAAATATTTGCAGGAAATCCACTACTAGATTTATCCCATAAAATATCTAGTTTACACTCGGGAAATTAACTCACCAGTATCTGGAAGGAGCAAAAGCATTCTCTACCAGGCCTCCAGCAATCAGAGCTTTGGTCTTTGAAAGCGGCTCTAGTATCTGGTTAAGGAAGCGTGCGCCTCCTGGTTTATATGCCTCATAGAAGAAAATCAGTATCACACGTAGCTCTGGGTTGTCAACTAGTCCTGGAAAGAAATAAAACAAAAAATTAAAGATTTTGTTGAAGTTTATATTTTTGAATAACTAGGTAGTCGATGCTTACCTGCTTCTTTAAGGGCTGTTGGGGAGATGGTTCTCTTACAAAAGTGAAAAGGCTGGATCTGGACACCCTCAATAGCTGGAAGCATGATTGCAAAGCCAGCTCCCCCATCTTGGTACTCCTGGGGAGGGTTGCCGCAAGAGCCGCTGGGTGTCACTGTACAGAGAGCCAATCATGAAGCACCATAAAAGTATACATTTTTATGCATGTTTTAATGGATTATTTGTTAACTAGCATCAGCAGCATTGTTTATCCTTATACTTAGTTATAGATGTACTGAAAATTCAAATGTTTAAAAAAGAAAAAAAATACTGAGCAGAGGTATGACAAGAGGAAACCAGTGGTGACCTACTAATGAAGGAAACAACCCTTAAAGCTTTACAGTTTTTGACAATTGATATTACCATCAATAGAATCAAAGAAGAAATTAACTAAAGCCACCTCAAGGAAATTCTCTTTCATTTTTCATTTGAAGTGAGAAGTTAACCAAATGTATCTACAGTTTCAAAGAGTCACCATCTAGTGGCTATGAGAGGAACTGCAGCTTCACTTATTCTGGGAGTAGATTCAGCACTGAACTGGGTGTGCAGGGGTGAGAACCAGTTTTAAACATAGAACCAAACCAACAAAAATTTATTTAAAAAACTTTGATTTAAAAAACATGAATCAAAGGGACATGTGGATGTGTTTCCATGCAAATACATGACACTGTGCTGCCATAAATGCACAGGAACACTACACAAAGGAATCCTCATTCACCAATCCTAAAAAAAAAGATTTAGTGCTGCTGAGCAAAACAAACGGTGTATCAGCTCAGTTGTACATCACAGAAACCCTTTCAGTGTTTCGAACAGAAAGCAAACAAATTTCTTTACCATGCACTTTACCCTGATCTTCTATTGCGTTACAAACAGTATTCATAAAGAATGAAAGAATACTGCATGTGTCATCTCTGTAATTCCTACAATCAGCATCTTTATCAATACGGATAAATAACTAGCTGTAATCTGGGCAGTGTTACTATACAAACTCTCAGCCTTATCTGATTAAAGATCTAATTTAGTTGAATTAGCTGGGCGTGTTGACCCTGTGGTGACCTTAGGCTACTATATCACAAAATGCGAGTGTTATCACAAACGGCCGAGGCTTCCATTAAACCTGATAGACGATGGGAGCCTGATAAGCCATCATCTTGAGGAAAGAGAACATGGCTGATGGAGTGTCACTTCTGCAGAGGGTTGTGATTATATAGAGAAATGGGGAGCACAGCATCAGGCAGACTAGGCAATCTATCAGAGAGAGAGGCACAGAGATGCAAGCCACCAGTGGTACTTTCTAACTAGGCAGCAGTGGTGGGGATTAATGCGAGTCCTCCCTGCTGATATATGAAGTATTCTCCTTGAATATGCTTGAAAAGTGGTTCGCTTTCATATTTAGAGCATGGTAGTATATTAACCAAAAGCCACATTTGTATCATGATAGCTCTGAAACTCATTAAAAATAATAGTGTTTTATATCAAATCACATGATTTATTTTTGTTTGAGGGGGACATTTTATTTTCTTCCTCATAAATGAAGAAATATGAGAGAGACAGAAATAAGGAACACTTACAGACTATTCCTGGTGTAGCAACGCCCATGACATCACAGCCTCTGGGGAAGAGCTCGTTCAGTTCTGCGTCTAGACTGTTGCGACTCTTTTTTGCTTCAGTGGGGAAAAAAACATGTTAATGAGAAGAAAGGCCACACAAGTGTACTACCGTGGAAACATTTTACGTTGTGATCAATACCATTAGGGCAACATGTGATATATGTCCATTTTGTTTTATAGCATGACGATTCCAAACATACAGTCTGAATGACAAAGGATTAGCCATAGAAACAAAGTGGACTAAGAGTCTCCATGTCCACAACTGCTCTGCTGCAGGGCTCTTTGCCCACCTTGTTGTTCAAAACGTTTGGGGATCTGGGTTTTCAGGCAGTGGAAGTCTGTGGAATTTTCTTTCACTATATTTACACTGTACAGACTTTACTTATTCTTTTAAAAGCCACTGAAGACATTTTTTATTTATACAGATAAGCTTTTAATTGACTCGCTGGTTTATGTTGGATTCTATTATGCTTTATATTGTTTTTGATATGGCTTTTTATTTTTTGTACTTCATCATAAACAAGTCTTGACTTGTGTCCAGTTTGTTTGACACCGCTGAAATTGCTCCTTAATAGTACACAGATTATAAACTGACTAGTCTATTAATATTATTTAGAATATCCCATCATAAAATGAATTTTCCTTTGATTTGACCAAATAATAAACAATACGAAAACACTACGGATGTCATATAAGTGACTCATCATATACTACAATTTACAGGAGTGTGCACAGAGCCTGAGGAAAAAAGCCTTGGTTAACAAAGAAAAGTAAGCATCAAAATAGTTGTCCTCTCTAAGATCCAGTCACACAGCACACATTTTTCCCCTAGTGACCACCACCTGCTAATGAAAAATGTGTATTCCCCAACCAGTTGCAAGTAGTTGTGGGAGACTGCTAGCAGTCGCTAAAAAAACAAAAAAAAACAAATCAAGTCTTTAAAGCCTTGTTCATGGCGGCCAAGAGACCAGTCAGTCAGTGACCCCCTCCTGATAACCAGCAGTCACCAGTGAAACAATGTATTCCACAACTAGTGGGTGAATGGTTCTTGACACTCGCTATCATAAAATTGGTCACAAAGAGGTTAACAGCTCTGCTCCAAAAACCTTGTTGTAATTGTTCTGGTGATTAGCAGTAACCGGAGTCGCAGTAGTAGTAGTTTGCATAGAAGATGAAGACTTGTCTGTCAGAATTTCCAAAATACTTACCAGGCAGTAGTGAAACTGTGACACAAACCATAAAAAGAAATGCCTTTCTCTGTTAAAGTCACCATTTTCATTGGTTTCAGGGGTAATGCACAACTTCCATGCAAACTAGGGCAATCACAACAAGGTTTGTGGTGCAATTTCACCCAGTGAGTGCAGGCAATCACACGCCAACCTGTTGTGGAATACACAGTTTTTCCCTATGGACGGGAAAGGTTGCCATTGGCATCAAGCAATCTCTAGGCCTGTGTGACTAATGGGAGAGGAGGCAGAAGATAGTGGACCTAAATCCATAAAAGAACTGTAATTAAGTTATCTAAGATGCTTTGAACAGCTTCATTTAAGAAACTGGGCAGGTTTTTCACCCTCCGAAAACTGTTCAGGGTGCAACAGTTTTAAAGTTTTCTAGATTTCAAATAACAATGTTCTCTGTATCTAAGTTCAAACAAACGCTTCTAAAAAACATGTGCAACGTTGTCTATATGGATAGAATAGGTGCACCTCAAATATTATTTTGATATAAGGAAGTATGGCAGGTAATTAAAGATGCCAAAAAAACACTAGCCTCCAAATGTTTAAACAAACAGACTTACTGTTACAAAACTAAAAGAAGCTTTTATTAGAAGTACTTATTTATAGAATATGTTGTATGTGTAAAGACACTTCTGCTTTCCTAGAGGATTATGCATTTGCACCTTGAATTTAAGTCAAATAATAATGTATTAGAGAGTTGTGCCTTAAGGGAAGTATACAGTTTACAAAAGAAATATATTTTATACCAACCTTTGTTCTGTTTGTAGCAAAAGGCTCCTCCATTAAGGATCTCAGAGTCTGCCATTACCAGAACTGTTTTAGGCAGCAGGTATACTTTCTGTAAAATTATTTGAATTAGAGTTTTTAGAATAAAAACAGTTCCTGATCATACACTCCTGAGAACCAAACAATAAAGTCTCTTTTAGCTTAACTTTTTTGTGCTATCCTGCCTGTTTGGAGCTAAAAGAGGTTACACAAGCACATGAGATATCATTGGAAAGGCCACGATGTCCTCTATTCAGTACATCAGGACATAGTAGGGTAGTTCAAAAAAGTCAAAAGATATAGACCAAAAACAACTCTCCATTACAGAGAACATAAGTGAATAGGCTGGGTCTCAGGAGGATATGTATAACACAAAGTTCATATCTTTGCAATCTTAGTAGCATAAAGGCTACATATCTTTTGAGATTCTCCACTTCAACTTGAAATCTTTAATACTGCTTGCACATGCACAATTCATTCATTGCTCTTTGGATTTTCTCCATTGTGTCAAAAATGCAACCCTACAACTTAAATTCTATGTTGGGGTTGAGGATGAAGTTGTAAGTAGCCAAATCTATCAGGTAAGGTGACCACAGTTCAGATTGTTTGGAGCAAATGTTCTGGACGTTACAGAGAAATTCTCTGAGGTATGGATAATAAGGAAGGTTCCTGGCTTGATGCAACACCTTTTTGCTTGAAGACAGCAGGGTGTTCCAGGGAGGACAGCAGATCTAGCTCGCACCAACGTGACAAAAAAGGAGGGGGTGGGGTCAGTTTGATACAGATGTTAATGTACGGCCTTTATACAAGTGTGAGGCCCATGGTGAACTCTCAGGAAGCGTTTGAAATAAAGCTGAACAGCTTTTTAGTGGATAGCTGGCAATTTTTTTGCGCGATGGATAACTTACTCAAAGAGTGGGTAGCACAGAGCGTATTGGTATGCTGTTTTAAAACTATTAACCAAGAGCTGTCTACTCACATTTATCTTTAACGTTTTCATTAGTGTCACTAATTATTTAAATACCATTCGATGAGAGTTTTGAAGTTTACCTCCACTTCTTCGGCCAAGATGCTATTGAGAGCATGGGACTCCGTGCTGGGATGTCCAGAGGCCGACACCCAGGTCAGCTGCTGCTGAGTCCTAAGCACTCTGCGGGCACAGTTTCTCCAAAGTCTGCACACACTGAAAGGGTAAAAGATAAACTCAGTCTCGCTTGCTGACCAGGTACAATCGCTTAGTTGTTGTTTTTTTTTTGTTTTGTTTTTTTTAAAAGAAAGACTCAGCTCGTCTATATATCCAGGCAGAGTAGCTGAAAGCAAGCCCTTGATTACAGTCCAACAGACAATAACAACCGCTAGGCTAGCTGCTGCTTTAGCTCTTCCGTAAGTTTTTGCGTCGGAGTTTCACTTCTATCGGCGGCCATTAGCGTTAGCTCACAGTGATGCGTACAAAGATCAGCCACCTACCTCGCGAGCTGGAGAAGCGATTTGGTTGGTATGAACGTAAGAATCCTCTCAACCACTTCCGCAACATTGCTGAGTACGTACTCAGCCTTAGAATCCGGAAAAAAATCAACAAAATCTGAGTTCTCGCTCATGTTTCGCTCTGTAGTCGTGAGACTCACAACACAGACTCCAACTACGAATTTCGACCCCTGCACTCCCACCGCTGCAGAGGAATAGCTTGTTTATTGGCGCCTCCCTGCGGCGAGGAGGAACTATAGCAGTTAAGGCACCCCCACAGGCATGTGCAAATCTTTCACTTTGATCCAACACATAATCAAACCTTAAATAATTGGATGATAAAGATGATTTTCAATTTATTTTTATTAAAGGTACAATTCGGGCATTTTCATCTCTAGACCCATATGCCTTTGGATGAGAGCTGAAACATCTACAAGTTTAGGGAGGTCCAGTTGCCTTTTTTCAAACTAGAAAAGTTTAATCTTGTGTTTGTCTTTGCATGCTGAGATGGCATCAAGCAATTTTTTTTTAACAATACTATGGAAATTTCTTGAGTAACCCTTTATTTCTTTACATTTTGCTAGGAAAATGAGAAACAGCCTAAACTCTTGTATGTAAACTTTCTTGAAGTAGTTTTCAGGGTTCTCCAGGTTTCTTGATGATCCCACACTTCTTCAATAATGTTCAAGTCCAGGTTCTGAGGATTCATCACTCCCAAGACCTTGACTCCTTGGAAGCAGGCAGTCAAGGTTTTGAGGGAAACTCTTAAGCTTCTTTCTTCCAAGAACAATTAACAATTGCAACAGCCAGGTTGATTCGCATATTTATTTATGATTTGTACATCTCCAAGATAAAAAACAAAAATCAGTGTTTCAAAAAGAAAACACCTACATAACGAACAGATAAGTACGCCACAAGTATTTAGTTTGCTTAGTTGAAACAATATAATGAGTTTCGCTACTGTGCTAAGAATTTCTTCCTTGCTAAACTGGAAGAGAATATCACTGACAGTGAATACATTTTTACAATACAAAAAGAAACTAACACATAAGCAACTTTACAAAAGTACACATAATAAAAGTCCCTTTCATAACCTTGGCTTAAATTATGGCTTCATTCATGACGATCATGTGCAGTATATTCCCCAAAAAAGTGCAAATTCCCCACACGTACATGTAAACAATTAAAGATGTACAGTAAATTTTAAGTGACCTTTGAATACAGTGCGTAAAGGAAACTGTAGACGAGCTTCTAACTTGCGCAGAGCTTGTATCTTCAAGATGCCACGGTCAGAGGAGACAAACACAAGCTCCAGCTTTGTGTGTAGCAGTCATAGTCATATGGGAGCCAGCCATATTCAGAGCAGATGAGGCAATGTTAGGAGGGGAACAGAGCTAGGTCAAATGTTAACCATCTCCATTAGAGTATGATCCAGCATCTGCTTTATGCTCAGGCCCTCTTCTTTAGCACGTGTGAGTTTATCTGTTAATATAGCATTGCATCAGTTAAAAACCAAAAAAGAAAACAGTTACAAGAGACACAGAATATAGTCAGACAAAGGTTTACCTCAGGTACAGTGACAAACATATGCTGGATATCGTTACATACCCCAGTTTTTTTTTTTGTTTTTTTTTCCCCAGTAAGAGGTCAGCACTTATTAGCGGAGTCGACATCCTGAAGTTATTTTTCGATTTTCCGATATAACTAATCAAATTTGAACTTGTATTTAAAGTATACTAGAAATACTAAAAACTCACGCTATTGACAGGGCTGTGGTCAAGAATGGACGTAGTGAGTTTATGCAAGGGGGGGGGGGGGGGGGGGGGGAAAGCTTTCCTTTTTTGTAATATATGACTTGGCAGTGGAACTGACCAAAGTATAAAACCCTAGCACTTTTAAGGAAAAAACTGAAAACTCTTCTAAACACTAATAATTGTCTCCTTCTACTATTGGACCAGTATCACATTTACTTTTATTGTACATGCACACTCCATGTCCTTTTTTCTCCCCCATTTACTTAGACAAATTACTGACAGATCATACAGGGGTACTGTGAAATCTGTTATTCACATCTTCCTTACCGCCAGCACTTCCTTGTTGCTACAGGTGAATCATATGATCAATCTCCTCCTGTGCTACGATTAACAAACAGTTCGCCGCAAAATAAAACCGCACACCTTTTCTTTGAAGTTCTCTTTATCCATCTACACTGTTTTGGTTTAAGCTGCTATGTCCTGAGGATATATAATGAAACTAAATGTTGCTTGCCTTGCTTTAAGCATCACAAGGCAAGCAACATCTTGCCTTGTGATGCTTAAAGCGCCCCAAAATAAACATTGGGAAAAATTCAGCTGGAATGTTTCTTTCCTGAAGTCACAACCCGATTTGGCACTTTTAGCATCGCAAGGTGAGCGCCATGTAGTTTTATTATATTCTTGGAGGAGGCAGACATCTCTACAGATAACTATGAAGTTTGTGGGAATAGTTCCCAACAAAGCACTTCGCTCTCAGACTGCAGGCTTACTTGTTGTTCCTAGAATTTCTAAAAGTAGAATGGGAGACAGAGCCTTCAGATATCTGGCTCCTCTCCTATCAAATAAGCTCCCAGTTAAAGCCTCTTTACTTTTAAGATTACATTTGAAAAACAAAATTTTGAATAAAGCTTTAGTTATTTATACTGCTACAAGTTAAGGCTGCTGGAGGACATCCAATGACGCACTCAGGATTTCTTCTCCACTTCCCTCTTCACCCCTGATGCATTTACATGCCACTATTGTAAACCATTATTTTTCCATCTAGTCTCTCCCTTGGTGCGTTTAGTCATCTTTCTCCTCACAGCCCAACCGATCACAGTATGCTGCCGTCCTCCCCAAGATCTCCCTGTTAAAAGACAGTTCCTTTTCCCTATTGTCACCGAGTGCTTCCTCAAAGGGAATTGTTTGATTGTTGGGGTTTCCCTCCAATCTTCAGGGCCTTTACATTATAATATTTAGTGCTTTAGGCGACTGCTGCTGTAAACTAGTGCTACATAATTGAATTATTAAATTATTGCAATTCATAATTAAAATGTGAATGTATCACTGAAATGCTACAAGTAAAAACTACACACCTGTCCAACCATCCATCTCACCCAAGTACAAAAAGGAAAATCTGGGTATAATCCAAATAATTTTAAAAGTGATGATATTTGTTCAGTCCATTGCAATATTCCAAGGCCTCCTATTCAATAATAGAAGCACATATTGCAGACCAGATTTCAATTATGTAGCCCTGACAATAACTGAGAAAATATATCAACTGAATTTCATCCGTCTCCTGAACCTGTGTAGCCTCCCACTTGAAGCAGTTATTTGAACATGCATGTGAAAATCTCTCACTTGTATTCCCACTTTTTTGAAAGCGTAACTTGTTTTGTTTTTAAGACATAACTGCTGCTGTGTATAGTTATTTAAATAAACAGTACAACAACATTCCTGGTGACTGGAATTTCAGAAACATTAAAGCATACAAGATTCCCTTCCAGTTTATGCCTCGTTTAGAGCTACTCTCAGTTCATTGGTGAGAAGACGATTTTTCTCAAGCTGCTTGTATAGGTGGTCTTGACAGTCAGAAAGCAGGTAGGAGAAAAAGGAAAGAGAAAGAAAGGAGGTTAGTATAAAGAGTGACGCTTTGAAGGTAATCACAAAATAAGTTTGTTGATTTCCTCACCTAATGAACAGAAGGCTCAAGAAATATGTTTTTGTTTTTTTAAAGACAGTCACAGAAAACTCACACACTACTGGTTTTACAAACACTGTTTCCTTTTCACTGCTTATTAATTACTTAGACTAGAATGATAAGACTGCAACCACCTTGGGATTAGTTAGGGGACAAAACAACACACACTCACAAATAGAAAAATAATGATGATGCACATATTTGTACTGGATCTTTTTGCATCTAGCTGCAGCAGCCACTTTCAATCACCAGAGAACTGCAGAGGTCACCTGATGGGAGTTAACCTGGTCCAACTCTGACTGCAGACAGTTTGTGCAGCCTGTACCAATGAACACATCTCATCTGCGCAACAATGTCACCTCATTGAAGCAGTGGACTTGACTCAACCGGTTGGCACCTAGTTGTACTCGTGTGTATATTCCTATATAAAGGGAACATTGCAGAGCATGTAATTCTACAGTTAAATTGTCATTCTGTAGCAACTATGTCACCATTTGTAGGGAATTTTCTATTTCTACTTTAAATCTATGAAGTTCGATCTGCATGCAATTAGTTAATGTGAACTACTGTGACTATGACATTTGGGCCACCCCAAACAGCCTTACAATTTTGTGCTCAATCCCATTTGAGTTTCAATAGATTTAATGTAGCAAGTGAAACTAAACAAATCTCATCCTACTCAATTTTTTTTATAATTTACAGTCGCATTTGTCTGCAATAGCCCCTGTGACTGTATTAGCATTCTTTAAATTAAAAAAATTATAATAAAAAAAATCTATAGTAGTAGTTTTAGTGACCATGTCTGCCAATACTGGCTTGGAGTCTAGTTGATTTTCTATTTAGACCTACAATATGAGGAATGTTTATTTTTTGGTTTTATTTTTTGGGCTACGTTCACATCTGCAAACACTCGATGAGTATTGAAAATGTTAACTTGCTATTTCTAAAGTACATCAACTGTATTTAACTACAGCTGAATCTGAAGGTGTGAGGAAGCCTTAAAACAATAAAATATAACTAAAATTTTTTATTTTTTTTTTTAAAGTATATAAAATCCCCAATCAGCTGATTAAAAAATTTAATAAAATTCACTGCCACTACAAGTAACTCAGGAGTTTATTCAAAAGCTACTAAACAGTATAAATTAAAACACAAAGAAGGTAAAACAATAACAAAAAAAAAGGACAAATGGAAATGAAGAAGCATTGCGAGAGAAAAAGAAAAGGATGACATAGATGGAAAAATGTTTATTTTATATAAAGCAATGTGGCTCAAAGGTCTGAAAGACAGATGGACAAATGTACTCCAGCAGCCAAGGCCCAATGTGCAGTACTGCCAGGGCAGTAAAGAAATAAATAGACAAAGGAGACAGAAAGTAGGGCTGTGCTGCACAGGAGAGAAAGGGTGATGCTCAAGCAGCTTCTGGAGTGAAGAGTGTGAGAATTTAGCTGTGAACAAAAACAAAAGAACAAAAATGTTGGAGGGAGAAATAAAAGAATGAAAACATATGACATGCAGAATCAAAAGAGAAAAATGGATGCAGAACTAAGAGAACTGAGACAGGGAACAAGCTCTACTAAGTAAGCACTCATGTTAAAAGGTCCGCAAAAATTGTATTAAAATCTATTTTTAAAAAAGATATTAAACATGATTAGGTCACTCATAAATTAGTGTTAGACAAGCACGGAAGGATTTAAAGTTGTAGTTCAGCAAAGTTAAAAACTCACGGCACTCAACATGCCACAAGAGGGCGCTACTGTATGTTGTCGCTGTGGTTAAGGAGATAAAGCTCTAAGACAATACGGAAACAAGCGTGTTGTGAATTACATGGAAGTCATGTCGTTGAGGGCGTGGTCCAGCTCCTCGCTGATGGCCTTGTACTTCAGTTTCTGGGCATACAGCTCATCTATAGAGTTGTAATTATTATAGAGTGGCAGTGAGGGGGCAGTGAACAGAAAAACAACAGCGTCAAGAAATGAAAGCCAAAAGAAAATGCAAACTGAGGAACTGAAATAAAAAGGCAGGACAGAAATAGGAAGGAACATGAACAGCTGCTGACACCGTGTCAAATTCCTGAGGAGTCACCGAGAAACTGCCTCACATGTTCTGTGACCCTGTGAACACTTCTCGGGGCTAGCTGGCCTTGAACGCTCAATACACCACCATGCCAAACTGTACTGCAGTGAGAAATGTTGATGCCAACATGAATCATATCATGGCAGGTTCTGCTTATTACAGTTTTGTTTTTCTTCTGGCAGACAACTGACAGTGTAGATATTTGTCCTGGGGATTATTTAACAACCTGCTGACCAGATAAATACCTCAAACAGCCCCACATGAGGGATTTGCCTTTTATTAGTTTCCCTCTCAGAAACCAGGACTGGACTTTAGACAAAGACTAGTCACTGGGTTGCTTTTTGCATCAATTAATTTTGTAATAAGAGTAACAGACATTTGCTTATATGGAAAATGAACATGAAACGCTGCACCAAAGACTAAAAACCAAGTGTAAAACATTCATACCCTCAAGGTCATCAATGGTCTTCTCCAGCTTGGCAACTGATCTCTCAGCGAACTCGGCACGGGTCTCAGCCTATGTGGAGCACAGCAATAAAACATTGGTAATGTAAACCTCCTAATGGAAATTAATAACCACAGCCCCAGAGGAAAGGAAGCCCTTAAGTATGAGTAAAAAATATATACACACACACTCAGCATATTTATTCAATTAAGTAATGCAATCGATTTTCAAGAGAAGCTTCTATTTAAAATTTAATTTAGGATATATAAACGTATGACTCACTGATAACTAACTCACCTCCTTTAGCTTGTCTGTCAGGACCTTGATCTCCTCCTCGTACTTGTCCTCCTTCTGTGAGTACTGTGGTTACATACACAGGGCAGAGTCACTCAAATATACAAAACATGAAAATGCATCAAAAAGAAGTTTCAAACAAACTTTAAAGGTTTATACTATGAATATTTGTCAATAATCTTACCTTTTCTGCCTGGGCCTCCAGAGACTTCAGGTTGTTCTGCACAGTTTTCAGCTCCTCCTCAAGCTCAGAGCATTTGCTGCAGAGTTATGGCGTGATTAAACACGCAGAGAAAAACCACAGAAAGCAAGAGAGGTGTGAGGAAAATGTGATCATTACCTCTCAGACAGCTCAGCGCGCTCTTCTGTACGTTCCAAGTCACCCTCAATGATCACCAGCTTACGGGCAACCTGAAGTCACAACTCCTTAAGTTTAGTCCCACACTAGCTTAACACATTAGTGCATCCTATGCTGGTCAGATATGTCAAGCATTGCATCAAAGTAAATAACTGAACAATTGTCAAAGTTCAGGGTGCACTGAACAGCTGAGAAACTCGCCTCCTCATATTTGCGGTCAGCCTCCTCAGCGATGTGTTTGGCCTCCTTCAGCTGGATCTCCTGCAGCTCCATCTTCTCCTCGTCCTTCATTGCCCTGTTCTCAATGACCTTCATGCCTCTGAGGGAAGGGAAGTGATATAAGGTGAGTCTTAGTAATGTTTACACTATGCGTCATAGAGGAACAGGAAATTCCACTCTTAAAAGAAACATTTAGTACAAAGCATATGGATCACACCAATACCTTGTATTAGTGAAGTAGAGATAAAATTAGAGAGAGAGACCACTACATGACTATATGGACAAAGTGTCTAAATACTTAACACACATCCTCATCTGTCATGTTGTGCCAAGCACATGGCAACTGTCTGAGAGGATAAGGATGAATTGAATATCAAATGAAGCACAACACAAAATCATGGGCATGAACTGGAATAACATTCAATTAAATTTCCACAGGTGTGGATTAGCCACTGATCAGGAGCTATGCATTTTCAATCATAAAGAAACAGTAACTATCTCAATATTATAATATTACACAAAGCAACAATTAAATTAAATGGAATTATTTAAATACGGGCACATTTGTGAAGAGTGATACAATACAACTTCAAGCCACCGGTGGCAGCAGTGAGCCAAATCTTAAGTGACACTCAAAGAGCATATGTCATGTGCAAATGTTTGGTTTTATAATATAATAAAGTTTAGCAAAATCCAGTATTAAAGCATTTCATAGAACTTAAATTTTCATTTATGTTTAATGCTTTTAACTCACCTGTTCTCAGCTGCATTTGAATAAAGCACCAAATCCACACTGTTTTACTTTTAAGCTTAAATTTCAAAACTTACATTTTAACTACTGATTTTATCTACCATTCCTTCCTCTTTTTTCATTTTAAATCATGCTTATTTATTATTATTTATTTGTTTTTTAATGTCTCTGTAAAGCACTTTGAATCACCTTGCTGTTAAATTGTGCTATATAAATAAACTTGCCTTGCCTTTTAAAAGTTAGCAACAAGTCAACGCAGGATTTTCTTTTCTGAGCTTGCCTTAACCCTTTTATGTCACCCTTTTTCCATTACAGTACTCTGCAAATGAGTATGAATAATATAAGAGGGGTGGGAGAGTGGTGCCTGTTTAGTGCCAGTTTTCCAGATGCAAGATACCCACCTCTCGCTCTCATCAGCAGCCTTCTCAGCCTCCTCCAGCTTGGTCAGAGCTGTGGCCAGACGCTCCTGAGCACGGTCCAACTCCTCCTCAACCAGCTGGATACGTCTGTTCAGGGAAGCTACATCACCCTCAGCCTAGGAGAGCACAACACCAGTCATCTACAGTCACATCAAGTTTATTCATTTAACTGAAATTCGTGTGTTATGTTTGGCTCTGCAGGCTTTCAGCTGCTGTGAGATCTTAGGCAGATAAAATAACTCCCTGGAGAGACTGGGCTGGGTCAGCTTGTCCAATAGAGGGATGCAGGTTGTTTATGTACATTTTCCAACACCAGTTAAAGAGTGTGCGTCATTTCTCTTTTTCCTAACACATTTTACACCAAAAAAAAGGTTCGAATACAACAGGATTTCTTAAAGGAGACAAACTTATCCACCCC
Source organism: Neolamprologus multifasciatus (assembly GCF_963576455.1). Taxonomy (NCBI): domain Eukaryota; kingdom Metazoa; phylum Chordata; class Actinopteri; order Cichliformes; family Cichlidae; genus Neolamprologus; species Neolamprologus multifasciatus. Next base: position 27,460,705 of record NC_140439.1, on the reverse strand, counting down.
CTCTGGCGTTTTCCCAGCCAAACCTGTAATTTCGTGGCTCGCTGTGATTTAGTCTTAAACAAATTAGCTAAACGGCTACGTTTTGTTATGTCGCAGGGTGGATAAATGGAGGTCCCTGTGCTCAAACTATCCAGTTACACAAGGGAGGGCTTTATCTCACAGGACCTGCGATGTTGCGGGGCTGCTGTGCCGTTAGCTTACTTGAAAAGGGCTGTTTTGTTTATTAGGGATCTACCGGGTGGAGTCCTTTCACATCCACCCATCCCTTACTCACATCCATCGGTGGGCTAATTTCAAACTCGCCAACCTGCTACATGTTTTCGACCATATGCCGAGGCGGTCTGGGCCTACCTAGCAACCATGCTTTTTGACCAGATTTACTCCTAATGCTCTGGGCTCCCCGGGGACTAATTGCCTTATAAAGTCATTAGCCGCTTACTGCTTCCCTCGCACTCCTCTCCTGGTTCAGGTCCCGCTGTAGTAACGCCGCCCGGTCCTCCGCCGCATCGGCCTGCTCCTGCAATGACTTGATTTTCTTTTTCACCGCTTCCAGGGAGCTCCCACCGGCCATTTTTTTGCTCTGTTTGTCTCAGCTAAGCTAGTTTTCCCTCAGTTTTTTGCGTGCTTCCCCACACGCAGACACAAGCACACTTGGAGATGCGGCGCGTTTGATCCCTGCCCCCACCGCCTTTAATCAACCGCTGATGAGGATTGGGACGTGCCACCAACCCCGGAAGTAACTCATTTTACTCGAAAATAGTTGAATAAATTTAGTGAACTGAATATGTGGATCATAATTATTATTAATGGTCTTTTAAAATATTTTTTAAGCCATTTTAATGCTTTTTGGCTACGACAAAACTACATTATGTACCAGTTAGTTTAAGTGCGTCCCCTACTGCTAAATTGAGCTAAGCCTTTCAAAATCACAGTTCCAAACATCAACTTAATCTAAAGACAGCAAGAGAGTGCCTTAAGTCATTTATACACACATAATACATACATTATAAATATGTTTAATTATTCAGACAGTGTTATTAATGTTCTCGATATTCATAATTGTGCTAATTAGACCTGCAGAACTTTGTCTTCCTGCACTAAACTGGCTTAAAGAGCACAGAAGACACCCATGCTCTATTGTAGTCTATAATATTCAAATATATTGCCATGTTTATATAGTTATTTATTTAGTGAACTATATCTTTTTGTATTTCTTTACTCTGTCATTAAATCAGTCAACATGAGTCTATCTCACGGATGTTAAAAATTTTGTTGCTGCTGCTGACGTCGTCTCTGCTCCTGACGTCTTCAATTAGGCTTTATTGGCGTAAGAATAAACGCTGCCAATAAACTGGTAATTTCATCTGGGTTGAGTATAACCGCGGAGTACGTTCTGTGGCCAACAGGGCCACAAATCTGTCAAAATTCAATTCATAATATGCTTGTAAAATACACGACTGAAATCAGACACTGGCCCCCAGATTCGTCCAAATGGTGGTGGAACGCAACGGTAAGCCAGTGAGCTGTGACTTTACCTTATACAGCACAAGAGCTAAATTTAACTATCCATATATTCTTATGAAGCCCACAACTCTCTTATAATTGATTAATGCATAACTTAAGCATTAGGGTGTCTGTTTCATGGCTGGTGATCTTAGTTTCCAGACGGGACTCAAAAGGAGTGTATCAAGGTCATCATTAGGCAGTGGGTGCGCCAAACGGGTTCCTTCACAAACTCACATCTGTGGCTTTCTTCTCTGCGAGCTCCAATTTCTCCTGGGCCTCCTTCAGGGCTTCAGAGTATTTGTCCAACTCATCCTCAGTTGCCTTCAGCTTCTTCTGCAGTGCTACCAGGTCATCCTCAAGCTGGTACGCAGAGAAACGAGAAGATTTTTATTTACGTGAGGATGATTTTCTCAGATTAATTCTTAACACAAACAACGCGGAATCAAAACACGCTTTTATTAATAAAAAAAAAAGTACACACACATATATATTTGTTACTAAACAAATGAATTTCTATTAAAAGACTATTATTTCTATTAATTCTATTAATTACTATTATTTAAGGATTTCTTAAATTAATATTTATCTCATTGCTTAACAGCATAACTAATGAATAAAGGATCCAACTAGAAATCTGCACTGTTTCCAATCGTGCCAACCTCATGCAGTCAACATATGGAGTAAATAAACGCTAAAAGAAAAGCAATTTTTAAGGTTATTATTTAAAAGTGATTTTTTTTAAATCAAATAATAATCCTCAGTGGGAGATCATCGGAAAGAACCATGCAGCGCCGTGCGCAACGTGCCAATGGCACTGCTGCGTAAAAGCATCAGAGCGAGTTTCACACTGGATGCCGACCTGTTTGCTTCTGTCCTCAGATGCTTTCTTATCTGACTCGGCCTGCTCAGCTCTGTCCAAGGCATTCTCCTTGTCGAGCTTGAGCATCTGCATCTTCTTCTTGATGGCATCCATGGCTGGTTAGTGTCGGCGGTCTCTGCGTAAAACAAACAAAAGAAACTGAATGAAGGGATCGGAGCGTCTGAACCACTCTGAACGCCAAGCTGGAGTGCGAGCTCGGTTAGTCTGTAGTGAGTCAAATATGTATTTTGGCTGGGCAGTTACTGGATACCGAATACAGTTTTGGAAATAACTACAGCTGCTTGCCAACGTGGAGACCCGTCTTTTTTTCCTAAATCTCTTCACTGATTCGCTCTTCCGAGACATTTGACCACTTCTATGACTATACATGGGGTACAGACGTCAGGAAGGCACTACCCTCTCACAGCAAGACGTCCACTCCTATTTCTAACACCTTCCAAGTGGAAGTAAAGTGTCAAGACTCAAAGAGTAGTTCTCTGAGGGGGGTTATTTGGAATAAATGTGTTGGACTCAGTTAGCACCCAGAAAGATAAGCCACAAACTACAATACATGTGAGAAAATGTACATTTAAGACATCAACTGACTTTTATCCTATAATTATTTTAAAACCTACTTTTTACACAACAGAGCCAAACTGCATCCACCAAACTGGGCCAAAACCACATTTTTAATACCTTTCCAAAGCACCTTTCCTATATAAATAATTTTTGCTTACTTGCTTACGTAATCAAACATCTTGTTCTGTATCCAGAAATAAACACTTAAAGAATTATGGTACCAGTTCTTGCATCAAAGCTATTCCCACAAAACAAATATATCTGATTGGTTAAGCCCCTGCGAAAGTTCTTCTCCCCTGGAGGGCTGTCATATTAGCCAGTATGGCTTGTTTGCTGCTCAGGGATCATTTCAGCAGCTCCCATACAACATAGTTCAACATCCAAGCAGCAACCAGATAGGCTTTGCTTTCGGTAGAGTTATATCATCAAGCCTGTCCAACTCTTCTCTCAGCTAATACATGCGAGATAATTCCAGCTCAGATTTGCCACAGTGGGTACAGTGGTGTGCACATACAGAAGCTCTGGAATTTCAACATCACCCCCTCCCTGCGCCTCAGTGAGAGTTCACACAGCCACTGGCACTGCTGCAGCTGTCACACACAACATACAGTCAGGACAGTTGAGGAATGATATTTTAACCTAGTGTTGACTACAGTGATTGATTATTTGCATGTAAGAAGAACTGGACCTGAAAAAGAAAGTTGTGTAATACTGTATGAACATCATTGACCTCATCTTACATCGTAACAAATAACAAAGCATTCTAAGAATATTTTGTCATCTCCTACTCGCTTCGTCCCTCATGCTATTTGTTGAGTGCATATTTTGGAATCTTGCTGCTTGGACAGCACCTGCTGGACTCTCCATGACCCCATACTCTTTACAGTCTGACTTTCAGAAGAGAGACATCAAACACTTTTTAAACAAGCAAAGCAGAAGCACACCAAATGATTCACTGATACTGTATTTGATAAACCACAATTTTATTATGTGAATGATTGTTAGTTCACATACTTAAAGAAGAGATTACAAGATCATTAAATAATTATGGTAAAATCTTTTTCTTTTTTTTTTTGCCTGTCCCATTTGGTTCTTTAGCCGTCAGAATTGTTGTCTGAAGACCAACAAGGATACCCAATGGATTTATTTTGCCAAATGGATCATCATGGCATTGCTGAATTGGTCCATTTGAACGCCTTTGTTTTTATTATTTATTTTATTTTATTTTCAGTTGTTACAGACGGGACAGACATGAGTGAGGGATAGGAAAGGGAGAAAGAAAGAGGAAGGAAAAGAAAAACAGAAGGGGAGAGGGACAGTGAGAAAGGGGGAAAAAAATATCTCCTGGATCACCTGTTGAGAGAAAAAGAATAGAAAACAAGCAAAAAACAACAACAAAGCAACATAATAAACACAACACCATCGCATTAATCTAGCTAAGTGTAAACAGCAGTAAATACTAAATATTGAATGTTGTTGTGCAGCAGCAGGACAGACAGCGCACAATGTGCTTTGAAGTAGCAGCCAAGAAAGGTGTGATTTAATCTACGAATTATGGTAAAATCTTAATGTTTTTAATTCTCTCCCTTTATCTCTGTGATGTACCTTTGCATTTTATTTTGTTGGTGGTCTGGCCTGAAATCCTTCCTGTGGAGCTTTATTAAGGCAGTCAGCTGTCACTGTGTTGTCATTCTGCCATGTGTTTGTGGACAGTTCAGCAGCCAGGCAGGCATACCAGTCATACACAGAGATCAGAGAGGCTCAGGGCGCAATCCATGTCACCCTAGCACCCTGGATAGATAGAGAGATGAACATCGTCACATTGTACCTGTCCAACAAATAATGATTTCTTCAGGTTAGGTTAAGGGAATTTGAATCATGAGACAGAAATGTATTAATTTGATAATTAAGAATTATTTATTTTTTTATTTCTTCTGATTTTAGCAAATATAGCTATTTTCTTCCATGGCCTTGATACACAGACAACATTTTCAGCCATTTTGCCATCAACCAAAGTGATCATTTTCTTAATCGTTTGGGTCCTTTTGACCTTTTGTTTTTTACCACCAGACCTAAAATTAGCAGCACCATGGCTCAGTGTTTAGCACTACTCCCTCACAGCAAGAGATTCCTGGGTTTGAACCTTCTGTGTGGGGGTTTGTACGTTCTGTCATGTATGCACTCAAAGATGCTCAGATAATGGTTCCTGTCTGGGTCCAGGACACACATAGATAATTAATCCGAAAAGTTTCAGTTCAAAGAAGACTTTTAAAAAATGTCACTAGTTAAATTGGATATTAAATGAGTGCTGTCAAACCTGTTAAAGCTTTAAGGCAGACAGGTGTGATAACTGAATCAAACCTCAGTGTTTCCAGAAGTCCCTACATGCAAAGAAGTGCATGGCCTTGTTACCATTATGTCGCAGTCCTGTGACGAGCCGCATGTGAACTTTAAATGCTGCAATTTCATTTCATTAAGTGGTGATTGCTTATGACCTGTTTGTTGTTGCGAGGCGCTCATAAATCTAAATGCACTATGATTGAAAGATCAGCCGGGCTTATGCGCCATCTTGTAATTGACTTCTTTTATTTATGTACTTTTGTAATGCCAAAGGTATTCAGCAGTGTTTTTACAGTTTGGTGTCAGACCACAAATATAAACTTCATCACAGATCTGTTGAGACGGCTGTGTAGGGAGCTCCCAGACAAAAAAAAAAAAATATGGGAGTCTGGTGATGATATCACTGGGAATGTCTAGACTGGAATTTCTCACTTCCTCCTCAATAATTAAAAGATACCCACACATACTGCCGGCGTTTCACTTAAACCTGGTGAGTCAAACTTAATGAAGCTCATCAAAAGGGTTTAGACAGATTCATATGTGAGGCCGTGCAAATGAATGAGTGTGTATGAGTGTGCAGCGTTCTCGTCACGGTAATCCATTTTAGCGCATCGGTGGAATAACACCACAAAAACCAGCTGATCTGACCCTAATCTTTTTATTGAAAAGAAAAGATGAACGTGAGGTAGTGAATGTAGAGAGATGGGATGAAAGAGCAGATGAGAAGAAGGAGATCAAGATGCCGTTTGTCCCCAAGGCGCCACTAACTAACGACGGGTAATCTTACATTGAGCACAACTGAAGCATCAAGACTTGCTATATAGTATGCTGTAGTCATCAGTAACTGTAGCTGGCTTCTGACTTCAATTATAATTAGATTTAGGACATAAAAATAATGGATGAGCTGTCTTCTATCACCTGCTTGTCCACATTAAATGCAATGCCCTCGTCCTTTCAGCCAGGGTTTTTGCTGTCTTGTCCGCAGCCAACAGGGCCTCTTGTTACAAGTCAGACCCACTGTTAACAGAAATGTTTTAGCAGCGACAAAGCTTCAGATTTGTGCCAGATAGAAAAACACGAGGTATTTGCTTTAAAAGCTCATTTAGTGAGAAAATATCAGGGGGAAAAAGGACTCCAGGTTTTAAAACAGTGCCAGGAGCAGCTGTGTCACTGCAATTGACTTTGCCTCCTCAAATTTTAGTGCTGAACAAATTTAGCATAGGCTTCATTTTATAGTCCAGACTCAATATAGAGTCAGGTTTAGTGCTGACTCAGAAATACCAACTTGTCGTGACACAGACACTTAAAGAGACCTTGTTTGTTCGCCAGAAGTTACCCCTCTTGTTATTCACTTAGAGTGGTTTCACATTCTGCAGCTCCAACATCACACATGGATGCAACAGACATGATGAATCTGATGTTCTACATTATCAGCAGACTGTTAAATTCTGCTTTCTGTAAATATGATATCCCAACATAAAAGTCTTACAGTATGCTGGTAATAAACTTCTGGTAGAGTCCGTATATAGCATGATACTGAACCTCAGTGCATTTTAACTACACACTAAAACGAGTTCTTGACACACAGGATTAAACACTGCGTGGTCAAAGTTGAACGTGATATGTTTAAATTAGAAATTATTATTATTAATGGTCAAGAAGTACACATACGATCTTATTCTCACCTAATTTGGTTAAAGATATTTTAATTTATGATGCCTTTGATTCAATGTGTGTTCCAGATAAATATTATTATTATTGGCAGAGGGTTGTGCCAGAATAGAAGTGCCATCTTGGCAGCCAGTAATGATCTACATGTGATCAGAGTTCTCAGATATATTCAGAGATAAACCATCAACAAGCTATAAGACAAATTGGAGTAACTCAGTTTCTTTTCACAATAATCTTGTACTTTACAATTGAAACTAGAGCAAACTTTAGCCCACAAAAAAGATTTTTTTGTTTCATAATGCAAATGTTTCTATTGTTACTGAACCCTTCAGAGAATAGAGATCCAGTGCATTTTACAAAATGTTTTAGTTTCTTTCAGTTTTGTCCTCACTAAAAGCCCAAATGGACCGTTTCTGAGGACAGACTTTGGTGTCAGTTGTCTCCAGGAAGCTGCACTTTCAGCATACCAGTGAAAAAGATGTTTCGAATGTGAGGTTTTAGCAGTTGAGGTTAATTCTAAGTATTAATAGTTTCTTTTATTTACAAGAATATTGGAAATTATATGCAATTTTAAAAGTCAGAAGCCCTGCATGATGTAACAATCACACATGCACTCTGGATATAGCTGCACGCTCCCATGAATTGTGGAGTTTTATTATATCTATCTCTCTCTCTCTCTCTATATATATATATACACATCTCTCTAAATATAGTCTATAAAAAGTCTGCATTTCAGTTACATATTGGCTGTTTGGTTTTGCAACTATACAGAAACGTGCAGACCTGACTGCGTGCACATTACAAGTAAAACAACCACACAAATTTTTATTACATTGAAATGCTTTATTTTCAGTGAATACAAAAAATAGTTTTTATCGAGGCCAGATAAATATCTTTTATATTGTATGTTATCATTTATCTTTATTGTAGCGAATTCCTAATTTTATTTCTGTCAAGGGAAGGGGGCGAAAAACAAAACAAAACATACAGAACACTTCAAATAGTCCACAGCATTGAAAATGCATCACAACATCTTAATGGTGACAGATATATCGAAATGTTCTTATCACATGTTTCGTTCATAGTTTTAAAAGCACAAGGAAAGAAAGCCCACCCATAAGATTTCAGTGACTTCATAACACACAAAGCAGTCGACAGGCTCACGTGTCCAGTCTGTCGTCATTTAGAAGCACTGTGGTACATGCCCATGGAATGCAGTACTAAAATGTGTTCATCCGTGTAATATACATATTCAGTATCTACGGCATACTGATAATACATTTTAAAGGACGACACTTTTTTTTTTTGACTGGCAGACAGTTCCTCCATCATCCCTAAAAGGCCTTGCATGTGGCAGAGAGGAAAATAAAGGGGGTGCAGTTGCTTTCAGCACTTAGAGGAACAGTACGCTAGCGAGTGGAAAATCAAATGTTAACAATCCACAGACATGAACCTACATTTAAAAGAAAAAGAACAAAAAAAAAAAAAAATAGCGTGTCCACTACCTTCTATTGACCACTGAGGTGAAGCTGTCACATAAGCAGACCAAACAGTGTATGGGCTACGGACTAAGGCACTAATAAAAACACTACAGACTTGACTGATAAAGCAGTGAACCCACCCCTCGCTTCTCACGCTCACACAAAAACACACACAATGCTAGAAAATGTCTCTGAATTCAGTCCCAATGCTTTAAAACAAACAAACTTAAAGGTGATGGTCTCACGTGGAGGTCTGAAACTATCTGCATCCGAAGCACAAAGCCATGCATTTTCACAGCAGGACCTATTCTCACAATCTACTGTAGTTTAATATTGAAACAGAGTCCATATAGTAAGACATGTGAACAAAACACATTACAAACAAAAGGTTGTTCTATTGCAGCGAGTAGCATATTCAGTAACAGAGCACCCAGAACAGGAGAAGGATTAGTGTTGCAGGCTCTTCACTTTCAGGTCATTCATGTTAAAGATTTATTTGTGTATTTATTTATTTATTCATTCATTTGTTAGAATCAGCTTATTGACCAATCTTTTAGATTCTGAATTTTGTTGTTTCCTGAATTTAGAAATGTGGAGATAAATAACATCAGTCCCTGGCAGTGATGAATTTTGCTGGAAAAAATGAAAGAAAAAAAAAAACAACTAACATATAAGGACCAAAGTAAATCTGTTGGGACTAATCATCAGGAAAAAGTGCATGCATAGAAGTGGCACTCTGCATGGCATTCGGCTAATTCAACTGATCCCTGGCATCTTTCCAGTTATTCCAAACATGCATCACGTAGGAGTCGGCCTGCAGGGTTACGCAAACTTTTCCATTCTGCACGAAAAGTATAAGCAGAGCTCTGGATTATTACTTTAAGTTTACATGGCAGAAGGGAAGCTAACACTGCCCCCTAAAGCACCATCCATCTTATTGCATCGTGATCATATTCTGTTCAAACTGTATATAGGTCCCATTACCTGAAATGACAAATAATTGGAAAAAAAAAAGACTTTTGAAGGTCTTTGAAGATATTTGATATCTTTCCAAGAAGCCACCCAGGACTCTGCTAGTGGTAGTAAATAAATGAGACTGTTTGCGACCCTGAAAGAGACCCCTCTCTGCTAAAAATACTCAGGAGTAATAAATATCCATTTTATGGTAACATGCCCTGCGTAGGAAAGCATTTACATGGTAACATAATGTAAAACATTCTATTTGAGTCTTAGAGGCTGCACATGAGGTCCTAAAGTCAAGGGTTGTGACAAACATTGAATTTCTTGCAAGTTGCATTAAAGAAGTTTTGCACGTGGAGCAAACAAAGAGTATAAAAATGAGAAGAAAGGAAAAATAGACGCTTATATACTGTAACTCTCTACACGAAGAGAGGATTGCCAAAAAAACAAACAAACCCCAAAACACTTTCATTGTTGAAATGGCCCAAGAAATGTCCATACGCCAAATCTGGCCTTCCTTCATATTAGGGTTTATGGCCACTGAATTAAAGTCAAGTCATGCCACAGTGATTTACACGATTCAGACAGACATTAAGGTGCCAGATTGGGGTATACAGGCAAACATTCATACAATATCAGAGTACCAAGCAGAAATGTTTTTGCTTTCAGGGTGTCGTTGCAGTTAAATGGCTATGTGACGTGAACAGCAATACAATCAGTTCTTCATTTTAAAGTTTATGCACAAGAGCTGCAAATTGTTAAACATTACAAAAATGGCGCTTAAGAACAAACGTGAGAGCACATGTGCTGTTTGAACTAAGCATGTCACATTCTGGTTTAGATCACATCAGTTTGAAGTAGTTATACATTAGGACATGAAGGAGTTCTTCAGGCGATCGCCACAATCTTTTTGTTGTTTTCACAAAGTAGTCAGTATCACGCAGTAGTTTTTAACACGTGCTAGTAGATGACCTTACATGTTGTCAGCGGTGTTCAATGCAGACCCGGGTTTGTTAATCAGTCACAACTTATCTGGATTCACTGGAGGATGGCGTACCAGTCCAGGTGTGCCATTAGCAGGATACAAATATGCACACAAAAACAGATGTGCTCTTCACACTGGTGCAAGCGTACGTAGCAGCAAAGGTGAGGCTGAATAACTAGTTGCTGTCCTCTCGCAGTTCGCTGGGCAGGAACTTGTACTGCTGCTGCCTTATTTGGGCCAGTTTCTTTCTGGCTTCTTCCAGCTCTCTCTCCTTTCTCAGCATCTCTTCCTGGGCGGCAATGATCTACACAGACAGTGAGGAAACTTTTATGTCAGAGCATATATCATTTTAACCTTTTTTTAAATACACACACGACCCAAAACCTGCAAAATATGCAATTGTCGCAATGTAATTGCAATTTTTAGAACATTTACTACCTCAGTGTCTTTATGCCTTATGTTTCTGTGTGTTTATTGGTTGTATGGTCTAACTTAAGATGTGTGGGAATGCACTTGTGTACAAAAACAGGGGATTTGAATTCCATGTATTGACTGAAGAAGACAAAAATCTTTTCTGAGAACACTGACAACCATCAGGAGACGTGAAATAATTAACAAGTAGAGGGCATTTCAATAGCTTGTCAGCATTTTTCAGCAGCATCAAATCAATAATTGCCCAGCAGTGCTGAAGAATGAGAAACTGAAATTATTTGTAAAGCTGGTGACTAGAGATGTGTGAGCCAGTGGATATGAAGGACAAATTTCACTAACAATATAACTGCTAAACACACCAGAATGAACAGATTTATTTTTTAATGCAACAGAAACTGGTTTCAAAATTAAAAGCATTACCTGCGCAATTCCACCCACAAACTTTGTCTTCACCACCACGTTGTCTTCATCGGATTTTTCAAATGCTGCCTTCTGAGCTGCCCGCACCAAATTGTCGGATGCTTTCTTCACTGCATTTCCAGCAATCTAAAGGGCAAATACATCATTTACAGAACAGAACAACAACATAAAAGCAATCAGTTCCTTTTAACTGGTGCAAAGACGAGCATAAACATTTTCTAATTAAATGCACACCTGTAAAGTAAAAAGCTATTGAAGATGATCGCTAATTCTCTTCATATCAACGCTTTTAAATTAACCTGCTGTGTTTACCTGCAGTCTCCTCATGGCCTCAGAGTCTTGGTCAGCCTTCACCTTACAGGCCACCAGCAGCTGAGCAGTAGAGGCTGCCACCTGTTTGGCTGAAGAGATGAGTTTCTCCTCACTGGCGTGACCCTGCACCGAGGCATTAGCTGCCTCACACAGGTTGCTAGTTGCTGCTGCTACCATACGTGCCTGTTCATGAAAAAAATAAGTTAATTTATTTAAAAGTTAATTTCTGGCAGATGTGATTGTAACCTGTGTAAAACAACACTTTTCACTCCAGCACTTACAGCAGAGATCAGCCCCTGGGACCACTGTCCATCATCCACAGCATTTGCAGGGACAGAGCCCACTTTCCCCTGAGCCACCAGCTCTCTCTGGGCAGCTGAGGCTGATTTAACCAAAGCACTGGTGGCTGCAGCAATGGATTTAGCTGCCTCTAGGATCTGCTCCTCAAAGTTCAGGGTCTCGTCTGCTTGCTGAGGGTGAAGAGAACCATTCAAATGATTAAGTCTTTCGCCAGGGTGAAATTTAAAGAAATATCAAAGTTGATTAATCCTCTACTCAAACTGAAGTACTTATCACTGGAAACAGATGAACTTTGGATTTATTACTCCGTTGAATAACATTTTGTATGCACATTTTTAGACAGGACTTGATTGATCATCAGTGACCAAGGCTGGGACACTTGGTAAGAGAAACAAAATGATCATTCATCCAGATACAGAGCTTCTTCCCAAACTGCAAGAGCTGATAAGGAGCTACATACAACAACATCAAGCAAGACTCTATAGAAAACATCCTATTATACTCATCTGCTTTTTTTTCCTTTTTTTTTTCTAAACACATACGCACACACACACTTTTCACACAAACACATTCACACCACATGTCTGTAGACAGAGCGGGACACTGTAGGAATATGTTTGATATATAGTTGGGACTGAATAACAACCTAATATATCAAACATATCAGACAGAGCCCTGCAGAGAAGGCCTCCGGTGGTGGGGGCAGGCAGGGAGGGAATAGGGAGGGCGGGGGGGGGGGGGGGGGGTTAACTGGGAGCTAGAAGACACAGACTGGGACAGGCTTAAGCTAGAACTACAATGAAATAACACAGATGGCTGGATCGGTGGCAGGGTGGGTGGTGGAGGAGTGGGATGAACAGGAGGGAGGGCACAGTAAACATGATGGTGTTTGAATTGATCTGAATGAAGAAAATATTATGTACAGTATCATGAATTTTAGTGAGTTTGTCAATACAACAAGTGTCAGCTACAGAGATCACATTAATACTTCCATGAACATGAATATGCAATTATATATATATATATATATATATATATATATATATATATATATATATATATATATATATATATATATATATATATATATATATATATATATATATATATATGCACACAGTACTGTGTAAGACTCTTGAGCCATCCCTCATTTCTTCATAACTTGCATGAAAATAGAAAATGGGTGGAAACGGGTTATTGAATTATGTAATTTAGTTTGGACTATTCTAATGAGGTTATGACCGCCTTTATTCTTCAGCACAGCCTGAACTCTCTTAGGTAAGCTTTCCTGTAATTTCTTTAAATTCTCTTCAAGAAAAGTTCTTCAGTCTCTTCTTTGGATGTTGGCTGCCTTTTGTTTTCTGTCCACATGAGACAACACTGTTCCAAAAATGTTGAGGTCCGGGCTCTCGGGAAGCCAGTCCATGACGCAGTTTCCCATTGTGTGGTTTCTGTTCAAGTATGGTTTCACTGCAATGGCATCGTTTTGGGAATCATTGTCATGCTTTATTCCTGGTATTTCATGATGGATCACAATTCTGCATTCATAATTCCATGAGTTTTGACAAGGTGGCTTACTGTTGTGAATTTCTTTCCTGACCTCTGTACATACATAGTTTGGCATACCTCAGCCGTTCGTCCTGGTTTCCCTTCGTTAAGAATGGCTTCTTGACAGCTACTCTTCTGCTGAGACCATTTCTGCTGAGGCTTCAGTGATCAGTAGATCAATCAACTGAAAGACCAGATGCCTCTCTCAGGTTTTGTGTCAGGTATTTGCTGGATTGCTCTCCATTACTTTCAGATATTCTCCATCTGCTGTAGACAATTTTTAGGCCTGACAATTCTTCTGTCCTCCTCTTGTCCAGTTTCCTCAATTTAAAACAGTGCCAATGATTTGGGAAACATGTTTTTGTAAAAATACTATTTTATACCTGTCAAAATGTGTCTTTGGCATTTTTGTAGATTCAACTAAAGAAATGGGAACAAATGGGAAATTGGAGGCCTCATCTCTTTAAAATTGGAAACATCCTGTCTCAGAGTGATGCAGAAAAACTTCTGAGCCTCGTTCTGCCAGAGGTTTCTTCCTGTTAAAAGGGACTTTTTCCTTTCCACTGTTGCCAAGTGGTTGCTCAAATTGGGTTGTTTGATTGTTGGGATTTCTATAACGCACCTTGAGGCGACACCTGTTGTGATTTAGTGCTATGTAAATAAAATCGAATTGAACAAACTACAAGTTTATGATAAGCGGCAAATAATAAAGTGCCTCAAGATACAACTAGAAATTGGTTCGTGTCTGTTATGTGTAGACACAATTCGGATTCATCATTTGAGTTAGATTCATTTTTTATGCTTGCATAATTCATAGGTCAAAAAAAAAGTTCTCTGAAAATTGTCAGGTTTCAAGACTGGCCAGAAAATGAACAAAGAAAAACTTTGAAAACCTGGGGAACTATAGCTCAAGATCAGTTAAGAAAAATATAAGCCAGGCTGCTTCTCTGAAGCAAAATTTAAAGAAATAAGGGATGGCTCAAGATTTTTGCACAGTACTGTATACAACAGCTTGACAGACAGGACAAGCAACAGAGCACCCTTTCAGTAATGCAACAAAACAAAATGTGCTATTTTGTTACCGTAAAATTGCTCCTTGTACAACTTCCAATAATAACACTGAAACTTGGATATAAACCACACAAAAAGATGTTTACAGGCATGCACAGAGCACTGTTTAGGATATACTTGAACGTATTCCTACAAAGCTCATTTATGTAATGTACAGAGCTGTAAACACTGTGCAGTCCAAAGATCAAAATAAGAAGTTTTATCTAAAAGTCAACAAATCACTTGGCAGTTACAAGGATGAGCTGTAATCTGAAAAGGTAAAATATTTAGTGCTCAGATCAAAGTGCACTCTACTCTAAATCACTAGTTTTTACATTAAATAAACTAACACATGTCCACATTACAGCACTGGTTGGCTTGTTGTTAGGTGCTGGGCAACATCATATTATCAGGTGTTTTATAGTGAGATTATCAACCACATCCAATAACATTTCAGATGCCTCCTGTGACTCTTTGCAGAGGACCTGACCTTTTATTGGTCACCATTAAATTGTTACTATATAAAAAGCATTTAAGCAAGCTGTAACAGTAAAATCACACACACAGTCAATAATAATGCTACGATAAACAAAGCGATTACAATAGGTCCTTCACACACTAGTGCTCGGGCCATAATAACACTCTAGAGGTTCTCATTTTTAGGCAATGTGTGTATATTTTTACTTTTAACAGTTACACTGTTATGTTGGTACTTTTTAATAAAACAACTTCAATTAGGTTACCTGATAAAATTAGCACCAAAGTACTCCAGCTCACTAATCTATAATTGATATTATAGAAAAGTTAGATTATCATTTTCTTTTTAGACTTAACATTCACTAAAATTGTAAAGATTTAACTAATGTGGCCAGCAGGGGATCCTGAGGGGTTTGGTTACAGGTTTTTTGTAATGTTTTTGCGGTTTATTCCCCTTTTTGCGTCTTGGAAACAACTCTACATCTTCAAAATAATATTTAATGATTTTAAAGTATTTTAGATGCTCATCACATCATCTTTGAAATTCCATATAAACATCACCTATAGCCATTAGTAAATTGATTGTTTAAGAATGATTTTCCATTCATACTTTAAATTTTCAAGTCAGGACATTTTCTTGTAACAGAGTATTTCTATCCACACATCATCTATCATGATGAAAGACTTATGAGCTTCATGATGAATATTTCTTCTTTATTTCCAGAGACTGCTGACAGAAACAATATCTTAGAAAGCTTTAAACTGTAAATAAAATGGAAAAAGGCCTTTTGGCAGGTTCTCTTTCTCTTTAACATTATGTTGACACGATTATCTCCTTCACCTCTCTCCTCATTTATTCACCATACAGTCACCCACCTTTGGCTTGGCTCTGGGTTTGAGTTGCTCGAGCTTCTTAGCTGCTGCTTCGATGGACGCCGCTGCTCCGAGCAGCTCCGTCTCTGCGATCACTGTTGGATCCTCGGGATCCACCCACTCTGAACCTGAGGCAGGCAAGCACACCCATATTCATGAATAAGATTTGAATTTGCAAACAGGATTTTATTAATGCTTCACAAAGCAGTGTTTTGACCGAACATGCTTCACGCTGTGATCCAAAGAAAACAAGTACACCATGACCACACACAGGAAAGTGTGCCATGTATCTTCACATCCCATGCATAGCTGACAACAAACCATCATTCACTGCGATGGAGACAGAGTAATGGAACATAAAAGAAAGCATGATGGATGGAGCAGATGGATGTAACTGAGAAGCCTGAGAGCAGCTGGATTTGATGAGATTAAATAAAATCGATGTTAGTGCTGAGGAGAGAAATTATTTAAGAGCTCACAACTGGCACAGTACAGAAAACGGCCCTAACTTACCTCCATCTGTAGCAAGAGAAGGAGGACAGGAATATTACCAAATGTTTGAGTAAATTTTTTTTTTTTTCCTGTTACATGAGCTTTTTAAAAATACATCCTACTATTAATAGCAATATAACATTTGTTGGGAGCTTTATTAGAAAGTAAATAAAAGCTTTACTCATATGAATTTGGGTTTATTGCATGACATCTCAAAAGGACTCCTTGTGTAACATGAGGTGATGTGTGACTGTGTGCATTACCTTTCATGGCCTCAGCAGTCTGGATGAGCTCTGTTACTGCTCCGGCTACTCGCTTGGAACAAGCTGCCAGATGCTGCTTCTGCTCTGCAGTAGGCTTCTGCAGGACCTACAAACACATGGGTGCAACAGTGTAAACTTAAAATAAACTTTTCCTTATTATTTTTGTATATATAGATACATAAATAGTGTTGCAATGGTGGATGCTTATATTAAAGATGCTTAAAGTATCAAATAATAATAATTAGCGTTTGTACAAGTCTTTTATTTTTACAGACTTGCTGGTGCAGTATTCAACCTACCAGCAGTACATGTTCCAGTAGGTCAATGTAAGCAGTTGTACACTCTGCTCCAAACATCAGTGCTCTGTTCTTCACCTCCTCACTGACCTCGGGATGGTAGGCTGCTTGCTGAAAGACACAAACACAGACATTTGTCGGTCAGAATTCTAATTTCAGTTTTTGGTTTGCATTTGTAGTGGCAAAAATGATTGATGCTGATGATGCTGGGCTCAGCCTTAAAGATGGAATACCCTGCTTAGCCTTTGCTACCACAACCAAATTCAGATAAGTGGGAAATAATGGGTAGATGGACACATTTTCTTTTTTTTTTGCAACATTTTGGAAGTACCACAATAAATCAAATTTAGACATGCATGACTTGTTTGTTGCAATAGAGCACCTTGCAGGTAGTGAGCATGTCTGACATGGCTTTGCGGCTGACGTTGGCAGTATGGATGATGTCCTCCTGTCGGCCAGAGTTCCCTGCAGCCACCGCTTTAGCAGTTGCCATGGTGATTCCTTTAGTCATGCGAATGAACTCCTCAGGTGTGGTTGTCTTGTTGGGAGCATCCCTGGATTGAAACACCTGTGGACATTTCAGATCACAAACTTAATTCAGGGAATTTTAAAATCAATAACTCCTAACTGTGGAAAAAAAATTAAAGATGTTTACTTTGTCACTCATGCGACATTTTCAATAATTACAAAAATATTACTCATCACACTTGCAAACTGATCAGTCCCCTTTCTGAAATGTGTGATGCCACCATACTGCTAACTAACGTTCACAAGCTTAGCCTCTCGACTCGTCCTTACCGACATTTCCTGTTTAATGCACTCGATTGTAGCCTCAAGCGCTCTGGTACCGCGAGTAGCTTCGTCTTCCACAGCTTTGACCGTCTTCAGCAGGGATGTCACATTTGTCACCATCACCTGGAGAAAACAGAGAACACTGTGTTCAGCCACATCCAAGCTCTGAATTAGAAATAGAGGAAGGAAAACAGGACAAACACTGACATTATGGAATATTTAAGACAACAGTCTTATTACTATGATAATATTACCAACGAGGAGGTTTAGTATTTGGTTGTGTTTTTGTAATAAACGTATATGTAGTTGTAATTTATATTTAAAAAAACATCTAGGACTGTTTATTTTAGTAACTGAGCATATAAACACATCCCCAGTCAAGATATTTCACTACACTGGTGGACACAGCCCTGACGATCATCATATATGGGTGACACACTTTTTTTTAATATATATATTTCCTTGGCTCATGTTTTCATTTATAGTTTGAACTACTTTAATTCAGATGACATTTCTATAGCTCCGTAATTTCACACTTATGTTGGAACAATGAGAGGACATAAAAACAGAACACATCCAGTTAAAATCAGCTGTAATGCACCATACTGAAAGATAGGTGGCACACAAGCCCCATAAAGGAAAGACTGAACCCCCCCCCACCACCCCACCTCCGGTCCTAAAATTGTATGCAAGGCATGTTGTGATCTTCAGAGAGACTTCATGACACTCTGTGGTGTTGCTGACTGAGAACTGACATTTTTTTTCCCAGGCTTTACAGGTTGAGGTGATAATGAGCAGTTGACAGTGTCATCGGTGAGTTATGAGCCGTGACTGTGAAAATTTACAGCGCATGTGTGCCTGAGCAAAGCACTAAGCATAATCATCTTGGTTAGAAGTATTAGACGCTTCCTGCTATCCCGAACAGCCTGACAATTTCCATTACCAAGTCTCCAGTTTAACTCTTGTGGGTGATTTTACTGATTAATGACTCGGCCTGAGTAAGGGGAGGATGTCTGCGCATACAGGATGTAGGACGGTGGAATTATTGTCATCAATTTAAACTGATGTCAGTTCCAGTTTTCCATTAGTATAATCAGAAAATATGAACATAAGAGAAACCAACAAAAATCAAATAGATTTGATTGTTTTTGTTGAATAAAATAAAGAAAATTCCAATATCCAGATTTCTATATTCGAGCCCACTGGAGGATGTTAAATTAGATGACAGTTTCAGCACTTGCAGACTGATCTCCTCACCTTCGCAGCGCTCTTTAGTTGGTACATAGATGGATCATCGGCTGCCTTGCCAGCGGCACACTTGGTGGCACTAATGAGCTCACCCAATGCCTTGGCCACATCTTTGACAGCATTTATCAGCACCACCTAGAGAAAGGACAGAAAGACACTGACTAATCACTGTGCAGTCCAGGAAAGCAGAAACACTGAAAGGTTATTGCCAGTCGCAGTTCATAATTCCATAATTCCTCCTATTAAACAGGCGCACTGGACAAAGGACAAACAGAAATGAGAGGATTACAAACACAATAATGGTCAACCTGTGTCTCGGGGTCATCAGAGCCAATGCTGGCAGCACCCAATTTGACCACATCTGTGAGCTGGGTAATGGTCTTGGCAGAAGACTGAGCAGCCTGTGCCAACTTCTCCTGACCGGAAGCTGCGCCGGACACCAGCATCTTTGTGTCCTCAACCAGAGCTTTAGCCGTCTTCAAAATGTTTTCCCTGAAACAGAAAAGGAAAGATTAAACAAGGGGGAAAAAGACATAAAAAAATCAACTGCGTGAGAACTGCTGTGAAAAGGACGCACATATTGCTGCACATCTCTTTTAATATCAAAGGCATTTCTTCATGAAAGCTTGCGCAAACATTAGGAGGATTGCTAAGGTTATATAACAAGTCATGTCAGTTATTTTCTTTCCTAAAATTGACAAAAGAGATTATAGCAGCTGCAGAGTTTCTTCTATTATTCTGAGGTAGCTGTGTGAGCTATGCTCGGAGATTAAGTGATTCTGTTTTCTTTCATCGTGTTCAAAGATTCTTCAGTGAGATACAGTGAAACGTCACAAACAACCATCTGTAAGGAACTACAATGATAATTAAGTAATGGAACACGTCTATTCTCTACGCGTTTTGCTGTATTTTTCTTCACACACTAGTATTTAACGGCGGAAGTGCTGCCTTAGAGCGGACAAGTGTGAGAGCAGGACAATAAGAGAAATGTCACTCTGTGCATTTTTCAAAGCCTTAGGATAATTTATTGTTTCTATAAGCAGAGATTTCCTCCCCGTTCAGCAGCTAATATGTCACTCTGTCAGTCTGGGATGAAAGATGACAACAGGGTGGATTTTAGACTCCTTTTGGGTCTTGTAGAAATGTCTTGCACCACTGGGTGCGTTTCAAGCACTAACCTGTGGTCGGCAAAGGACTCTTCGTTCTCTGCGTTGAGTGTGCCGGCGGACGCAAACATTATTGTGGTATCCAGATCAGCAATGATCCCAGACACAGCGGTGGCTGCTGTAATGCAAGCCTGAGTGCCCTTATTGCCTGCCTGGAGGGCTGAAAGCACCAAAGACACCTGGGAACATGAACAGACCATTAACCACACAGGAGAGGATGCTCAGATGAAGGCTTTTTTCGCCCATCTGGGATAGGTTGGTCAATTTTATGATGCACATTAATAAGGACAAACAAGTTTGGCAGTTTGCAGCAAAGTAGTGTTACTTTTGGCTCAGTTTGAGTAAAGTATATGTTTACTGGTCAAAACAGAGAAGAGCAAGTGGGGAAAAAAATTTGTGATGTTTTTGAAGTATTTCCTTCTTATGTGTAAGTGGTATTAAAAACACTGGCACGCTTGAATTATTAGAAATAACAGCTGTGAAAAGCTCAGACAAGAGAAAACTTGATAAGAAAACATGCCAAGTATGATATGTATAATAAAAATATACATATACATTATACATGCTTTGGATTCCTATAATTAAACCACACACAGATAAAACCCACCAGAGCCAAATCACTTCACGTGAACTACATCGCTAAAAACAATTTTACTCTAACATTCAATGAAAGAACAACACAGAGGAGAGTTCAGAGCGGAACATACTCGGCCAAGCAGAAATATCTGCAGCCCAAAGATGAAGCAAACAAACAATTGACAACAATTAGCCCGATGGGTTTGGGTTAATGGATGGGGGAACTAAGATAACCTGTTTTGCTTCAGTAATGGGCAGAACTATTGTACCAAAACTGGAACAAAATTAAAAAAGCACAGTGTGTTTTTAATTAAATAAGGCTGTCCCATTTTATTGACAGAACAATACCTTCTCTGTGACTGCACGGGCACAATCAATGAGCTCCCGCTTAGTAAAACTGTCAGACGGGGTGATCTGCAGAGCTCCGGCCTTTTGGACCAGAAAGATGCAGCCGTGACCAAGGTCCTGCACTCGGGTTTTGATCTGGAAACCAATCTGCAAACACAAACCAAAGCAAGAACATAAAGGAGGTGGGTTTTTTAAAATAACAAATAATAGTTAAAAAAGTATGTATGTATGAAAAACACATTTATGTTCCTGGACTAGAGAAGCTTTGCATGATTATACAGGTCATGGTTCAGCCCCTCAGTTCATGTATTGTTTGAAACAAGCTTTTTTTGCTCTATTCCCCTGCCCTTCAAGCCAACTTTCATCTGACTGGCTGCCCTTTGTAAATAAGATTTGAGCAGGTGGATGGAGCTTCTGTGTTCACAATGCACACAGCCAAGAAAAAAAACAAAAAACATAACAGAGTGTTTAGAGAAGCCTGAAACTGGAGTTTTGATGAAAATTCACCTACAGTAAATATATTTATATATGAATAACAGAAAATAAGGAAGAGCACACTAGGTCCTCTTTAAATCCACAGCAGCCTAAAGGTCACAAAGAGAAAATTCCCATATTGAAGGAGCAGAGCTCTTCTGTAGGTAAAAACTGTTTTCAGAGTCCTCCTCACCTCCTCTGGTTCAGCTGTGTGAGCAGCCAGTCGTCCCTGAACAGCGAGCTGGCTGTAGTCCACAGTCACCTGTGATGCCAGGGCTCCCAGCTCATCTGGACAAGTCACTGATTTACTCATCTGATAAATGGAGGGAAAAAGAAATTTGGCACTAAAAAACCCAGATTAACTTTTCTTCAACAAACCATCAAAAGTCATTAGCGCATAGTAAAATCAAGGCTATAATCACAAGGTTACAAAAGTGATCAAATGAGAGGATGAAAGTAGAGATGGGACAAATGGAGAACATTAAAATAAACGAGGGACTGCAGGTAGATAAATCATTTTATCAGATCTTTGGATTCTCCCAGGTAGATAAAATCATTAAATCTGTCTCACTTACTGACTATGCTATAAAATGCTGTGAAGTCAAAATCAATTTTTCTTTTATAAATGAGCTTGATTCGCTTCGATTTAACCAACTAGTCATCTCACAAAGATGGAGAATTAGGACCACACAACAGTACAATTTCTACTAACTGCAGATGGCTGATAAACTACAACATCAAAGTGTGGATTATTAGAAAAAAGCTTGATTTCAGAATTGACATGTAAATCAAAGTATTTCGTTTATAATCAACAATAACCCATTCGTAGGTCACATGTGTACTTCAGGAACAAAAATGTTAAGAGTTATTTTGAGAGCTTACCATTTCCTGAGCAGTGACAGCAATGGCTTTAGAGTATTTCACCATACTGGTCTGGTAATCCACAAATGAGCCCTCAGGTTCAGGTGGTGTACCTTCATCCAGCTAAGGAAAAACACACATCAACACACAGTTAAAATGCCACTGCATTTTTTCATTTTAGGCACCATCGGTTTGTCCTTCGCGAAAGGAACAAACATCTTCAAACGTGAAGGAAATCAATTTTTCAGCTCTTTAACTTGTAATGGCACGTTAGATCTAATCTACCCTTCAATTATACCAATTCTGCCAGGTGTGCAGGCATCAGCAAACCGACATTAATGCAGCTTTATATTCAGGGAAACCCTCTGTATGAATGATAAACACTCATTATGAATTATCCACTCTGTAATTACAGCTTTAAAACCGCATCAACCCCAAAAACATTTGATCATCAGCTTGCAGTTCAAACATTATACGTTTCTAGCATTTCTGCCAAATTAGACTACTTGTAATATCACGGAAAAGGCAGAGAAGACAAAGGAGATTCCAGAAAAACATGCTGGTACTGCAAGATAGCATAATACTGCAAGTGCATGATGTTTGCACCTCCTGCTGATAGAAATAATACGTTAAAATCTGCAGCCTCGACTAGGTGACTCAAAGTTAATCAGAAAAGCTGTTTAAATCACCGCCGCTAAAAACCACAATGGAGGGTGACCATTACGCCAATGGGATTACTGGGGAGGATTATCCCCATTTAATCAACTACACTGACTGACACACAGACAAAACACGCACCTGCATGCTCAACATGTACTAAAAATGAACCATTTTCATAAATTATTCATGACATGCCACACAAAGTTGATGCAAAGATGCTGTTCCCTCTGGTGAAGCCACACTCCTGAGACGCTTCTTCACCTTTGCAATGCTCCTCACTCAGTACGGAAAGGAGAAATATAATTAGCTGATGCTAGCTGCTGCCTGTACTCGAGATAAAAGGCTTTTTCTTGGTTTTCAAGCCAATAGTTTCACTGTTAATTGGAAAGATAGGTCAAATTATCTGACTCCGAGTAAGAATGGCTGCGCTCACAGTCAATGTTCCTTTGCTTCAGTTGCTCGTGATTTGTATTAATATGTTAATCAGTGACTTTTAAATGACGCCTGGGAAACATTATGGTTGTAATCAAGATGTTACACAGAGCAACGGGAAGTCATGGGTCAAATGAAGACAAGAAAAGAATAAAACTTTAATTAGATGATGATTGCTCTGTAGCATTTGCTTTCATAAGACAACTTCTGTTATCACTATTAACTTTGAATCCATTTACCACACACTCAGTTTCTTTATAGCATTCTGGCTTCTGTAGGTGGGACATTTTTCAAAACAGGATGTTTCCCACTACGCAGGTTTAAAAATTCATACTAAAATGGACTATAACTGTGTAATATAATATCAAGTTGCTGCATTTTTAGTTTTTAGTCTACATTTAATTTTCCATGCCTGTTTTAGATGTTGGTAACAGGGTGGACAGCAGGTGGTTTTGCTCATTGTAAGATAATGTTGGATGATGTATTATCTGACTAGCAGCCATGCTGTCTTGCAACACAATTGAAGACAGAATAGAGCTGTCAATCACCACGTAGTTGGTGATGAGCTGAAATAGATGATGGTGAAATGCAGACAATCGCTGATGCGGACAAAGAGCTTAAAAGTGGAGGGTTTTTTTTTTTTTTTAGAGCTGCAGTAATGTCTGTTATTTATGAACCAGAGAGTGCAATTTAATTCACCCAATAAAACTCTAAACATATCTTTAAATTGGTGCAGATGTTATTCTGTGGCTTCTGATCCAAATGACAACACACCGTAACCGGCTGCACTCACCTTGGCCATGGCATCTGCGATCGACTCCACCATTCCTCCCACCATTCCCACCTCACTGGCAGCTTCATTAAGTGTCACCATGATGTCATCAACCGCCTCCTTCATGAGCTGAGCTGCCTCTGCTATAGCATCATGGGTATGGGATGCCTGTGAAATGTGACATAGCACGAGCACATATGAAATATACCCCATTTTCAGAGGTTTAAAAATGACCTTGTCAAACTAACCCATATATCAGGATATCAGGATTTATTTGCCTTGAGTAACATTTCGGTTTTTTGCAATATGTATTTGGAACATTATCCATTTGCACTGAAACCGAGTCACTTTTGCAGCGTTTGGCTGAATCTGAGCAGAGAGTATAGCTCTGTACACTATAAACACTAGCAGCCAAGACATACTAGTACCCATGCATGTCCATGTCATAACATTGCCTGTAGCATGTTTGACAGATAATGTGGTATGCTTTGGATCATGAGATTTGTTGGACGTGGACTAGCACGAGGCGAGCGCCATTTGCCCATCGTATTATGGTCAAATACTGCATTTTTACCTGAGGTTATTCCTACAGCTTATAGCTCTATGAATTTGAGCTTTTGTCACCCCCCTTTTCCATCTGAGGAGCAGAGTAGGCTGTATTCTCTATGTCTGGTGCAGTGTTTCATACCTATATTGACGATACTCAGTGTGATGAATTGTTGGTCTGCTTAGTTAATCCATCCAGAGGTAGTACTCCATCTAAACAGAGGCTCTCCTACCGGATTATGGAGTCCATCTCCCTGGCATATGGTACAAAGGGACTCTCTTTTTTTCCTCAAAGTGTGAAAGCACATTGCACCAGAGGAATGGCATTCTCATGGGGTCTTTTTAGAGGTGTTCCTGTAAATGATGTTTGTGCTGCAGTTACTTGATCATCACTGCACACTTTTGTTTGGTTCTATCATTTGGACCTGGCAGTCCCGTCAGTGGTTCATTGTGTCCTCTCGGCTGGGTCTACCGTGCAGTCGGATGATGGTGGTCTGACTCTGGTTCAGCGGCTGCTTTGTGAGGTGTATATATATTTGATACTATGTGTGTACAGAGTGAATTGCCTGAAAGGGTACAAACTGTTCTGTCCTCAACTTCTGTTCCCTGAAGGAGAGGAATTAGATACACCACCAGTTGCCCCATTGTGCAGCTGGGCTCGGTGAAGAGCGGCTATCAAACTGAGGGATGACTGTGATGATAAGGGTGTATTATATACAGGGAGGGCCTCGCATATGTCACATATCATTTACATTAATGGCGTGAACAGAAGTGTCTTCAACCAGGAAGTGTTATATCTCATCCTATATGTGTTATATCTTCTTCAACTCCTTCAGGGAACAGATGTTACTGACATAACAGTTTGCTTCTTTCCTCCATTTGGTTTCATCTGTCCAAAGATTTTTCTTTTTTATTTAGAGATATACAAAATCTTGTCTCTGAGTGTAACCAGTGGTTTGCACTTTATTGTAAACCCTCTTTATTTCCATTCATTACGGCTTTTGAAGACAATTATGTGCTTACCAAGTGTTCAAGAATTGGTTAGATGCTGTGAAACTGTTTTACTTAACCATGGAAATAATTCTGTAATCAGACCTTTTTGTGCTGCCGAGCTGGTCAGTGTGCATTCATTATTTTAAAGAATTTAGCAGATTATTAATTTGATTACTCCTATTTCTTCTGGGATTATTTACTTATTTTGTTTTTTCCGCCAAATGTCTGTAATTCCAAAATGGTTAATGCAGAAATTTTGTAAAACCCTTTTAATTAAAGCTGAAAGTCTCCACGTTCATCGTATTTTGATCGACTGATTAAAACTGTGGTGGCACACAGGCGTAAAAGGTGCCCGTCTCTCCCTCGCCACGCATGTGTGATACTCTTTTGCTCCCATTGTTTGGGAGGAGTTAAAAAGGCCTAAATGATGACACCCTTTGCTCCACCCTTTTGACACATCATTGTGTATCATAAGTGTGCAATAAATACAGTTAATTATACTTGTTGATGCACTGGAAAACTTAATGATGGAGATCACTTTCCAATATGTGTAAAGGAAGCAAAGGAGCACTTTAAACAAGGTGCATAAAGCATAAAATGGTCGTGCCTTTGGGTTTCCTCCACCCTCTTTGGCAGCATAGAGCATTTGCAGAGCCGACTCAGCCAGAGTCTTTGTTTGGTCCAGGAAAGTCATCTGCTGCTGGTGGTCCTTCAGCTTGGACGCCACACCCACGGAGGCCTTGATCAGTGGCTCAAAGTAGCCAGCCAACTGAGTCACCTGAGGTAAAAGAAAAGTTTTTAATGAGTCCAGAGAAACAGCACGAGTCAGCACTTCAGCCTACATATCGCTAAGTGTCATATTCACACGTGAAGAAGCACGGTTTCAGAAAATGAGCAGCTTCTCAAATTATTTCAAAATGGTACAGTCATATAAGTGTTAAACCTTTTATACATTTCACTTACTGGGCACAATTTCAGGCCATTAAGCAGACTGTTTGGTGTGCAGACAGAATAAAAAGGAATATGTTGCAGTAATAATCTTCTTTACAACACGTGAAGAAATGCCGATAAGTTTGCAAAGATGGACAGTGACACAGAGCATGTGGGAGGTGAAAGTTTACTCATATAACAGTCAAACTAACCCTGCTGCTTGAACAATGCATCAACTTTTTTCCCCCAAAAATCACTATTATTTAATGATAGATAATGCTGAGATAATTATAACACAGCTAACATAAACATATAGGCAACACTCCTGCCACTGAATCCTGCTGCTGACAAAGTACAACTTTGTTGCTCCACAGTTGGAGTATAATAATAATTAAGGCACTGCCCTATATACCTTGTGTCCTAGTTGGGAAGCTTCGCCCCTGGCAGCAGTGGAAACGGGGTCAATTAAGTGGCCAATTTCCTGCACGGTGGACGTCAGTTGCTCTTGTAGTGCCTGAAGAGAGGAAATAAAAAGAAATTGGTTTTTGTGTTGCTTTTTATGGGAGACAGAGGTGCATTCAAAGAAGGCAGCTGGGACCTGCTAAAAAGCAGGAAACATAACAGAAGGATAACTGCCCTGAGCTACTCTGACTTTTAATATGCGAGCTTAAACTTTTTATTATTTAGCAGGTGCCAAAACTTCCCCATTAAAGCCAGTGTCAGGGTGTTAAACATAAGACTCACATTCTGCCCATACTGTGCTGAAGGACTACTGCAAGAAGAACTACTGCCATTCAAATATTTTGTTACACTCAAAGACACAAAAGGAAAAGAAAGAAATAATCTCTAGTCTCTCTTGAATGGTCGGAGAGAAGGACAAGGACAGAAAACCCAATTAATACCACTAAAAATAGGCTCAAAACCGACAGATTTAGCATACAAAAAAAGTGGGAAAAGTGGAAGTGGGAAAAAAGAAAAGGCAAACAGAGCAGATTAATATCTACGCAAGTAACAAAAAGACAAATGAAAACACAGACAAAGTTTGTGTCTGCAAAGATTCGGAGCCATCTTCCGATGGCCGCTTACCTCCAGTGAGATGTCGTCTCTGCTGGGTAAGTTCTGGCTGACAGCGGCCAGAGAGGCCTGCTCAATGTCCCGGATACATTTGTTGATGTTATCGATTGACGAATCGCACTCCCGCTGGCCTGGGGCCTTGTCCCTGCAAACAGGAGAGGAGAAAAAGAGAACCAGAAAGACAAAAATGAGTAATGAAGAAAGGAAAAGACCAGAAGAAGAAAAGTTAAAATTGGAATTATTAAAACACAGACACATTGCAGGATTTTCATCCCCCCCCTCCCCCTTTCTCTACTGGCTTCCTCGTCTCATTGCTGCTCAGGTCACATCTGCCAAACTGTGGCCTGTAGGGTCTCGTCTCTGCATAGGGAGATCAAGCCAGGCAGCAAAATTAGCTTTGAAGCCTTTGATTTGTCTGTGGCTCCGGCCTCATGGGCAGATTAAGTTCGTTAAACATCCATTTCCATGCACGGTGGCACACCAAAAGTAAGACTAAAATAAAACCTCATCTCTGTGCTTAATGAGGCTGACAAAGTTATGAGCTCGGCTGTTGCAGGATGCTATGTGTATTCTTTGGCCTGAAATATATCACTGAATTCTATTACACTCCCAGTACTGAATTTGCAGTCTAAAAAGGAAGACGGCGATAAGGGCATCAGAACTGAAAGCGACGCTAAGCCGGCTACGCATGAATGCTAATGTGCAGATGTTCTGAGACGAATGAGAACCTTAACATTCAGTGTGTTTGACTCGGGGAATTAGCCTCTCATGGGCATCAGTTTTGTTCTGATCAAGGTCAGGTACAAAACTGTGTGAAAGAGGAGATTAAAAATGTGAGCTGCACAAAACACAAGTGTACGTAACCCCAGGTTACAGCTTTTGGCTGCCCCCTCTCAAGGTGCTTTATACAGCAATACAAGTAGATAAAAAGGGAGCACAAACTGTGTTACGCACAATTCACCACTGCACTGAAATAGACTACAGTGGTGTTGAAGTGCGATAAATTATTAAACTGGTGAGTTGGAGTCTTCCTGGGTTGAAAGGGTTTCACAATCGCTGCCAAATCATGATATTATTTTGTTTTTGTTTAAATTCTACTACCCTAGCTGTTTGCCCATTTTCAAGCTTAAATCTGAACAGATGATAGCACCAACTTCATATTTATCTAACAGACATGATCAGTATTGATCTCCTCACCTAACCATCAGCAACAAAGTGAATGTACCTATCACCCAAAATGTCAAAGTGTTCCTTAAACCTTTGCATAAACACTCCTGCTGTAGTTCGTCTTTCTGCATCTAGTTTTGTAAAATCTCACTGAATCATTGTTAACTAACCGGATGGCTGTGATGAGACTCTTGATGGAGTCGGAGACAGTACGAGAA
The DNA here is from genome assembly GCF_963576455.1 of Neolamprologus multifasciatus. Lineage (NCBI taxonomy): Eukaryota > Metazoa > Chordata > Actinopteri > Cichliformes > Cichlidae > Neolamprologus > Neolamprologus multifasciatus. The sequence continues at coordinate 27,431,604 of NC_140439.1, read as the reverse complement.
TGACCGGCCAGGACCGACCACGTGGGCGGGTCTTTTGGGTTGATAACCAATGAGCGTGCGGTTTTGAGCAGATGGGTGGAGCTATCAAGCATAGACCGTGCCGACTGGAGGATGGGCTCCTGTGCTGCAGAGCCCTAGAGAAAAAACAAACTCAATCTAAATTTTGCATAATTTTCCAAATTTTTCTTCAACTGGTAAACTGTAAAAACACGCAACAGTCCTGCACTAATGTTGACAGAGCCACACACCTCAGTGCTGATTTTAGCGGGCACGCTGGCAAACTCTGGGTTGGAAGCAAATGTTGTCAAGTTTTCAACAGCTTCAATTAGTGGAGCCGTGGCGACTCGACACCTGTTCCTGTTTTCCTCTGAGAAATCACCATCTAAAGCCTGGAAAGTGAGAGAATTAAAAAAAAGGGTGTATGAAACAAATAGCATTAAAACGCTGAGAATAAATATTTTAAAAAAGACAGACATATGACATAAAAACAGGGATTCCTCCAGATTATCACACAAGGAAAAGACAGAAATGTTATGTCTAAGCTAAGTTTATAGCTGTACAATGACAATTAGGTCACAGAGTCAAACTTTTGACAAGATAGAAACCTACCTTAATTGTTTTGACCAAGTTGGCAGTGCTGTTGGCAACCTCCTTGGCAGACTGCACAAAGTGCCTCTTGGCAACAGGATTGGTTGTCTTAGAAGAAGCGAGACGACAGGCATTGCACAATGCCGAGGTGTGCTTAGCAACGATGGTGGCTGCTGAGAGAACCTGTAAAACAGTAAAATGGTAAATTGTCAGTAATACTGCAGGCATGGGCAATCTCACAACATAAATTCAGGACAGTATCTGTAGCGATAGATCACATCAGAGCTGACTACTGGAAATACTAGATTTGATATAAGAGGCCCAAATGTACAGAAAATGTACAGTCTTATTATTTTTGTTTTGAACGATTTCTGGAACTTTTGGCTTCATCAGACAGTCGCCGCAGAGATAAGAAGAAACGAGATGAAAGAAAGCAGGAGAATGCAGTTAAGGTCTGGTTAGCAGGGAATTGACTCAGGAACTCCCTGCAGACGCCCATGTGGTATGTGTGCAGTTTTGTGCCATTTCCATTTATTTGAACTAAAAATCATTTACTAATAAAAGATCTTCATTAAAATCTCTGGTATAGACCGATGAGTTGAAAAGTGACTTATGTGAGAGTGCTTAGGAAGTTGCATAATTAGACAAAAAGATGTTAATCTTCAACGCAGAGAGTTGTTGATGGAAATAAAGGCAATAATAGAGCAAATATTAATATTAGACTTCCAGATCTGCAGGGAAAGCATCTGGCTACCAAACAGTTGGATGCTTCTGCACGGGTGTTTGTACAGAATATTAAGCAATTCGGAGCAAACGGATAACCGTCTGTTTCAATAATTCTGTTTTCTAGAAATTTCTTAATTCTGACTGTTGTGGTGGTCTGCATTTAGTGACTGAATTTTCTTTCGAAACACTTCTCTTAAACGCAAGAAGTTGGGTTTATTTAAACAAACAACAAAAAAAAGTCTACAGATTAGTTTATGTGAGCGTGAACCATCAACATAGGAATCTCTTAATGAAAGTCAAGCACCAGAGAAAGGCAGTAAATAACAAGACAGACACAGGAACAAAACAAGACCGAGCTGCAGCAGATTAAACTATTCTGAACACATATCAGTCCAACACACTGGTCTGATAATGAATCATACTATAACATCTCTGCAGAACAGCGTAACCACAGTGCTATGTTTGCACTGTATATTACACTTTTATATAATTAACTGGCTTTGGTTGTATATGAGGAGAACAGTGGATATACCTGGGAGGGGCTGCTTTCTGGGTCAACAAGATTCTGACAAGCCATCTGGATTGCTTGGTTGGCTTTAGCAAACTGTATGGGATCCACCAAACCCTGGTGTCCCGCCTGACTGTTAGGGTCTGACACACCCACCAAGTAAGAAGCCTGTGGAAAAACAACACTCATCAAACAGCATTCCCCATAATCACCCCGACTGCTGTTTCTTTATTTGACCAGGGAGCGTGACAATCGTTGCTCTAACACTCTGTACCTGTCCTGCGGCTTCAGTGAGGCCACACAGGGCTTTAGACGCTGATCCCACACAGTCTCCAAATGCAGACACATCCCCGGTTTTGCAGTTCTGAGAAATGCCAGCCATAGACTCTCCCAGGACCTGAACAGAGAGTCGGCAGAGAAGAAATGGTACGCTTAAGATGCCTAATTGGAAGTGTGCCGTGTGCTTTGTGTCTGTCCGCTTTAGTCAAAAGCCTACCTTCGAGTTCTCCATCACACTCTCGATACAGTCAAAGTAGGAGAGGTCACTGACCGGTTCATTGGGGTTGTCAAGCATTCCTCTGACAGCCTGGGAGATGAATAAAGGTTTTATAGAAGTTTGAGAGGCTTTTATTTTCACTTTATTTTCATTAGTCAGTGCCAGAAAAGAGCGGCGTCTTATAATCCACAGCTTGTATTGAAACTCGCTGACACCATTGATGATTGCAAATGCTTGATCGCAAGGTGGAAAAGTTTTATTTACCTCCAACTCTCTCAGGGCATTGTCACACTCCTTCTGCCCTGGAGCCTGCTGTGTGCACAGAGTGATCAGCTGGTTGATGCTGTCAGTCACAGCTCTGGCATAGAGAAGAGGAACAAACATCACACTCCAGTCCACGAGAGCGTAAGGGAAACAGGCTTTTATTCTGTGCGCGTCGCTTTTGAAATGTGAGAATTATTCCTGCTTGTTTCTGTGTGCTAATAACACAGCTTATACACTCACCCTTGCAAATACCTACGTCTTTTTTGTTTGTGCAAGCTTATCAATTTCATCCCCTTATCTGATCGTCTCAACATTTTGTTTGCATCTCTCTTTTTGTTTGCTTTTAATTTTTTAAATGACCCGTTTTGGTTGGCAGCTGCAATTGGCCCCATTAAACCCATTAATGAGTATGTTATCATAGCAAGCAGATGTCTGAGTGCATTTTGCTGATAATGTGAAAATCATAGCAAAGCCCACTTGCCTTGATAGACGCTTTTACCATATGCTCATTGCCGAATGAGTAAAGTGGTAGTTTAAAAAACAGATCTAAACCAATAGCAATAAAATATAATTATTATGTTCATAGCTTTGAACAGCTAATTATTTGCTGTTAGTCTTATTACCGAACCCTGGATCTTGAGCCTTATATCGACTCTTTGATTTTAAGATCTATCATGAGATACTACCAATCAAATGTGCTGCAAATATTAAAAATCATGGTTTGTGGGTGTGGGCGTGTATAGGGGCCAGTTGTAGTACCTTGCTGCAGCAGCTAGCAGGTTCTTGGCGTTTGCTGCTGCTGGGTCCACAGACAGACTTTTAGCAGCCAACAGCAGTTTGCTAGAAGCCATGGAGATGTTCTTCAGGTTACCAATCACCTGCACCTGGTCGTCCTTTTTCTAGAATGACACACACACATAAGCATGTGAAAATACATTTCAAAGGAGTCTGAAGTCTTTGTCTCTTTACTGGGATATCTGAGTTGTGATACGTGCTACTACTGTCTTAATATTGACGACCAGATGTTGGAATTGAGATACAAAACCAACCTGAGTGTGCCCAGCCATCTCGATGCCAGCATCCAGGAACTCATCAAAGTCTTGGCTGAACTTTCCAGAGGCCACAGCCAGCTGGCTGCTGGAGCCTCTGGAGGCGTGGACCACCTCACCCGCTGACTGGTTTAGTTCAGCTGCTGTTTGGTTGAGCTCACTCTGGGCCTCCTGGAATGACTTGGAGGCGGGTGGGATCTGAAGGCAGCACAAAATAGAATGATTCAAGATGAAAGAAATTAAATTATTTGTAAGCGTCAGAGTAATATCTAACAGTTCCCCAATGCATTTACAGCAGGTGTATCAGCAATAATGATGTCACTTTAGTGCTAACCCTATAAACTGAAAACTGTCTGTAAACCAAAACATGTTTAGTCTTAAATTTGAAACTTGACAAATGTCTAAAAAGCAATAGAAAAGTAAATCATGACCCTTTCCTGACTTGCATGCTTAAATGAAATCAGGTTTCCACTCCCGTCAGATGAACAACGCTGCTGAATGATTTAAAAGTGGTCCCTAAAGAATGCTTGAAATGATATTTAAAAGGTCAGTCCTGCTCTTCACTTGTACGTGTCATTAATCACATATTTCTCGAGGTTGTTTCTTTTTTCCTCCCGCCGTGGGAACAGAAAGCAATCTGTGATGCCGATGTTGTGCCGGCAGAGCTCCGATGACTCACGGTTTCGATCAGTAGCTTCTTGCTGGCCTCTCCGATGCTCTTGAGAGCCATGTCCACATCCTTCTGGCCAGGTAGACAGTTGACGCAGTTGTTTAGGGAATGAGACACAGCCTTCGCCACCTGAAACACACAGCAAACTGGGTTAGGAGGGTGGGCACAGGTGGACAAGCTAATCTAGAAATCCAAACTCAAAACGTTAATGAGCATAGCAATTATCCCCAATAAGTGCCAGTTGTCCATAAGGCTGAAAAGGTTTTTGTCAGTTGTAGTGAGACTGTTCAGCTGTCACACCTCTGAAAACAAACATTTTTCACTTCAAACTGCTGCACTTTTTAATAGACTTATGGAGCAGGCCATTATTTTTATTTTAAAGGGTCATTTATTGTATATTTCATTCATCATTTTATTTAGGCCATTACTTATTTTCATAGACCTGAGTCTTAAGAAACTGCATCTCATTCTGTCATATTTCTTCATGGAAAATAACAATAATTTTATTTTATCATAAATATCACATAGTGACCCCTGAAGCACACAACAACATGACACGAGATCTCGGTGAAGCAGTTCAAAGATAACAGAGAGGCCACATCCAAAATTTATTTGTTTTACTAAACATTTCCAAAAGGTCTTGGATAACACTATTTGGTTATTCTAATATTCATTTTTCTCCATTGATACCACATCATTTATTCATTTTGAGTAGAAAACACCTGGGCAACGAGGTATAAATAATTAAAATACTTAAATAAATTGCCACCTGGTTTATTATAGAGCTACTTGCTAAATTTGACAGGTGTTCACTTGACTGCATCACCAAGCAGATGTAAATATCCTTCTAAACGTAAATATTCAACTAAACATATTAACCAAAAGAAAGAAATGCAGATTAATAAATATATTAAACAAAAGCAGAACCTGGTTTCATCTTTAAAAGTCACACATGTAAATTCACGACATATTCAGTAAGATCTATTATTAAACTTCCTGTTCAATTCCTCCCTGAGTCCCAGGGGAAAAATATTACTTTTAACAGTGTATTTCATTTACACATGAGGTAGGAATTCTATCACATAGCCACGGACTTAATTAGTGCTTCTAAAGCCGTTCAGGATTGTTCAGGAGTTTATTTTGATGACTTTACTTTTAAGGCACAGGGGCCATAATCTGAAAGGAAGCCGAGGGCTGCACCGAGCCTTCCTGCCATCTGCAGTGTTGGACTCCATAACCTCGAGCAATTCTGAACCATCTCACCTGCGCCAGTCTCTGCTGGCTCTCAGCGTCTCCGGGGGAAATCAGTGCCTGCTTAGCCTCATGTATGAGAAGCGCAGAGCCCTCCATAACGTCACGGGCCGAGTCCAGCATGGCAGCCGCGCCCTTGGGGTCCGTGGTGGAGGCAGCAACACCACGGGCTGCTTGGGCGAGTGTTTTTAAAGCCTGAGCTGTCTCTCTGGCTGCTATTCCTACACGAAGGATGATCGGAGGTAAGAAAGAGTACAAATGTAACTGACACAGAGGCATCACAGTGCGTTATTAAAGATATGACACTTTGTTCCAAGACAGTGTTCACTGTCATCTTCGAGTCATAAAAATTTGTAATGGCATTTGTTAAAGGCACAAAAAGTAATTCTTCTGTCTCGAGAAATGTGAAGCAACAAGCAACAAAACAAAGGTGCCATGAGGCTCTTTCCCCTCACAGACAGGAACCGACAATGAGAGTCTCATGAGAAATGTGACATCTCATCCACAACAAATTAGCTGGATAGGATAAAACAAATGGAATGAAACCATATTATGGTTCAGATAACAAGATTACTCAAGGGGGAGGAAAAAGGAAAAAGGAAAAACGGGTTCCAGGCGATGGGTGTATTTCTCCTCTGGTTCTTTGGGCTGTGCTCTAACCGAGGATACTGTTAAAGCTAATGAAATCACCAGCGAGCCTTGTGTGTGCTACATTCTGGAGAGCAAAGCAAGAGAAAATAGCACAGGATGAACTTGAGAAAGGTCAAGACAACTAGTGACCATAAATTCAGCTCATTAAGGTGCGACATCAAGCTGCGGGTCTAGTTGGTTTATAATAAAGAAGTAGGCCTTCTTGAGGCAATAGATGAAAGGTTGTATGTGGTTTCCTAAAACGATAAAGATTTCTTCCTCTTGCCTCGGTTTTTACTAGAATGATGTCAGCAGTACCAACCTGTGTAGTGTTCATTTCCTTGTGCAGCACAGGTGAGCAGCTGAGCCATAGAGGATCCCACAGACTTGGAGGTGCTGCCCAGATCCTGAGCACACTTCTCCAGCTAGAGAGGGGGGGGTGGGGGGGGTGGGGGGAAGATAGAGGCTTTGTATTTTAGTAACTGAAAACAAAATATTAGCCTGCAAACTCGCTTCTTACATGCTCATGCACTGGCAGCATGAGCATGTCTTGAATCTAGTGCAGCTGAGTCCCGACTCTGTTTTATGGGGCTACAATGTTTCTTACGGATTCTCCAGGAAGTGGTTTTAGTTGGGCATTCACAGCAGTCATCTTGGCATCTTGTAGCTCACTTCTTAGGGTCTGGATGGCTGTAAGGGCAGAGTCTATCTCCATGGGGCCACAAGCTTCATGAGCCTAGAAAAAAAAGCAAGTATATGGTATATGGTCAGTTACAGCTGTTTCTGTTTCACCTGTAAGCAATGATCTTTGAACAGAAATGAAGCTTTTTGTCTGTTCCTATGAGGTCTAAAATTTGTATATGATCCACAAAGGTAAAATATTTTCTTGCACATGCGATCTGCATGTCCAAAATCCAGTAATTTTGTGAATACTATGCATGCAAGAATAAATTCCTACATGCACACATGGGAATGCAAGAATTCCCGTGCGTGTCTATGCTATACCTTCTGTGCAGATGTCCTCAGCTCCGCCAGGCAGGTGGCCAGGTTCTTGGCACACTGACCCAGTTGCATGGCTGCAGCCTGATCAGTCACCGTGGGAACAGATGACTTGGCCGAGGTCACCATCTTACTGCCAGGCTGCAGAAAGAGAGATGTGGGGAAAAAACCCCAAAAAACATTAATTTAAATTTTTAATAAAATTGTATTTATTTAAATCATATAGGGCTCAACGGAACGCTTTCCCTTAGAGAATCAAGCAACCAGTGCACCGTGTAGTTCACAGACTTGGTGATATTTCTTCAAAGGGTATTATGTGGGGCTCTGAAACCCCAGCTAGGTATTTAACACATAATACCATCACACCAGCATTTCTGTAACCGCTCGCTAACACCAAAAAGAGGTTACCGGCCTATTTTTAACGTCCCCACATGACAGAAGCACTATTTATACTTTTAGCCTGGTTTCCAATGTAGGACTGAAGTTACCCAGTACGAGTGCGGGCGCATAAACTTTTAACAATCCCCACACCAGCAAAACAGGCAAACCAAATATCATAAACATATCAAATCACAAAGGGCTGCACCTGTAAGAAGTTCTGGCTGGCAATAATGAGGGCCAACTGTGCACTCAGGTCCTCCGGTTTGGCCTGACTGCCACGGACTCCCTGGACAAGCTGTGGGATGTGATCTGCAACTGCCTACACACACAAACATGGAGACACATTACCATAAAGATATGAAAGAAACATGTTTCAATGCAGTTCACATTTTAAAAAAAAAAGCCAAAACCACCAAAAATAAATGGCACCCTGCTGTTAGCAACATCCCTCACCTTACAACTCTGCACCAGCTGCTGGTGAGCAGCTGTGTTCTTGTTGGAGGCGGCGGCGTTTTGAGCAGCGGCGATTGTCTGTGTGGCTGCAGCTGCAGCCTGCTTGGCAGCATTCTGAGGAATAATGACAAGACCCACACAAACGTCACATGTAGAATATGGTTTCGCAGTCACAGTGTCACACTCTCTTCACTCCTCTGCTTCTGGATGCTGAAATGGTAAATATGCTGCTAAATATGCAGCATAAAAGACTAATAATTAGGAGTGGGACTTGTGTTTTCATACATTTTCTTCCTATATTTAAAAAAAAAAGTGTTATGTAATAAGACTATATACAAGGAAAGTGCATTTAAAAAATTAAATTAAATAAACAAACAAAATCAGGTGAATTTTAGAAATCCTTCTGAACGAGCTCAACATTATTATTTGAGGCGATATTGAGTTGTGAGTCAAGCAACCTTAAGGCATACGAGCAACTTTCGATCCATTTCGATTGTACTTCTTTTCCCATTTCAGGCAAAAAGAAAGAAATAAACAAACTGAAGCAAATATTTAAAACCTGACATTTAAATGGTGAAAACAGCTTACTAAACATCAAAATCTCATCTTCCCTAATCTTTGGTGCCTCATTTGAACTTTGGAGACGGTGACACAGTATCCTAATACTAATACAACTTTAGAGATGGTGACATTTAGAATTGGTGCTGGAGATAGCACGGTATCACCTCCCAGGCTAAATTCAGGAAAAAATATCATCTGTCTGCGGTAGCTTATTCACTTGGGTCGATGTGCAACTGCTAATTTTGCTCTGCTGACCTCCAGTCTGTTGATCAGTTTCTTCTTGATGGCATTCTGAGCAGCAGCATTAGTGGCCACACGCAGCCCCTCTGCAGCCTCCCTCAGTCTCTGCTGCTGGTCTTCATTTTCTGGGTAGGCTGCTGCTCCCTGAGAACACACACACACAGATAAGCATATACATGACAGATAGGCAAGGCAGGAAGAAATAATCTTAGAACGTCCAGTCCAGAGAAATCTTTGAAAATGACTTTCCCACTGCTCAACCTGATGCAAACAATCATTTCTTTGTAGACGGCTAAATGTCAGGAGCTGTTGTTTATTAATATCAAGAAGCTTTTCCATCTTCCTGTTTATACATACAGCAGTACATGTTTACTGGGTACTCGCACCTTCCCGTCTCCTGCTGTTGGAGAGAAAGCTCAGCCTGCTGCCATTAAGTTAATTAATGGGGAGCATCACCTGCAGCTACACAGAGAGGAATTAAAGAAATATTTAACCTCACTGATGCTACTGGCAGAAGTCACTGCAACCCAATATATCACGAGCACACAGGCAAAAACAAAACTCATTTTGTGCTCCAAGAGGATTAATCAGAGTTAAAATGTTGTTAGTAACCGGTTTCGAGTCGGTGCAGTTTGCAGCTGTCATCAGCCTGTTGGCAACTGCTGACACCATTTAAATAGAGCAGCCAATTTGCATAATTATTAGAAAGTGATGTTTTCCACAGGGTGTAACAACACTTTGCAAGAAAGAATTCATCCTGGGGAACTACTCTTTAAAATCCGAGATTGTTTAATAGCAGCAAGGCACGCGAGTTTCAGCAAGTCAACAGTGCTCAAGCATCAGCATTGATTTTACAATTTGGAGCAAAAGAAATAAGCTAAATATGCTAAACCCGTTACCAAGGCAATGGTTGGCTAAGGTCTCAGCTTCCATTCACACGGATAAACATACAGCTGTGATGGTGATAAGTCTGGCATCAGACTCTACCAACCAGCTGGAGGGCATCATTTAATTTTCATGGTGGGAGTTGAGAGTTATTAATATCAGCGTGAGATTCTGTTGACAGATAACGGGACCGATGTAGAAAGATAGCAGATAAATAATTTGGATAATAGACGATGAGATAAGAGGCAAAGCTAAGCCTGACCTCAAAAGTCTGGGGAGAATGAATTTTGATGTCCAGGCAATTTTAATGTTGCTTTCATATATAAAGTTATGAAGAAATAAGTAGATGAGAGAGAATGAAACAATCTATTGCTTCAGACCAATTCTGTGAATTTTACACTTTAGTAATTCCTAATCTCAACTATTGCTGTTTATCAGAGGAAGGTTTAAGGGAGCAGGATTTTCTTCATTTCATTTCAAAGTATAATTTGTTACTCAGTGAGCTCCAAAATTGCCTGAATGTTAGAAATTTTAGCAATATAAAAGTCACTATTCACACAACTCCAAGTGTCTATAAATGAACTAAACAAGGCCTAGATTTTTAATGTGCAATTTCAAAGTATTTAAAATAAAATAACTCTAACACACAAACTCTACAAGTACAAAAGAATGAGCAGTGTCACTAAACCACCAACGGTAATTCACAACATTAACCAACAACAATTCAATATGCAGCTTAACAAGAAGACAGACCCTGTAGATGTTGACTTTGAGAAAAGCATCCTAGAAATAAGGATCAAGAGGGTTTTTTTTTTTCTTTTTAAATTGAAAAAGTTTTTAAGGTCATCTTTTATTAAAGAACTAGAACCGTGCCAACAAGACCAAGCAGAATAACCTCTCTCCCCTTTGTGTGAACACACACACATACACCTACCTTCCTCTTGGGGTCTCTGGTTCTGCTTCTTTCCCCTCTGCTGTCACTATAAAGGTCATTTTATACATACCAGAGAAGCAAAGCCAAGCTCACTGGATCTTTACACAATCTTAAAAATGCCATTACTGAGATTAAAATGAAATCTTTAGCTCAGTTCAGTCTTTTTGGGGACAGAATAGGTATCAAAGCCAAATTCCAAAAAAGATAAACAGGCATGTTTTTGAAATTTTAGCCTAAGGAGAATTGGAAGGTTGCTGGTTTGATACCTGGCTGCTCCACTCTGCATACTAAAGGGGCAAGATGATGAACCCTGAGTTGCCACTGATCCCTTGATCGCAGAGTGATTATTAGATGGTAAGCACTTAGATGCAAAAAAAGTGCTGTGTGTAGGATAAAGTGTTTTGATTGCTCAAGTCGACTAAAAACCAGCACTAAGAACCAGTCCATTCACCATTTAATAAATATGATTCTTACCTTTGCTGCCTCCACCATCCTTGCTGTGGCATCAGCCAACAATTTAGCAGCTGCCAGCAACTTCTTAGAATTGTCGACGTCGACCTCGGCTTCTGCATCGGACCTCATGGCATTCACCAAGTCGGAGGTGGCCTGAGCCAAGACTCGAGCCTGACGCACCATCTCTCCTAAGAAACGCAGCGACAGATTAAAGAGGAGAGATGAGGGGTAAATGTAGAAGTCATACTAATAACAGGCTCCTTCAACCCCTCCTCGTGGAGTGGTTTTCTCAATGAACGGATTAAAATTATGTCAGTGAATGTTTCCCACTAATGTGATGTGCAACCCTACAAATTATGAACAAGAGGTATTTAAACACCAAGATGTACAACCATGCACTAGTAAAAGCAAAAAAGCAAAAAGGATTCAACAAAGTATGAAATTCTGGCTTAGGAGGAATAAAATAACACAAAAAAAAGAATACTGGCTTAGGAATTTTGTTCAATTTCAGGAGCCCAGTGATGGACTACGGATCTATCCAGGGTGTACACAGCCTCTCCCAATGTCAGCTGGGACAGACTCGAGTCCCTTCCACTCTAAATGGTTAGAGGTTTCAAAAAAAGACCGGGTGGTTGCTTGTTTTTAAGAAACCTGTACTGGGTACTTTTAGATCTCTTTACTGCAAATGCTTCCAAGTTTACTGAATAATGAACAATTTGGATAACAGCATTTAAAATTTCTTTAACCACTTGCAATATTAGTCAAACCCTTTTCAACAACTGCTTTCTTTTGTACTGATTAGTGATAACGATGCAATAATGTTCCCATGCTGGCAAACCCTAGCGGAGGAGATAAACATTTTAACAAGACAGTATTGATTTTTAATTTGAAATATTTTAATTTTCTATCGGTAAAACAACATAAAAGATCCCCTTCAGATATTTAAGCGTATATAAATTTTACACTGCTTTGAGCAATCTTTTTGTTTCTGTGGTTTTGCCACAAAAAAGCTCAGTTAACTAAAAGGCAGAAATCTTTACAAAGATTCAAGTTTCACTAAAACAAGCACGACTCCAACTACATTATTAAAAGAGATGCATATGAGGTATAAGCACTGTGATGAGTGAACATCAGCTTTTAAACATGTGATATTAGAAATCCTGCTTGCAGGTACACATTTTTTAAGGTGAGCTCAGGGAAACGTTCAAAAGAATCAGTTTTACCTCTGGTGTCAAAGTGGAAAGAAAAAAGCCCAACAGATGTAACATTGATCAAAAGACCTTTTTTGATGGAAATTTTAAACCCAAGAAAGTATAAGGTAAGATACAGAATTTTTAAGCTTTCTTATTGTGCATTCACTTGTATTACCACGGTCTGAAGTAATAAATATGACTGAGGTGTAACAAGAGCCCTTTAAAAGAGAGCCTGGTGGGAGAGAAAGAAAATATACAAACATGTTTCACTCGGTGTGGGTGAAGAGTTGTATTCCTAACAAGATCTGGAGGACTTTATATCTCCCTTGACACACAAAGAAACAAGTGAATGTAAATATTACCAGCACATTTCAAACTTTCCTAGACTAAGTCTAAGAATACAGACTAAAATAGGGCTGTGTGATATGACCAAAATCTCATATCCCGATATAAGAATTCTATCGTCGATAACGATATAAATCACAAAAATGTAACATTTTCTGTAAATGCTGTGAATCTCGGGCAGCTCGACTTGCGTGAAGTGTTTCCAGCTGGGCCTCGCGTACCTGGAGTCGAGTGTTTTAACCGATGCATGAAACGATACATTTTTAGACATAAGTTGTAATGGCCGCCGTTTTCTTTGTGAGTATTTATTACACAGCGTGCTGCGGGGAAAAGCCTGTTCTAACGTTTGAGTCTAAGGTTAATTTTTTTTTTATCACCTGATGGCTCTTTTTTGCTTCTCATCCGTAAACACTCTGCATCTTTCACGTGATTCACGATCTTTTACGTTTATTTTGAAAAGTCTCAACAGGATCTTGAGCTTTATTGTGAAAGGTTTATGTGGAACAAGCGGACACGCGGTGGTTTTACCGTCGTTGTTGCTAATGACAACGCATAAAAACAAACGCTTGTCTGTCTGTAGTGTGGTTATATTAAATGTAAGAGAAAGAGAAAACTTTAAGAAATTAATATAGCCACTACAGTGACCATCAAAATAATGAAAAAATATTGCCGTAAACAGTTTATTTTGCAACACCACGAAACAAACGATAGCGTAAATGAAACGATAGACGTTTTTATATCGTCATCCGATATATATCGTTATATCGAACAGCCCTAGACTAAAATATTTAAAAAAAATAAAAAATGATGAAAGAAATTATTGTTTATAATCTATGTGCCAAAGACACACACCCTAAAAGCTACTTTACGATAAGCCTCTGTAATTCATGTGAATGTCTAAGGTGATCCTTCAACCTGACACTACTGACAGAGCGACTCTTTTTATGCTCTTCACACTTTATCTTTTTTATACTGGGTGTGACATAACATAACATAGCGTCTTTGACAACCAGTTCAAAGGCGGCGTTTTCTGTCGTTCTTCTTTTATTTAGCTCTCAGAAGAATAAACAGCAATTTCTACTGTCAGGCCAATCACTTTGTCAGAGCTGACCTCTAGGCCCTGACATTCTCAGTGCATCTATATCCATCTATTGGTCTTTCTCTACTGTCAGGCTTGTTAAAATCACTGTCAGCTTTTCTCTGTGGACTCACAACGCCTGACAGGAGTCCATTCAAACCCAGCATCACATCAGTCTGTCAGAGAAGAAGACAGGAAGAGGCACAGATACACAAAAGCATCTACTCAGGGACTGCAAGCCTTAGAGATGTGGTAAGCCTTTTTTTTTTTCTTTTTCTTTTTTTAAAGAAAAATGCACCTACTGGCACTGTTTTAATGTATTTGTCTATTTAAACTCAAACTTCTTAGAATAACAGGTTGAGTTTCACATTTTTAGCTCTAGAGTAGGCTGTGGTAACTATTTATATACTTATGGCTGGTTTTTTGGAGGATGCTTCAGGCCGATTCAGCTCTCGTGGGTTAAAAGTGTTGATAGGTCAACGCTGACACTTGATTTCACTTGGACAGCTTAGATGGCACTTATCAGCCAGTAGCTGTGAGCTTTGCCTACAAGCCACTGAATGGGTTTTAGTCATTGTTTCATCTCTTCGTGTTCATTTTTCCCCCTTCTCCAGATTATCAGCAATTACTTTCATAATACTTCTAAATTTGGATAATGGAAACAGGTCATCAGCAAGACAAAGACACATAACATGTTTACTTTATAACTGTCTCAGTTTTAGCATATTAGCATGCTGAGTTTTCTAAATGAGCACTTGACCCAGAGTTGAAGATGATCTGGTCGCCCCACCAGTTCATCTGCCTCCATCCTCTTTTGTCACATCAGTCATGAATTTTCTTTGTGGTCTTTCTCTTTTCCTCGTGCCCAACAGCTCCATCTTCAATATCCTTTGTCCATTGTTTCTGCACATGTCCAAACTGTCTCATGTCTTCAAACCGCTAAACCTGCACCGTCTCTCTGATGCCCCCGTTTCTAACCCTGTCCATTCCTGGTCAATCGCCACAACAATCTCAGCATCCACAAATCTGCCTCCTTTTTTTGTTTAAATCAGTGTCACTGTCTCCAAACCATCACAGCAGGTCTCACTACCACCTTGTAAACCTTCACCTGTCACAAATCACCCATGACGCTCACACTGTCCATTGCTTAGGATGACTGACCCCAGGTATTTAACTTGCTTCTTCACCTGTCCACTTGCCTCTCTTTCACACACTGGCTCTTACAGACTTTAATTCCTCTTCTATCTAGAGCATACTTCCACTTGCTTCCTACACTTACTACAGATCACAATGTCACCTGTGAGCATCAGAGTCCATGGAGACTCCTGCCTGCCCTCATCTGTCAACCTGCTCATCACCATCACAAACAAGAAGGGGCTCAGAGCTGATCCCTGATGTAATCTCACCACCACCTTGGACCCATCTGTCACGTCTAGCACATACCTCATCACTGTCTCACTGCCTCCTCATACATGCCCTACACCACACTCACATACAGTACTTGTCTGTCACTCCTGTCGTCCTCATACATTACCAACCTTCCTGACTTCAAGTGAGGAAGGGTGGCACTGGACATGCACTGAAGCATATTTCAGATCTTAAAGTACTAGAAAATTCTCCTCAATTGGACTCACCAGCATCTCCCATTGAGCTGAAAATACTCTCAGTGACAGTCATAATGGTGTCCGTAGCCTGGTCATAGCGCCCAATCGGTTCTCCCCTTGAGGTGTACTGACGAACATGTTGCAGGAGATCTCCTAAAGCCTGGCTAACCACGCTGGCTGCTGCACTCACCTTTAACACAAGAGATTCATTGTTTATTATTCCACCAGGCAGCAAAAGGTTTAGCGCAATGTTGATCTAAACTAAAACAAACTAACCTGCTTGAGAAGTTCGCCATCTTCTGTGGCTGAAAGGCAGGCCTGGACGCAGCTTTCCACCGAGCGGTCGACAAGCTTTCCAGCTTCAATTAACTGCTCTTGGCAAACTGGAGAACTGATAGTTGGGCTTACCACCTACGTCAACATAAAGATGAAAAAGAATATATATAATTACTTCTTTTGTGTGAGAAATGTAACACAAAAACAATTTTTTTAAAATAAAAAGGCCTCAAATACAAACAGGAACCTGGAATAAATGTACCACTTTAACACTCTTTCATCATTAATTAAACAAAACACCAAAGAACAGAGAAAACATAAATTTAAAAGGACTTCAGCATATGGCTCTCATCACGCTGATATGAACAGAGGTGAGGATTTGCTTTGTAAATGCAACTATTCAGATTAGGAGCCGGGAGGGCATTTAAACTAATTAGAGACATGTGGGCTGTACAATTACAGATGCACAAATATGATGAGGGCACAGGGTATTTATCAGTGCCTTAGCGTATACTGATTTTTTTTTCCCCCACTATAAAAATGGAAGTTTGCGCTGCAGAAAAAATTATAATATTCTAATATTTGAGGAAATCATTTCGTTTTTATCAAATCTACAACACGGTTTTGTGATTATATCGCAAAGAGGAAACCAAATGCAGTCTTTCCAAAGTGTTTTTCTTGTAAGATTCTAAGTGTAATATTCACATCCAAGACAAAATAAACGCCAAAAAAATCCCCAATATTCAATCAGCACATCATTTCTAAAAAACAAGCATCATATTTAATGTATCTCATGCGAATACTGCTTGGGCAATTTAAAAATGAATCCAGTACATAGTTTACACAGCCAAGCATTGACACCGAGTACTGTCTGCAGCACATGTAACTGAGTAGTATCACAACTGAGGAGATGATGGCATTGCTTAAGTTTTTGAAATAAACAATTAACCCATAATTTTCCATATTGTACACACAAAGAATTTTGTTGGATCTTATACACAATCTCTATCTGCTTGTTTATGAACTCCTCCTGCGTGATTAATAGTTAAGCCAAACTTAGTACACAGGTACATCTTTGGCCCTTAAGGGTTCAAATAGGGTGCAAATAATTACATCATCATGTTGCCCAACAACCACCAACCAATGAGCTGAAATGACCCATTTGCAACATTTATGTATCTGTAACATCTTATAAAAGCGTTACATCCTTTTAATTTCTTGAAAATAATGTCTTAAATCCATAAATCGTCAACGTTATTTATATACCGAATCACATTGCCTGGCATCCACCTAACAATGTACTAGCGCAGGACCTGAGCATTGCAGGGGACCAACAAAAATGGTTTAATTACGATACTTTCTCGCTCCTTCTTATTATGTATATCAGTTTCTAAACAGACCAAACAATACTGTTGCATGGGCATGTACTAGTATATTAAAGTCTGATTCAGTAAAAGGACTAGGATGTTACAATCCCTGACAAAGCATTGCTTTAAATGGAGAAAATCTTGGGGATAGCTGTTATGAGGAAAAGCAGCCCAGAAACTTTACCAGCCGCACACATCGTTGTGTGCCTCAAGTTTCGTTCTTTTACCCAAGCTAATCTGCCATTTTTCCTTGGTTAGGTTTAGGGATTAGAGATCTGATCTTAGTAGCTAAAAATTAGAAAACCTGTACCTGGCAGACTCTCTCTGTAAATCATTCAACATTTCCATGTTTTTTTTCTTTCCTTTGTTACTGTTATAAGCTCTTTTAGCTAGCAAACCCAAAGCTACTGTCATTCAGTACATCAAATCTGACCTTAATATCCAGCATCTGCTTGACTCAATTAAGGACAGAGTTATGGGGAGTGGTCACCAATAACACGCCAATTAAGTTGTTTTTTTAATGGATTAACTATATATATGAACCTTATTATAAACATAATAAAAGTAATCTTTTTCGCCAACACTTGCGGTCAAAGTAAATGACGCTTACAACTCACAACCTCCACTACTTTGTTGTATTAACTAAAAACAGGAAAGAAGTGGGAGTATTTATGTCTGTTGTTTGGTCCAATATTAGTAATGCTGGATGTAAAATAAAACATTTTCTTCCATCGGTTGTGTGTGAGGAGAACACAGTGAAGAGTGAAGCAAAGACAAGTGATCTGTTTTACACACACACAAAAAAAAGTTACTGATCTACATGTCTAAAGAAGAAGAGACAGACAAGACGATATCATAATTAATACTATTTCCGATGTTCAGCTGATTCAGGTATATCCTACATTAATTCTCTTCAGGCTGTAAGGGCACAATCAACTCCCCAGGCTGTCTTTTTTTTCCCCATTTGGCTCACATAGTTTTGATTATGGAGCGCGGACAGTTTAAGCTAAACGCAATGAATTGTTGTCAGTGTCACAGAGGGCCGATGGAGCAATGGAAAATATCTCTCAACCAGGAGTTAGATAGGGGATTTAGCACGGAAGTTCCTAACATCGAAGATCTATGTTTAGTTTATGGAATACATGCAGGAATATTAAAACAGCGGATGATATTTCAAAGTTGTATTCCTTAAAAGCCAGTACTGGTGTAGGCCCAAAAATGTAATATCGGTCAAGTTTAAAAAAAAAAGAAAAAAAAAAGATTCACGCTTGTGACGACTGGTGAAGGAACAGAGCTCTTCACTTTCATTTCATATCACATCCAACAAAGCATATTTTTGTACCTTGGCACATGCCACCAGCTGAGAGGTGGACAGGGCACACTGTGTGGCTGCAGCAATGACCCGGTTCTGGAGGACGGTGTCCTCTGCAACCTGGGCCACATTCTTGGCCTTCAGCACTAACATGGCTGCTGCATTCGCCACTGCTTTCGCCAGATTCATCAGGACATCCTGTAAAGCAACAAACATGGGGGAAAAAAACGTGGAAATCCACCTCATTAGCAACATTATGTGCCTGTGCATATATACCATTTGATATAATAGCCATAAACAAATGGAAGAAATTGCAGCAGCAGCATCATACAGTATAAATGAACATTTAAACCAACACTATAGTGAAGCAAAAATCAGCGCAGGATTGTCTGCAGTTATATGCAACTAAATAAATCTCATCAAAGCTTCTGCCTCAATAATCCAATTAAACACACATACGCATTTAGCCACTCCACATCTGTTCAACTCATTAACTGAATTGTTGTGAAATGCAAAACAAGCAAAAAATGGAATGTGTTTAGGAAGGCAGGCTAAAGAAAAGCTTCATTGTTTCTAGATTAAAAGCTGGGAAATCCTTCAACTCAAACCGAAAACGTGATCAAAATATGGAACAATATTTTTGGTCTTTTTCCCCTGGATACAAGGCGATTTTGATTAAGTGAGTGGCAGTTCCAGAGCATTGACTTTTCTCTGAATGCAGTGAGGTGATAAATGGCTGCAGTCTCACCTGAAACCTCTCGTCTGTCTCGTTCTCTCCAATCTGGCGCAGGAAGGTCTCCGCTGGCCTGACCAATGCTGCCTGCTGCTGTCAGCACAGTCTGTCTTGGCTGTAGAAAACACACAGGATGTAAAACTGTATTTAAACACCCGGCAGCATTTTATATCTTGATTTGTGTGTTGTGTGCGTTGGATCAGCAGCATCTAAACTCAAATCTACAATTCACCTTCCAACTATCCGCATGCACAGTGATGCACACCTGTGTAAAAGCTTAATGATTTTTCGGTTAAACACTGTACAGTACATAGATTTTTTTTTAAAACAAATTAACAACACATCCTTACATTAAAGTCCTTCAAACTAACTCCAAACTACGTGCCGATCAGCTCGGCTTAAATATCCCGTCTTTATTCAGATTCACCATAACAATTTAGTTAGTTAAAGCTGTCAAGCAGTGGAAGATGGTAATATAATTAGGTTAGTTCAGGACCAAGAGAGAAAATAGATTATTCAGAGACGATCCATTGTCTCATGGTAGAGCTGCTCTGTGACCAATTTGATTAGCTTTTTTAGTTTGCCCATTTGGACTGAAGAAAAAGCTCCACAGGCACATACACACAAAATCTGGCATTTAATGGAGTACAAATGGCGAAAAGTTTGCTTGATGCTTGGAATCCAGAGTGAGGACTCATTTTCACACATTCTCCATTTTTTATGCCTCTATCAATGTGGCTACCCCTCCTCCTCCTCCTCCCTCTGGTCTCAACACAGTGTGCAAATTTGGTCCTCCCTTCATATTTTAGCTTCTATTCTAATACCTCCTTTATGTCCAGACCTTATTTGACTTTAAACCGACAACCAAAGCTGAACTTCCACATATTACATATGCAGTAGACGATATTAATGAATATACACAATGCTGCTTTTTAGCTTAGTAGCCATCGGTTTTGCCGCAGTAATAGATATGGCACTAAAATGTAAAGTAAACCCTAAATACTGAAAGAGCTTAAATGGTTATTTTTTATATTCTTAGAGTTGGGGTGCTTTCGCTCACCTCTCCAGAGGCCGGCTCCACAGCCTTCAGCAGGTTCAGATACGGCCCCTGCAAGTGTCCTGGCGGCCTTCATCAGGTCGTTGCCTCCTCCTACATCGTCCTCCATGAGTGCAGCCAACAGCTTCACGCCCTTTGACATTTCAGTCAGGTTGGAGGATATGGTGGTGATGGCGCAGCCCACTGCCGTGTAGTCTGTGTCGGTAGGATCGGCTAGTTATGATTAAGAATGAACAGAAGAGAGGAGATCAGGAAAATATATGGTCTCAGAGAAGTGATTATAATAAAGGTACCCCAAAACGAAAGATTCACCGAGTCAGTCAGCTAACTATCAAAAGTATTTGCCTTTAACCAAGATTACAGACTTGCATAATCACAATAAGTCTATTTCAGCTGAGAGAAATAAGCAAAAAAAAAACCCTAAAAAAATAGCGAAAAAATTGGGAACAATTCCCAAGAGCATTAAGCTGAAAAAACCACACCAATAAATTATTTTCAACATGAAGTGGCAAGACTGGCACAAAGCCAGCCGACACCTTCACCAGCGCACATTCTCCAAACCACAGCAGGATATGAGAGAGCTATTAGAACTTTATACAGGTTCTACAATGATGATAATGAATCACCAGAGTGATGGGAAAATGTCTCCTTTAAAGTCACTAATTGGCCAAATAATTTTAACTGCAAGAAAATAGCGCTGCTAACACTTCCTCGTAAAAGTGTGAGCACCACTACTTTACTACTTTACAGGCCTTATGTAGAATTCCCAAAATACCTAATTGTTTTTATTTTAAATAAATGTCAGCACTGAACAGTGTACGCCAGAGACACGCTCTACTATTAAGACTGAAATTAATTATATTTTTTCCTATAAGCTAGACTAAATCCACGCTTTCTTAGTGGACAAACTGATTCATGTTCTGAAAACGAAATTAATAAAGAAAAGCATTATCAGATTGTGCTGACTCCTGCCAGAGCCACTGACCAGCCGTGAGGTTGACAACAGAGGCTGTTCCTGCAGTGATGGCGTCGACTTGGGAGTGGATCTCGTGTTTTGACTCATCCATCTTGTTTTGGATCCACATCTTGGATGCCTAAACAGAGACCACAAATCATCACTGAAGCATGTAAAAATACTACAAACATGATTTTCAATAACACATCTCATAGACATATTACTACTATTACAATATCAGCATATATATTAGGAGTTCAAGTGCAATGCAGGGTACCATGTCTTGTCCCAGTGGTGGAAGGTTGTCCACCTCCCCCAGGTCTATCTGGGCTTTCTGCACAGCTTGCATGCTGGTGTTGATGGTTCCCATCAGAGCTTGTTGTGCTGAGCTCTGCACATAAAGATAAAAACATGTCACCTTACACTGCGAATATTAGACTGATTCTTAAATTCACTAGTTAATGTGTGCAGCAGCATCGCTACAACCACCTCTTACACGTGCGGCTTTAACAGGGAAGGAAACTTTACAGGCATCATTACCAGTGGTGGCATGTGTCCACGGTGCATCTGACCCATTGTGATCTGCTGCTGAGGGGATGGCATGGTACCCATGCTAAGTGATTCTGCGCCGATTGAGCCAGAGCGGATCACCCCTGGCAGCGCCACAGAGCCGTGCTCCACCCGGCCCATACGGTTAAACTGCTGCTGAAGGATGGTGGACCTGCAAATATGATGCATGTAAAACATTAGTCTTCTCATACATGCATTTGTGACTGTGCACAAAGCAGAAAAGATACTGAAAAGTCTTTGCAATGTGTACATCTGGCAGACAAAGGTTTGTTTTGTTTTTCTGCAGATAAGGCCTTCCAGAGATTGGCTTACTATGTCTTTGTAATATTAAAGACGATTGCCTACAGCCAGTGAACAAGTCTGGATAAAAGCGGGCGAAGGAGGGGAAAAAAAATACAATAACAATTGCAACAAATACTCTCTCGGTTGAAAACAGGAAAGCAATATCAACTGAGGCATGAAAGGAAAAGGACTTCAGTTACACGCCGAGAGTCCACTGTGGTTCGGTGAGCTAATATACATCTAATAAGGAAATGTTCAGACAGAGCCTTTGCTTGTCTGGTGCAGCAAAATTTCCTCACATAATGATTATCTTTCAGGATAAGGAAGTGAGGTTCTGCGAGATGGATGTCTGAGCTGTGGCCACAGGCGGCAGAGAGACGGAAATAAAGAAAGACTTAATCTTGTGCTTTGTTCAAATAATATGAGAACACCTTGCACCGTGCTCACAGTCAAAGCATCATCATACGACCGTTTATACTCAACATATATTTGAATACAACTGGGCTTAAATAAAGACTGCTGATTTATGCTAAACAGAGGCTACATTGCTTAGAAAATAAAAAGGACAAACAGGTAAAACTCACTGGTAAAACTTGCACCACTTTTGTTCAGCAGGCTAATACACATACCTTTTTCGGGGATACAGACTCCTCGAGCATTGGTTGACTCCTCGTCACCTTCTAATCCAAAGCGATCCTGCTTTGCTTCTGCAGGAAACAAAATAACAGAACAAAAATTTGAGTGACACAGAATTGCACACTTGCACGAGGTTCATGACAAATTTGGTCATTCAGAGTAGAATACAACTGAACCTTGACACACCTGTGATGGATGGTATTCTAACCTCCAGAAAAAGGAGGGGGCGACAGTTCTAATGCCTATAACAGTGATAGGTAATTGTGTTAACCATGGAACCTCAGCTGTTCACTCTAAGCTTTATTACCAGCTCCTGCTGTATACCGGTGCCACGTGAGCCTTTCCACATGTGCTTCTTTTATTTAAATGGAGTTGTATGACACAGTGGCTGGGCTGTGTCTAGTATCAACAGATGTGAGAATGCATTTGTCACAGGAAGATATTGATTCACGAGGATTCATCAGCATCTCCAGAGATAAATGTCTCACCTTTTTGAGAATGATGTCGATGTAACCGGCAATGAGCTGGGAGATCTGTTCCCCTTCAGTGGTCTGTACAGAGTAGTAGCTCTCTTGGTACTCCCCAAAGTCCTACACACACACACACACACACACACACACCTTATACATGCATTTCATCGTGGATTGTAAGGAAAGTAACCACTGCAGAGTGCGCTGTGCAGGCTAAGGATTTACTGCGAGGATTAGAACACTGGTTGACATCAAAAAGCTGCAACATACAGAGAATTGGATTAAACCAACAGCAATCTTGGGGTAGACGTTTTACAGGACACTGAAGATTTCTTTCAGCGGAGCATTGCAAAGGTTACTTCCACATGTATTGTTTAAATAAAGGACTAAGTAAAATAAAGACTTCTTTACACTCGCGCACTTAAAATGCTAAACCTTCCACCATGACATCTTCCGAAAGCTACAAATCAAACCTGAAATTACAGCGTCACGAAAAACACGCAGACTAAACGGCAGAGCACTCTGCCGAATTAACAGCAGGAAAGAGGCTGGGTTAATTTAATTAAGATGTTGCGTCTTCCAGACCTGCAAGATTAGACCCATGTTGCTGACACAAAGAAGGGATTTTGACACTGACAAATAAAAAAAAAAAAAGTCTGTTCAATATCTGAAGTGCACCAGGGGCAAAAAAAGCCATGCAGGCTGAGCGTAACAGTGATTGTTTTATAGCACCGCAGGAATTGTTGGGTTTACCAAGAGCCTGTCACTCTTATTTAGCATTAGCGATACGATGCTCAGTGCAAACAGAATGAATAAAAGATAAAACACGCCCCCCAACAGAGCCAGCATTACTGAAGTATTCAGAGCTCCTGCTTTCTGTAATAAATGTGCTCAAAGTCTTTGGCTTTAAGGTGGAAAATGTGGCTCTTACCAAGGTGAAGCTCTTGGGTGATGCTGCCCACCTCTTCACAGTGGTAAGTGGCCACTCTTGAACTACATCTTTGGTCTTCTCATCCACTCTCATCACAGACTCTTTTGTGATACCCAAAAGCCGCGGCACCAGTTTATTCTTGCTCTTCATCTTTTCCTGCAAAAACAAATTTGAACCATGTAAACTTTACAACACTGCCAAAAAACACAAAATATAACTGAGGGTATAAAGTGTGATCAGAGACATTTGAAGCACAGGGCAGATTAACAAGTTAAGCAAATCATGTAAATTTATCTTCCTCTCAGCACAAAGGTCTAATTTTTCTGTCACAATGATATGCCAAGATGGGTACTGATCTGTTCAACCAGTGGGGGGAAAAACATTAACTTTTCCCAGTTAGCAATTAAAATGTTGCATCTTAAATCATGTCTTTATCTGCCTGTCAACATCTTTCAACCTCCTGCTAGATCTCCTGTATTCACTAAACCTTTAATGTTATACTTAAGTTGCTTCCTAAGCCATGAAGCATTACATTTCTGCCCCCCTTTTTCTCTTCGATGGAAAGAGCAAACATTTGTTCGGGAGCTGCAGTTAGAGAAGAGACACAAAGTGATGGACTGTGACACGAGGGGCAAAGAGGTAAATTGTGCAAAAATCCTGAGGGTCCTGTAAACTCACTGGGGCCTCTGCAGGTTATAGGTTAGAGACTATCGGCTGATTTTTTTTTTCCCACGGTTGTTTTTAAAATGTTTCTGCTCCATAAAATTAACCTCAATGTTGACAGACAACAAAAGGTGAGCAGATATAATGGCTATGTATAGAATAAAGGAATACACAAGCCACTCGCTAAAAGCTAGAGAACCAATACAACACAGTGTCTTTCTTTCCTTTTCAAAAAACAAGATGCATCTTTGCTCTTTATCCTTTTGTGATGAAAGCTATTAATGAAAAGCGCAAGTGACTTGTCCCAGTAATACCAGGAAATATCCAATTTTCTACTAGAGAGCAGTGAAGCTGACAGGAACAAATGATGCAATTTCCATTGTAGGATGTCCTCTTTGTGACTAATTACGTGGGGGAAAAAGTCACTCTGATACTCTTGTCAGAACAGTTTTATAGGTACTGCATTTGGAAGTCTGCAAATTGCTCCCATCAGCTCGTATCTGTTGGCAGCTGGACTTCTTCAAGAGATTCAGTATCGCCGGTTTACCTGTGCAATGTCTCCTAGTATATCTCATTCACTCCACTTCCTCCCTACTCACTCTGAAATAATCTTAGTGCCACACTCGGCTGCACAGACAACATTTGGTTTCCTTCCAGGAACACACTGAACTCCCTGCAGAGGAGGTGCTGCCGGTGTGTGTTTGTATGTGTGTTAGTGAGAGAGGTGAAAATGCATGGCAAACAAATCACAAAAGGGTTCTAGGTGACATAACGAGTTGCGAGAGTTCAAATAGGAGCAGACAGTTTATAAAAGCTGAGTCCACCATCAGCCTCTTTATCCAGTTAGCACCAAACCCAGAGGACAGATTTCATGCTGTGAAGATAAAAGGCTGCGCCTACAGTTCGGCTAATTCAAAAATCTGCTTCCTAATACAATAAATAAAAAAAATAAAAAGTAGAGAACTTGAGGCTATATTTTTACTTTTTGAAGGAATAAAATAAGGCATTGGTACTTCAAACATTTGGTAAAAGGACAAATGGATGATTTTAAAAACTTACCTTGACAAGGAAGAAGGAGACGCCGTATGTCCGCAGAGACCGCGCCAACTTGACATACTTTACTTTTGCCTCAATCTCGGTCATCTCGCCACAGTTCTTGTGCTCCTGCAGGTCAGATTTTTCATGTATTGATTTTCGGAACACTGAAAATCCCCCACGTTTCACGCTTGTGCACCAATGTGTACATTTATCAAAAGGGACAACACGAACACACCTGGAATATTTTCTTTCAGCTCCTCTCTGCTTTATGTACTCTTTTGGGTAGAAACTCTTTCAGGCTAGAAAAGAAAAAAAAAAGAAGAAGTTGAAACTCATGAAAAAAAGTCTGAACTCTCCTTTTGTTGTTTCCTTTTCTGTTTATTTCTGGCAAAAATAAAAAAAAAACTAATATTTTACACGTTTTTCCACAGACGTCATGACACAGATGCTTACTCCAAGAATCCGGGTTTGTGTTTATGCTCTATGTGAGGTCCAAACTGGATCTGGGCCTGAATCCCTCCAAACTCGCAGGCCTTATCAAACGACACCGGGTGGGAACCGTTCAGGATGTCATCTCGAGCCTAAAAGACGAATTAAAACAGTCAGTAATTAACTGTAGACATCAAGTTTATGACTTCCACTGTATCTGTTATCTAGACTTGCATAATCCTTAATTGATCAAAAAAAGCCAGCCGTGTGCACATTTTTGTAGCTGCTTGTCACCCTTAGGAGACAAGAGAAAAATGGATTTTACTGCATATCGTCTGCTCACATCCTGTTTTACTCAGGAGAGGAGAGACACTCTTATCCGAGTGTCTGTTTTTGACACTGGCAAACTGCTGCTTCAACAGTCATGAACTGCTGAAATGAAAAATGAGAGGAAGACATATTTAAAAGTAAGTTTCAGACCTGTACGTAAAGCAGGTTGAGTTGAACTGGGTCTCTGGAGTCTACATTCTGGTCAGAGTAGAAGAACTTGCGTCTCAGGAGAAGAGTCTCGTTCTCGTCCACTCCCTGCTCCCTGAATGTTCTGCTATGGTCCAGCCAGTTCACTAAAAAAATTTAAAAAAATAACAGGTTCATAGAAATCTCTTGTTAAAGAGGCATAGGACTATTATCTTTATTTAATGCTCACCATATACAGTAGCAAGTTTGTTTTGTGTGTGTGGTTTATTTATTAATTTTTTTTTTTTTACGAGTATTTGTTTTTGATAAACACCAAATTGCATCTTCACATTAGTGGCTGGAAAAAGCAAATGTAAATACATTTTGCCCGATTAAGAAAAAAAAAAGGGCCACCTGTCATCTCTGTAGCAAATTTCCTCATTTGTGGCACGTGGCCCTTTTTTATAACTCGACTGTTTAAATTGTGCGAAGGGATAAAAGTTCTGCAGTGTTAGGGGCGTGGCTGCTTTAAGTGGCAGATGGGTGCTGAAACAGGCAGCTGCTGTCTGCTACGCTGTAGCTAAACTCATAACAGTGTTTGCAGTGCTGGAGGCTCACTTTGCAGTTAACTGTACTACAAGCCAGTTTAACTATTTACCTATATGTTACTTAGCACTAATAAACAGGTATCTGTGTCTATGGATCCACCTTGCCACCCAGGTTTGGTAGGGCTGCATATACCTCCAAAATACAGTAACTTTTGGCTTCTGAAAGCTAAGACGGCTAAAATGCTAAATTGAGGCTTAAAGATGGGACTTCAAACCTGCTGTTCATGGTGGCTCCATCTTTGTTTTATATACATTATAAGCTTATGGGACAACAAATGCTGCAAAGTGAATTTATGGACATTTATTTGGATTTGACATCAACTACAATTACCATAAATTAAACAGACTATGGTCCCAACCAGACTAATCTACATCCCCTTATTCTTGAAGTACAAGCAAGTCCATCTTTCCCGTCTCTATTCAGTCCTTCCCAGGTGAGGCTCACCTTTATTACAGAATAAGGCTTTAATCTTCTGCTATATATGAGGGAGTAAAAAGGGATGAAAGGAGTGATTTCGCACACAGGCACAGAATACAGCTGCATTCCTATCTTGGATGCAAAATAGACAGGAAGTGAGATGTTTTGACCTGGGATCAGGAGTTTAGATTTAGTAGTCCCAAATTCCAGTGAAAGCTGGTAGATATCGCAGAGAGCTGTGAACGTGGGCTACTAAACTGCCACTTTCCATATATAACATGTTTCTGGTAAAAGACTTCACTTTAATAAAAAAAAAAAAAAAAAAAAAAAACAGGGAAAACTCATGTTTGCATTTCTTTCTTGAACTCACAGTCATCGTCTGTGTGAAGCTTGGCTTTCAGCTTTTCCATCTTCCTCTCGTCTCGCAAAAGTGTTCTGTCCTTCTTCAGGGTACCCATGCCATCCTCCTTCTTCTCCTCCACCGTCTCCTGGATCAGAGAGTATTCCTCATAGTTTGTAATGCCTGGGGAAAGAAAGGATTCCCATCAGAGATAGGAGAAAAAGGATTTCACATGGAAAGATTATTCTTTTCTTGTGTGTGTGTCCATAAAGGTTCAGCTCAGATTCAACAGATTTGTAACACAGAGAGGATTGGCAGCACAAGAAAACAAAGATATGATGTACCTATTCTACTGCATATAGTCACAAGCAGCTCTCCCACTGTTTTGGAGTCGTCCACCATGATAGTTTTGACAGCCCCATCCAGCATTTTAATTTTCTGTGGTCTTTGCTTCTTCTTGTATTCGAGAATATCCTGGTTGAAAACAAAAGGGTAGAGAGAGGGGGAAAATGTGAGTAAAATGAAGAAAGAAGAATGAAGGGAGAGAGAGAGTCAAAGTAACTACTTAGAAAAAGATCACAAGCATCCAGGTTGCGCGGAGAGAGGGGAGAATAAAGGCCAGAAAACCGTATTTAACGGCTGCCTATCACAGCCTGCTGCTCCCCTCCAATCTCAACAATGAGACGAGATTTGGTTCAGAATAATTGGTCACAGTCATGCCTTCTACCTGGGTTGCCTTTGGTGGATTTAAAGAGAAGAAACCATTTAGAGCTGCAAAACCACAAGCACAAATGTACCGAGGGGCTGTGATACGCAGTTAAATAGAACACCAGAGTGTATCAGGCCTTTGGCAGTGAGAATCAGAGCCTCTGAAACAAGCTGGCAAGCGATCTAAAGCTGGCTATAGCACTTCTTTAAGGATCGCTTTTAAAATCTTCTTTTGATGTTCTCAGTGTCTTGGTTCCCAGTTTTAGCTTATGCTTTTATTTTCTCAGGGTGCTTCTTTGTTTTGTCTTCCTGTGCATGATGTGTGTCTGAATGAGATTTTTGGCAGCCGTTTCAATTTCTCTTTAGTTAATTTATGTCGATCAAAAATGTTGTTTTTTTAATTCAGATAAAATGTTTAAATACACTCAAACAATGAAGCATTTTGCTGATATATTCAACACTGCAAGGCTTTAACTCCCACTCCCAGTCTTAAGGCCAGGTAACAGACGTATTGTTAGCAGAGGCGGGAAGTAACAAAGTATCAAGACTTTGAAATTGTATTTAAGCAGAATTATTTTGTCCTCCCTACATTATAAAACAAGTACCTCTAACTTTGTACTTCTTACATTTTGAAAACAGGCTTGTTACATTACATTAGGTAACATCTGAGGGGAGATGTTTCCTGCCATTACACACATTTAAACAAAACTAGACAATATACTGGTGGATCCATCGATGGTTACGCACTTTAAAAAAAGGGGGAGGGTGAAAGAGACAAAAAAAAACAGGATGAAAAAATACATAATACAAAATACATAAAAAATACACAAAATTATATGACTTATTGTACTACACTCAGGGGTTATGGTTGCAATACATGCAAAACTAGCACTGCAGAAGAGGAGTGAGCATGAAGGGAGTAAAGTTTTCTTTTTCTTTTAATTGACGGGTAATTTCAGATTTCTGGCAGCTCACCAAATATCAGCAAACACACAAAGTGTTGGTCTGTAGTTTGTCACACAGTGTGTCTGCTAACTAAATGTTCAGCTGCCGTATTTCCCAGGAAGGGAAAAGAAGCTCTAACTTTACTAAGAGATGGAAAGATATAAAGCCGGACAGCAGAGGGAGAAGGCAGCTACTCCAGGACATTTGACAATGTGGAAATTTAAAGCCTTTTAAACACATATGGGATTTATAGAATAATCTTGCTTTTTTCATATTATGAAATATTCGGCAAATCAAATTAAAGTGCAAAGGTTTCACTGATCTGTTCGCAGTAATGCACCATGCTGGATTGGTGCAGCGAAGCTGTGCTGTTCATAGTCAATGTTATGTTCCATCAAGGGTAAATTATATTTAAGTTGATGATGCTGATTAGTATCTGTACCTCTACTTAAGTGAAGAGTGTTTGTAATTTTGCTACCTCCAATGATTAGAAAATGTGTGAGACGCTGGGACCACCAAGCATCAGTTTATGCTGTTTATGACACAGCGATATTCACACGTGTGTGTGCGTGTCGCCCCATGATGTCAGTTATCCATAATTCACGGTTACATTTATTTACCCCATTGCGGAGCATGTAGTAATCCAGCGTCCTTCCAGATTCCAACCAGATGCCTTTTCTGGGGTCTTCATCCGAAAGAAACAGGCCATAGTCTGAAGCTGTAGCAGTGAGAAGAAACAACACTACTTTAGACATTAAAGAACTGAAAATGACTCCCTAGGCCAGGATCAGATTAAATGACATCAACTCTATAATGACCCCTCTATGACAGCATTCACCACATGTTCTGTAACAATGGTCATAAGAGCGCAAGGCAAGACTGTAAACATGGAAAATCAAAAGAGGGATGATGACTTTGGTGCTGCTGAATGGAACAGATAAGTCAGACCTGCTACTTGTGTAAAATGGAAAGCTAGCATTGGGGTCATGGAAGTAATGGCAAAAATTTCAGATTCCATGGCTGCTTAATTCAGTGGTTCTTAAACTGTTGGACTAACTTTGCAGAGTAAAGAGCCAATGAACTCTAATTTTAACACAAATGTGATTTATGTAAAGCAATTAAACACGATTTAATTGTCATATTGACATTTCAATCGCTGGATGTCAACTTGAATCAGTGATTGATACACAAAAACAAGTTGTGTTTTTCTGTTTTTCTTTGGGGGGGGGGGGGGGGGGGGGGGGGGGAGTAGGGAGGGTCTGAAGGAAGGTTCATATCTGAAAAAGTTTGACACCCACTGACTTAATCAGAAGGACAGCAGCCAAAATTGTGACATAATCTAATCCAAGCATTAATTTATTGGGTAGCATTACCAAGAAAGACACAAATCTGTGCAGTCATGACAAACACTTGAAAACTTGGTTATAAATACAAAAAAAAAAGAAAAAAGAATCAAGTCTTCTCACAGATTTGATCATTTGTTTATTGACTGCAATCCAATTTAAAGCAGTGTAATTGACATATAAACCTACCAAATGAGACTTTAACGTCTCTACATTTTGTAAATCAAATATTATCTAAGCCACGTTTCCAACATATTGCTTTTTGCTGCAAAAGTCTTCACCACGGCCAGTAAAGTTTATACTTCTCTCTTTGTCTTTACAAAGAAAACCCCCAATCATAGTTTGTTTTTGCAACCAAGTAGGGGTAATTCTCACCCTGTCCAGTTTGAGCCTCTGGGACCCTCTCTCTGATGATCCTGCAGGCATCATAGACAGCTGTGGAGGGCTCAAACTGCATCGTCTTCACAACGTTGCATTGCCGCACGCAGATTTTCAGTGACAACGCCACCATCTTGCCAGGCGGTGCGGGCGAGCGCTGCAGCTACACCTGGCAAAAATCAAAGACAGAGGATGAGAGGTCGAGTTTATTAACAAGGCGCGAGCCTCAAATTTGAGCAGAGGGAAGAAACTCGTTGAACAGGATAAAAGAGCCAGATGGCGAAGAAGAAGAATGCCCCTTCAGTTGTTTTGGAGGGGAGGGTCTCTGAAAAACAAATCTCTATATGTTGTTTTTATATTCTAATATTTCTAATATGTCCAGTGTGGCACCACTGTGGTGCTTCATGCACGGGAAAATGCGTAACCTAAGCTCTTGTAGTATATTACTCTTTTATAACACACACATAAGGAAAACATCCCCTTGCACCATCATAAACAATGAAATTTTCATGCTTCATAAAACAAAAAGGAGCTAACAAATGTATCACTTTTTGAAAATGGCCCATCTGGTCCCTGCTGGGGACAAAGAAAAAGTCTCTTCTCTGTGAAAGATTTAAAACTAAAGCAGAAAAGCAGCAACAACAACAACAACTGGAAGCAGAGAGGCAGCTCTCTACAATTGTTTTCATACTAGGTGGGTAAAACCCGCTTAAGTCGTTGATGTTTCTTTGCCAATGGGGGGGAAAAGGCAGCAAGAAAAGCCTGCATGAAATTTCCTTCTTCAGAAAGGAAACAAAGCAATTTCCAACTTATCTAAGATAAAGTCAACATGAGTCCTACATTGTTGAAATAACAGAATGCTTGATGTTCTCTTGCAACATGCAAACCAACAGTGTAAGAAATCACATGCTGCCAATCATCTGTCCATTCATTTTTTTAAAAAGAAAAAGAAAAGAAAGAAAATACTGAGATGAAATAATGAAAGTCCTCTCACACACTGCTGCATTTTTATCTTAGATGCTATAAAAACGCCTGCTTTAACAATAGTTTTCAGTGTGTAACGTGCAATTTTAATCCATCTTAGACAGTTTTATGTCATTAGAAATGCACGAGGAGGAGGATGCTGCTTGTACACTTTCAGATTCAACACTGCTGCGATTCACAACTAAAATGGAGAAAAGGGAGAAAAGAGCCGTGACCTCGCTGACAGAGCACATCCTGTCTGTCACCAATGGGAACATAGGAATACCCTGTGGCACAGGAGAGTCAAAGGTCAGAGGTTAGCCTGGGCCATAGCTGAAGTACACAGGCAGCTTCCCCTCTGCTCCGCTGGCCTCTAACCCTGACTCAGACACTCAAAATCTGGTTCCTATGTGAGATTAGCTCGCACAAAGGAGTGAAGCGTTCGTCTTGCACAATGTCGACATCTCATTGTGGTATTCTGAAGCCGGTAATAACACAGCCAGGCATTTTTCAGATATGCATCTCAAGTTGGGTAAAAAAAAAAAAAATCCATTATGTTAATATGTGTTGTGTCTCAGTTTAGCACTTGTTAAAATGTTCTATTAACAAACCATTTACGCAGACTTTCAAGCCTGTACATTCTTATTGCTGTGTATTCCATCTTAGTCAGTCAAGCCTTTTCCCCAAACCTCCTGCTGATAGTTCTTGGAGCCAATCCAAACACTTCAACCGCTAACAACTGGCTCCTACTCAAAATATAAGAGTGTCAGATCATAACACTAGCAAAAACACCATCCTAAAATAGATATGAGCTGCTATTCTGGTGATCGCCCGCTAACCAATAGCGTTGGGAAGGTTACTTTTAAAATTTATTCCATTACAGAATACAGAATACATGCCCAAAAATGTATTCTGTAACGTATTCCGTTACATTACTCAGTGAGAGTAACGTATTCTGAATACTTTGGATTACTTAATATATAATCATGCTGTTTACAACTACATGAATGTACTATTGCTGTGATTTATTACTGTTACTGAAGGTCCGCGGCTCCGAACCGTAGTAAAGGGACCTCTGGCTAATACGGTGGGTTCTGTGTCGGCTCCTAGCCGAAAACTAGCTTTACTTTGTTGTCTGGGTCAACTTTGCTAGCGAGAGACAGAGAGAGGCGTTGAAAGGCTGCTCCAACGGAACTTATTGTTTTTGGAGGAAAACACGAACACGGTGTACAGTCGAGTTTTAATAGCTTACTTACAACTGGGCTCGTCAGGCACTCTTCTTGGCTGCAGTGGTTATTATTATATTTACATGCTTCCAGCTCCCGTTTTTGCTTGATGACAGCTCATACTTTTCCTTTTTCTCCCTCCCTCGCTCACAGACACATAACGTGTATGGCAGTCCATTCTCCCTGCAGCACGGACTACACTGCCTATGATGCTACATTCTTTAGAGCTATACCTGTAGCATTCTGCCTATTAGCTTAGCACAACAACAACAAAGAGGCCTCTCTCACCCAGGAAACACGCAGAGAGAGAGCGTCACCCTGTAACCATGGCAACCATAACGCTGCCGCCGGGAACAACAGAACGTAGCTGTCAAACAAAACCCAAACAGTCCTGACCCGCCACAATATGAAACAGGGAAGTACCGCCGTGTAATCCATTTATTTCAACAAAGTAACTGTATTCTAAATACCACCTTTTTAAACAGTAACTGTAACGGAATACAGTTACTCATATTTTGTATTTTAAATACGTAACGGCGGTACATGTATTCCGTTACTCCCCAACACTGCTAACCAACAATATGAAAACATCTGTCTTAAAAGACCAGTTATCAGCTATGAAAAAACCAACAAGGTGAGCTTGTGGGAACACTGTCAGGGCTGAGGGTGATTTACAAGTATATGAACACATTTCTGAAATACTACAAATTCTGCATCGCTGCGCGAAGCATCAGCAGCATCTGTTTCAGAGTCACGGTCATGATTGTTTTGGGGTTTTTTTTATATTCCCTTTATCTGCTAAGCTTACAGTGCTTTCTATCTTTTTGCCAAGAAACAAACTTTACAGAATTTCAGAAATGTAATCATCAGCCTTTAGTGGAGAAAGATGAACAGGAGGAAAAGATAAACATTAACCCCATTTCCAAAAAAGTTGGGAATGCTGTGATCACAATAATAATGGAACCAATGATTTGCTTATAATTTAAAATCTAGATGTTGAATATTTCCATGTTTCCCACTAACCTGCATCAATAAGAACAACGATTCCTATACTGACGTGATGGGATTTAAGCTGCTTGATATGGAATTTCAAAAGTTTCTCTTTCTTCTGGTGCTGTCAGCGTTAATCTCGTTAAAATGCAAATCTCTGTTAGCGAGTTAACGCGGATCGCCCCATGCAAGTGCTGCACGGCGTCAGCGCGTTAAGCTCGTTAATACGTTAGCGCTGTGCAGCCCCTGATGTCATTAATGCCATTTTAACGAGATTAACACTGGCAGCACTACTTTCTTCATATCATTCACTTCATATGTATTCAGTAAAGGTTTTCAGTCGATGAAATATCTGGAATCGGTCCAGTCCTTCAATTGAGCCAGCCCTTTTCTGCTTCCAAGGAGCCAGAGTTTCTTGCAACTTTTTAAAGTGCTCTTGAGCAATAGTTCAAAGTTCTTCTTTGGACATTTGCTACTTTTTCACACCAGTGATTGTAATTTTCTGAAGAATTTTCAGAAATGGTCTCAGTGGACAAGCGGCCATCAAGAAACCTTTTTTAAGGAAAGGAAACGGGAAGAAGAGGCTCCGGTGTTTGAAATTACTCAACAAGTGGCTGAAAATCTGTTGTCTACAACCAACTGCAAAATAAGGTGGAGGCTCCATCATCATTTGGAGCTGCAGGTTTTGGAGAGCTTATCAAAATCTGGTGGCACTTTACATTAAATTGTGAATAGTACCATCAGTTGTAAATTCACCATGCAATACCACCTGGAAAGTATCTCATTAGCAAAGGTTTCATTTCAGAGCATAATGAATATAATAATGAAAATAAACACACAGGAAGCAGCGTGGTTCAATAACGCTTAGCTCTTAACAAAAAACAGACTGGAACCAAATCCAAAGCCGAGCTGGAGAACTGTGACTGAAAGAAATGACAAGAAATCCTACCTATCCTTCAGTTAGCGTTGTATTATTTGTCATAACAGATATTGACTTTCAAGGAATTGTGCAAACTCTGATTTTGCCTTCATTTCAATGAATTGCTCCTTCTATTTGCCATTTTCCCAGCAAAATATAAAGAAATAAAGGGTGGCTCAAATCTTTTGCACTGTACTGTGTCTAGTAATGGAGTCAGTCACTTGACTACTCTTTATTTATATAAAGATTCAGGGCAGAAGTATAAATTAAGCTTCTGAGTTTGAGCTTCATGTCATCTTCTGCTTGAAAGAACCAAGGCTGTCCCACTTTCTCCTTAACCTAGAAGAAGCAGTTTCCACAATTTTCAAAAACAAATTCGAATTATGATCTCCCGGGACAGTTTTTCCAATTTTTTTAATTCTTTTTATTTAAACAACATTCAAGCATTTCTGTAAAAATGTTTGTAATATTACAAAAAAAAAAACTGTAACAGGAGAAACACAAGTAGATTCAGCCAATCACTAACAATGAAGGAGGTATGGTACCACAAGCACAAAAATCCATTTTTGACTGCAACTTTATGCATTTTCCTTGTCCCTGTTTTGAACATTTAAACTGTAGCATAACACATCTTATTAGTGTCAACCATGCTGCTGAAATGTTATTCTGTGCAGTCGCCCATTTCAATACACGTGGCAAACCTGGCGATGGATAAGCACAGTGAATGCACAGTAAGGCCACACACTGTTTGGGTCCCGAGTCAAATCGGAAGTGTGGAAACTAAAAAAAAGCAAAAACAAACAAACAAACAAAAAAAAACCAAAAAAAAAAACCACACCCACACAATCGGCTCACACAAAATCCTTTTAGCCTTAGCAGTAATATGAAAATTGGTTGTCACACAGCATGTTTTACTTATCCTCCGTTAAACCCTTTTGAGCTTCTGTAAGATGTGAATCCTCTGTGAATTATAATTCCATTTCACTGCACACAAACAACATATTCACGAGAGGAACCGATTTGTTTCCGTAAACAAACACGGCTAAAAACATCCCGAGCATGATAGCCGTCAAACTTTTTACCTGCTAAAATCCAAATCACGCACGGTAAACCAAATGATGAGCTTGATTGAGAGCATGACATTCCCGATAAGGCCCATTAAGAAAATATAAAGGTTCATCCCACATTAAGGCAAAGCAGCGTCTCTGTCGACGCCAGATTACCGGCAAAGCGTCCCATCGTGCATTTTCGCTTCTCTGAGATGAGAAAGGATTTGCTGAGATCAAATGTGATTGTAAAACCCCAAAACACTTGAGTACAGCCAACTCATTAGACCGCAACAAAATCCAATGAGGGAATACAGCTCCAGTGGGCATGCAGTACCAACTAACCTGCTCAGTAATTGTGTATGCACCTAAATTAAAGAGGCAACTCTCTTGATTTAGTTTTGGAAAAAAAAAGAATATTCAGACATAAAAAGCACACAAATTCTAAGAGGAACATAAATGACATATAAAGGCTTTACCTCGTTAGGATATTAAACTAATCTGTAAATAAAAATAAATAAAAAATACATAGCCTTCTTGAAGACAAATATGAAGACAAAACCAAATCTTTTAAAACACCTGAGACTCAAGTCATGTGAGCAGCTAACATGAACCTGTAGCTGTTGACAAATCAAGTAGGAAATCCATTCAGTTATTGTAGTTTGGAATGGATAGCCTGGTGTTGTTAGCATGGCATTTAAAAACATATTTATTTTAATTTGGTAT
Source organism: Neolamprologus multifasciatus (assembly GCF_963576455.1). Classification (NCBI taxonomy): domain Eukaryota; kingdom Metazoa; phylum Chordata; class Actinopteri; order Cichliformes; family Cichlidae; genus Neolamprologus; species Neolamprologus multifasciatus. The sequence continues at coordinate 27,394,511 of NC_140439.1, read as the reverse complement.
ATTGTTAGTCAGCCAGATGTTAATTAAAAATGAGTCTGGGAAAACATTCTAATATTACAACCCTTAATTTCCCAGATTTGGTATTATATTAGCCAAAGCAGCAGGTAAAAGACCAATTAATTGATCAATTTACAGACAAAGAGAAAATCTATGGATGTAGACATTTTTTATGGCAATAACCAAACAAAGAACTCAAAGAAAGAAAGATTCCAACCACTTGCATCTCGAGTTTCACATGATTCGATGAAGAGGAGTTGTGTTTTCAGCGGTGACTACAGTAGTCAGCTATTTCATTCTTGGCATAATTTCGCTCCATTCTGGCGAATCCATCTGGAGGCAGGCCCGTCTGTTTGCCTGCACACTTTGATTACCTGCTCATCTGCTTTTATGTGGCTGTACAATTTATCCACCTGCATCAGGGTGTTGTCAGTTAGCAGCATTTTCTCTCTATTTTATACACCTGCCTCTCAGAGCTACACCTAAACATCAAAGCTAATTACCACCAAACAGCAGAAGAGGAGTTAAAACCACCAGAATGTGAGGAAACGTTAGCGATTTTTAGGAAAGGAGGCCCCTCGAGCAGAGGAAAAGGTGCCGCTGCCCTCACACACCGAACCACCAGTACATGTAAGAGTAACACAGACAGAGAACGTATAAATCCTTAATCATTAATACACTGTAGACTCCCACACTCAACACAAAGCCTCCGTTCCCCTCCTGACTTTAAACCCACTGCACCAGCTACACCTACACTCCTTTGATGTACTGCAAGCTCACATAACGAAGAATATTCAACAGGACCACTTTGCTGTAAACAACATTTTTCATGTGACGTACACCAACCATAGCAGAAACTCATTCAGGGCCAGTTTAATCACAGTGCACTGGCCCTGAATGAGTAATAAGTGTGGATTTTCACAGAAGTGTCACTAAACATGATGACTAATATACATTGTTCTATGTTCTATAAAAGTCCCCTTTATGACCACTCAGTACATTTCATGCATGGATTTGGGGATGGAATAATCGAAATTTAAAAACAGTTTGTTTTACTTCAATTTCTTAACCTTCACTAATTAGCACTACAATCGAAGAGTGTTTTTCACCAGAAAACTGCAGGTTATTACAGTCTATAGCCACGTGGTACAGTTTGGCCCTCGAATTGAATATGTGGGTGGAACATGCCTGCTGGTGTCATTACTTTTAGATCCTGCATAACTTGGCACCCTCATAGCTTAGAAAATTTAAGGAACTGTAAGAGCGTGCATTTCAAAATCAAGCTATTACATTTTCCTAACCCTACCCAAATAATGTTCACATCAAAATGAAATCAAAACCTTAAATTGATCCCAGCAAAAGCTCAACCCCAAGTCATCCTAATACTTGCTCTGCTCTGCATTTCTGATAAGAAACAACTTGATTCAACGTTAGTTAATTTTAGTCTTGTGCTCCTACCGAACTAGAATTGTGGGTGGGTGGAAACTATCACCTCTATTATTGAGCAGAAGCTGGGGTAAATCCTGGTCAAACTGCCAATCCAGCCACAGGATTAACACAGACAGGAAACAAACACCAATAATCAATTTAGAAAAAACAACTAATTAAAACAAGCCAATATCTATATCTTTGGTTAGTGGAAGGAAAACAAGGAGAAAACCATGAACACGAGCAACGTCCCAAATAATCCGCAGGTTAAAATCCAGCATATTCGAGCTGTGATGCACCGAGACTCCATACTTATTCTTGATTCTCTATCCTATGATGAATGTCATCACAAAGAAAAACTAAAGTAAGGAAAAATTCTTTGCCAGCAACAATGAGCTCAGATTTCAAACAAGCGAGCCCTGAAGGTCTTCGGCATTTTACCTACGTATCATATTTACCCTGAATAAAGGTGACAATGTACATGTACCTGCTGCCAAAGACTATGTCCGAGAGGCCGACAGGGAAGTTAATACCCTTCAACAGAATTGCCATGAGCAAAAGGGAAGCGCCGTGAATGTGTTAGCTTAGACACGTCCCAGGTGCATCCCTCGATCTCCTGCCACCTGATCTAGACCAGCGGTCCCCAACCTTTTTTGCGACGCGGACCGGTTTATGCCCAACAATATTTTCACGGACCGGCCTTTAAGGTGTCGCGGATAAATACAACAAAATAAAACTAGTACCGGTACCGAATAAAGAAGATTTATTCATAACACACGTGAAAAGACCCAGGAAAACTGAGTTAACGATAAAAGCACTAACAAAATAACGCTGAAAACCGATAAAAACCCTGAAAACCATACATTTCACACCTGAGCCTCAACTCTCGTGGCCCGGTACCAAACGACTCACGGACCGGTAACGGTCCGAGGCCCGGGGGTTGGGGACCGCTGATCTAGACAATACGACTTCTATATCCTGTTTAAAGTACTGAAGAGTGCATTTCTATTTTGGCCCATTTTAGATTTGTGTTTCAAAACAATTCCCCCAACAGCCACACCTCTTAAACTAATCATTCAGGTATCATCCATCCCATTGCCAAAGGTGTATAGATGTGTTCTGATATTATCCGTCTCTTCTAAACAATGGTCTACCTCCATCTCTCATCACAAAAGCTTTGTCAACATGGAAAAGTCCCCCAGAGTCTCAAAGTACACCGATACATTTACTTAATGTTTGCATTCATGTGAGTTACGAAGCCTGCAGGCTGTGTAACCCAGTCTATTCCTAAGACAGCACTTTGTAACAGACCGGGTGCAATCTAACTATTCTGCCTGCGAGATAATACTGGCTTAAATACTAAAATAACAGAACACACCAAGTGTCTACACACATTAAAGATGACAGATTACAGGATACAGGTGTTGTGATGGAAGCTTTATTCTGTAAGATGTGCACCGATTCACCTGTGTCTACATTTGGTAACTACCGGGTAATTCCAGCCGACAGGAGTCGGGGGTTTGCCATACATCTGCCACTACGCCTCTAGTAAATTAAAAAAACTACATCTCTATCAGAGAAACAAGATGTAGAGAGCCCTGATAATCGAATACTGCATGCTTGTGTCTTCCCTGTATTTGCACAGACAAATAAACCCCGCACATCTCAAATAGCGACTTACAGGTATCCCTAAACTCCAATATAAAAACTAACTGTATATCACCACTTATTATAGCAAATCAACTGCATTGAATTGACTTTGTTGCCTATTGACTGTCTTAAATGAACGCATTATCTCGACTCTGTGGACACACTCTATCAATAATATAATGACCTGCCAAGACTGCTGCTTTGGGTTAAGGATTAGGCTGCACTGACCTCCACTGGAGCTAGTAAATGCACATCCAAGAGAACAAATGCTGACAGATACCAAAGGATGGGAGCTGTCAGTATGGTTTGTGTTAAGCACTGTGTCATTTGAGTTAGAAACTCAGAGACATGGGGTTTGACACACGCATCACACCAGTGGAGACAGACAGCTCACAGAGAACATGAAAGAGTAAGGGGAAAGCGTGTTACATTTTGTAACTGTGCACAAAGAATTTGATTTCACGTGTAGAGAACTCCAAGACAAAGAGCTCGTGAGATAAAAGGAAAATTAGAACGAGCGCTAGAACATGTAGCTACCGTTCAATAGATCAATGAGGCAGACTAGTGCCTGCTGGGAATACCCATGCCCTATTACAGTAACATGTCCTCTAATCCAATAATAGAACAGCTTACAAGTCAAACAGGCCAATCCTAGAGGATTTCTGAACCAGACAGACAATCAATTCCATATTTGACCAGAGCATGTTAGTACCTACACAAGGCCAAACTGGGCTAGTGCAAGCCCATGTACACATAGTCCACCTACCTCTCAGTTTATCACAGTAACATATAGCAACTTGTTGTTCCAGATGAACACATCACTTTCTAATTTGAAGTTAAAAGTTGATTTATTCTCTGACCCAAAGCACTGCACAAAGGCAGCGTGTATTTATCATGCAGTAGCATTCACTGTGCACATGCCCCTAGGAGATTGGGAGCAATCGCTGTTGTTGTTTTTTTGAAAAAAGAAACCCCTTTTTAAATGCCTGATAACAAATACCAAGATAACAAAGTTTTAATTAACCATGACTGATAGCAAAAAAAAAAAATAAATCAGTGAAAACCACATACAAAAGCTAAAACTTACACTCTAGCCCCAGGGTGGAAAAACTAATGTGCTCCTAGAGCATGTTACAAATTGCGATCCATCCATTTTTTATGCACTGCTAGCGAATAATGATCACGCTGTGTAATGCAGTACTTTGTCAGGCTTCACCATAGTAATTCTGAGTGGGTTTAGTTGAATTATTATAAGGCAACACATGCTAACACTGGCTCTTAAACTCAAAGTCGCTGGCATAAGTTAGCATCTTTGTCAGTGGTTCTCAGTCTGAATGATGCAGACTGGTTGAGGAAAAAAAAAACTTACAGCTTAGCATTATGAATAAAAATCTAATTAAAATTGAATTAAAATATATTATATACTGATTAAATAACACAGAAAAACACAAGTACAAGCAGTGGTTACATTCATGTGAGACAAAGCTATTAGGATGTTGTCCAACGAGTGCGTTCTATCATCTAAGACAAATGTAAGGATTAATTTTCTAACTTGATTTGTAAGCTCACACAATAATCGATGTAGAGGCTGCGAGAGTTCTACTGGAGGTAAACCACAGGAGGAAATGCTTGAAGCTTTGAGAAGAACGAAAGGGCACCGTTTAATCAATTCCTTATAATTCGGAGCTGTGCTGATGTTCTAAAATCCTAAATCGAAAAGAAACCACCCTCCAAGCGCTGTAAAAATCGGTATTTCTCATTTTTAGCACCTTTTGCACAGCTAACAGCCTGCTGGCCTTTTCCATTGCTCCTCATCTCCACTGGCCTTTCAAGTGTTTCATATATTCGGTTAATGTTTTCTCAACTACACAAACACCCTCCCACACGTAGGGTTGGTCGTCCTGACAATTATTCCATGATGAATGAGTTTCAGAGTGTTTACCAATTTCATGTACATCTGGAACAAGCCAGCCTTTTCTTCTAAATAACCTCAGCTGCCAATAAATCAATTTTTATGACCACTCATATCCAAGGCAAACGCAGTGTAAACAAGGCATTCTAGACCCTCTCTTGACTATTCATCAGGCAGAAATGAAATTGATCTAAAGCACACAAGCTTAGTCACACACACAATCAAACCAGCACAGTTAGAAATGAGGTCATCATCATCATCATCCAGCCAGCATGAATGGGGCTGCAGAGGACAGGAGGTTGAAAGAGTCAGTGGAGTGTGTTGGACGAGGAACTGAGTAAATATCGCTCTCGCTCTCTCTCCGAGTGTAATCGAGTCAAGTGGTGACCCTGCTTACTGCTCACCATGTGCATTCCAGTTCACACAGGCTCACGCTGGGTAAAAGTCACCGGACTGAGCAGATGCTGGAAGTCTTTCAAATGCATCAGTGCATAGGAGACAAAAATGAAACCCTTTGGGAGTACAGTCACATGCACATACATACACATCTGGTTTCAAGGTAAACTTGTTAATGAATATTTATGCCTGTGTTCCACAAGGCCTGTGGTGTTTTCTTCTGTTAGTATCGGAGAGATAGAAACACTCAAACTCCACTGTTTAGTCTTTTTAAGTCTCAGAGGTAGTTTTGATAATTGCATGTTGGAAACAAGTGTGACTGAGGGAGGGAGGCTTTACAGGTGTCAACCAACTATATTTTTTTACCTTAGATTTTTTTAATTTTTTTTTAAAGGCCAAATTGGAAAATGGAAAAGAAAATTCATGTGTCGGATAACATTTTAAACAACCAGTCTTTCTTCTTTTTGGCTTTTGGGTGTGTTACAAATGCTGAAATAAATATAATTTAACATCCATACAACTAAAAATAAAATTGCTATACTTTAACTGCTTTTCATTATTGCCTGGTTTTAAAAAGGCATGTAGGATATAGAACATTCACACCCTTCTACGTGGGGAAAAAAAGTTGCATGTTAAAAAAACCCTGCTTGCATAATTATCCACCTGGTTGGTGGTGGGGTTAGGTGACAAGACTGCATATGCCACAGGTCACAAACTCCAAGTCTTTTGTGTGCCTGTGTGTTTTTGCATGTGCATTTGAAAGAGAGAGAGAGCGCGCTTGGCAAACAGCTAAGCCAGGCAGGTGATGCATCTCTGTCGGCAGCGGCTCTTGTGCAGGTGTCGGGTTTCATGCAAGCAAAGAAGAGAGGCAAACAGTCCCACAACTGCAACACATTCAACATAATGAGGCAGTGTGAAACACAGTCAGCATGATCATTTATTATCATTACCCTGTTTTTTGTTGTGTTTGCCTACATTAAGTAAATAAAAGTTAACGGAAAAAATTGCTCAAGCTGTTACTAATATTTCCGGGAACTGAAAATCTTGAGTGATGTGAACCTGGACCATATCAGCCTCTTAACTAGAAGTAGGGAGTCTATTTGAATCTATTCAAAATATGAAGCCAAACCACAGTCACCCCCATCATTTGGCTCAATTTGTCATATGGATATCAGCTTTGACGGGTACTTGAAAACAAACGTGGCTGTGTAAGACTTCTCTTTTCCGAGCCAATACTCGGACTTAATCTTGCATTACAACCCTCACTTACTCCCACACTGCAGTTTTCAAGTAAAGACCACAGCTTTTGTTTTCTATTTAGAATATGGATTCAGCCTCTAACAACTCCATTGCTACTCAAGGATTTGTTCAAATACAGGTTGCTATGGTTACAGATGCAGGTTGTGGCTCGACTATCATCTGATCTGCTTTATAAGGCATTAAAATGAGAAAACACTGTTTGTCTGATATTCACGTGGAAAAAAAAGTTTTCACAAGACTTTATGCGGTTCTATAAAAAAACAAAAAACTAAGTACACCCCATGATTTAGGAAGTTGTTGAACCACCTTTAGCAGGCAATAACTTGAAGTGATTACTTTTCTTTTTTTTTACAATTTTATCAACCTTTCACATCTATGTGGAGAAATTTTGGCACGCTTTAAAGCGTCGCTTCAGTTCATTCGTGTTTGCAGTCATGCATTTATCCAGAGCCTCTCTTAAGGTCTTACCACAGCATTTACTTTGAATGGAAATTACATACCCGTCTACAAACACTGGCTAACTACTCTCTGTGCTGCAATGAAACTGTGAAAAGTGTAGTACAAACCAGAAATTGACAGTTTGTCACCAAAATAAAAGTTACGCATTATGAAGCATGCTGGCTGTAGTGCTGAGGCACAGCTTTTACTTTGAAGGCAAACCTTGTCCATTTCTAGTGTGTGTTGAATTTGTTTATGCTCTACCAACCTCAGCTTAGCAAGTATTTGCAGAGCAACACAAACAAACAAAAAATACAAGTAATCACTGCAATCAGCAAGTAGCCAGAGTCCGAACCGTCAGAACCGCTGACAGTCAATACATATTTTTCCTCAATAATTGGTAATTGCATCACACCCAATAAGGCAAACAACTCTTGAGTAATGTGTGCGTGATGTCACATGAGAAACCTCAATACAGAGGAGTTCGTGGTCAACTCAATGACTGCAATGCCCCAGGTCCTGTAAATGAATCCCAGTGATCACCCCTCAACCTCATGCTTGGTATGAGGGGTTTGGCAAAACCCAAACACCACTTACCAGCACAAATATGCTACTGTGCATCATGACCACTTTGTGCGTCATGAGATGGCCACATCATCTCCACCGTGGACCAGTGAGAGCAAAGTGAAGAAGCTTGGTTCAAAGTTGATTCACAAGTTTTGTGCTTTGTTCAGATGCAACTTTGTGAACCTAAGACATGCCACCGTGTGTATGTGTGTGCGTGTGCGTGTGCGTGTGTGTGTGTTTTTTAAGAGAGAACAGGCTTTCTGGCAGCCCCTCTGTGTTTTTCTAATTGTGCTGTCATGAACGATGACATTTAACATACTAACTGAGGCCTGTAGCGTCTCAGATGTAGTTTGAGGGTTTTTCCAACTTCTCTGAGCACTGCACTGGGCTGAACATCGTGGCATTTTGTTAACACACACATGAATGCTCTGGACCAGTAAACTGCCAAAACTTCTACTTATATAGCAGTGCTCACACTTGTTGATGATCAGTTAATCAAGTGCACTTGACTAATAGCACCCAGTTGCTAGCACCCAGTTGCTATTTACCCTCTTAACTCCTATGGAGACAGTAAGGAGGTTCTGCACAGAGGGTGCACTGATTATTATATTTCTGAAAAATGTTTAAAATTACAATTTGTCAAGTATAAATACTTTTCTTGTTTGTTTGTTTTTTAATTGGCAGTTATTCAGTTCCCCCTTTGGTAAAGAAATATTTGCCGTTTCAATTCTTTCAGCTTTTCACAAAATTTTTTGAACATTTATCCAGCGCAGAATTCAAGAAACCAGAGAAATATCAGCAACATGTTATATTGTATTTTCCAACCGGTCAGTTTCAGTGAGAAGGGCCAGTATCTGCTAATGCCGATATTCAAACAATATGTGTGTGCGTCTCATCTGTTAAAGCAAAAATTATTCAAAGATTAAACTCAGTCAAGAAAGCAGCCAAAGCTATTTTTATACCCTAAATAAATGCTATACATTCTATTAACGACCAATTCTATTCTTTTTATTTGATTTATAGCTCTTGAAAGCAGAATGAAGAAGTAGTACATAATGAATGACATACTTTTATAGACTCGTCAGCCTACTTTGACCAACAAATTTGTAAGTCAAACTCAAAATATAAGTATCAAAGTTCTTTGTGATATCCTAAAAAGCATAAACAGTACAGCAGAAAGCTAAACACAGAGTGAAATCTTATTTGGGAATTACACAAAACTGATTAATAACATCCCCTCCTATTTTTCTCATCTCAAACTGGGTGTAGCATGTTGCCAAAATCCATGATTCAACCCATCGTGGCAGACAACTGCAGCCACACATCACAAAAAGAAAATGTGTATGTGTGTGTACCGAAATAAAGTGAAGGACAAAACTCATTCTAACACAATCTTTTTACAACAGCAAGGCCATTTCAAAGACGCTACCAGTGCCCACCTTGTCGTTCCAGGTTACCAGATTATTAAAAGACCCAAAATCCAATTCACTGCCATCGTTTCTTTTTTAGCTGCTGTTGTCTAAAGAACTGCATCAAGCAGAAGTAGCACTATTAAAAAAGATACATTAAAATATAATAATAAAAAACCCCAATAATAATAAAATGAATGAAGGGTCATCCTCATATAGAGAACAATGTAAATACAAAGACTGGTCAGAGGTCTATAAAGCTCATCTTCCTCTCAGACATAATTGAACACAGATCTCAGTGGACAGCACCACTTCCTCTCATCCCATCTGAAAACCACAGAGGACAGCTGGGCAACATCCATCAGAGAGCCAAAAATCCAAGAGTCACCAAACCATTGACAGACCACCCTGCCTGTTAGAGATTTGACACAAATGTGACTCACTCCACATTTGTTGTCGTTCTTTCAAGCTTTGCAGGTTCTGAACAGACAAGCAGGCGCGGACATATCTCTGTGCATGAATGTGCATTTGTCCATCTACTTTTCTTTACCCACATTCCTTCTGACAGGCTGCAATTTGTCTCGAAACAGAACCGAGCTGATCTATATCTCGTTATGTAAAGCCAGTGGCGTAGGGGGAGATCTGCTATAGGGAACCAATTTAAAAATGACTCAAGTAAAAAGGATGAGTTATAGCTCAACCTACACTAAGGGCTTGTATTTTAACTATTTCCATTTTGCACTGCTATTCTTAAGAAGTCCGAGGAAATAATTCACATTTAAAAGATTTTAACAATTTTTACACTTGCAAGCAGCTTTAGAAATCAGCTGTAATATTATACATTCAAATTTAACATGTAAAAAGTACTCTCACTTTTGGCTTTTACAGGTAAGACAAACTTTGGAGAATATCAGCTTTGGTAAACAAATGCATCAGAAACACAACATTTATCGAGGCACAGCTTTTACTTTGAAGGCAAACCATGCAATAAATTACACCATTACTCAGTTCAAAGACAAACAGAGCTTTCCGTGCTAAATCCAGACCAGGATCAGAATATGACACATCCTACTTTCAACAAGTCTCTGGTAAATAGTGCAAAGATATTATGGAGCCAGTTTGCGCAGCTGAGTGTACAACAAGACATAAGAGCTCGGGACAATCGGGAGAATACTTATCGGGAGAATAAGGTGAAGAAGCTTGCTGAAGTTGTCCTTTCTCAGATGTAGTACACGACGAGAGAAAGTCCACATTAGATTCACTTTCACAACTGAAAATATTCAGTTTGGTTTAGCTAAGGGAGCTTCTTGGCCCATTACCTGTGCTATTCTTACAATAGTGCAAATCAGTCTAATCAGACATTGTACTGGGGAGCTGATGGATTTAACATGTGGATTTAAAGCCTTGATTGTGCTTTGTCTGCTATGGTCCGCTCAGGTCCGAGTGACTTAAATTTCATCATCAGACAATGAGTTCAAGGATCTGGGTGGACCCCACGTGACTGTGCAGATTTGTATGGGAGAATTTACATTACAATGCGCCAACTACGCATCCGGGCAGCAAAGGCCTACAAGCGGACTTCAAGGAAGTATAACAGGAGTGACTCTTCGGCTATCATGGCTCCAATATGATATCATATTTGTGCGCAACAAAGTATAACCAAAGCTCAATATGCCATTTATTCTCATATGCACTGCTGTCAAGTCTACCAAAAATGTAAACCTTTTATTTTTATTTTTTACAATGTGATTTTCATACTTATTTCTCAAAACACTTTACAGTGATGACATTGTAACCAATAAAGTCTGCCATTCACTAAACGTTCATATAATCTCTGCTTTATATGCTTTTAACGTTTATTGGATGGATTGTGTTTCACGTGTGACTGGTTTCGTTAAAGTCTGAGGATAATCCCTGATGTCAGATAATTTCCATTAGTCACTTTTCTCCATAATAATTCCACGTCCATCTGTAATAGCACAAGATCTTCAGTTTGAATACTGTTTGGATGAATGCAAATAGTAGTTAAGTCATTAGTGTAGCAGTGCCGACTCCAACTTAGGGCCGACACTGATGAACAAAGATATAATCACGGATGAAAGTGTCACTAGAGATCAAATAGAAACGATCAGTATCAAGCCAATTTATACATAAGTGACAATATTAACATTCAAGGTCCAAAGTACATGCGACATTTTTTTATTTTAGCATGCTGAAAGTGGCTGCATTTATTGAATTTGTAGCTATTTCACTGTAAATCTATAAAAAACAGACTGATTTTTTTTAATAACCCATAACAAAAACATATAAAGATAAAAAACAAAAACAAAAACCCCCCAAAAGAAAACAAGAAATCCAGGGGAGAATACCCATGATAGTCGGGTTGATTTGAATGCCAAGAAGGCCAAAGGATTTCCAGACTCTGAGGCCCCCCTCTATTTGGCAGTGATGCAATTCCGATTACACAACCCTTCCCAATGGCACAGTCACTCTGACTGGAAAAACAGGTGATTCACTATAATGGTGTCAGTTAGCTGGTGTGACGATGGCCTCAGTCTCACCCACCAGGAGGCATGACCAACTACTTGCCAGTAAAATGTCTTGTTGTGGAAGGAATTCAGCGATAGCTTGAAACAGTCAGGGTGGGATGTGGCCGAGAACCATTCACTTCACAGGGGGAGTAAGACCAATTCTCATATAAAAATAAATAAATATTTCATCTGTTTGTTGACAAACCAAAAAAAATAGTCACATTGCCTACTCTGCTCATCAGTAGCATTTTACTTTCTGAAATCACAGACAGTCCTAGAAACAACAACAATAAACTAAGGGTATTTAAATAGAAAGTACATATAGCATTGCTACAAATATCACAGCATCAAGCAGGCAGGCTTCTGCTATGCCGACTGTGAAATCACTTCTTCCTCAGCACAGCGCTCCTTGTTTAAGAAATACTTGCCATTGCTGTTGAATGATGCCGCTCTGACTCACTAATTCCACAACATCTGGTCATAGTCAGTTGTAACCACTGCTTTACAGTCACCATAGTGACATACCATATCATCATGGTTAGACAACCTCAGCTGCAAGGTATCAGATCAACTGATACTGATACTGTACAAAAATATATCTGTAATTTAAACATTTATATTTATATAATATTGTTGTTAGTTCATTAGTTAGTTCATTCATTCATTAGTATATTGTTTCAAAAGAGTGCAATAACAATATAAATCAAAATTATATACTGCAAGGAAAAAGACAAAGCTGCTGGGTTAAAAGTGACTTATTTCAGTAATCCAGCATTGGGTCAAACATGGACGAATATAGCACCAAGATAGTCCAACCCAGAATTTTGGGTTGATGTGCCTGGAAACATTAGGCTCTTCATATCCAGCACAACAGTTCCCATAATAAGACTACATAATAGAATAAAATCTGTATCTTCACAGCATTATTAGTTCCATTTACAATTAATGAATCTTTCCTGGCAAGAAAGAGGCTGACAGTGCAACAATACATCCACTCAGGGCTGTACCATCGGCAACAGTTGCCGTGTTTAGAATGCAATATGTCGGCCATGCAAAGAGAAACAGAACTAAAACAATTGGCAGTGATAAAAAGAAACAGAGTATGGATTTAAAAAATAACTTAGAAAGGTTGCTGTCTCATGAGTAGCAGAGCAGAGGTGCTTCCACAGCATGTGGAAAAAGCATGTGAGGATGTCACATAATACCTTGGAAAATTAATAAATTATGGAAACCTGATCTGTTGCTAGCTCAGACTGCTTCTTTGCTCATCTACTGAGATAAAGTTACTAACAAATAAAGGCACCTTTGTGTCTACATTTTTCAGCAACCGTCTGCTTCACCCTATTTTGGTGTATTGCCGGAGATCCAAGGAAGTGTAGTGTAGTTTAGTTGGTAGCCGTTAGGATGTGAATAAGGATAAACAGCCCTCACAATGCAAGATACAGGGAAACCCACTGCTGTTGTTTGTGTCAATGCTGGAAAGCAAGCTGCAGTAAAATCTTATACATTTCACATTCATCACCTTTAAATTCTGCAAAATGTGAAGAAAGGATCCTGAACTCAAACTAATATTTTTATAAATATATTTTGTGGCAATCATTAAGACAGCCAAAGCTGGTCTATATACTGTATGCGCCGTCTATCAAAAGGTTCATCTGCTCACAGCTTCACAAACTGAGCTCATGCTGGACTAATCATGTGAGAGCAAACAGAGTACTGAACAGCTGGAGGAGGCTAGGATCACACAAACTAGCTGAGCCATGACAGATATAAAGACTTTTAAGGAAAAGTTTGGACTGAGATACAAATTCCTTGTCCCCCTCCTCCTCTCTGTCTCTCTCTTTACTGGCAGCTCAATTCTGAACATCCCACCATATTAAAACTAAGATACACTACCATTTTCAAATGTAATGCTTTGTTAAATGAATGGGGAAACCCCTTTAAATCTGGGTTACGCTACAAAAACATGCAAATGTCAAACACTCTGCAGGACACCGATTTGTTTTCAGCTGTCTCTCGGGCGTTAAACAACAGTCAACGCCAAAGGCAAAAGAAGCAATTTTTTAGCAGGCACAGCAAGAGACAAAACAGCAGCGTAATTAACATGTCATCACTTCAAAAAGCCGATTCTTAACCTATAGCTGGATTATAATTAAGGATTACACTTTAAGCACATCTGATTACATTGAGATCTGCCTGTTTATTGAAGCTTGGTACAAATCAACATCCGAGCTCATTAATTGCTGGAAAACTAAAACACACAGAAACTGTAAACTCATTTGCGGAGTGGAGCATAGTTACAAAGGAGTTGGGCACCAGATGTTGCCTAGTTAATTGCCCCCAGAAAGCAGCACATTGAGTCAACTTGAAAATGTACATTATTGTGTGCTGTTAGAGAGGTCTGTATACAGGCAAACACAATTTAATATATTGTAAAGTCTACTGACTATTAGTTAGTTGAATGTAAACGGCATAATCTCGAGTGTCCACAGAAAAGATCACAGAGTAACTGATAAATTGTACCAGGTGTGTCTTGCTTACACACTCTCCCCCTTTGCTGGGTAAACACACAAATGGAGCGGAAGTAGACTGTTTAGTTTCAGCAGCTCCCTCGACTGGTGTGTAATGCTTTAGAGTGAGCTGTACAGGTGAAGTGCTTAAGCTTTCACTGTGAACCTGTAATCGTGTAAGTGAAGAGAATGACAATAATGGAAACAGAGAGAAAAAAAAAAACCACTGAAAAATAAAAGGGCAGAAAATACAGTAAAACTAAAGATGCTGCTGCTGCAACTCCAAACAGCAGATAAAAGCAACACTACTAGAAATCATTTAGTGTGCTTCCATATGGCTCCCCGGCAGCTGGAAGCTACTCCTGATCATCCCGATAAGCCTCGTCAGAACAAACATGTAGCACGCGACAGAGCAGCAACCTAACTGTATAGGTTCCATTAACACAAAGTAGCACGTCTTCTACAATATACACAAACTGGATATTTTATCAGGTAGCTGATCGCTAATTTAACTATGTAGTCAGCTAATCACATGCAGGCAACTCAGTGGATTCAACTCATCTGGTCAACGCAAGCATCAGAATGGAAAAGAAATGGCGTGGTTGTTGAACAGCAGTTCACTTGGTGAAAATGCCTTGTGGAGGTCAAAAATTTGACAATGACCAGACTGAGCACACTGAGGTCCTTTCAGCTAAAAACATGAAACTGAGGCTCATCAAACTGAAGAACAGATGAATGGAAAAACATTGCCACATGTGATCGGTCTTGAATTCTGCTGCAACATTTGGATTGTAGGGTCAGAATTTGGCGTGAACAACATGGCAGCATGGATCCATCCAGCCTTGTGCCAAAGGTTCAGGCTGGTTGTTATAATGTAACTGTGTGGAAGATATTTTCTTGGCATACTTTCGGCCTCTCAATACCAAATAAGCTTGTTTTAAATCTTTATCAGCAACCTTTACGACTAGAAACTCAAACACATTTCTTGTCAATGAGTTCACTGTACTGAAATGGCTCTACAGTTATCAGATTCTCAAACTGTTGGAATGGCAGATTTCCATCATGGATGTAGAGCGGACAAATCTGCAGCGACTACGTGACGCTATCGTGTCAATATGGAATAAAATCTCTGAAGAACGTTTCCAGCACCTATGCCATACAGAATTAAGGAATATCTGAAGGCAAGACGGGGTTCAACACAGTACTAGCAAACTGTACCTTTTAAAGTGAATGAATTTCATATTCATCCTCTAGCATTGGTAGCAAAGTAAGAGCTTGCCACTGGGAAAATTTCATTGGTGTCCAATCTGTCTCAGTACAGCATAAAAGTCAAAACTGCAAAGCAGATTACAATTATCCAAATGTGTGATTTCACACTTTAATTTAATTTAATGAAAAGCCAAATCACACATTTTCAGCTACTTCTCTTTCGTAAGTGGTGTTGTGTACCATCTGTAATGACTTCTTTTTTCCCCCCCTCCCAATCTATCCAGCCACAGTCCAGACATGTGATTTAAAAGCTTTTCTGTCACTATATGTGTGCACCACATCTCCATTAACAGCCTCTTACCTTATTGCTCAGGAAAATGCAGCCCTGGATATCTGCTGATCTTCACAGCTGAAAAACAGAAAGGAGGATATTTATGAGCCACATTTGCAGAATGCAAAAATATAGACTTACATACAAAAGATAATTACAAATGTTAATCTATACAGTGATTAAAGCAATGGATTCACAGCAGGAGTATTCATGCTCCACTGAAACAAAATACCTAGGCCTATACTTTTAGATATGTGTAACAGGCTATGACATATTTAACAGCAAATAAGGATAAAATACACTCCAGGCAAAGCATAATTAGGATATGCACAATAATTACTTTCTTGCTGTTAAGAACAAAGAGGAAGATGCATTCAGTTAACTAAACAGATGCAAATAAGTCAATAAAAAAAAAAAAAAGCAGAACAGTTTAACTAGAATATTTTAAATGTCAAAAAAATTACTAGTTACAACTATGTAGCACGCTTATTACACAGCAGTCAGGCATTTTGACTAAATGATGTTTAACCAACAACATTGTGGTTTAAAATGACCTACTTCATGTGAAGACTGCACTTTACAGGTATATCAGGCTAAAACATTTGAGGTTTGTTCATTAAGAAAATGAAAAAAAAGCAATGTCCAAGGATACAAAGGTACAAACAATCTACCACAAAAAAAGACAGCAAATTTAATCTGTGCTATAGCTGTATATGCAGTATTTTTCTACAGCTACAGTTTCCAAATGTTCAGGGCTGATCAATACAGCAAGACAGCCAGAACATTTCACAACAGGCAGCATGGATTATTACACCTGCCCAGGCAGTACAATATCATGCCCACAGCCAGAGTTAATGACAACTGGCTGCAGTGGCTCCAGACAGGGAGGAGGACTGATGGGTGGACAAGTGAGAGACACTCTTAAGGTGGATCATCGAAGGGTAAACCAGCACGCTGCAGGCACACTGTCATGCCTGTCCTCTCTCCCACGGGAGGCTCTGCACACACTGCGGTAACACCGTCACTTGCATTACTGCACAGTCGTCTTGAGTGTGAGAATGCGACATCCTTGTAATCCTATACCCCAATGAAGTTATTCGTTTTCACATACAGCAAAATGTGAAAAGATAAAGTACGTTTCACAGGAAGCCAGAACTATCCGTCAATTAATACATCCAAGCGGTACAAACAGTGTGATATTAGGAAAGGCAACTCCAAGGGGCTGCATACTGATGAAAGCAAACACTGGCCAGTGCTGCTAATGATTCTGATTACCTGCTTAATCATCAGACTCCACTGGAGCTTGGCTTTTGCTCAGGCAATCTGCCCCCTGAGTATTATTGACTCGCTGACATTGGCAGTGAGTTGAAGAAGGGTTTAGGTTTCTTACTGGGAGGCAACTGATTCACACAATGACTCACTTCTCCAGTCCCACTAAGGAGGTAATAAATCAAACTTTATGATATCAAATGTTCATTAAAAGAATGAAACAAAGAGGAAAAAAGGCCAGGAAAGCAGCATGCACCCACACACTCTTGTTTTGATGACTTTTCTTTTTTTTTTTTTAAATTTAGCTCCTTCTGCCTTGACAGAAACAATTAAACTTTTTGCTACTTGACTTCCAACAGCTTGAGAGATTCCAGTATGCTAGTGGCTAAAGTAGCCTATATTAAATACTAATAGCATATAAACCACTAGTTTCAAGCATGCCTGTAAAGCAGAACATACACTCAACTAATAGGTTAATTCACTAGAATTTTTATTTATTTATTTATCTTTATTTTATTTTTTTTGGGGGGGGTTAAATCCCTGTTGGCAAGTTAGTCAGTTTAATTTTATTTCTATAGCACCACATGACAACAACAGTTGCCTCAAGGTGTTTACAGAGTTTCCTGCTAAGCAGCGCCATTAGCTGCTACTTGCATACAAGCTGATAGCCTTAAGCAGCGATAGAAATCTACTTTCAACTGAAAAGCTAGGTGCCACAAACCACTTTAGTTTTTGGGTTATTATGCTAATAGTAGCTAAAGTAGCCTACATCAGCATCTACTAGCATATAAACTCATAGCCTCAAGGACAGAAACACCGCTTTCAACAATAACAAGCTATTTTCCCCCAACGATTTCCAGTGTGTTATGCTAGCAGAATTAGCCACTAGTTATAGCTGATAGCCTCAAGCAGAGATGAATGTCACCACTGTACACAGACAAGGCAAAAGAACATGCAAATAGCCTAACAAAATCTGGGAACACTGTCAACCCCACTGCATCTTTTCCTAGTAGTGGCTAATATAGCCTACTGCTATTAACATACTAGCTCCAAGATGCATCAGATGTGAGTAATTTTCTAGTTGTCGCTACATGTGCAGCATCATTTCAAAGAATCACACTGCTCAGTTTAGCAAAGTAGCAGGAGAAGTAACAGTGTCTTACTTTAATATTCAAATTACAGTTTTGCATAAAATGGTACACTGTTCCCCAATGTTTATACCTTGTGATAATAGATGGTTATTAAATGACATTTAACAGTGTCTCCTATTAAAGACACATTAGAAAATGAAAAGGAAACTTTGACACAGATCAAACAACAATTTAAAAAAAACATGAAAAGAATCATTGGTAATGCCTCAAGGAAAACAATTAAGGACACAAATTAAACAAGGTACTTAAAGAGAGACAACTAGACACATATTTGCACTCCTATAATTCTTTCATATGAGTCTGAGGGGAGTTGCTTTGAGCAAAATTCAACATGCTTGATTTAGGAAACTCCCAGGGGTCACCACAAGCATAAGTAGCAACTATGTGCTTAAAAACCACACTTTACTTTAGGATATTTTTGTTCTAGCTTAATTAGTCCAATAAATAAATAAGGCTGCAGGAAGTTATAACTGAGTAGGGGAAACTCTCACAAGGTATCCCTGGGGTTTCCAGAGGTGTGGTGCATTGCTGAAGGCAACCTTTGGAAGCACAATGCACCACTGGGGACCTCATTGTTCAGTCCTGCTTGTTTCATTAATAACACGGTGTAGAAGAGGACAGAGTGGGGACAAGCTGACAGTGTGTTGCCTAGGAAAAGCCCAAAAAGGAGGCCTTTAATTAAGCTGCCCACTATGATGCCCCAGCATCAAACTATCAACAGGAGATGATGTTTGCCATTAAGCAAATTGAAATGAATTATCTTAAACAAGTTTACAACAAACACAACTGCTACTGAAGCTCTCCTCTAAAAACTCGGGGCTGGGTGCTAAGTTCCTTCATCCAGGCCATCTCAAAGATCAGTGGCAGCTGTTTACTGAGGGGGAGCATTGCTCATTCACATATTTACCAAATTCTTCAGAGATTTGCACAAACACAGTCTTGCTCAAAGGAATAGTTTGACATTTTGGAAGACTTATTATTCTCATTTTTGTTGCTCTCTGCACCTTAAATATGAAGTTAAGTGTTAGCTTCATGACAATAAATGCGCTTGCAATGCAATTGTCCTGTATTACAATCTGAAATTGACTTGCAAATAGAAAGATTGTGAATCCCAAATCATGGCCAAATATTTTCTTCTCAAGTACATGGAAGCTTATTATAATTTGAAATCCATCCAATAAATCAAACAACCCTAATTACATTCAATTAGCAAAACAAGTGGCTCGGCGTCAATGACAGGCAGATCTACCACTACCATCAACAGCAAACCCTGGCTCCAAATAGCTTCACAAAACAGAAGTGTCTCGATAAAACCATAGCACTACTACCTGAAAAAACCCACAGATGTAATAGCAGGGATAATCTTTGTTCCATAAACAACCCGTCTATAAACCACAGACTGAAATTGTCAGCTCATTGTAGAGAATGGGTTTTGTTTTTTTAGGAGCAATGCTGATGGGAAAACAACTTCTGGATGATGCTCCTGCTGTTTATATGTCAGTAGGGGAGCACTGATAGTCCTAAGTCATGGTAGACATCCCAGCATTGAAGATACTGACTAATCGTCTGTGTTCTTTCAGCACACTTTGTATGTGAAGAGAAGACTATCCATTACCCTCACTGGAAGCGACTAGAACTATAACTGCACTAAAAAAAAAAAAAAATAGAGCTTGCCTCCAGAAAAATCAATAAATATAAAAAAAATAAAAAATAGACCTTTAGAGAACTCAAGATATGACAGGATGAAACCCTGCAACAGAACTAATTGATGAAAAAAAGTCCATGAAGTAAAAGTAAACAGATATATTTTAATCCGTACCACCTGTGTGAAGCAGATAACGTGACCTTTCGGTGCAAATGCCAGCTCGCGTTTCACTAATATCAACCAGAGCAAAAAACATTTAGTGATTCAGTGGTTAGAAGGTTCGACGTTTGAATCGCATGGCTCTCTAAAGCCTTTCTTTGCAAAAGGTGCATGTTCTCCCTGTACCTGCACTGGTTTTCTCTGCATGCCAATCTTTATAAACACAAATCATACTGTTCTGCTGACGTGTGTTCCATTAACATAATGCTGAAAAGGAACAAAGTTTTGCAGCTTACAGTTCGATCCCACCATGAAAAAAAAAACCCTTCAGCTCCTTTTTTAAAATAATACAGATGTATCTCTGTACAGCGTGATGAGAGAGACAGGCAGACAGAGGTGAATTAAAAGTGATGGATATGAGATGAAGAGGCAAAAGTTTAAGTTCAAACGAGCCATTGTTTAAAATCACGCTAATAACATATTATCTAACCCAACAGTTGGAGCTGTGGTATACAGGAGAAGGGGGGGGAAAAGTCCCCTAGTGCTTTGGTCTACCAGGTGGTCAATTTAGGCCCAGACTTGTAATACAGTGGCAGAAATGCTTATATTAAATTATGCAAGACATCTAGTGCAACACAGTGCATGCCCTCTATAAGAATAAACACATTTTCACTAGGAAATTAAACATAATAATAAATACAGGGCCTTATCACCCTTCCTTCAGTTTGGAGTCCCCCCCTCCCCCCCTTAATTCTCTTCTTTCCCCCCCCCTTTTTTTGGCATGACATCTGGGGAACAGCTGGTGCTTTGCATCATATGCAAGCACACATACACACAGTTGTTACACAGGGGTTAGGAGGTCAGAAGCCCGGTCTCCAGACACACCATTTAATCTGGTCTACGTATAGACAGTCTCTGCACAACCACAATTAGACAAAAACTGAGACACACACACCAGAGCCTCTCTCATCTCTCTTCTATACAAGGCAACCATTCAACCCTCTCTGGGGAGGGCAGAGATTCTCACTGATTAGCTCTGCCTTTCCAGATAGTGGGGAGTGGTGAGGATGGGGGGTGCGGGTGGAGGGTAGGCACGGCTACTAATTCAATTACACAGATTCTCGTCTGTGTTCAGGCCGACTCCCAGTTCCATGAATGGAATCAAAACCACCCTGGCCGAGTTGGGGGGGCAGAGTGCCAAAAATGTGTTTACATTTGTGATTTACACTGGTTGGTTTTGTTTTAGCTTGAAGAGGCCGCTATTATTCTCTGGCTGAACACTGGAAACCCCGTTATGAAACCCCCGTTTCACAGGATTTCTGCTGACAAAACATGTAAAATGACCCCCTAAAAAAGGGGTAAAAGACAAAAAAGAATCTGCAATTAGTTGCTATTAAAACTCAACTTTATCCACTCAGAAAGATATTTATCCCCATGAAGCTAAAGTGTATTTAGACAAGAGGCAAAAAAAGACAACACACAAACTGGAAATCCGAGTTGCTCTCTATATACTAAAAATAAATCTAAATATCATTTGTGTAATTGCTTTTCGAAAGCTACATCCACCAACAATAGTGCAATGAAATACTCCTATTTAAAGTTCCTGCTGCCAAGTTTCTGTGAGCAGCTGCCAAACAATAAGAACTGAAATGACAAAAGCACAGACACCTGAGGAAAACTATCAAAAAGAAGCAGAAAGAAACTAAAACTATTCAAATAATGTGAATGTACAAATAATAAAATCATACAATTATAAATTTATGAAGCACATCTTCAGGTGCCGTGGTTAGCACTGTTGCCTCACTGCAAGAAGGTCCTGGGTTCGAATCCACCATCTGACCAGGCCCTTTCTGTGTGGCGCTTGCATGTTCTCACCATATCTGCAGCCGACAGACATGCAGTCAGTCGGGTTAGGTTAATAGGTGATTCTAAATTACCCAAAGGTGTGAATGTGAGTGTGAATGGTGTCTGTTTTAGCCCTGCAACAAACTGGCAACCTGTCCAGGTTGTACACAGCCTCTTGCCCTGTTTTAGCTAGAATAGGCTCCAGCACCCCGTGACCCTGAATTGGAGCAGAGAAAAAAAAAATGGATGGATGTACAAAGTTTTCTTCTTAATTACATTCACTTCACATTTCACTTGTTTATTAACCGTCATCCATCCCTAGAAGTAAATCTGCCCTAAAAAAAATCCCTGAAAAAGCTGAAACATTAAAGACTGGCCAAGTCAACAAGATCCTTCCTTTTTCACCATCATAAAACAGAACAGAGCAACCATCAAACAAAAGGCTTTATGGAACATTTAACATTAGATAATGCAAATGCACAAATCAAATTGGCAGAAAAATAATATCAATATTAAATCGACATAAATATCATGTCGTAACTTTTTTTCTCTTTTTTTTTTGCTGTCCATCTGTCTTAAAAATGGTTTCTGAAGAAGCTCACCAAGTTTCAGAGGTAAAAATCTGGGCCTTGGTCCAGTGTTTCAAGCAGGTTTTGCTGGACATAAAGATACCAGCTGCTAAGCAGTCACAGCATAGCTGAGCAGCTTGATTCTAATCATACTTTTGTACTCCTTGGCAGGGTGTGATACATCCTGTACTCTGGTTACACCTTCTGATCACTTTGCACAATCCTGTACTGCATTTGGAGCTAACATCTTGATGGGAAAAACACCAATTGCTTTGGTATAGCAAAGCTTCACCACTGGACTAATCTAGAGCTACTATCCATTGTTACTTTGGTCAATACACAGCAAAAATGTTGCCACTCACTGCTGGCAAAATAATAATAAAGCTCTTATATGTGCCAGAACAGCTGATAAAGGCCCAAAACAGTACCAACAGTACTGTGTGAACATCAAATCTAGTAAGAAAGCTACAGAAGTTACTTGAGAAAATGTAATCGATGAGTGCCTTGATTGGAGGGAGCTTTTTATTTTTGACACATTACACCAGCAGTCCCCAACCCCCAGGCCACGGACTGGTACCGGTCCGTGAGTCATTTGGTACTGGGCCGTGAGAGTGAGACTCGGGTGTGAAATGTATGGTTTTCAGGGTTTTTAGCGTTATTTTGTTATCCTTTTTTTTTTTTTTTCCTTAACTCGGTTTTCCGGATGATCTGATATCGTCGTGTTGGTGTTGTTCCTGGAACGACATAGTAAATGTTGTTTCAGGATCAACATTGCAAGTGACCAATCACATTCTTGTGACATTATTCTTTGGCGCGCCAAGCCCTTCATGCTTTTATGAAGTTCCAATGTTGCAAGGACAATATCAATTCTGCTTAGCGTTTATTAAAGGGTTAGGGTCAGGGTCCAGTGATCGGCGGACAGAGGCGGTTTCTCGCAGCTTAAGTACAGTTTTTTGTTTTACGGCGGTTTTTCCCGAAGTCGCCAAAGTATGACGTCACAGCATTCTGATTGGTCACTTGCAATGTTGATCCTGGAACAACATTTACTATGTTGATCTGGGAACAACACCAACACGACGATATCATTTCGTGCCGGTTTTCCTGGGTCTTTTCACGTGTGTTATGAATCAATCTTCTTTTTTTTGGTACCGGTACTAGTTTTATTTTGTGGTATTTATCCGCGACACCTTAAAGGCCGGTCCGTGAAAATATTGTCAGGCACAAAAAAAGTCCGTATTGTCCGTGGCGCAAAAAAGGTTGGGGACCGCTGCATTACACCACAGAATAGGTGGCTTCTTTTTCCTTTTGGTCCTCTCGGGCTTTAAATGTGCTCATCAACATGGCCGCCAGGGTCAGTACATTATTTACAAGGTACAAGAAATCACCGGTTTAAAAAGCCATGTCTCAGTCTGGCAGTCTTGCAGATTAGGATGGTCCAACCTTCCTCATGAGCTGCTGACCTAATCTTCTTTTGCATCTCAGCCGCACAGATATGGGAGTCCTCTAATCCGCTCATTGGATGGACAGCTGCAAACAGACACTTAACGGTCTGCTGCTGTAGCTCTAGTCATTTTGGCCTTCAAAAAGCAATGCGGCTACGAGCTACAGTATATGGATTGACACATGTTTAAACCAGCAAAAGTACTGCTGAGCCACCCTTCATCTTTTTCATTACCTGCATTTGCAGTCAAGGTTTTCGAAGTGGAGTTTTTTTTTCAGGCGTGACACTTTCTTAAAGCAAACACCCCCCCACCCCAAAAAGTGTATGCAGCAATTTCAGGACAAGTGGATGTGATAACAGTTCCTGGCAGGTAAGCCGACAAACAGGCAGGAAAACCAATTAAAAAGCAGTCTGCTGGCTGCTCTGAGGCCCAGGCACAGCAAAGGAGAAGAAAAACATGACATGGGAGGTAAAGTGACTTACAGGCCTCCGACTGCCTATTGTGGGTGAACAATTCAGCTACTCCAAGCCCAGTTTTTCAGAGCCGTCTGCAAAGTGAAGGCCTGACCCCTTGCTTGTCAGTTCTATTGTTAGGAGAAGGCAAGAGCCGCTCCCAATTCACCTCATACTACATTAAATGCTATGAATTGTTTGGAGAGTTTCTGGCAACAGAAAGCAGACAAGGTGGTGAGCGTGCACACACTCGTGCACACATGCTTCTCGATTTTAAGATCCCATCGTTTGAAGACAGAGGAATTATAACAAAGACTGCATTTAATTCTAACAACCTGACCTTTGTTTTTAAAATACAATATCCACATTACTGCTGATTAGAGCAGGGTGATATGAAAAAATATTTATCATGACATACATTAGAAAATTTGGGGTAACGATATAACTGACAATATCACTGACAATAGACAAAATACTTTACAACTCCACAACTTTATTAGTGCAAAAAAAACCCAAAACCATCAAGGTATTTTCACTTAAACAAGCAGCTTTTATGTGCATTAAAGTTATATAAAAATTTAACAGTGCAAATGCAAATTCCTTGCTGACAGTTTAACCAAAAGGCATTTCCAGTGGCCGACATATCCTCAGCATAACCATGTATAATATCCACAAAGCTTAAAAGAGGTTATACACACACAACACGGTAATATTATGTTGAAGCACAGTACGTATCACTCCGTGAGGCTCCTGCCTATGATAGCCGTAATGCTCCGACAATCCATCAAGCGGTGCGGCTTCGTAGCTTAGCAAAGTCGTACTAAAACATTTGACAGATTTTCCAGCGCCGTGTACCACATAACATCGTTTTGAGGTCAGTAAACAACCAGAATTCATACATAAGGCCCATTGGATTATAAGGGGCACTGTCGATTTTCAGAAAAATCAAAGGATTGATTTTAAGTGTTCCGTATGTGGCAAAAAACATGGTAATAACGACGGCCCGCTAGCATGCTCTACCAAAAATACTGCTTTGTTGTGTATCTGACGGACGAGAGCTAAACCAGTTCCACACCACTGAAGTTGAAGCATTTTTACAAACCAATTCTGGTTCATTCGTTTCGTTCAACGATCCGCTTTCGCCCTTTTCATTCTCCATCGCCACCATGCTTTTTCCACCATGTGCATATGAAAAAAAGGCACTGTGCATGTGCGTTTTACCCATATTCTATCGCGATATTTCATTTTCTTATCGTTGCCCAACATTATACTGGTATTACCATGAATGGTATGAAACGGCCCAGCACTACTGCTGATGTCATTCAGCTAGCATATCAGTGTTGCTCTATCATATTTAAGCCATCTTGAGCTTACAGACCAAATCGTTGTAGTTAGAATCTAACTGGTGTCAAATTTCTTCTTGGTATTATTGAACACATTATCCATTATCCAATCCATGCTGACAACCAGGTCTTGGTCAGCCATTTAATATATTAGAAACTGATTTATAGGCTAAACTACACGTGTCAAAACGACATGCAAAGTCATTATCTAATTAGTGTAATAATCTAATGTATGTAAAAATAATTAAAATTAACAGATGGAACAAAATGCTGGCTACAGCACTCACAGCATTTGTAGTGTAAAAGCACAGAAGTATAAATGAAGAGGAAATTGTCCTTAAGTACCTCATTTAGCATTGTAGTAACACTATAATTCTAGTGGTGTAGGAAGCATCTTGGCAGGGTTGTTGATCGTATTATGTTTTATACGCAAGTGACAGTAATACTAAACTCAAGCTAAGTTAAGGCACGGTGACCCATTTCCTGTCATCACAAATCATGCAAGAGGAGTCAATTTTTTAGATACCCAGACAAACACAATGCTAAAAATTCAAAATGTCACACAGGCAGTGTGAATATCCCGGCCCTCTATGCACCACACTTCATCCATTTACCAGATGTCTGTGCTGATTTACAGCCTAGTGAGCCCAACCTGTGTCATTTCATCCATGTGGCTGGGTCGGAGCCGAGGTGTTGACATGCTCGCTAACCACAGGCTTGGGAAGAGATAGGGCTGTAAGAATTAAGAGAGAGTTGGATTCGAAGGGGGGAAGAAAAAAAAAGAGAAGGTGAGATAAAGAGAGAAACCATTAAGGGGGGGGGGGGGTTGTGGGGGGTGGCACAGCTACTGTTTCCTGCGAGGTCAGCAGACTGGGGCTGATTCCAGGACAGCTTATCTTTCAGCAGGAATACCACAACCAGACCAAAGGAAGAGACAGGAGGGAAGGAGGCAACCAGCACTATGAATTCTTAGCATGTTACATACCCGGAGGAGTTGATGACATTAATGACAGATACAAAGGGTTTGTTGTTTGTTTGTTTTTATTAGATGAGATTTGGGGCAAATCAGAACAAATAAAATATGGTCAATGTGACAATTATGAACATTTAAAGTCCCGACATCCATATTTAAGCAACTTATACAATCCCTACCACAGTGTTTTAGAGGTGATGGAAGTTTAACCTTGATCTCGACCTTGAGATTAGAAGGTCCAAACATCTGTGACGACGGAAGTCCTTCAACATAATAGCAGCAATAATTCACTGCTAATTAATATTACAAATCTGCAGTCTGGGTTGCTGATATAAGGTTGAATAGTCTGTTCCACTGTAAAGATAATTTATCTAATCACAGCCTTATATGGTACCATAAAATCTGTTTTCAGAGTTATCAGGAAACATGTAGCCTTAATTTGTTAGTTTAATGATTGGGGGTCACAATAGTTATGGTCCAGTCTTACAGTAAGGATACACGTGTCCCATAAATAATGTAAGCTGACATTGTTTCATTAACAGGAAAAAAATGACATTAATATCATTAATCACTTGATTATTACTAGTGTAGGAGAATGGGTGGGGAAAGGTTCGGATAGTAATTTTTTTTCCCCATTGTTTTGACCAGCTCCATCTATGTCTTTGGAATCTTATAATGTTCAATCAGGCTTTACGGGACACAGAGGGCTGGTGGAAATAGCTGGAAGCAAAAAAATTTGACTTCAGCTCATGTTTTGTAAAACCAAGTTTAGGCTATACTCGTGGGGGAATTTCATTCATATCCTCTGATAGGTCTGTCTGCCTTAAGTACACGAACTGTCTTTTATGCTCTCTGATGTTAATGGACCAGCGTCAGAGTTGAAATATGAGAAAAGTCGAATGTTTGTACTTTGTATGATGTGGATAGAAAAGCCTCTTTAACCTAACTTTTTTTGGTCTATTAGTCATAAAGGAAGGGTTTTTGAAGTTTTCTTTGAGCCTGGAACTAAAAGTCAAAGCATGCGCAACATACCACAAGTACAGGAATTAGCAGCCATGGTGACAATGCCATTCAAACCATGCTTGTGACAGATCTGTTATTAGTGTTGATCAACTTCTAAGGGAAATCTCTCTCTCTTTGGCTCCTACGTATTCCACTATGTTCACAAGGTAGTTGCTAACTTTCCTCCTGCTGTTTTGTGCTGCATAGTATAGAGTGGTTTTGGTAAAAACGACATGTAGCTTAGGAAAAATCCAGTCATTTTATAATTCTCTGTAGACTTATTATCAGCCTCTTTTTGTTAATATAGAAATATGTATTGCAGCCATTTTAATGGACAGAAAAGTGCTTTTTTGTTCTTGTCTCTCAATAAAAATGCAAGTAGTACCAGACTGTTCGTCTCAGTGACCATCTGTGTATTAAAAAGGAAATTCCCTCCAATAAAAGGGAAAAAAAATGTCTGTTTCAGGTGAGCACAGCCTGCCTTAGTAAATCCATGCAAGGTGAAGAAAATCATTGGAATGCATGGCAGTCCAAAGTACGCAAGGGTCCCAGGTTTCTCGTGAGTATTCACCTGCTCACACAGCTGCATTAAAAATAAGGCTTGGCAACACACTTAACAAAACTCTAATCAAGGAACAAGCTGCACTTGATATCTTGGAAAACAGATCAAAAACCAAAAAAAACAAATCCCATCTGCCACTTGTAACTGGCATATAAACCCAGCATGATAGCAGTGCCTGTCACCAGTTCAAAATCCAGACTGAGCCCCTGCATGAACATTTTTCTTGACAGCGGCCAGCAACAAATTTCCACCTGCTATCTGACCAACCTTATGAAAATAAAGAATATTTGAGCAAAATAAAGCTGAGGAGACTAGCGGAGCGCAGATTTATGAAATGCCTATTGAACAGACTGCTGCTTGTAGTATGACAGATCAAAATCAAGAAGATTTTATCATTCCAGTAAGAGGGAACCCATGCGCTTCCTTACTCAACCTCCCACCCCCTACAATAAAGATGACCTTTAAAAAATAAAAACAAATCATGGCATTCTAATTTTTCCCGTCACTGCTCTCTCTATATTTTTACTTGATGTGGTCCAAATATATCACTGTAAGATGCCTTTAAATTGACATCCTATAAAACTTAAAAGTTAGTTTTTAAAACAACTTTTAGCTTCAGTTGTTCAGCTGATATATATCTAGTTTATATTTTTGAATAAAGTACTAGTGTATGTAAATGAGGATCACTATTTTGGTGCACTGCCGCTGTTATATGTTATGTCCCAATCACTGAAGCCCACAGAACTGGTCAGTGACCCCCTGGCAACCTCCAGCTGACAGGGAAAAATGACTATCCAGTGACAAATTGGCAAAACCTTTACTTTGAAGACAAATTGTCTCCATTTCAGTTTCACTACCGCTTAGCCATGCAAACAATGGGCAACTCGCAATCTACTAGCAACCAAAGCAATCACAGGGAAGCTTTTTATGCAGTAACACCATTGCAATCAAATTAACCTGAGGAGAGGAGGAACCACTCGCCAACCAGTTGGGGAATCCACATATTTCCCTATTAATCAGAGGTTGCCAAGGTGCCTCTATGTGACCGAGGCCTTACTTTCTCTTTATGCTGAAGCAGGTTCCAGGTCTCTCTTCTTCTGTCTTATCAGCAACACTGAGTCATCTCAGAATAAGTAGTAGAGCGATACGTAGCCTACGCAGTTCTGCTTTTCTATTTGTACCACGCAGCCTGCGTCGATGCCAGGTGGACTGTGCTACAGTAACTGCGGGAAACCTTTTTGTGTATGCGAAAGATTATATGTGCAAAGCTGCCAGTGTGACTCAAACATTATGAAGTATAACACTATAGAGATATTATATCTGATATGTATGTATATGTCTTGTTATAATAATTTATCCCTTAACTGACCGCCTCTGTGTGTGAGTGCATAAGACAGTAGGATGCTGCATTCACTGATATGATGAGTTTTAAAAACCCCAATAAGACAGACTCAGCTGAGTCCAACAACTTTTTTCTGGCAAAAACCCTGAAGAGAGACATCATTCAATCGTGTTGTCAAAGAGTTGAAGGAGTGGGCGAGGAAGCCTCCCAAGTAATTTCCCTGGGGGTGTGCTCTGCACTGGGGAGATAAGTAACCCGACTGAGGACAAGGCTGGCATTCTACCCCAACTCCAAAAGACAAAATGCCTGAGTCCATCTAAATAGAGGAATCTGACAATGGAGCATTTGTCTCTTTGCCAGCTGGAGAACAAGCTCCCCACAGACATGTAGATATGAAAGACAGTGCGCAACAACTTTAAGCTCAGAAGATTACTAGGAACAATCTTATTTTAAATTGGCAAAGCAGAAAATACTGACACTGGATTATCTAAATTAAATTCAAACCAGGACCACGAGTGATTATACCGCTGTTTGCAAACAGTGGCCTCTGAAATTAAGCATGCGGTGATTATGAAGCATCAAATCTCATGGTTTTCATTTATTCTACACCAACAATAATGCCAAGATGAAGTCAAGACCTTGTGAAATCACATACAATTCATGTAGTGCACATACATACAGTGTCTTAGAAGCTAAAGGTGTAGCAGTGATTACGCAAAGCCGACAGCAACTTTTGACTTAGGATCAATGGGAAAAAAATGCATCTCCAGACATTCCTGCCTGAATAACATTTCAACATGTACAGGTATAGGGCTGTGCGATATGACCAAAATCTCATATCCCAATATAAGAATTCTATCGTCCCGATAACGATATAAATCACAAAAATGTAACATTTTCTGTAAATTCTATGAATCTCGGGCAGCTCGACTTGCAGAAAGTGTTTCCAGCTGCGCGTCATGTAGCTGGAGTCGAGTGTTTTAACCGATGCATGAAACGATACATTTTTAGACATAAGTTGTAAAGGCCGCCGTTTTCTTTGTGAGTAATTATTACACGGCGTGCTGCGGGGAAAA
This sequence comes from Neolamprologus multifasciatus, assembly GCF_963576455.1. Taxonomy (NCBI): domain Eukaryota; kingdom Metazoa; phylum Chordata; class Actinopteri; order Cichliformes; family Cichlidae; genus Neolamprologus; species Neolamprologus multifasciatus. The sequence goes on along the minus strand of NC_140439.1, from coordinate 27,364,043 downwards.
GCCTGTTCTAACGTTTGAGTCTAAGGTTTATTTTTTTAGCACCTGGTGGCTCTTTTTTAATTCTCATCCGTAAATAATCTGCTCTTTCACGTGATTCAGTTTATTTTGAAAAGTCTCAACAGGATCTTGAGCTTTATTGTGAAAGGTTTATGTGGAACATAAACAAGAGGACACGCGATGGTGTTACCGTCGTTGTTGCTAACCAAAACGCATAAAAACAGGCGCTCGTCAGTCAGTAGTGTGGTTATATTAAATATAAGAGAAAGAGAACTTTAAGAAATTAATATAGTCACTACAGTGACCATCAAAACGATGAAAAAATATTGCCGTAAACAGTTTATTTTGCGACACCACGAAACAAACGATAGCGTTAAATGAAACGATAGACGTTTTTATATCGTCATCCGATATATATCGTTATATTGAACAGCCCTATACAGGTAGTACATTTAGTACATTGTCACCTGTCACAGTCAATGTAACGTGCACTTTTCACTACGCTTCTTATCCATGTAAAGATGATCCATGGGGGGGGGGGGGGGGGGGTTAAATTGTAACATGTTAATATGGCATATCTTATTTGTTGATTACACTTTTAAAAATGCAATGAAACTGTAGCAGAAGAAGAGACGTCTGCAGCCAGCAGACTATACTCAGTCAGTGGCAGCTAATGTTACCACAGTATTCTTGGGGGCTAGCTGCATTAGTGTGCACTGTCCATAACCCATTGCACATATAAAATCCTATTTTAAGCCACTTGATTAACACTGAACTCTCCACATGTAATGTAAGCCAGCTGCCTGAATCGTTTCACTGCCTTAAAAAAAATAAAAAAGGGGTGGGGGGGGGGGGTGCAATGTTTACAACTCCACATAGCAAAGCACACTCTGTTTGAGTGGTGTTTTGTCTTCTTCCTACTGTCCCCATTTTCTACTCCGAGTGACCTGGCAGCGCTCCTGTGTGCTCTCCTTTAACTAATAAACAAAGAATGGTTTGCCTTATATAGCTCTTTTCAAAGTCTACAACATCCACATGCAACATCAGAGGTTTGCAGGGAGGTGGGAAGCACAAGCCTGTTCTAGACAGAAAGGCTTCGGCCAAGGGCAAAGGAGCACTGACAGTGCGATTGTGTAACACTCATACATTAACAGCCACTTAAAGTGCTATTTCTGGTGCCATCCATCTGCAGAATTTTGCAGCGTCAGGTTGGATAAGTTTGTGAGGGGTGCAAAGTGAGACACATACTATGCAAAGGTATCTGGGGGGAAAAAGCATCATACCAAGAGGAAAGCAAAGAAGGGAAAAAAACATTATAAAAGAATATTAGTATAATGTTCAAACACAAAATATGCCTCCAGTCAGATTTTACAAAAAAGGACTCGCAGAATATCGGATTTTCACAACACAATTAAACTTGATAAAGGATTCACAAAACTTATGATATTACAAGACATTTAAAAACTAAGAATATCATTCATTGTAGTATTTTTTTTTTTAGATGAAGAGGTTAAGTCTAGGGCTAATGTGAACCAGGAGGGTGCAGGATGGTGGTTCCAACTGGCATATCAAGTGACAGTAAACATAATTACCACAACATACTAACATCAACAAATCTATAAGGCAAATAGTGGCAAAAAATACAGGATGAGAAAATACCTTTGACGTAGCTGGGACTCGGTTTGTATACAAAATAACATGAAGTTAAAACAAAGAACCAAACCACAGTGACCCAAAGTGGCCAGCAACCAACTCTAGACACAAATGTGAGTCAACATGCCGGCCGCAGTGGCCAGGTTAGAAAAGGATTCAGCTAGAGAGAAGCCTCAGCAAGACGCCTCGTCGTCCCATCATCCTTGCCACCCTGGCCAGATTTTAAAAAATAACCTATACTACAACATAAACTTTGCAAAGATAAAAAAGGGAAAAAGAAAGAAAGGATGAACATACTAAAGAGAGGCATGTTGGTAACAAGAGGATAAAGTCAACTCAGTCCTGACAAAACACATTAGCAATCAACCATGTGTTTAACTGATGTTTAAAAATGTATGTGTTCTGCTCTCTGATACTGATGGGAGCTGTTTTTGAGCCTTTATAGAAAATGCAGACTGACCTACAGAAGCTCAAAGGAATAATCCAGTTCTTCCTAGTCAACCGCCTTGTAATTTGATTTCTATTTGCACTGATAGTAATAAACTAAGTGGTGAAGGAGCCATGTTAGGCCCAATTTTCTAAATAAGACAAATGGTTAACAACACTTTATCAAAGCCCTTTATCAAAGATTTTCAAAGTTCTCTTTTATAGCAACTATAATGGTTTTAAAGCATTAAGGCCTGCGACCATGTAGTAATTAATATGGGAAAATCTGCACGAACATATGGCGTTTCATTTTATGTTATATTATGTTAAATTGGTAAAGGTGCCCAGCCTCAAGCCCTACAAACATACACCTTTCACCATCACTAAAGAAAAACAGCCACGTCTGATGTGATCCTTTAAAGGTAAATGATGTGAAGTTTTACTGTGATAGTTCATGATTTTCACGTCCAGACCATTTGCTCTTTCTGCTCTGCAACACTGAAGCCATTTCGGTCCCTCTGCCAGTAGGGCGGCCTTATATAGAGAGGTGACTCCCCATGAAAAGCATTTAGAGCAAGAATTTATACTTATGGGAAAACCAAGAATAGCCTCCCCAGGCTGCAGGAGGGCTAGGGAGGAGCTAACGGGTGACGGTGGAATACATTTCCAGTGCTCCCAGAATGAACACTCACCCCTGTGCAACAAAGCTCCAAGCTGCTCCACAACAGCTTCCAGGGAGAATTCCAGAGTAGGATTATTTTTCACGAAGCGCTACGTCACAGCGACAGAAATAATTTGATGAGTGACACAAATGTTGAAATTTGTCAACAAATAACATTCAATGGTGTTCTCGAGTAACGAGAACACCATTTGTCCATGACTTCGTCGTGACGTTATTTCCCAACTGCTCAGGCGGCTTCAAAGCGCCAGAAGAAACATGTCCTCATCTTTAAAATAGAAGGGTGGGTCTGAGGTTTTCATTGGCAGAGCAATCAAATCATGATGTGCTCATCCACCATTTTTAATTTTCTGGCAGTGGATTCGCTAGATTCCCAATGGATTCTGGAGATGCTGCTCGCATACCACCACAGCAGTACATTTTTCCTTTCTTTATGCTGTTGTCTTCTTACACCACAGCAAAACTCTTGCTCTTTTTGTTGGACAATGGTCCGGCAACTGAAGCTTTGGGTTGGTTAAAAGAGACAGGACAACAACCTTTGATAAGTAGACCGAGACTACTAGTGTGAAATCTAGTAAATGCCCAATATTCTCTTTACTGACCAGCAGTTGGAGTTTTTCAGTGTTTAAATTATTACATGCAAGTTATCTTATGCCTGTTTCTCTTGGATGTGTAATCAGAAAACATTTACTAAGAAAGACAACATTTAGAGAATCCCTATAATCTGAAAGAGTTCTGAGAAATTTATCATCACATGTACAACTCCCGACTTCAAAGATTCATTAAACGATTCATTAAGTTAAACCACTGCTGTTGTACAGAGATAGCTGCATAGTTTAATTTCTACTGCAGACTGACTCTATTACATTCTCTATTTAACAGACAAGATCCTGCAACCTTTAGGCAACTACTACGTTTTCTGGATACTTCAGCCAGATCAAACAACCCCCAAGCAGAGAGAAGAGGAGGGTAAATGAAGATTGAATTTTACTGCCTTAAGCAATGTAAGATTTGCTGAAGAGAAATGTGAAAATTACAGCATGTTACATACTAACATGGTTCACAAGGGTGGCTGGCCACATGTGGTTTTGTACAAAACAGCCAATCTAAACTGTTTGCAGTGAACTAGGAGTACCACACACCTGATTAGGTTTCATTTCTGCCCTGGTGACTAAGAGGCATGAGCCTCGAGGTGGCAACTACGGCAGCGTGGATTTCTGCCAGAGATGCAGTCCAGTAATAGCTGAAGAGCTCAGCTGTAACCTGAAACACATTTCAGAGCAGATACTCTTTCATCCAAAAATTGAGATGATGGTCGACTTTGTCCAAAAGCCCTGAAACTGCAAGCTGATGTTTTAAAGAGAACCTGGATTTGTTTCAAGAAACACTGATCTGTCTTACAGATGTTTATGTAGCTTAAAAGGACATGCATTTCATCATAGTGAGTTTAGATTACAAGCAGAACAGCTACCCTGGGGCACGCAAGTTATTTTCCCGAAGCACCACATGGAAACCTGGGACTTTTGCGGAGGCCAGCACAAATAGGTTTATAAAGAGATAAAAACATCCATCCATCCAGTCGCAGGGCTAACACACAGAGACAGACAACAATTCGCGCTCATTAACATAATAGAGGCACACTAAAAACAAAGTTCATTATTATATATATAAGCTTGCAACACAGCCCCATCACAAGCACTTAAAGCAAAAAAACAGCACTGGAATTCAGCAATGACTGGTGTTCATTTCAAAGTACTAAACTGAAACAGGATTACTTTGCCACACTTCACCTTTAGAACGCTACATCATATTCAACACGGTATTATTTCCTGAATTTATGAACGCGATTGTCAGACAGCATAAGAACGTCTGTGTTCCAGCTGAAGGATCGACCATCTCTAGTTTTGGCAGAGATAGATAACTGCTGCGCCGAGGTTGGAAGCTCTGTTCTTTCAGGTGTGGAACATTTGACAAATCAATTTGGCAGGACAGTAAATTCTCAGCTCCTCTGTTGCCAAATAAGAATATCCTGTGTTAAAAGCCCACATTAGATGCTTTAATGCTAGAAAGTATGATTCGGGACAAAATATAAATGTATTTCTGGGCACAATGGCACTCATTTGTTCCAGTTTAAAACCCTGTTGTCGTAGTAAGCAGCATGAGTTTCCATCTCTCGTCTCTATGACAACCATGCTGGCTACCGCTGCTCCAAACTGCAAGGCATGACCAAAATTTTGTATTTTTAAACCAGACTGAGGGTCGTCCGCCTCGTATCAAAGAATGTACAGAGCCACATATGGAGCCTGCTGCAGGGCAACAGTTGCTCAGACAGACTGCTTGCTCCTCCTAAAACATACTTCATGTTTAATTTTAGACAAAACAGAAACCACCACCCCCTCGGGGCACACACACAGTGAACATGTCCTGCCCTTGAGTCACGCTGAGTATTTAAAACTAATCAATTAGGAAAGGCTAGTTGTGCAGAAATAGCTCTTCATGTTACCAGTGGGCAGTCACGGTACTGGCTTCTATTTGTGATGCAATCTACATGGGATGGTGAAGTGAGTGGGAGGCAGGCAAACGAGAACTCAGTGGGAGGTGGGAAAAAACAGAAAGTAGATACGATGTGCCAAGAAGGCAGCCTCTGCTGCATCCATCCAACTGTAACCATCATCCTAAACTTACACATCACAATCAGTGCACTTGTTTGCTTGTTCAACTGGTAGTATTCTTTAATATCTGGGCATTAATCTTTACACTGTTCATTTTTTAATGTCGCAATACAATATTCTTTTTTTTTCCCCCACAGACATTTTAAAGAATTAAAAAGCCTGGCACTGAGACTTCAATATGTTATGAGCCAATCACTTGCTGCCAGTTCTTACCTCATAAATGAAGGATAATCGAAAGTTATCCAATCGTTTCTCTGTCTAACACTATCCAAAAACTGCACATGAGAAGGAGGCAGGCACAGGGAGCCTCTCTGATGGGAATCTTGGGATTTCACTCTTGCGTTTAAGGCCATGCATGCCTAGGTTGGGCACAACAAACTGTAAAATTCTCTGATTTTGTTAACTTGAACTGGGCCAGACACTCATTAAAATGTCTCCAGTCAGATCCTGGCATAAAGAACACCAAAATATTCACAGTTTTTTTTTCTTCCCAGCATGTGAGACATTTAATTGTACAAACTGAAGTTTGAAAGAAAGAACCCTTTGTATTTTAATCTTTCTGCCTCTCCCTGTTAAGTCCAGAATCAAACTCCTTCTCCTCACATACAAGGTCTTGAATAGTCAGGCCCGTCTTATCTTAAAGACTACATAGTACCACATCACCCCAACAAAGCACTTTGCTCTCAGAATGCTGGCTTACATGTGGTTTATAGGATGGCTCCTAGTTTGGATTATGGAGACAGACTCTCTCTATATTTTTAAGATTAGGCTTCAAACTTTACTGTTTGCTAAAGCATATAGTTAGGGCTGGAGCAGGTGACCCTGAATCCTACCCAGGTTACTCTGCAGCAGGACTAGGCTACTGGGGGTTTCCCACTGAACAGTGATGTTCATACACCACTCTGCATTTAATCATCCACAGTGTGTCTATTGTCCTGCCTTCCTCCTCTCACCCTGATCGGTCATGGCTGATGGCTGTGCATCCCTGACCCTGGTTCTGCTAGAGGTATATTCCTGTTTTTCCTTCCCACTGTTGCCAAGTAATTGCTGATTGTCTGATTGTTGGGGTTTTCTCCGTTCTAACACAGGTTGTTAGAACGTTGGGTGGCTGAAAATTTCCTCCAACTCAACGAGGGGCAAACCGAAATCCTCGTATGTGCTCCTGGCAGATTTTTATCGCAGATAGTGAAAGCTCTTGGTCCTCTCTCGGGCTACGTCCACACAAGCCCAGGTAGGTTTGAAAACGGTGTTTTCGTCTGAAAACGCTCCGCGTCTACACTAGCGTTTTAAGTCGTTTTCACAGAGTTGTGCGTCCTCATTGATACGGCCCAAAGCGCTTACGTTCCAGTCCTGCGCATGCGCGAAAGCAAGTGTGAATTAAAGAATTTGAAGAAAAGCTATCTGGAGCATGTATAAACTGATATTAATCTTTTTTAGGGCTGTCAAAATTCAGAGCAATCAAAACAACTGCTGTATAATGCCTCCGCTATCTTTGTTTAATTGGTCACATGACTGCATCACATGACTAAAATGCGTCATCCTTTTAGAAAGTCTGCGTTTCCGAGTGTTCACACTGCTACGGGACAGCTCTGTTTTGAAACGTATTCTTTTCGAGAGCGTTTTGAAAACGTTGCGTTTTTCCTTGAGGAAAGCGCTGTCTCGGTGTGGACAGGAGCCCAAAACGGACAGAAAACGGATACACGGGTATTTTTGAAAACGGAGATTTCCGTTTTAAAAAAATAATCCCGTCCACATGTGAACGCAGAAATGAAGGAAAACGCTGCTAGGAACATGCCAAAGCAACAAGTGGCGATATATTCCTAACCGTGTAGAAATGTTGGCCAATCAGAAGTCTAGAAGCCTCGGCGGGAAATAGTAAACAAAGCTGGGGCATAGAAGCAGAACCAAGTCATATGTGTGGAGGGACAGTAACTGTGTGTGTATATGTAAGCATTTAAACACTACAGTACGATTAACAGTAACAGTATTGTAGGAATTTATTTCACCGAAACAATAACGTGGCGCACAGTGTGACGTCAAAAAAGGCGCACACCTTTGACGCTGCGTTTTCTCCGTTTTCCTCGTCCACACGTAAATGCAAAAACTGCGTTTTCGAAAATATCCACCCTGGCAGTCGTTTTTAGAAATTTACGATTTCAGTGACCGAAAACGCCGTTTATGTGTGGACGAAAGGTGCAAACGCATAGAAAAATCGGCATTTTCAAAAATACCCGGGTAAGTGTGGACGTAGCCTCAGTGTATGTTAAATCCTCTATCAGGAATTTAGGTGTCACTTTTGACTCGACTCTCACATTGGATGGTCATGTGAAATCTCTGGTTCGGTCTTGTTTTTATCATTTAAGAAATGTGGCTAAGCTAAGCCCGATTTTATCTCGCTCAGAACTGGAGATTGCTATACATGCATTTATTTCCTGGCGCTTGGACTATTGTAACTCGCCGTTTATGTGTCTAAGCAAAGGTTCTCTGGATCGTCTGCAGGTTGTGCAAAACGCTGCAGCTAGGCTTTTGACAAAATCCTCCAAGTATTCACATGTGACACCGTTGCTATCTCATCTCCACTGCTTCCTGTTGAATTTAGAATCCATTTTAAGATCCTGGTCTTGACTTACAGAGCTGTGCACCGACTGCCACCAGCCTACACCTCTGATCTGCTACAGCCCTATGTCTTTTCTTTAAAAATATATATATATTTTATATTATTATTATATTTTTTTCATGACTCGTTATCTTATGTGCAGCACTTTGCGATTCTGTCTAGAAAGGTGCTATATAAATAAAATTGTATTTATTTATTTATTATTTTGGGTTCATTATTTTAAAATATAAAGCGCCTTAAGGTGACGGCTGTTGTTATTTAGCACATAAATAAAACTGATTTAAATTAAACTGAAAAAAAATTGATTATACATAGAGGAAATTCTGCAGTTGTAGCCAGAACCGCAGAACAAGAAATGTAACAATGGAACAGACACTTCTGCCTCTACTGTGTGCAGGTCAGCCATACGGCCATGTTGAAGCTCTTGCCTCCATGAAAATGGCCCTTCACAGCCTTTTCAGATGAACTCTGTGAGCTGACATGAAACATTAAAGTTGTAAATCTCGTCACTGGGTCGGCCCTATCTGATTTAACACTTTGATTTACACAGCAGCATCAGGTGGGGTTTAATGTGGGCTGCTAGCGCTCCTCGAGTATTTAATTTGTCATAAACACGGCAGAAGAACTGATTTATTTGCTTACAGAGCAGCCATGCAAACTCACACTGTAGTTATGCATATACAGGTTGTTAGAATACAAGGCAGGAATGTTGGACTCCACCAGTAACAGTGCAAAGAGCTTCAAAGAAAGGTATGTAGAGAGTATAAACCACTGAATAGCTTTTGCTATTTATTTTTTTTAAAAACACTCTTTTTAAATAAATCTCAAGGATTATATTTAAGAGCACATTTGCACCCATGGATTGAAAAGAATCATTAGCTGAATCCAAAGTTACAGCAATGCTTTTTTCCATCACTGAGGCTGAAGAACATAAAGGACAAAGATAAATGTCAAAATGTTAGTTTCACCAAAGGAACCCACCACACATACTGACATGCTGAAGTCAAACAAAAACCTGATTTAAGAGATGGAAAGTTAGACCATCAACCATTCACGACTGATAAAACAAGTCTGCTAGTCTAGTTGTTCAGAGGCTGAACTAACAAAGTAGCAAAAGAGAAGAACAGATGATGTAAAATAGCCCAACAAGACGTCCCTAAACAAGGGCAAGCAGGCGCCGTGTATCCAAGTACGAACGCTGAACATAGATGAGACTATTCTGACTAAGCCTGCTCAGTGCATGCTCAGGAGTAAAAGCTTTAATATAATCGTTAAACAAATCAACAGCATCAATGTGACATGAGTCAAACTGCAAATGTGATTAGGCATGCTTGAGGTCATCACTCCCCTTTTCACCCTGACAAGTAATTCATACAATGATCATCTATAATTGCATACCCACATAAGAACATCGTCACTCAAACAGTTTACACTACACCGATTATCTTTGCCAGCTTTCTCAGCCAAACAGTGATGCTTAGTTACCAATCTGGCAACCAGCTCCAAACATTTGTTTCAGGCCCTGAGAGCCACGTTACAAAAAAAACAACAAAATTAATTCCAGGTGACCAGCTGGGAGCTGCCCTGGGAAACAAACGAAGAGTAGAGACAGAGCTTCACGAGGTCAGTGCAGCATTAAAAGCAACCAGAGCTGGTTTACCTCAGAGCGACTCTGGAACAAGCATCAAGGGATAGCCGCAGCGTCAGAATTTTGAACCTAAGCTGTATTACGTTTGATGAATGTAGCTTTCGTTGCACAATTTTCACTGTTTTCCCTCCACCTGCATTACAAATAGTCTGTTCACTTTGCAGCTTTTGCATAAAATACTTTTTAAAAGGGTAAACAGTTCACAAGCAGAGTGTTTTTTCCCCTCTTGCAGTCTCTCAAAGAAAATCTCAATAGAAAACTTGAACTTGCTTGCTGTACACAACAACACTGCTGACCCTGACCATGAAAATAACACTTTCTGTATGTTCCTTTCCCCCCTGCCAACAGAGCACAGCAGAAATATCTGTCTGAGCATGGCAACCGCAAACTAATCCGCTGCATTATCAGTGTCATTAAAGTGTCATTACAGTTTGCTCATTGCTTCCTCTCTGTGGTCAGAGGTGACAGCAGAGGCCCGATTTCATGCCGAACAATGAGAAAAATCAATAAACTAGCCATGTGCAGCTGACGAGTAACCCCACAGATTGGACTTGAAGCCAGGAGCACATTTCCATTGAAAGTTAAAACCCCCAACAGATATCGACAAGCTAAATGATTATCACAATCCATGCAATCTTCCAGCTGTAAACTTCTGCTAAACCTATACATAAAGCATTTATTAATGTGAGAAATCTTTAAAAAGAAAATAAAAATGTGTGATACTTTGAAATGCAGAATGAAATACTTCATCAAGAACATCTCTGCAATTCTCACTCCATCTCCACTGACTTCAGCACCAAATAACTGAACAGTTACACTGGGGAAAAAAACAGTAAGAAAGAAAAATAAAAAGGGCTTTTGTGCCGGACTCCGCTTTGAAAAACTACTAAGAGTGTAATGGATGCATAAACGCACTCTCCAAAAGGTCAGCACGGTTGCTAATGTAATGAAAACGCTGTTGATTGCTGCTTTTATGTCAAGGAAGCCAGAGTGAGTTTGGCCAGTTTAATAAATGATCGGTGTCGTCGCCGGTGCCAGAGCTGCATACCAAGCAGCGGCCACGGCAGATAGTAACAGCTAGGTACGGGGGCTCGGGAGAATGACATTTTCACAGAGATGTACAGAAGAATAAATGATAAGCACGCGAAAACAGAAGCTGGGCTCATTAGACGAGAGCTGCCATTTTGAAAGGACAGATTTTAACAAAGGGCAACTTGAGGTGGAGCGATGACATTCTCTTTTGCTGAAGCCTCTTTATTAACTACAGATTTCTGGGCAAACATATCCGATATCTGCCGAGCATTCCCCACGGGGTATGCTGTCCTTACTGTCAGCCGGATCGCAACGCTCAGACTCATGTTCAACATACCTAAAAGAACAGTCACAGGAGAGCATTCTCCCGAGGCACTACACACACGCTCAAGCCTGCAGCCAATAAGGTCATGTGTCTTCTTCTGACAAGCCAAGGTCTGGGCAGCTTTTGGGGGTGGAGGAATCCAAGGGAAGTGTGGGGGGATCCAAAGGAGGTGTGTGCGTATGAGGGGGGGGGGGGTGTTCAGGAGAGTACTTTTGCATTACAGGCAACTCTTCCTCCATACTTGGCCAGCAATCTCATGAGAACTGTCACACACCAGGCTCACTGAAATTCCCAGGCTGCTGATAGGTCCATTCATTCTAATACTAGCAGCGATGGCCTGCACTGATCCTTCCTCACACACAAACTTAGCATACACACACACACACACACAGGTGATCTCCCAGCTCAGTCCCACGCCAAACACGAGGAGACATTTGGAGACATCACCAGATTCCCTGCTAAACTAATAATAACAACAACATGTGATCAGTGTACAAACATAACCAGCCTCGTCTTTCTATGAAGGGGTGTGGCAGCTGAGCCACTCATCCTCACCATTTAGTCAATACAACGTGCTGCAGTGGTGGAGCCATACATTACTCCAAGATGTCGCGGTTCGCATTTTCCATCACAGGTTAGCCAGAAGAATGGCAATCACGTGCACTCAGCCACGGATAAAAGGTGGCAATAACGCCCACAGCTCAAACATAGGTGCTCCCCTCCTCTTCATCCTCCTGCAAGCCATGTGATATTGGGCGATTGTAACTGGCTTCGTACAGGTTGCAGCCTTTAACGCGTGCGTTTCCGACGCAAGCGCGTGAAAAACAACGATTTAAAAAGTTGGAAACAATTGCCTGCTCGTACGAGAGGCAGCTTGACTGACATGGAAACATGGCGGAGGTTGGTTTTCTCCGGCCAGTGCAATGCAAGTTAGGATACCAGCCGCTCCGTGAACTCTTTAGACTCCGCACTCACCGCACGCTCGATCCTGCGGCTTCAAAGGCCAAAAGAAGGGAAAACGGAAAGATAAGAGACAGAAAACCAAACTCACCGGGCGACCCCCTGCTGCAACCATGTGGTCTGTACAAGTCGCCCAAGAAAGAAAAAGCAAAAAAAAAAAAACAACAACGACGCGATGCAACCACAAAAGTCAGCGATTAGAGACCCCCACAAGTTTCGTTAATTCAAATGAGCATCACGGCGACTGAAAGACCGCAGATCCATTCAGAAAAAAATGCAGCGCAGTCACAGAGCAGAGAGAGGGGCTGGGACTCTCACGCTCATACACAGCATGCAGTTTGATTAAAAAGCTTGGTCGGAGAGGTCAGGCAGATCTGCTGCTGCCAGGGGGGGAGATGGTCACCAGATTAAACCGATTACAGGGGGGGTGTAAACCTACCTTCAAATCCTCTGCTGGGGCATTTCAGGCAAGTCAGCCCTGAGAAGATGCACATTAGCCGGCAGCCCCGCTCCTCAGCACTAAAATATCCTGCGCGTTGAGGGGAAATTTCCAAGTGGCCAGCAGTGTGTGAGCAGCAGAGGTACCGTGTGTATGTGTGTGCGTAAATGGGGAGGGGACGGGGGGTATAATCCTACGGTGGGGCAAAGAGGAAATGCGTCATTATTAATGGCCCAAGCTTTTTGTAGTCCGTTTGGTCATATCTGTACCCAGTTAAACTACAAAATGGATCGGGTTCGGTGATGTAGTGTTAATTTCACACGGTTTTTTTTCCTTCCTGTTTTTTTCTTCTTCGTTTTAGTAACGGACGAGCATTGATGTGCTAAAACCAGAAACTAAAAAGAAAAGAAAGAAGAAGAAAAAAGACACACAAACATCACCACCTGCTCAAATATTTTGAAAGTCCAGGGCTTGGAAAAAAAATATTCAGCTTTGATTTTATAACACAGAAGGAAATGTACCTAGTTGATAATTCTCATATTTAATGCTACTGGTTCTTCCCACACTGAAAAATGTAAATGGAAAAAAAAAAGTTCATACACCAGCGACTGAGAGAAACTTTCTCTCTCCAGCAGACAAATATGCAGATGTTGATGCTGATGTACAAAATTGCACCATATGAGCCAAGTTTCCAAATCAGGAAACACTAAAAAAAACACTTTTTTGACTGAACACTGAACTGAAAATCAGCAGATAGAATAAATTGAGCTTGAGCTTATAGGACTGCCACATTTCCTAGAATGCATCTTAGACTGTCTCCATCACCTCTCAGGTTATATACACACACAGTCCCTTTGACCTTGACGGAGTTATTGTCTTAAACTCAGTGAAGCTCCCCCAAAGCCCCAGAAGACAGCTGCACATATGTCACAATAGTAATAAATGAAGAACTATGTATTAAGTCAACCTAAGTCAACGTCATGAAAGTGGATGTCTGAACTGCTAATTTCATCCAGGCCACAGTTCTGAATCATCAATGTTTGTCAGCCTTCTTACTGACATTCACATCACCCACGGCCTGCCACGCCACTAAAGTGAGGAGCTGTGCCAGCAAGTTTCTTTTTAATAGCCAACTGAACTGCTTAACGGCTTTAGAACTGGGAAATAATGTAAAAAAAAATCAGTTATGTGTGTTATTATGTTTTACCAGTTCAACCCACTTAAGGTCAAATGGAGCTATATGTGCTCCATGATTTAAATGATGGATTTAAACCACTGATTTAAGCCATTTGGGAAATGGGACCCAGTAAACTATGTGGGAGCAAGACAAATAAAGGAAACTCTACACAGTGTTTAGGTGTTTTACTTTACAGGGGCCACTCGGGTTAAAACTGAACAAAAATATAAGTTGAGGGATTGGAAGCAGTTGTTCCACATATTGTAAATGGATATCGGGTTCTTGTTGTCAGGGCAAACTGGTGTGAAATGTGAACCTAAGTGGGGGGAAAAGCTCAAAGATGTTGACCCCAGCTGGAGCAGGACAACTACAGCTAAATACCAAACATTCTCATGGAAGCCCCTTGATACCCTCAGTGTCGTTAACACTGTCTGCCTCACGCTGAGGTCCGTCTGCCCCTGTAATCTCTATACTTCCACAACGACTCCAGCTTAAATCACCAGGCACGTTAATGAGCATTACAAAATAAAGGCCTGCAATTTTTCATTTTGCTTTCAACAAGTACTCATAGACATGAAAGAGGAGGGGGGAAATCCTTTCAAGTACTGCAGACCTACCACAATAAGAGCTATTCGGCTGTAACACTTTGATTACTGCTTTAGTTTGATGAGCTACATCTATACCACAAAACAACATGCAGGGAGCCACAGCACACAAACTACTAGGTGGGCACATAATATGCTATTTACACTGTGCCGAGTTAATTGCAATGAGCAGAAAGCAAAATAAAGAAATGCATAAATCCTTCCTCTGCACACGTAATCACCTTTAAGCCCTCTACAAACCAAAATCAGCCAAATGCCGCCACCTTGTGGCAGAATACATGCAATACATAAATGAGGGCAACACTAACTCCAATTTAATGCTCTTCAAATTGTAAAACTTTTTATGAGGCAATAACTAAAAGTTTTGGTTTTTTTAGATGTTTTGAGCAGGTTTAAGTCTACAACATAAGATTCGTGACAAACCTATCAAAACTTTTGCTGCTCCCAAAGAAAGATTGAACATAGATTAAAAAATTAGACGCTTTCCAATTTAGACTTTGACAGCCATTAATCTATTATGCTTCTTAATGTTAGTAAATGCAACTGCACAGGAGGAATATGCTATTATGTTTTACTTTGAGTTGAAATCATTTTGAAAAAAAAACTGCATCAGTTAACAGAAATATACCCAACAAATGTATCTGTACAAGCAGAACATATCTTTAATCAAAAGATAAAGGTGTTGACAATATTTTGTACATGGCAGAAAAATACATTTAGATGTGAAGCACACACAAATTGTTCTTAAACGTGAGCTTTATAGGTTCTGACTGCAGTTTAGTTTCAAATAACCATTCCTTAAAATCTATTCTGTTCCATGTTTTGCATTTAAATCACAAACATACAAAAACATCTACTCCATTTCATTTAACATTATAGGCTTTGGTTCATGTATGTCGGACTCCATGCCTGGCAAGCTCAATCTTCTGCGTGCAGCTGTCTCAATCTTCTGCACCAGCTCCACATCCCAGGGATGGGTGACAAAGCTGAGCACCTCCCCATCCTCTACACCACCTGCTCTCCCTACTCTGCCTGCTCGGTGGATATAGTCCGTGTGGGATTCTGGGAAGTCGTAGTTGACCACCAAGCACACTCTGGATGTGTCCAGGCCACGTGAGGCAATGTCCGTGCATATCAGCACGTCTACGTTGCCCTTCTGAAAGGAATGGAAGATTCCTGCACGCACAGCAGCAGGCATCTCCCCTTGGAGACGTGCATGCTTCACCCCCATCTCTTCAAGCGAGTATCCAACCCAGTTGGCGGTGGAAGACTTGTTGCAGAACACCAGAACTGCGCCTCCACCTCTGTCTTGCTGCAGCAGCTTCAGAGCTTGGTGGAGCTCTAGGATCTTGTCGGCACCTTTTACCTTCAGGAATGTCTGTTTAACATGGGGCATGAGAAAGTGCAGCATCTTGCTCCTAATAATAACTATTTTTCCAAGATCTGTCACCTTGCTGAGCACGTCGCCCACACCGCCTGGGAAGGTTGCCCCAACCACGAGGAGCTGTGCTTTGTGACCCAGGCCACGTGTTTCCTTGGGATCACTAGCAACGTTGACGTGGAGCAGGATGTTCTCCAGCATGTCAGAAAAGCTGGGGTCGAACATTGTGTCAGCCTCATCGACCACAAAGAACCTCAGCTCACTCAAATCCAGACAACGCCTCCGCAGGGCCTTGACCAGAGCACCTGGCGTAGCCACTAAAATATCCGGATGATCCCTCCTGAAGACTGTCTTGATGTGTCCCACACCTCGTCCTCCTCCAACGGTCCTTGTAACGAAACCAAATGGCGCACACAGAGTCCTGGACACAGCTGCCACTTGCTCTGCCAGCTCTCTTGAAGGTACAAGAACCACAGTGCATATCTTGTGTGCACTCTCAGAGTAACTTTCAGACTCCCTATCAGCCTGCAGTCTGTGAATAACAGGTAGGAGATAACTCAGCGTCTTCCCACTGCCAGTCTCAGCAGCACAGAGTACATTGTGACCTCTCATGACTTTGGGGATGGTCTGCAGCTGCACAGTGGTGGGATGTTTAATACTGAGAGTCTCTAAAGTCTCCACCAGCTCCTTGCAGATGTGGAGATTATTAAAAGTGGCTAGCGCTTTCTGTCCAGCGCCCTCATTCCCGTTTTCAGCAACGTAAGGTGCAACAGCCTTGACGTTGTTGATGCTGAAATAGTCACCGAATGATTTGTTATGTTTCCATCCTTTAGAGCAAAGAGAAGGCTGCTCGAATTTTCCCAGGATGTATCCGGCAGACTGGTTCAGAGCTGGGTTCTTGCTCTGGATGAGGAGCTTTCCAGCTTTGATGGTGTTGATCTTGCTTTTGCTTCGAATTTCCTTCACGTTTTCAACGCGTCTCTGCAGGTACCGGGGAACACGAATGACCGCGGTCTCTGCTCCAGTCTGACAGAAGCGACTCTGACCGAGAGATCGAAGCCAAGCCGACGCTTTAAAAAGCTCACAGCAACACAATCTTCTTGATCCGAGAGCTCTGGACGCTACCAAAGCCAGATGGGCGACCTTCACAGCCTGCATTTTAAATACTTAACCGGCTCGCAAGTGTCCAAAGGTCAGCTGACGAGAAAAAGCAGCAAAACGGAACCATAAAAAATTGGAAATAAAGCTCATTAAATTCACTGTAATTCCACAAAAGACAATATAATGGTCCAAAAAGGCGCAGAAATTATATACTAGACAGTCATGTCGCCATGCTTTCCCGGCGAGTGCTGATGATGTCAGTGGGCGTGGCGTGACGAGGTGTACAGAAAAGCCGAATCCCGATTCAACTCGTGTGTTTTGTTTGATTGTTTGAGCTAAATTTTAACCCAAAAGACAGAACTATAGCTTACGAGAGATTTATTATTATTCATTATAATATTACACGTCCTATATAAATATGCCATCACTATTTTTTTTAAAACATTTTATATTTATCATATCTACTTGTGTAATGTGAACGTTTGCAGTCGGTGAGGTGGTGGTTTGCACTGTTGTCTCACAGGAAAAAGGTGCTGGGTTCAAAAACAATGGCTGGGCCTCTCTGTCTGGAGTTTGCAGTTTCTCCCTATGATCGTTCGCCTTCTATCAGGGTAATTCAAAGACACACGTGAGTTAGGTTAACTTGTAATTCAAGATAGCCATAAACTTCTCTCTTTCTCCGTGTTAGCCCTGTCCAGCGTGTATCCTTCCTAGAATAGGCTCTGGCCTTTAATCACCAAGAACTGGTTATGCAGAAGAAAAAGGAAGGATGAGATAATTGGCAAGAGGGGAAAGAAAACATAATGAATTTTTAAAGGTATGATTATATTTAAAGATACACACTGGCATTATAAAAGAATAAATTTATTAAACAAAGTCAATCGAGGGTCCCAAGAAAAGAATTCTACCTGATTAGTGCATCCGCTTTGAAGTTGTATTCCCCATAGGGCTGTTACAATGGTAACTCATTCATCTGATGCCTGGCTTGGGCATTCAGCACAGCCTGCTGTATATGGTAATGTAAGAAACTGTAATAGATTACTCTAGGGTGAGAAAGTACACTGTCATTGACTCGGCAGTGACTGTCAATAACAGTCCACATGACTTTGAGTTCTCCTCAATCCCCTTCACCAAACAACAAATACCATTTGTTGAAGTTGTAGCCTTAGCACTACATTAATAATAATAATAATAATGGATTGCATTTACATAGCGCTTTTCGGGACCCCTCAAAGCGCTTTACAATTCCACTATTCATTCACTCTCACATTCATACACTGGTGAAGGCAAGCTACAGTTGTAGCCACAGCTGCCCTGGGGCAGACTGACAGAGGCGAGGCTGCCATAATGCGCCATCAGCCCCTCTGGCCAACACCAGTAGGCGGTAGGTGAAGTGTCTTGCCCAAGGACACAACGACCGAGACTGTCCGAGCCGGGGCTTGAACCGGCAACCTTCCGATTACAAGATGAACACCCAACTCTTGAGCCACGATCACCCCTGACCTCTCCACCATTACATTATCCATTACATTATAAGAAAAAGACAAGAAAAGGTATGGGTTATTTGTGGAAGGACAAGTATGTAGCAAGACTGATGTCATACATCAAACCATTTATAACCTTAGGCATGGTAAGAAACAAAATCCTACAATTATGCAACACAAAAAATTACATGCTGAACAAGAACATACAGAAAGAACAGTACAATGACACATGCATAAGATACCACTGGGTGGGGCCTGCTTTTGCCTTCAGAATGGCTTTAATTAATTTTATGGCACAGCTTATACAAGGTGGTTGAAACTTTCGGCCTGTTGGTTCTTATTGACATGATAGCTCTATACAGCTGCTGCAGTGTCATTTGCATATCCATGATGGAAATCTCCTGTTCCACCAAATCCCAGTGGTCCTCTACTGGACTGAGATCTGAGTACAGTGAACTCACTGTCATGTTCAAGCAACCAGTTTGAGAGGATCTGACCTGTGGAACATAGAAACCCTATCCTGCTAGATGGGCACACTGTGATCATAAAAGAGTGGACATGGTTAGCAACATCATCAAACCAATAAATCAAATTTTCTATGGTCCAGTTTTCCCTGTGAGTAGCATTTGGTATGGTCTTCTGCTGCTGGAGGCCATCTACATCAGGATTTGACAAGACTGTTGTGTGCTCAGAGATGTTCTTCTTCATATCTGCATTGTAACAGCTGATTATTGGAGGTTACTATTGCCTACCTCAAAGCAGTCTGGCAATTTTCCTCTGACCTCTGGCATCAACAAGGCATTTTCACTGACACTGGATATTTTCTCTTTTTTCCACCATTCTCTGTAAACTTCAGGGATAGCTGTGTGGGGGGAAATCACAGTAAATCAGCATTTTCTGAAGTACTCAGACCAGAACATCTGTTATCAACTACCATGTTGACAGTTGAACAGACACACCTAATAACACCATGGTCAGTGAGTTTATAAGGAAGAAGCAGAAGCTCATTCATTACAATGACTGCTTTGGTTTGTGTTGCTGAACCCAAAAGAGACCCAGATTATGTTGTAATTTACTGATTTTTTTTTAAATATTTTAAACACAAAATTAATGAAATCATTAGAACCTAACCTTTTACCTAAAACGTGACTGAGATGTGTTCTTGTTGGGCTTTTGTTCCAACATTTTAATTGTCAATATCATCACAAGAGGTATAACTGTTGTAGATCCTGCTGGTGCCCAGTTCCTTGAGGGGGGTAATTCATTGTTGCTTTAACACTGGTGTGCAAGCTTATAAAAAAGGAGACTAATCTCCATAGGCATGCATCTAGAGAGGGTCCAAACAGGGGGAACAAGCAGCTTTACTGCCATTTTACACTGCCTTTCTTCAGTTGTTTAATGGAAATACTCTTATGACTGTGTTTTGATAAGGGACTTTGTACCTTCCCACACAGCATATTATTTTATGCAAAGGACAAAGGTATTTATACATCAGGGGTGAAAAAATCAGCTGTCTGCATCAGTGCTGCTGTCAGATCTAGCATTGATTGTACATCAGCTACCCTCAGCATGTGCTGAACGAATCAGCTCATTGATTGATTTAGTGTAGCTTCAGAACATCACACACTCTTTCAGTATTAGAGACTCTGTCACATGTTGGCCAAACAAATGCTCTGGCAGTAGGAATCCCTGTGAGGTTAACTGTGTGCTGTACCCAAAGTAGGAAAGAGCTGAGTTGACCATGTATTAGTCTATGTACTACTTCATGTGAATTTATTTAATTAAGCATAACACTGCAGGGCAAATTTTAAATAGGGTGAGTCCCCTATTCATATAAGGCTTTATGACCAATCTGTGTTTGTTGAATTATTCAAGTATTAGACATCAACATTCAGTTCCACAGATTGACCAAAAGAGGGCAGTATAAAACTTCAAGGTAGATTTCACATCAACCAAAATCCTAATCGGAGAAATGTCAGCAAAGGCTTGCACTGTTTTTCAAGTCTGTCCATTTCTTTCACATAGACTTATACAAACAAAAGCATAATGTGTCTGCATTACTGTTCGTTTTGTAAACTATATGCATCACACAGACAACTTTTCTACATGGTAAATATTGCTGCTAGTCTGTAAATCTACCCCACAAAAAATAAAGGTATAATTTGCACACAGAATTAACTGCATTCAGACATTTGACAGCATAGATAGTTTCTTATTTCTCTTTTACTACTTTCATTATCATGAGCTTTTAAAATCTTATCAGCTGACATGCAGATACGGAGTTGCACACAGTTTGATATTCACTGACATTTTGTGAACATTGCACATGCTGCCATGGTGCTGCATTGCATTTCTGCAGTGTGTGCAAACTCCGATCCTTGAAAGAATGACACCTCTGAAACAGGACCAGTGTGGGGGCAGATGCTGCTTTTTTTTCCTTCATAACTTTCTTTACAAGAACATAATATCACAAACCACATCTACAGCCTCCTACACAATTTGTTTTCTTTATCTTCTCCCTTCAAAGGTCATCTGCGACGATAAGAGATGCAGGTAACCTGAATTAGAGACGGGTGGGTCTGGAGACATGACTTCTGCACAGGAGAAAGTTCATTCAAGTTATATAATTGCAACATGATAATATAATAATTTTATAATTTATAACTGCAATATTATTATACTAATATACACGTGGATCAATTTCAGCCAAAGCCTTTTTTTCATTCCTTCCTCATTCTGTTTTATAGCCAGTGCCCTATTTGTATTTGTAATTGAGTCAGATACAGCTATAATTTTAATTTACATTTTTAAGGCAGGTTGTTTTCTTAACCCTGCTACTAAAAATCATTCTAAACAAACTGCTGCAACAACGATATATGGTGTTTGTTTTAAATTTGCTTAGTTCCTCTTTTCAGCGGTAAGGCGGTAAGATAAAGTTTGAAAAAGCCTTAAGATTCATATGGTGACTTCTATGCATAATGTAATCTATAATGCAATTTACTTACAAGAATGTGGCATAGTTTTACAGTAATTTTATTTAAGTCAATATGCATCTATGAGAGACAGGTATTTGTTCTCTTTCTGTGCATTTGTATAATTTAACAAGTACTTTGCAAAAGTGGCATGGCATTAATAGGTGAAAAGATTTAGAAAAACATTTTAAAATGTAAATTTGGAACTCTGGAGGACTCTGTAATCCTCCAGATGTAGTAAACTAAGTAGAACACCTGCCTACAGACAACGCTTCATAAAATGTCAAATAATAAGAAAAGGGTTGAATTTTGTGCTTTTGCTTGGAAATAAAGACCACAGGAAATGTGATATTGATGTTTTCAGATGCATTTGAGAACTGAGTGCTTGTCTGAACGCCCACATGCTTCTTGCATAGGTATATGTGTGTCTGTGTCAGAAAAATAAGACGGTGTTGACTGCTGCATATGCAGAAGGATGGGGCGAATTATAGCAAAACGTTCTGCTGCTGAAGCAGTTTTTTAAAATATAAAGACTCTTTTTTGCCCTTACAACTGCTTAGATTTCAGGAATGTCCATCTTGATTTTTTTCTCTCACAAACAATAATGTATTGTCTTATTTACTCTTTAGTACAACTTGATCATAAAAAGTGCCCTAGCAGTAATGCATGCAATAAAAAAGTGCTTTATAACTATGCTTATCAGTGTTGCAAAAACCTTTGGTGAAACATTAAAAACTTGCAGTACTTTCTTGATCAGCCGCAGATGTGTGTGTGTGTGTGTGTGTGTGTGTGTGTGTGTGTGTGTGTGTGTGTGTGTGTGCGTGTGTGTGTAGGAGGGGCGACAATGCAGATGTGAATATGCCCCACTGTTGTCGATTTTATCAAGAGATGAAAAAGATTTGTGTATAACTGGTTTGCACAAATATTTCTAGAAGGGTGAAAGCAGGAAATACCTAAATACTAATATAAATACCAGAAATATCATCAAAGCAGTAGCCCATTAAAGTTTTAGAGTATACCAACCTCTGTGTGACTTACCCAATAAAGATTATCCTGAAAAGATTGATGGGTTAGAGCACAAGGGTTAAAGGTAATGGAGCGGCCCATATAAAGATGGATTTACTATTGCTTTATTCTAGCCGCAGGTCTACTCTTACCTCGTCTTTAGTGAGAAAGAGTCCCAATTACATTGTGATTTAAATATTAAATGAGACAAAGTCATTAAGCAAAACCATTCATTTGGATGCACATTAACAAAACACCTATCCAAATAATTTCTCTTTGAGTGGCCATGCTTGCCTTTTCAACCACTTTTCTTTTGATGCATTCTTATTACAGTGCTACAGTATGAAAAATCCACCAAGTCCCACCAAGAGCAAAGCAGTGTCCAAATGAACAGTTAGAGCCATCAAAAAGGCTGGGAAATACCAGTGAGAAACACTTCTCTTGGCTCTGTAGATAAGGGGATAGAATAAAACAGCTTCCGGAAACAAACAAACAAACAAACAAAAAATCTGTGTTAGAGTTGCTATTCAGTCAGCACCATCTACATGCAAAATCACAGCACAAGCAGCGATCAAGTTGTCTGCCTCTCTGTATAGCCCATTCACAAGCCTAAATTGGCTGATTAGAAATTAATGGGCTTCAGTACTGACAGGCTCGAGGGATCGAAAGGTAAAAAGTGCAGGATGTCATTATACTTACTTACCCATCCTGGCTTGGATTAGAACCACACAAAGAGGGAGGGCTGGGGGCAGGTGCAATTGATGTAATGTAATGGGTAGCGGTTGGAAGAAACTGAAGGACCAATTAAAAAGAGCAAAGTGGCTGCAAGACCCAGTTGTTACAAGGTCAGTAGGGACAGTACATTCCGCTTCAGATTTGTGCATGTTCGAAAATGTAAATATTTTTGAATTTTAGATAAATCTCTCCACTGTTATGTGCATATCATCAAGCATCATTTTGTATATTTGGTTTTAGAAGGCAAAGAAAATAATGATGAACAACCAAAACTCCCATGAAAATGAATGTTGACAACAATTAAGAACAATTAAGAACACGCATTACAGATCATAAAACGAGTGGGCTGAAGCTTTAATTTACTCCAACTACCCATTTTTTTTACATAGCATATTTTAAAAGGCAGCACATGTATAAGTAGATCTCACCAAAAACAAAGAGCAAAGAGAACTGTTAAATTATGAATAAACGTGTAAACAAAATAGAAAAATAAATTAAAAATGGCAATATATTTTCGGTATTTCAAACAGGTTAGTAATTTCATAACTATTTATTAAGCCCATAGCGGCCAAGGAGATGTGTGTATGTGTGTGCTTGCGTGCGCGTGCCCTGTGTTGTGTTGTGTCTGCTGACGTCACCGCTGGAACTGCCTTGTCACGCGGGGTTAGTAAAAGTTGGGATAGGACCTCCGTGGAGAGATACAAGAGCAGATAGGAGGAGAGAGAGGGAAACAGAGAGAACGGTAGATGAACGACGACTTTATTGTGACAGTTAATCGTTTCCACACCGAACATTAACCGCGGGGAAGCGCTTCTTTGCCGCTGACGAAAGGTCGGGAGACAGAGAGAAGTAGTGAGACGAATAGAGACGGAGGGGGGCAGCCGACTTTCTCTGAAGTTGAAGCCAGAATTGCACTCGTTAACTGCCGGGGAGGAAGAGAAGACCAGCGACCTGCATTTTTTTTTTGGATTTGTCAGACGAAGGAGGAGGCGGGGGGTGGGGGG
Organism: Neolamprologus multifasciatus; assembly: GCF_963576455.1. NCBI lineage: Eukaryota > Metazoa > Chordata > Actinopteri > Cichliformes > Cichlidae > Neolamprologus > Neolamprologus multifasciatus. Next base: position 27,340,131 of record NC_140439.1, on the reverse strand, counting down.
AAGAAAGCTCGCGAATTCAATGAACAAAAAGTTGAAGTTTGGCGTCCGCCGTGGCAGTCGGTAAATGTTGTGACACTTTAGGATATAGCGTAAATTGCTCCAGCGGTCGACGGTCGAGTGGCGGGGTAAAACCCGAGCTGTCAAACCCGATGACTACTGCAAACTGCCCCGGGAATGAGGAGCTGGACTTCAGACTGATATTCGGAGAGGAAGGGCAGCAACAACCGTTAGGCCCTGCAGGTCAGTGGGTTTCCACTGTTCCCAGTGGCATGTTTTATACTAGTAGTAAACTTAAGGCACTTGTCGTGTAACATAAGTTAGTAAGTATCTACTGCTACTTTCAGTTAGCCCGCCGTCTTTCAGCTGCAGCCTCATACCATACAATCTGTAATGCCTTTTCTCTCTCAAATGGAGCTTTTCAAATATTACATGCCTTTTCTATACCAAGCTCGTACACACACCACCAGCTGTCATTAGCTTGTCATGCTAACATAGCAGGTTAGCAGGAGTGCTCTTATTGCCCTTGGTTGATTTAACAGCGAAAGTTTGAACTTGCAAATGTCTCCTACATTTTCTTTTTGCAACAGACAGTCTGTGAACTGTTAACCGCCTCTGAAATCTGGGGTGGCTGGGGGAGCCTTATGGCTTAGTTCCTATGTTTTAAGTGAAGTATAACTGAGAGAGTCATACACCTTGAATGTCACTAGGTACATATCCACAAAAGTAGCACATGGTAATGTTGTCAAAACTTTTAATAACTCATTGTTTACAGATAAAATGAGAAGGGAGTGCAAGCTTATCCAGAAAAATAACTGACTGCATCTTGCTTTGATGCAAACAATTATTATGAAATACTTTTTATTATTATTGTTGTTATTATTGTTATTTAGTCACATGCATTATCAGTAATTAAAATTTTCAAATACAAAGTGCAAAGACGTTATGTTGTCCACTTAGTGTGCTTCAAAGACCTAAAGTAATTATTTGAAACTTATACAGATTTGTAATTTACAAAGAAATTATAAAGAAATTGTGAAAATAATTTCTTTAATATTTTAAAATTTATTTTCAGTTTCAGTTTGGAACAAACTTTAGTCAATACAAACACTACATTTGCAGATAAATTTTTGCAGACAGGGCATACACAGAGATGAGGTGGCCCTCAGCTTTGTAACTTGACAAATTCCAGGAAGAACTTTGTTTGGACCGTTTATCACCTCATGGCATGGAGACTACTTATGTTTTCCTGTTTGGTACAAACGTGATTCCATACTGGGTCTCTGGGAGTAAAAATATTTTGAAATAAGCCCCTAGCTAATACATGCAAATTTAAATATGTAAAAGTCTCATGTTTAACAGGTTGCAAGACGAAGCTTCGGGGAAATTTTCACACTCATGGCGTATCAATTAGTTTGCTGTTTGTGGGTCATACATCACAGCTGTTGTTGTTGTCACAAATGTTAGATAATTTTTTTTTTAAATTGATGCTTCATGGTGATAGTATTTAAGGACATTTTCTTAAAATGCTCTTTTTCCTCGTGTTTTTTTTTTTTTTACATCCAGGGCAAGGTAAAAAAGAAAGTTAAAAACAATAGTCTTGTGATCTCAGGTGTGTCCTGTGCATTCTTTGGATTTGAATATAAACAAAAACCTCACTCTCTTTCTCTTACTGCTGCTTGCAAAGGTAATGCCTAACAAAAAGCACAAATCTTGGAGGACACCTTTTTTTTTTTCTTTCATCCAACTTTCTTGGACATAAATATCCCATAGAGAAGCAGTGAACTAAATACCTCATGTAGTGGCCTTATTCATTAGTAATAAATTACATATGATCATAATTGTATTGATTAGCAGTAGAAAATAATGAAAATAATTGTACATGGAATTAATTTCTTTCTGGTGGGACAGACATTTTTGATTAATTTAAACTTTTGGGTATATATTACTCATGGGTCAACTGAAAAGCTTATTATCTAGTAGTACAGCTTGTATTATTGTATTATTATTGCCTTAAAAAAGAGAAAATAAACCTGACAAGCTACCTTTGATTTCTATCAGCAGAGAATATTTTTGCTTTGAAGTAGTGCATAGTAGCTGATGACTATCTTGCAAAATGTGCTAAATATTAAGATATACAGGTCACAAATAAAATGGGAATATACTAAATGTACTGAGACAATAAATTGTCTGATTATTGCATGTTTTCATTTTGTGCCCCTCTGTAGTTGTTTTCTGTAATCTAATGGAATTCAGAAGAGCAGATTTTTCCATTTGTATATTTGGTTGTTTTTGGTTGAGGCAGCAAAGTACCAGAAAAGATTTCAAGGATCCGCTAGCAGCGGGAAAATGGCAAGAGGGTGTCACGCCACTAGCCAATAGAGAATAATGTTTTTACCAATGCTGAACAGAAGGAACTCCCGATTTGTGGATTTTTAAATCATTACAAAAGCTTGAGAAGAATAAAATATTAAATAAACTAAAAAGCAAAACACATACCAACAAATGTGGCATTTGCAGTTATCTGATATTGCTAAAAAGTGCTTTGGCACTTGTGTAGTGACACATGCTGATGTAGTTTTGAGTATGGATTACTTATACGGTTAATAAAAGGAGATTTACATATAAAATGGAGGTTTAAAGGTAGAGCAAGGGATGTAATAAGGTTATGAGATGGCTATAAACCTGCTAATTTATGTTTTTTCTGGTTTTTCTGTTGTGCTTGCACATTTGAATTCAGCCTGAAACTTGGGCAAAGTAAGGAGTTCATGAGGGTTTGGCTCGTGTAGTCTTAAATACATTTTTCCTTTGATTTGGGGGGAAAAATGGGGGGAGTTCGATTTGGAGATGGTGTGAGGGGAAAACTGCATTTGGAATAAGCGTAGGAATAAAAGCACCACTGTGCAAGTGGTTTTAATCTGGTCTGGACTGTATGACTTGGCCAAAAATGGGGTTTTGGGGGGGGGGGGGGGGAATGTAAGGAGGGGTGCTTGTCCAAATTAATAACTCGAGTGTATAACTGTATCACTCAGCCACAGTAACAGGGAGTTGCACACTTGCAAGGCAAAGCTCAAGTTGGGGCTTGTTTTTATAAAAACTCAAGGAACCATTGGTGCAAATATTGTATTGTTACTCGTCACTTGTGATTCTACAGTTAATTCTTCAAATCTTTTATCTAAGCATTTTAAATAGGAGTGGTAAAGGTTTCCAAAATAAAAATAAAGCAATAGCATCATATTTTCTATATATGTTTTAGCAGCTGTATAATAGGCTGTGAACCACAGATGCTCAGGTCGCAGTTTTTATCTTAACTGTACATGAAGCTGACCTGTAAATGTACGTAACTTTCAGCCTAACTTGTTTGCTTGTATGTATGTGAATATGATTAAAATTTGATGTAATCGTGTGGTAATGTTTACCACACCTCTCCATCTATCTTTTTTATTGTTCTGCTCCTTTTTGTCTGCTTGTTTAAGTGTCAGTCTCCTGCTCTCTCTGTTTTCTTGTTGCTCAGGAAACTGTCATTTCTTTGAGGTGAAATATTCCACTGTTCTATTCAAAGGCATTGGGCACACTTACTGTAAGGGTTTTCCCCGATTACATGCGGCTAAATAAAAGAACAATTCCCTTCGTTAAGCAGCTTGACTAGAGATTGAGAGTCTTGCTTTGTAATAGAGGCTAAACAAGTATTTTATTTGTGAAGAAAACAAATACACAAATGCTTTCATTTAAAAAAAAGAGAGAGATTATGAAAGGCATTGTCTGGGGACAAACGTATGGCAAGGGTTGGGTGCACATGGGCAAAAAATGCCTTTAGCTGCTGAGTCATCAGTTTGATGTTGGAGGGCTGGATATTTACTTCTCTCTTCCCCTCGATTTCCTATCTTCACTGTGCTTTACAATAAAGACAATACACTACAAAACTATTTTAAAACAATTTCTTTGGTGCGATATTTAAGTAATAAACTACTCATTTAATTTTGCAGAATTAATAGAATGGTTCATACGGACTAAATATCAGTGCCTAAATATGTGCTAAAAAATTAGTTAAGTGTTAATTAATAACAAATAATAAAATGGTAATGAAATAATTTATATAAGATCAATAAAGATATAAGATCTTGTGTATGTGGGTATGTATATATATATGAGAGAGAGAGAGAGAGAGACAGAGGTTTCTCATGTACTCCACCAATGCCAACCCTATGTCTTGGCATTGTGGCCAAATACATCAAACTTTGTCTCATCTGACCATAAATCTTTCTCCAGAAAGCATGTTGCTTATGGGCAGCAAATTTCAGTTGACCTTGAGGGCATCAATTTTGGAGTAGGGACTTTTTTTCTTGTTTGGTACCCTCTCAATCCATGGGGACTGCTGCTGTTCCTGCAGTTTCCAGCTCATGACAGGGTCGAGACTTGGTGGTTCCTAACAGTTTCCTCTCATCTGAGGGTGACAGTTTGGGTCTTCTTCCAAACCTTGCCAAAGTGGTGACACATCCGAATAACTTGAACTTGCGTACAGTTGTTTGAACTGATCTTGGAATCTGCAGTTGCAGTGTAAATCTACCAGTCTCCTTAGTTATTATACTCTGTTCTTCGTACCTGTTAACCGAGTGAGTGTTTTTAAACGAATCCTTTTTATGCTGGCAAAAAAATATATATATATCAGTTGAAACTACTCGATCATGATCACTAAAATAAACTTAAAAGACATCACAGAACCTTTGGCACCACTTATGAAAACATTTAAGTGATTTTATAATTGTATATCTATATTTAAGCTTGAGTGGGTTAGAGAAAGTCCAAAATAGATTCAAACTTTGTGCACCATGTGCAAACTTGTGCATCTTGTTTTTTGAACTCAGAATCATTGCTGTACAATGATTCGGTTAAACTATCATGGCGTTAACCTCATGATAAGTGTATGCAAACTCCTGCCCACAACTGTAGTTCAAAGATGGATGTAACCGTCAAGACGTCAACTACTGGTCTGTAAGATCCTTTTATGAAGCCTCCAGCTGCCCTTGAAAATGACTACATCACACAATAATTATCTCACGTCTTTTGATTTTCAAGACTTTAATTAAATCGCCATAGTTAAGAAAATTAACTAATTAACTAACCAACGTAGTTCTCAAGCTTTTTCCAGGTCTAAGTCAATACCAACATTATTTTTCACTGTGCCATGCGACAGATTGGTGTGCTGTCCAGGGTGTACTGTGCCTCTTGATAAGCAGAAGGAAACTGATGTATAGATAGATGGATTTTCACTCTTTGACAAAAGCATTTGTTGGTCACAAATGGCTAAAATACAATTTGTACTGAGGATTTTTAACCACGTCTCATTTTTTTCTGTTTTAAGTGAGTCTTGAGCCTTTAAAAGAAGATGAATGTAGTAGAAAGATTGTTTTTCTCTTGTTTACTTAACTGTCAAGTTAGCTACCAGGAAAGTGCCTAACACAAAAAGAAAATCACACAGTGCCCAGTGTGATTCAGTATAAATTTTTGGCAAAATTTTAACAGCCATCTGTTTTTTGGCAGTAATAGAAATGCTCAGATGTATCGGAATTGCACCACATTTGATTGACATAAGTCTCTTGGTAAATAAGATGACATTTTTTCAGCCTGTCAGTTATAGAACTTTTTCCTTTGTATCCTAAAACTAAATGCCATTGTGAAATAATTGAAAGTGGCCATATAAGAGATTTGCATTTGATGGTTTCCCAGAATGACTTAAAACATACTTTATCGATAGTATCTAATAAAGTAAGCATGTCAGTATTTAATGTTGTTGATAATTTTTTCATGTATAAGAATAAAACCACCCATCTTATAGTATGGTAAAGTATTCACTCAAATTTTTTAAAAAAGTACCGCTTACCCTTTTTGTGGCCAAGTGTGTCGTGTGAGGTGATTGAGAAAAAGTTTGGCGAGTATTGGGTTATGTAGGTCATGATTATGTGGTGGCCTCATTGGGTGTTAGAGGTGATCTGAGGCAGAGGGAAGAAGTGCCCTTTATGGGTGGCAGAGTAGTAGATCCACTGTGGAGGTGTCTGGCTGTCTGCCCAGACATGCCATGTGGGCTTCAGATGGCTGGATGAAATGAAAGGAGAGAGGGGCACACACTCTCTAGCTGCTGCTGATCACGAACAGCAGTTTTGTGACTCGTTTACTTTGCGTAAACCTTTTCTTTGTTTCTTTGTTTCTTTTTTTTGTATTCCACATGTGCTGGCTGTTTTTCTGTGTGCGTTCTTATCTTACATATTAAAACAAGTTTTTTTTGTGGTTTGCTGGTAGTTGACATATCAGCACACAGAATAGTAGACCTGCCACCAGGACAACTAAAGCCTCTCGCTGCTTTCTCAGGATATGAAAGAGACCACCAGTGACATCAGAGAGACTGAACTAGCCTAATGAAATCTCCAGATGCCAGTCTTCACCACAGCCACTTTGATTAGTCAGGTTTGTTCTGTTAATGGGCTGTGACATGTTTCGTACCTGTAAGATTGTGCGTGTCATGCTTAAATGTGACGATATGTCAAGTCATATCTTTATCATAATGAAATGATCAGATTGGGAGCAGCTAGTGAAGACAGCTTTTTTGCCCTTATCTGTGTTGTTGTCATTGCCGAGCTTCTGTGAACCAAGAGCACGATCTTTTCAGTCCTTGTCGTGGGAAAGACTGAAAGACTGAAATTACATCGCTCTCATGGTGGACTATTTTGAGCTCCCAAAGAGAGTGGCAGAGGGCAGGCGGCAGGTTCTAGTGACTCGTCCATACTTAGAGCAAGAGAACCCCTCTTGTCCCTCCAGCCTTCAACTTTTTACTGCTCAAACACTTTGCGATCTTAAGGAGGAGAGAAGTGGAAGAATGCTGTGTGCCACAATGTCAGGTGAGTGTGTGCCGGCACTCCCAGACTCTGCCCAGGTGTGTTTTGAGTGTGTGTATTTGTCTAGACTAAAAGTCATTCAAACAGGTGTCATCACAATAAAAGGTGTCATGATATTTGTTAGAAATAATATTTAACCTTCTCTGGATAACAGAAGGAGGCATTGCATTTTTTGGTTAACTTGGAAAAAAAGGTTTCATCCGAGCTTAAATGTTCATCAGCTAATTTTGGCAGTTAATTTTTGTTTGCATTTTTTCACCCTTACTATGTTAATTTCTCTTTTGCCTGAGACTTTTTATTTAGGACATAATTTAATATTTGAATATTTAATTTCAATTTTAAGCTTTTTGGTCAAACAAAGTTGTTATTAGTCCTGAGGAAGTCAAGTATTTTGTTCAGTTAGTGACAGTTTTTAATCTCGAGGCAATAATATCTCTATGAAAATGGAGGTCAAACATAAGTCATATGTGAAGTCAACATGTAGAGTAAGATCACCACGTGGGTGACCCCCCCAACCCTACTGATTTAAGAGATTCCTAGCACCTTGTGTGATGAATGAGACGTTTATTTCCTGGGGCGAGGCATGAGCAACTATGTATGGCATCTGTCTTGTTTAAATTTAGTGTAACTGAAGCTACCGCTGGCTGCTCTGTATCAACATGTCAGAGACTGCATTACCCCAGAGAGAAAGCTGTCGTACTCCTGCATCTAGTTTCATTTATTTTCTGTCTTTCTCCTGTCCCCTTTTGTCATGAGGTGTGGCTTGCTGGATCAGGATTTGGGTGATTTAAATCCCACTTTATCTTAGGCTGTCCCTCAAAGCCATATTTCTGTCAGTGTCTGGTAATGGAAGCTCTACTAATTCAGTTTCTCCTAAGTCCTTCTGTTCTGTTTTTAATGATCAGGTCTAGACCAGATGATCAAACTAATAACTTATCAGTCGTAGAACACTTCCCATAAATGAGAAAATGACTTGAAGCTAACCAAAAAAAGAAGATTTCTGGAGTAAGTTTTCAATAAGCAGCCAATGGGCTGAGTATACTTACTCTGTAGATGTATGGAATGCAAACCATGTGCACATAATAACTTGTCGGGTTGTTATGTAAACTTCTGGTGCCTTAGGCCAAAAAATCAATAATAAAATTTTTACTTAACACAATTTGGCTCTTGCTATGTTAAAATAAATTGTGTATACACTGTCATATGAAGAATTATTATAGTACTGTTAAAAGGTGGTGGTACACACTGACACACAGTGTGGTGTAAATATTATATCTGGTGATTTTCATTTGACATGAAATATGTCTTTTTTTAGGTTGCATATGACTATAAACACAATTTTGTTGGTATTTAAAAAAGGTTTAACTTTGTAGAGCTTTGAAAAAGATGTGAAGGAAGGGTTTCTAGGTTTTGAGTTCTATCTGGATATATAACCACTTCCATTTGTATTTTTTGAAGGGGAAATTGCTGTCTTCCTGTTTGCTCCTTGATTATTTCCTGCTAGTTTTTCTCCTTTTTTTTGGCCTGATTTCAAGCTGATGTAATATGGATGTTAGAAGGCTCTCCCCAAAACAGAGCTGGTGGACACTTTTTTTGAGGGTACGCCACTCTTATCATGTCATTTCGTCTGTCTGTGTGAGGAACTTAAGAGAATGTGAAATATTTATTTTGCTGCAGTAGTGTAATTTACTTATGTGTTAAGGTGGGTCAAGGCCTACAGATTTAGATAGATACTTTTGAGATTAAGAATGTGTTCGGATATTCCAGAAACAAACCACGTACAAAATAAATAGCTGGCTTTGAAGAATTTAGTTCCTTGTACAAGTGTAGTGTACTAATGCCAACTCTTCCATCTCTATCTGCTCAGTATTTCTCCTCACACACTATGCCTCCTGTGCTTTCTCCTTTTCTCTGTGTCTCTCTTTCACTTGCTTGCTCTGTTCGCTTCTCCCTCTTCCATGCTCTTTTTCTCTCATGCTCCCTCTCTCTAGTTGAGTTTTTCAGGCACATGCACAGTCAGCTCTGACAGATTGTTTAAATGTCACCCCTGCTAGCAGTAGCCTCTGATGTTATCTCCTCTGGGTTATTGCAGGCCATCATGCAGCTAGCTTTCCTGCTCCACTGAAAACCAATATGTGCCTGTATCATCAGCAAGCTTTTGTGATTACATGTATATAGACATAAAAAACTGGTTGTTTAGAGCAGTGAAATTAAGGGGGAACTTTGACCATGCATTTTGGCATAAAGGATGAACCTCTTTACTCAAAAACGTGATTACATGCAGAACTGGTCACTTAGGGCAAAACTACTATGTGTTTTGGGCAATATTGAGAACATTATTTGAAATTACTTGAATTTTACTTATTGACTACAGAAACATGCAAATATTACACTTTAAACTTACATTTTTAAAAGTTTATTTTGCAGATCTTCACCTGAAAACTTAATTAAATTTGTAAATAAAAAAAAACGGAGACACATGAGGCTGTCTGCAAGTACAGGATGCAAGACAGGAGATGAATGGCAATTAATCTAGCATAGCTCACCGCACTAACTGAAGTCAGCAATCCAAGACTAGCTGAAGTTCTGTGATGCTATGGTCAGGTCAAGGTGGTCATGTTTAGGCGCGTTTCTGACTTGGCGCCTAACTCTTACTCCCACACACTCTGTTGAGATGCACTGTTGGTTCCTCAGCCAAGCACTTTCATCAAATGTGTGATCCTGTGGTTCCTGTCACACTGAGCAGGGTTAGTCTTGCAACAACACATCAGTAAGGTAAAGTGAACCTGTCTCACCATGGTTTAACCCCCGCTTGTGTTCCCTGTTATTTGGTGAACAAATCAATGCTTTGTGAAAGCAAAACCCCCAACTGCATATTGAAGGGAGTGTGCTGTTTTATAAAAAAAGACAAAAATGTGGTACTGTGACTGTTTTATGTTGATTTTTTTTTGTAATAATAGTTGGATATCATAATTATGATTTGCACATGCAACAGGCTAATTAGTTTTGTTGTTGGATGAAGACTTTTTTTGTCATGTTTGGCTAGTTTAATTTTCTTTAGCACTGCATTGTTTAAGTTCTTCAGTTTTTAATTATAGTTTATAAATCAGTTTTATATATGAAATTTACATTAAGCATTTCATTATGAATTAATCTAATAGGTGCACTAAGTATTAACCATTAGTGAGAGCTTTTTGTAGTATTAAATAAATGTCCCTCAAACACAGTTAGCGATGTGTTTGAGGTGGATCTTGGTACTGTGGTGAGTATTTAGTTCAGGTGGTTACTTGGCACTCTCTGTTTATCCCATAATGTTATCTCAGCATGAGGTTGTTAATTAGGAGCTTAATTTAGCTGCCGGCATATGTTAACATTGGCTTAGCCTTCCATTGTTAAGCCTCTGCTGGCTGGTGAGTCTTCTGTGACAGCAAAGGAAGGCTTTTTGATGTAATCTTAACATAACATTACAGGATAAGACAGTAGTATGTCTCTGCTGATGCAACATTAAAGTGAGACTCCTTTCTGAATATTATGCTTTATACGTATATTTTACTTCATGACTCTAGATAGATCCAGCCTGCCTCATTGTTCATAATATCTTCATTTCTCTTTTGCTCCATCTCAATAAATATTATGTGTACACATACCCAGCAACCTACGCAAAGAGAGATGTCTAGTAGATTTGGCCCAAACACAGTCAAAAAAGTTTGGAGCCATAGGCATAGACCAGCCCTCACAATATGATTGTGCAAGTGTGTCACAGACGTTGTGTTTAGAAATGCTGGCAACCAGCCAACTGCAGATTTCTTCAAAGACCCAATAGGAAATCCTTAAATTCACTTTTTATGAGCTCTTCTGGTAATTATAGTAAAAATGAGTTTGAATCCAGAAGTTAAAAATATAAGTAATGTGTTTAATCTACATTTTTCTTAAATATTTATAAAATAGTTGTTGCCAAATCATTGTAAATTGTTCACCTAAACTGAACAAGCTGTTTGATTTTTTACGACTGGTTACAGTCATTAAGTCGCAGTTAGTTGCTGACTCCGTTTTTGGTATCACAGCAAATTAGGCCTAATAAATTCCTGACATTGAAGTATTAGATGTTGATTAAATGGAGAAAAAGGACTGATATCAGATATATAATCTGTATCTGTATTATAGATAGTTGATAGATGTCCAAAATGTTGAAAGAAAAAAAAAGGAAACAGTTAAAACAATATTTCAGCTTTGTACATTTAGATGTTTTACTTTTTACTATACATAGTTAAGTTTGATCATTTCACTGATGTATATGGTGCAGTTCATGGCATGTTGGCACACTTGCTCTGGTCCATTGATCAGCAGCTCTTGAGGAGAACTGAAAGTGGATACTGGGCAAAACACAAAGACATCTGTACAGGGGATGTAAGCAGAGCCTGTTCTAATCAACCTGCTTGCCCACCACAAAGGGAACCCTGGCTTAGATTACCCTCCTGCTCCAGCACCACATGCTTTTGGGTCTAGTTGGTAACCTAAGACAACAATATGTATTAGTGCACACACACAAACACATGCAAAGATCGCTCAAATACCCATACAATAACTGCAAAAAAGCACAGGAAGGCACAGAGGCACAACCACAGGCACACAGGAACGTACACACATTCATACACCACCCACTCGTTTATACCCATAGACTTGCACATAAGCACAAAGCGAGGTCGAGAGAAAGATCTTGGGCGCACCAGCAGAGACTTGCAGCAATAAGCAATGAGTTTGTCATCTTCTTTGGGGGAGACAAATCCTTCCCTCTCTCTGTAGTAAACTAGACTTTCTGAGAATGTGGGCCTGTGTGTCACTGCTGGTCACAAGAGCCTGACACACTTTGTGTGCAGTGAAAGCAGGAGGCGGGAGGGACAAAGTCTCTGTGGATTATCCCCCAAGTGAGAATCCCCATGCAGTGTGACGGTCAGCCAGAGGCCCGTTGAGCTTCCTGTCAAGGAGCGAATACCACTATTGCCAGTGGATCAGGCTGCTCCCTGTGGTTACTGTAAAAACACAGTGGCCTTGGTGGTGTGTCAAAAACATCCACCATTTCATGCTTCACTGAAAGATCTCACAGTGAGGTGGAGCTATTATTAGCTTAGGTACAGCAAAGCCTCTTAGAGATCTTTATTTAACCAGATTGGCTGTCTAATGTATGGACACTTGAGGAGTTTGTGACGCACAGGGCTTTCAGGAACAGGGCAGAGGCTTTGCAACCAGTACCATTGATAAAACAACAATGCTACTGTCCTGCTCCTCTCTTCTCCTCTGGTCTCCTCTCCTGCCCCACCCTGTCCTACTCCCCTTAAATGACTGGGGTTTGGCTCTGACAAGGGGGTTCCCCACCGCACACCAGTTTCCTTGCACTGGAAGGTTTTAGGTAGCAGGCTAATCTTAACTCAAAGCAAGGAAAGGGCTGTGAGCCAGGTAACGTTGTCGCCCCTGATCTGACCCTCATCTGCTACCTATTTTTTTCACAGTCTATTGAGGTGGATAAAAATACACAGAAGTGTAACAGTTGATAAACTTTCTTACCTAATTTTTACCTGTAATATAATAATAAATAAGCTACTATAAACCACAGAGAAGAACTAATATGATAATCACCATTAAAAGATATAAATGTAAACTTTGAACAACTGTGGTGTAACAGTTCTATAACTGAAGTTGACGAATTGTTACACCACTGATACCATAGGACTACCTGGCAGAGGGATTTCTCATTTGTCATCTGAGGAGACTGAGTCATGGACTTTTCTAGAGACAAGTTGCTCTCATTACTTTCACCAGGCCAACACTTTTCTAATGGAAAATCCAAGACTCCCTCACAGTGTTTTTTAAGTGTCTTGAATACAAACAAGATCCAAACAAAGTAATTATGTTTGGATGAATATAATTGCATTATTAATAATTATGATTTCTTTATTACATAATTAAATTATGTTGAAGGAGCATTAAAGTACATTTCTGCCTACTTTGGTTTATCTAGAAGTCTTTTTATTTAAAAGTCACCTTACCTTTATCAGATAACTTCCATTGCCTTTATAGTAATAAACCAGCTTAGCCTTCATGGACCTAAGTTTAACAAAAAAACTAACAAACAAAAAACTCTGTACGTAATAGTATAGTTGTAGTAATTCGGGCACAGTAAAAGGTTAAGTTGGTATAATGTCAGACTTGTGGGCACATTTTGTGGCAAAGTTCACACAGTTTCTCATAATTTGTGTGAGTAGCACAAAGACAGCAGCTGATTACCATTCAGCCTCTGGAAATGGCTGACCCTATTTTTAAAATTAGTTCATTAGCTTGTGTTATTTGCAAAACCCAGACAAGAAAACTAGAGGATTCATATTAGCAGTCAGTTTATAACTTCTGTGACTGTTATGTAGCAATTTAGCAATTGCTAGTATAACCAAGCCCTTTAGCATTTAGCATAGCCTTACCGACTGCAAAAGCTAATTTCCTGATTTGTGGCGATAGCTTATGTTCTTGTTATGGCAGGAGAACACTACTACATTATTTGAGTGCAATATTACATTTTCCTTTCCTGGCCTGTATGGTGTTAAGCAACAGCACCTCCTCAGAAAAGCAAGAGGAAAGTATATTTTTTTTTATTATTCTCTTCTTTCCATTTGGTACCTTCTTTCCTGTCCTTCTCTTTTTAAATTTTTTGTTTATTAGGACAGTTAACTCAAATGATACTCTACTCTAAACTTGACTGAGTGCTACATTGCACTGATATTTATATATCTACTCCTACCTTCTCCTATTTCTCTGTAATTTTACAACTGTACAGTGCAGATATCTGAGAATAAAAAACACTCTTGCAAGATTGTCCTGGACAATATATGCAGCAGTTCAATAAGAAGTAGTAACATACATTAATAATGCACCCATAATTCCACAAAAGTACCGCATACACAAAGACCATGCAAGTCTTCCAAGCTAAGGTAAAAGCATCAGAATAAATGTAAATATTTTAATATGCAAGTGTTAGTTGAGATTGGAAGAAACAAATATACTTTTGTATTTAATCATCATGACTAATCATCATGACTGTGCATAGTTGAACATTTTTGCAGCCCAGACAAAAGAACAAACTGCAGTCACCAAAGTTACATGCTTATAAGTTTCTGTAGTCTGTCATTTCCCAGTTGAGGTTCAGAATCAGAGGATACACTTATTCAAATTAGAACAGCTTCCTCCTCCTCCTCCTTCTTCTTTTCTGTTGTCCTTCTCTTGCTCTCTGTCAGTCAGATGTTGTCGTCAGAGGATACACTGCTGGGTCTTGTGACAAGCAGGCAGGGCTAGTGAGAAGCTGAGCAGCTATAAATAACAGGCTTGCTGCTGCCGCCACTTTTGTTGCTGTTGGACACAGATGGCAGGCAAAATCCTGGATACGTACTCTCTTTCCAAAATTATTTTGCTTTTTATGAACTTATTCAAAACTGGCCTTGACATCTGATTTGACAAACCTGTCATACCGCTGTTATCATTCCATCACTTAAAGAGGAAATATTTATGAGAAGCCCCAATTTAAGGTCGTTCTATCTGTGTTTGACAATTTAACAAAGATTTAAGTTTTGTTATAGCCTTGATTCCCGTTTCAAATCTAAGAAAGCTGTATTTTTAGATGGGTAGGTACGTTCAGGGAATATGGGGAAGTGTTTTGCAATGATTTCACAACCTTATCCTGTACAGGCTACAGTGTGGTTTTAGCTAAGCTTACCCATTGATGTCGTATTTGAATGTTTTGCAGTTCTTTAAGTGATGTAAATCTTTTTTTTTATGTTTTTACTTTTACACTAGAGTAGACCTTATATTCATCATAGAATGAAGGCTTTACAGAAAGTCTGATGTTACATGATGCCTACATTGTTTTAATTTGCTAATCTCCATTGAACTGTTGGTTGCCATTGTACTTTTTTGTAAAACTTTTTTTTGTGCGGCAAAATATAGTATATAAGTATAAGTTTAAGTTTTGAACTTGCCTTTTCTGTCTTTGACCATGGCAAAGAAGTTTTATAGTTGACTTGTAGAAGTTAGTTCAAGCAAGTAATCGACAGGTAATAAGAAGCCCTTAAAATATGTATTTTTACAAGTACAAATGAAGCAAGACACCCGCACCCGCAAAAGCAGTAAGGATTTTGAATGTGTCGCCACAAGAAGTGTTGCGACTGTTCATGTAAAGTTAGATGGAAGGGCCATGTCTTTCAACCACACTTGAGGTTGGTAGATGATACATATGTGTTTGGAGGTTAGATTTCAAATTCTTGTGGTCATCTTCTCAAAATGACCCAGGACTTTGGCTTTCCTGCCTGTCAAACTAAATTAGGATCTAATAACAAGAAGGACCAGCAATTTAAACATTAAGACTGAGTCTCATCGTTTTCAGTATGGTCTTTTTTGTCTTGCATCCAGCCATCAATTCAAAACCTTGTTTGACTAAGACTTGTCATTGAGTAATTTTTGGTTGACTGTTAGAAGACACAAGTGTCATAAGCAGAAACTTTGCAAATGAGGCCAGTGAAGGTTTTTATATGTGACAGTATCTATGCAAATGCAACACATGTGAAACACTAAGAGGGATTTGGGGGGTACTCCAAAGGCAGCAGTAGAGCATAGCAATGGAAGTTTATCAATAAACTCCAACGAAATAGTGCCAATGCACACAGTTGGCTCTCATCTATTTGTTTGTGTGTGGTTGTGTGTGTGTGCATATGCTGGCTGTGCCGGATGACCTTTGGTATAAATAGCCTGCCGGCACTAGTTGTGATGACAGCCGACAGCACGCACCGTTGTGTGAACTTGTTTCCTGAGTAGTGCTGTTCATCGGTTATCCCTCTTGGAATGATGCCTGTATGACTGTCTGCTACCCAGCAACACCCTGGCATCTAATTTCCTGAAACTGGACTCAAGCACAAGCTCGGGAGACAACCACAAAAATTAACACATAACCTCATTTTTTAAATTTGACTGACCATAAAAGAGGTTTGTGTGTATTCCTTGTGTAGTGAATAGTTATTTGAAAACAAGAGTGGAACAAGCTAAATACACTTACTAGTACTAGGAGAACTGTATGGTCAGACAGTGGACACATTGCGTCTCTTTTTATTCCTTTTAAATGTAACAGACCAGGAAGCCTATAGCAGATATTCAGACCTCAAAAATTCTCACAGTGTCTTGGTTCCTTTAATTTTGACATTTTAGTTTTGGTGCTATAGCCTGACATTGGTCAGTTTGACCTGGTTAAGTCGTACTCAGGAACATGTAGGGGAAAACCCAATAGACACATTGCTATATCCTAATCTTCTCTTCCTTTCTTCTCATAGATCTGGAGCCTGATGACAACACATCATTTTATATCTTGAATGTGGGCCAGCCCCAGTCTGTGGTCACTAACCACCAGTCTATGAGCTTGCCTCGCCATGGCATGCCATCTCACTCCCCGATCATCAACACTTCACGCCTTCAGACACAAAAACCAGGATCTGAGCCCCCAAGCTATGATACACAAGACTCTAAGTATGGTACCTCCCCCATGCTGCCTTCTGCTCCTGCTCCAAAGGCCTTTGAGTGCCCAAGTATCCAGATCACATCTATCTCCCCAAGCTGCCCGCAGGAGATGGATGCTAACCAGGAGGATCTAAGGGCCAATGGCCCTGATGGGGACTACCATAGTGACAGGCCCTTGTCCAGGGACCACCTGTATTTGCCACTGGATCACTCCTACCGGGATTCTTCTCTCAGCCCTAGTCCATGCAGCAGCCTCTCATCTAGGAGCTGGTTCTCTGATGCCTCCTCTTGTGAGTCATTTTCACATGTCTATGATGATGTTGACTCAGAGCTGAATGAAGCAGCAGCCCGCTTTAACCTGGGCTCCCCTCTCACTTCCCCGGGCTGTCCCTCTCCTCAAACTGGTGGAGGTGGAGTTATGGAGGAGCAGCCCCACTGGCAGCACCACCAGCCCACATTTGTGCACCAGTCCCACTCCATCAGCTTGTCTCCTAGACAGTCGCCCTGCCACTCGCCGCGCACCAGTGTCACTGATGAGAACTGGCTCAGCCCACGTCCACCTTCCAGGCCTTCCTCACGTCCCACCTCACCCTGTGGGAAGAGGCGTCACTCTAGCGCTGATATTTGCTATCCTGGCTCTTTATCTCCCCATCACTCACCCACACCCACGCCGGGACCTTCACCTAGGGGCAGCGTGACAGAGGACACTTGGGTTGGCAGTCCTTCTGTAGGCATGTCACCATTTCAGTGCTGCCCATCAGAGGCAGACATCCCTTCCAAGACCAGAAAGACCTCACAGGACAGAACAACTATGCAGACCGGGAAAGGGGAACTGGGACTAGATGACCAGGGAAATATGTCTCCTAATCTAGACTCCCCTTCAGACGAGGCCTTGCACAGCTTGAAGAAGGATGGGCCTGCTGAACAGTTCCTCTCGGTGCCCTCGCACTTCTCATGGAATAAACCCAAGCCTGGTCATACACCTATATTCAGGTAAATATGTTAATGTTAAAGGAGTGAAAGCAGGAAGAAGTGAAGGATTGTCGCATAACAATTTATATTCAAATGTATTCAAATGCTGTGGAAGAGTCAGTGGGAGATAAACTGTCTGGGGAAAAAAATCAGTTGAGAGCAAGGGGTAATTATCCATCTTGTTAAAAGAAGTTTCTTTTATAATATCCTTATGTTTTAGTTACTATTTGTTTAAAAGAAAAGACCCTTTCCAGACATGGGACACCAGGGTTTTTCCTGGCAGAACACTAACTTTTGGGTAGTGTCTATACATGTAAGGAATACTGCTCCCATGGACTGGATAATAATGACACTTAAGAAACTGTATTACCTTTCTTAACATTTTTTGACATTTTATGAACGAATGATTTTTTTTTTAAACATTTTGACTTGGCCTATCTCTGACAGAGCCACTCTACACATTCTCAGTATTTTCTGTGTCCAAAGGAGTTGTTGGACTTATGGGAACAAGCAATTTCATCCTCAGTGTATTGTAGAAATACTTTTGAACATTTAGGACTGTGTTATTATTGCTATTAGCAGAGTCTCTTTGCCTCTCTCTCTGTGGTGTAGATTTGGAATAGCAAATGTTAGTTATAAATTAAGACCACAGCAAACTAGAATAGGATATGCTTAAATAAAATACATTCTCTAGCAAGAACAGAAACTGACAGATATACATGAGAGGCATGTGTATGCCTTTCTTGCATTTCTGTCGATGCAATTGAATGCAGTATGGACTGTTTTGGTGTTAAAAGTCATATAAAAATGTGATCTACTAAGATTTCTTTTGTGGCTTTTACAAAAAATTTGACTAAGGTACTCAATTGTACAGATGTCATTAGTATTAGAATAAGAGATTCTTTGTGGATGGCATCCAGAATTGCCATGTGATGTGGTGATAGCAGTCCCTTCATCACCATTTTGTGAATTATTAATTTGATCACCACTTTGTAAAACAGCACGTTGTCAGTCTCAAAAACACTTAGTAGGCCAAGGTTAATCCACAGACCTGAGTGGTGAATGTTTTTATGAGTGTTGTGAGCTGTCATAAAATTTCAAAACCTTTTTTGATCTAGGAACTTTGAGTTATATATTAGCACTGTGTGCGTGTAAGGAAACGCAGCATGTATTCAAAAACCTACCAACATACACAGAAATATGAGGCGAAGTGTCCTGTCTGTTCTCCAATGTGTGTAGCAGATGAAGACATGGCCTTGTTTATGTATACTGGCCCCTAGCACTGTAAATCAGCACAGGGCACATATGGCATGAGGGGTACACACAAATACACACACACAGAGACATCCATAGACATAACACAAATGCTTGCTCACTTAGCCATAACACTATCCAGACAATAATAGGGTCAGATTTATGATGAGTCACAATTAGATTTTTGCACTTTGACCTTCTAAAGGTCTTTTCAGACATGGGATTTGTGACATTAAAGGCTACATCAATCTGTGAAAGGGACAAATTAATGCAGACACAGGTAAGTAAATGTTCTCTATGGCTCCACTAAGACATTGCCACGATGTTGATGAAATTAGCCACGCTAATTAGGTACGCAGTGAAATTTTACAACATATCAGTTAACATGTCAGATTCTTATTAACTGGTGGGGATATAGTTTGGTAATTGATATGCTAGTTATTTAAGTAGTGATGAAAATGTTTCCATACAGATTTTTGTAAACTTTGGTAAACAGATCAGACAGTTACTAAAGTGAAGTAAACGGAGCGATTTGCTTTTAGATCCTGATTGGCAAATCCTTGGGATAATTTATTATAAGTAATTATTGGTTATCTCTGTGTTACGTGTATAAATGCACACACAACTCTTACTTGGGAGAAACTCTAGAAAAAAAGACTTTTAAAAATGCCTTGAAGCAAAAAATTAACTTTAGTTCCTGTTGATTTTTTTTTTGTCAAAAATTTACATTTGTTTTGTTAGTTAATTGTCCTGTCACAGGCTCTGTCTTTATCAAGGATCAAGGTTTTAAATGTCACTAAAATGTGCTGCACTTTGTGCCATGTATAATCTCGCAAATACACACAGTATCAGATTAGTTCGTAGAGTTTGGCTAACCTTAGCAGTCTTAGCAGCAGTACCCTTGATTTCAGTCATGCTAGTGTATACAAACTGGTGCAGAATATCACTTCGGTTTATATTCGGTTTACTTTCCCACTCGCTTGTTTACAACTTGAATTTGCAGGAGGATAGACTGAGACATAGCCGTCTGTCAGAATTTCAGCCCCGGGTAATAGCCAGTAGCACTTTAATATCTTTGTACCACTTTGTACTGCAGTTGTAAGTTAATAAAATAAGAATGTACATTTAACCAACTGGGTTTCTGGCACCGAGTAGCGAGGGCAGCAGTAGTTGTCAACAAATGGCTGGTTGCTAGTCACACATGTCATTAGCCTTCATGATTAAAGACTTTATGGTAAATTTAAAAGTTAAAAGAAACATTTCAATTAGAACTGGGCAATAAAATGAAAACTCATTAGCAATATAAAACATTGTCAGTATAAAGTCCATCCATAGAGGTGGTGGTATAGAGGTAGTTTTGTTTTGTTTTTGTTTGTTGTTTTTATTTCTTTGGAGGTGAAAAAAGCATTTTCCCAGTTCTTTTGTGTTCTGCCTTAACACTTGAAGTTTTTGCCTAATCAAAGTTAAGATTTTTAGTTTGGTTATATATATAAAATCAGAAGTAAAAACTCTAATCAGAAACGGTGATTTGATTGTTTAAATGAATTAACTTCAAGCATTTTTTTTATCCATGCCTTTCTTATTTAAGCTAGTAGATGCTCATATTGGCATACACAGAAACTTCAGATGAAACTTCTCACTGTTTGTGTTTTGCAATACTCATGTTAAGTTGCCTGCATACATAAACATCTCAGTCAGTAGCAGTGTTTTGAACAGATGTCCCACATGGAATGAAAAATTAGCGGGGAGTTGACACTTGCTCTTGCAAAGAATTTTGTCATGCTCTACTTCCTGAGCTGTCTGCAGTGACAAATTGATGTCATTTGTAATGTAAGCTTTATTTTAAGCAAAAGGTCCATTTTACTTAGTGATAAATGTTTTGTGTGCTGCTGCTCCCAGTAAACAGCAACAACACTAGCTTAGATTAGATTTTTTTTTAACAAAAAGTGAAAGTAACAAAGGACAAATATGAAAAAGAGTAATGGAACTCTCACATAAAAAAAAAAAAAATTAAAATTAAGGGATCAGCAGAAATGGCATTATTGTTTGAAGATCATGCATTTTATACTTGCTGCTAAATCGTGGAGAAGCCCATTAAGGTGTGCTGAATTAAAGTAAGAACATGCAAATAAAATGTTATTAGACCTTGCAATTTTTGCAGCTTGTTTGGATTGCAAGAATACCTCATTATATGGAAAGGATGAAAGTGGGACCATGGAGGCTATAGTGAAGACTAGGTTGTGGGAATGTTATTGGATGAGGAGCACCTACACTATGGCTTAGACATTTGAGAAAGGTTATGCTATGTCAGAACAGAGGCCACTGCCCTGCCTCGTCACAAGCTCATATTTCCTCTGTCCTCTTCTGCTCCTGTCACCATAGCAGCCATGCAAACCCACACTACGTTGGTGGTTATGTCATGGCTACTAGGAGGAAAACATAAGGGTTGGGATGCCTCTGTTACATTGTGTGGGAGCTTTGATATTGTTCCATGCTCTCAGTCAAATTCTAGTTTGAAAAGTTAAATTACTGAGATATGCAAACTCATGATTTTGAAATTGACAGTGCTACAATTTATTTGTTTATTTTTTAAATTTATAATAGCACCAAGACAAAATAACCTATAGTAAGACAGGAAGGAAGGAGAAAGAAAAAGAAGTAAACAAAATCAAGCATTGCTGAAAGAGTCAGAGTATTTCCATGTGCAACATTGCACCATACATATGATTGGCACATCTTTGTGTAAGAAGTTACATTTTAAAGTGGTAGGAGAACCTGTATAGTATAGCTAGTTGGTGTGAAATCAAAAGCTTCGGATAGCTGGAAAAAAACATTTATATAATATCCGAGACTTGACTTTTCACTCTAAAAATAAGTCTTCCTTGGGGGTTTATGTTGTTTGGTAGTTTAAGAAGTGAAACGGCTCCACTGAAAGCCTGACTCACATGTCCTTAATTCAGTTTGATCAGACTGCTCGTAAGAGGCCTCTCAAAATGGAAAAGTGAGTCGGCTATACTGGCTAAAACTTTACAAACTTTCCTCTAAAATTATTTGGGCTGTCAAAATTCTGTCATACAGTTTAGAGTAAATTTTGATGCTCAAAGGCTGCACCTTCTAAAATGGGGCACTGCACAAAGAGCTTACAGTGGTGAGTACTCAGGCACAGGTCATATATAAAACTTACTTACACCTATAATTGTCTAAAGTACTGAGACAATAACGGATTCAGTCCTTTAATGCACAGCTGCATGTATTCACATGCATCCGAATACGTGTGTTGTACTAGTGAAAGAAAAGATAACATGACACACGAACAGTTCAAGGTGTGGCAATGGATTGAAGTGTGGCTTGCACCAATTCAAGACAAAAATGATTGGGTTTTTTGTCCATATGTCAAAATGTGTTTGGGAACGTGGCTCTCTACTCTCAAGTCATTATTTTTATTTCATGTTCTTAAAAATATTGAAATAAATAATAATCAAAAACAATATGTGCAGTAATAGACAAATAAAATAAAATTAATGAATAGGCCATGGTTTTGTTGATATTAATGGCTCACAGTGTTTACAAAATGTTTTGGGGATAAACTGCTGTAATGCACTCAAGTGGAGAGACCTAGTTTCTCTGTGGAGAAGGCCATTGAGTGTTTTGTTTTCGAGTGCAGCTGTTCAAATATGATTGTGGCCTACACAGATAACAAAAAGAGGCCCCGAGGAAAAGCACACACAATGCTAGCCCATGCAGTTTGCAGCACATAAAATATATACTTCTACAGTATGCACACAGACCCACACACAGATTAATATGCACCGTCTGACACACACTCTTGTCCTACCACCTATTCACTGACCCACACAGTAAACGAGTAAAGACTCAGACAAAAAAAGTCCCTCTTAGGAAATGATTCACAGTTTAAGGCTTAACTTGACCTATAACAAGTGTTACGTTTAAGAACAGGATTCATACATGTGGGTATTCCAGTGATTCACTGGGGCTAAGCACACTGCATTTTATACCCCCATTTTTACCTGTTGCACCATTTCAGCCCATGAAAGGGGATTACCACTTTTTCAGCCTTTGAATGTTTAAAGACATCTTTAAGACAGATTGTTGTCATCAGTCATTACCTTTAGATTGTGCTGCTTTACCTTTTATGACTGTTAAAATGATTTATCTACATTTAAATAACATAATAAGACCGTGCCCTCTTAAGGCTTAAGCTTTTGAATATTTTGAACAACACAACTCTTACCAAAGCTTTCATGTCTCTGTCTCTCTGTGTGGGTGTGCATGTGCATGCTTGTGGTATTCCCTTCCCTCCTCAGGACCTCTTCACTGCCTCCTCTAGATTGGCCGCTGCCAAGCCAGTTTGGCCAGTATGAACTGAAGATAGAGGTACAACCCAAAGCCCACCACAGAGCACACTATGAGACTGAAGGCAGCCGAGGGGCCATCAAAGCAACATCCGGTGGCCATCCAGTTGTAAAGGTAAGTCTTCCTGCTACTCAACGTTAAAAAATGTTATAAAGATATTTACTACTAAAAAGCTTAGTGGTGTGTGTGTTGATTGTTGTTTTTTTTTTGTACTGAGATCTTGTGGCAAAAAAAAGCCAAAATGACTTTTACAGAGCATAAGCTGAGCAAAATACAATAAATAATGCCTTTGCCATACTGAGTATTAAATTCCCGTAACTCAGGACTGATTTATATTTAACACAATGCTTGCCATGCATTCCTAAACCTATACTTTACATTATCTAGTTCCCACTGTACCAACCACAGTCTAGATGTCAACTCGTGGAGCCTACATGATTGAAAATAAACATGAAATGGAAAAAAAGGCTGAACCCAACTTTCTAAATTCAGCAGTAGGTGGGAATTTTCCTCTGCTGATTATTGAAATATATTTTTTCCACATAGCTTGTACAAGGATGAACACGCTGGTTAAAAATTCAAATGCTCTCTAATAATATAAACCTGACACATCAGGGGGTTGGTGAAAAATGGGATCATTCATTGCTTTCCCAATGATCTCAGCACCTGCCTATTATGTACTAGAATTGTTGTATGTTATTTGACTATAAAAAACGTAAGTGTTCAGGCTTGCACCTCAAACATCTGCTGGTTGTAGGGAACAAACACTGGATTCAGGGTGTCAGTTTACATGTTTGGATGAGTAGATTGTCACACGGACTGTCCCGCGAGAAGACTGTCAATCAGTTTGTTGAAGCAGGAAGACAAGAGCTGTCACTGTAGCCTGGTCAGCCGGTCTGTCATTTGATAGCACCTGTGAGAGAGTCGGTGAGCTAGCACAGAGCTATGGTGTGCTTTTGACTCGGAGAGAGAGGAAGATTCTCATTAATATTTTAAGGTCCCAGTGACAAGCTTTCTTTGTATGTGATTAATAAAGGGTCTAATGCTTGGCCATAATCATTGTTGCGTAACCTAACAATGACTGAGTTCAGACTGATAGGTTGGTTGGTAGTCCAGTCATCCAGATGGGATTGCCTTTACTAGCTTGTGCTTCAGTGCCACGTACATCATTTTCTTTTTGGACTGTGGTACTGAATAATAATGGATTGCATTTATATAGCGCTTTTCTAGGCATCCAAAGTGCTTTACAATTCCACTATTCATTCACTCTCACATTCACACACTGGTGTAGGCAAACCACAGTTGTAGCCACAGCTGCCCTGAGGCAGGCTGACAGAGGCGAGGCTGCCATATCGCGCCATCGGCCCCTCTGGCCAACACCAGTAGGCGGTAGGGCAAAGTGTCTTGCCCAAGGAGACAACGACCAGGACAGAAAGCTTTCTGGGATCGAACCGGCAACCTTCCGGTTACAGATGAGCTTCCCAACCCCCTGAACCGAATGAATAAGCAGTGTGCCCAAACAAAAATACACCACACAAAACAAGGGCATGCAGACCACTGCCATTTGTTGCTTTAGAAACAGTCTATGTCCTTATACATTCACTCATGCAGGCTCCCTTCAGGCCAATCATTAACCATTTCTACCTCAGTTAGACTGAGATTCAGTACAGCCATATGTGACGATGCATAATTTAGCTATCAAATTTTTTCAACCAAGCATTTGCCACGCTTGCCCTCATTTCTCATTCCTAAAGGGAATTGATAACTTGCAGTACTTGTCTTGCAGTAGTTAGTGACTAGAGAATATATATATCTCAGGTCAGAGAAGGCAATTTAAAAGTCATTTCCAAACCCAGCAGGACTCTGGTTTGTACTTACTGTACTTACTTGATAAATTGCCATACAACAAATCTCCTTCAGAATAATTCTTTGATCTTCACAGATTGCTGCTAAATCTTTTTCAGCATGCCGTTACTGTTTGTATTAAGTAGCAGTAAGCTGCCACTACCAGTGATGAAAATGAAAATCAAATGTGTTTCTGCTAGAACACACTTTCATCATCAGATTTACAAACAATAATACACTGTCACAGAGAGGATAAGCAGAGACGGTGAGGGAAAGGCACAGATAACAGCAATGGTGTGGAGCTGCATGCACAGAGAGAAAATGTGTGGGTGAATCGATTGTACAAGTGAGGAGAATGTGCGAGTGAGTCATTTATTCGTTTACCTGTTTGAATATACATTAATTGTGACATGAAACTAAAGAAGTCCTTACAGAGATCTCTATTCAACAAATACACATATTCTTTCAAAATGTTTAATGCATTAGCAGTTTTTAAAGTTAATGGCTTTCATGCCTCAACATTCATTACTTGTATTGAACTTTGAACAAGTCACTTCTTTTAATATTAATAACAATTATTTCACGTACACAACCCGTATCTGAGTGTAGACATTAAATACACTTGACAAGCAATTAACCATTGTCTTGCACTACTATGAGGACAGAAAGCACTTGTCTAGCAGGTCTAACAGTCAGTCTTTGTTTACCAAACATGCACTGCTCTACTGTTTAGTCTCTTTAGCGTCTTTGAATTCACTGTGCAAAAAAACACCTTATTTGAAAGGTCATTTCGTACACTGTCATGTCATTGTTGTTTTTACAGAAACACATTTACTTCGAAAACCAAAACCACAAACACACACACTTTGTGCTTTGTGTTATTGTTTTGAGAACACACAATAAGATGCTGGATATAAGGGCATACATAAGTTAAATAAAAGCATAAATGGCAAATACAGGAAACATGCATTCTTATTGGAGGAAATCCCATACAACAGATTCAGTATATATTGAACATGAGGAATCAGAACATTTGTATATAGCATATTTTCCAGGTGCGCTATTTGTGTGAAGTTGTTCCCTGAAGGCAGAATGTCACAGGGTTTGCCATGTTTGACTGCATCTTCTCTGCCAAAGAGTTTGAATAGATTTAGATTTATACATAGAGTTTGTGTGTGTGTGTGTGTGTGTGTGTGTGTGTGTGTGTGTGTGTGTGTGTGTGTGTGTGTTTTTAATGTATTTCAAATCCTGCAGACATTAAAAACCCGTCTTCTTTTCGTTACTATTTCCTGCTCTATAGTCAGTGCAAGCTCTTCTTCAAAGATAAATACTATGAAACCCCGAAAACAGTTGTCCTTTCTGTAGATTATATATCATCTGCACTTTGTGAGTCCTTTTACTCTTTTAGAGTCTTGTAGTGTGATGTCACCAGATGATGCCATAGCTGCCATCTGGCCAAGTTAATGACTTCCCTTTGTGATTGCACTGTTGCACAAATCAGTGCACCACAGAACTGCTGTGTCAACAGAAAAAACAATGTGGAGCTGGTGCAGTTTAAAGGATTAAATATGTTTGCCTTACTCTGTTGCAGTATTAGGAGCAGCAGAGTAGGTTATCATATACCTTCTTTGTCTTTGTGTGTTCTTATATCAGTGTCTTCAGTTCTTCTGGGTCTGTATACTTACAGATGTCTGAGAGAAAGGCCTATTTTTCTGGCCTCTCTTTTAGCAGTTGTGATGTTTTTTTTTTTTTATTATTTCTTTTTGCTTTTTGGCTTTTGGGGTTATTGGCTTTATTGTATAATGATCAGTATGAATGGAGAGAGAGAGAAAGAGGGTGGATAAAATGAAGAAAACAGTGGAATCAGACCCAGGCATCTAGTGTGAGAACAGCCTTCAGTACATAGGGGGCACTCTTGCAAATCTCTCTGTTATGTCATTTAGGCATCTACTAGCTTTTTGTGTTCTGCCAGTTATTCACTTAGTTGGTAGTTTATCTTTCAATAGAAGTCCCAACAGAGTTATGAAGGCTACTCTCATATTTATTTTTGTGTTACTGCTGTGTTTGCAAGTTTGAAATATGTTTTTTTATAAACAATCTAACAACTTAATTTTGATATGTTAGCGTGTTTCTATTTAGTCACTTAGTCATTTGAAATGAATGAATGAATGGGCAAGATAAGAAGTGGTTTTAGGTCATTTATTTCAAACCTGGAGTAATGAGCCCCACACACAGGATATAGCACCTCTTAAGAACCATAACCACAGAAGAAACGGGTCAGAATAACCACTGGGGAGATCCTGTTGCCTCACTTAAGTGTGAGAGAGCATTATATGTAATTCATATCACTCTTGCTTACTAAATAAAACATGAGACCATGATTGGTTGCAAATTTGACATGATCTTGGTTTGTTAATATATGTAAAATTTAGGGTTATGGTTTTGATCTGCTGGTTATCAATGATCTTTTGAGGGGGGGAAAAAGGTTCTTGAAGCCTTGGTTTTCTGTCTGCATGCATGGTAGCCAGACAAAGAAAGAATGTCTTTTTACATTGAGTTATTATGATAGGCATGATTTATAGCTCCATAGAATCTGAGGAATGTTACCTATTCTTATGGAAAGACTGACACTTGTGGCTAATTATATAGTTGACCAACTATAGCTTTGTAGTAGCAATTCAAGCTTTTAATCCATAAAGGAATTTGGTAAATCCTACCATCTCAATCTAGTTTCCAGCAAAATATGTAAACTTTCTAATGGGTGACAGTAACAAAATAACAAAATGGAAATATAATCCTTTTGTCCTAGCAGACAGGATATAAGCTTAAATTCAACATGCATTCCTCAGACATCTGTGGATTTTCTGGCATAGAATGGGTTTTTTATGGGGATTTCCACACATAAATTAGATTTGTCCATGTTGGTAAAACCAATTAGTCTATTAGGCCACAAAATCACTCTGCCCACAATTCCAAAATCTAAGGTAGGAGCAACTGATCTCCATCAGTCCATATCACCTATTCTCTTCTGTTACTATTTGAGCTGTTCCAGCCTGCAGCTTCCCGTGAAAGTCACTCCATGTCCCACCTCCACCCCATGTTCTTCCATTTAATGTTTTGTCAGTGATGCCTGCTTTGTTCTATATTCTAATGGGAGGTCCTGTCTTAGACTGTTCCACATGTGGAACAACAATCGACTAATGTGGTTCTGAACTGAAGTAGCAATGTTGTATTAAAAAGATATCCCGAAACGGCTCTCAACAAGATACAATAGTTACCATCTGACTGTCTTAATATAACTTTTCATTGTAGGATGTGGCTACATCTGTGACTGGCTGTTTTAGTCATTCCTCTGGGGCTAGCTGCAGACCTTAATCAGTACACCTGTTGCTAGGAGACATATAAGTCCAAAGCCTCTCTGGCTGGCTGAAGGCTGAGGTATCCTTGCGGGTATTTAACCAGCTTATTTGAGTGCTACAACACCCAGACAAATATAAGGACCCCTCTGGTATTACTGACTAGGCTACAGATAGATGGAGGCAGACACAACAGATGTGGGGCAAGTGAAGCGCCCCCACCCCCCCCAAAAAAAGTGCATAAACACAATAGGACTATCCTGTATTTTTACGGCGTGCGTGGAAAAAAAAAATCAAATATCAAAATTTATTATTTCCATCTTTAATCTGTTACTATAGTTAAGAAATCTAAATGAAGCTATGGTGACAAGCATTTGAAACAGAATACAACAAAAGTTGTTTGAGACAACCATATATTTCTGCCAGCTTGGATGCATTAAATGATTTTGATCCTAGTGCTTGAACGCTTGTCCATAACCCCATTACTGTCTGTCTCTACGGCGTCTCTAACCCCTTCTCTTATTTCATCAGCCTCAGTTTCTTTCATGTATTTTTGTAATTTTTTGTGCTGCTATGTCTCTTCCTTTGATTCTGAATAGACTGGGGTACAGTGAAGAGACACACAAACAATAATGCAGAGCCATGCGGGTTGCACTGTGTGAATTGGCTGGAGCTAGTGTTGTTTTGCCTCAGGGTTGTATTTGATGTAAACATGTCAGAAGCTTGGCTCTCATTTGTTGTAATCAGGCTTAAAGCACAGAAAGAAAACAGTTGCTGAGAGCAGGAGAAGGAGAGAGGTGTGTGCATGTGCATAACGAAGAGTAAAAGGGGGGGAGGTTAGAATGGGGAATAAGAAGAATTGCGCTTGGACCAGCTTAGCAAGGCCATATACAGCCCTCATGCAGTATACAGTAAACGCTCTCTGTGTGTGACAGTGTGAACGCGCATGAGTGTGCGCATGTATTGACCTTGTTTAAACAAACAGTTAACCGGCCCCCTGGCTCTTGCTGCCCTCCCTAGTGTGCTGGGCAAACAGCAAGCCTGGGTGAGCTGATCTGTGTGTGTGTCTGTGTGTGTGTCTGTGTATGTGTGTGCGCCCGTGTGTGTGCGCGTGTGTGCATAGATCCCAAGCCATGGTGCCACCATGTCACACTAGGGAAACCACTGCCAGTAAAAACGGGTCCTCTGGTGACCTTGACCACCATTTCTCCCATTTTTACATCTGTTGCACACACATGCTGGTCAGGCTGTTACACACAGACACGCACACTCACATGCGACAAATCTTTGCAAGAATTGCAGTTTACACCAGAGTCAGTATGCTTAAATTCACACATTGTCTGACACACATACACCAACCGGCATACGCTTTAGGGCTGTAGTTTACATCGACTTGGCTGCTCACTCTTTACACACACACACTCCTGCATACACACAGAGTCTCACCATGGTAACAATGGAGCAACACAGCGAAACAACTTAGCAGACTCAGGCACTAGCTGTTAGACAGTGTCGAGTTACGGCAGTGAGCTAGATCGAAGGTAGAGGATATAAGAGAAGAGAAGAGAGGGTGAGAAACGTAAAAGAAAGAGATAAAAGAACATGTCGGGTTTGAAGAGAGTGAAGGGAAAAAAAGGAAGAGGACAAAACAAGTAAAAGACATATGTAATGAATGTCAGGTTGTAGATGAAGCACTGTGTATGTGAAGAGAGCCTGTGTTTTTCTTTTGAGAGCAGGTGCTGTTCCCTGATGTTCCATTATCAGATTCTCCTGATGTCCAGAACAGCTCTTAAGAGGAGCTTTAATGTTTTCTTTTTTTGTTTTTGTTTGTGTGTTTGTTTCTTAAGAAAAATGTGCCTATTTATGTATCAACGATAAATTAAAATAAAATATGTGTCTTTAGCAGAGTTTTGGAACATCAGAACTGCTCCAGTGCACATAGGCGTTGACCCCAAAAACCAGTGCTATCTAACTTGGGTTTTCAAAATCTGCCATAACCATTTGGACCTTTTCTTTACATATATTGGGGCTATTGTTTTTAGCAAATTGTGCTGATTACCCACACCTTAGTCTTGACCTGTGACGAAATATACTTGTCAGTGAGTGCTGGTATTTTTATAGTTTGTCACCACAAAGTTCAGGATTCAGAGTTAAGCACATTGCTGCTTTTTATCAGCCCTGTTGATGGGAGGTAATGTCACCCTGAATAAGGAACCACTCCCACCAGGTTGAAAAACTTTACTCAGGAAAGATTTATATTTGCAGTGACACTTATTGTGGGTAAGGATCACTACATTATTGGTGTCCATTTGTGTAAGTCTTTAGCTATGCAGAGACTGCTATGCATATGTAGTATGCTGATTTGTTTGAAAAGTTGGGCTCAACAGGAAAGGAAACAACAGCGGAGTTCACTACAAACCAAAAGAAGAGCGAAATAAGCACAGGCCACATTGTTCCACATAATTTT
The DNA here is from genome assembly GCF_963576455.1 of Neolamprologus multifasciatus. Taxonomy (NCBI): domain Eukaryota; kingdom Metazoa; phylum Chordata; class Actinopteri; order Cichliformes; family Cichlidae; genus Neolamprologus; species Neolamprologus multifasciatus. Next base: position 27,309,433 of record NC_140439.1, on the reverse strand, counting down.
GAAGCTGCCCTCTGGTTACAATACGCAGCTACAATACATAGAACAAGGATTGCACCTGCGGACTACAAACACGCTGGGACCTTCCCGGATTGGTGTGTGATCACTGCAAATGGTCCTAGCACCTCCATGGCATTACAGAGTCACCAGATCCAGTCGTATCCCATGAGGTGAAGTTTTTCCCCTTTAATCTGCCATGTTTCTATATGGATACAATGATTATTTCCCCCTCAGCTTCTAGCCTTATTACTGGATCAGTGGAACAGATGAAGGCCAAAAATAAGTGGTACTTTATTTAGTATGAGCTGAGTTGTAACTGTATCCCGGAGTTTTATTTTAGGGGACGGATTCATCCCAAACTCTATCCATGGTCAGAAGATAGAAGTCAGAAGTAAGTTACATGCTCCGGTGAACATTGGCCTGGGGTCATGTGATGGGTTTTAATGTCACTTTGGTTTAATATAAGAACTGATCTCTATCAGGCCTGAGTTGCATGCTAACTGACCAGCAGGGCTCAGTGAACAGGCAGAAAGCTGAGGAGTTGAAAGTGTAGAGACCACCCTCCTGTGGTATTTCACACTCAGCCATAGATATAGGGGGTGGAGGATGGGGCACTCAGGAATGTGAAACAAGTCAAGGGTATGTGTCGTGTACATCCACTACCGAGAAGAGGAGTCGGCAGTCTTGTGCCAAGACCATGGCACAATCACAGCCATGGCATGTGCGCTTGTTTACATGTCCTGTTGTTAGCAGGTGATGCTTTATCCAGTTTCTGAACTGAAGGTCTAAAAAGGTCACCTGAAGTGTAGTTAGATTACTTTTTCTGATCCTTGTTGTAGTGCTCTACAGACAAATGCAGTGATTTGAAAGGTTAATAAGGTGTTAAAAAATGCAGTGACATGTTTTTCTTTGTGCAGCTTTCACTACTTGTGTGCTGTACTCGTTCTGTGTGCTTGCACGTGTAGATCAGTTTTGTGAAGCTGCTGTTTTTTCACTTATCTAAATTAATCAAAGTAAACCAAGTGAAGGAAAAGCCAGACTAAAAGCAATTGTGGTTTACTAACTATGACAGAGACTAGCTTGGCACATGTTGTAGTATGTTTCTGTTTCATCTGCGGGGTTGATTAACTGAGACTGCTGAAGTGAGCCTTTTCTTTCTGGCTCTCTTATCAGGTTTTGCCAGTTTATTATTTGATTTTGAAAACAACTCATGGCCGGCTAAGTGTATATTTGTCAACACTCCTGCTCCACATAGAATCCCTCATGTGTACACAAAGAGAGTGAAAGAGGTCAAGATGAAGGGGTTAAATGAATGGAAGGAGAAAATGAGACCTTCTGTTTCATGGTTGCAGAAAAACTAGGTTTCCACTTTATTTAACAGTGTTAAACGTGTTTACCCTCAACAAATCAGCTCCAGGTACTATTGTCACTAATAGTAAAAACAAAAAACCACATACCGTACCGTACTTTAAAAAAGAAAGAAAGAAGATTTTCTGTGCTTTTTGTGGTTTTCATTTTTTCCCCATTTGTCTGTCCTCTCACAGATGCATTTTTCCAGACACTTTTAACTCTTTTTACCCTGTCTGGAACACACATGGTGCTACAAATAAACATGTCTTGATTTATAGACACACACGTACAAAGACACATACACATGTGCAAGCACTGTCTATGATCACTTCCACACTGTGCAGGCATTATCATAAAACAAGCAACATAGCCCACAGACTGTTGATTCCTGTGACTCTACATTTCATGACTCCAGAAAAATGGTGTCATTTATAGCCGTGGATCCATTCAAGCTGGTGGGCATAATTACCTGTTAGCTCGTTACTTGGAAGGTTTGTTCTTCAATGCAGCTTTTAAGATCTAATGTGGTTTTTAAAGATGAACCCATTACTGGTTATTATAGGGGCCTCATGTTGGCCCTTGGTGCAGCTTCCTTCCGAATACATCTCTTGTGCCAGATGTTCTGTGTTGAATTCAGATTCACATGGATAATGGTGAGAAAGAAAAGACTGTATCTGTCAGTTTAAATGATGAAGTTTGATTGCAAAAATGTATGGTCCCCTCTTTGAATTTATAATTTTTTAAGGGAGGAAGCTAACCTCTGTGGTCATCAACCGTGTCAATAGTGCCACTGAGATTATATTTTATTTATTGCAATCAAAGGCAAAAACACACACCCAACAGCAACGTGAATCACTTTTTTGTTTAGTCATTCAGCCGAAGTAATCCATCATTGAGCATTAATGAAACAAATTTGCAGGATGTGGTGGAAAAGTGTCAACATACCATTGGGCGGGGAGCTTTTCCTCTGAAAACTCAGGCTAAGCCTAGGGGAAATTCTGTTTTTTGTAGGGTTTTTTGTTTGTATGTGTTTTTTTTTTTTTAAAACCACAGTTTGAAATGCAGCCACTTATTTCTTTGGTACCCATCAGCAAACCTTAAATTCTGCGTAACATAAAACAATACTTTTAACACATTTTTAACCAAATATACATTTGGCCACTTTATCCCTTTCTGTCATTGCATTTGATGCATGCCATAATGCTTTGCAGCTTGAGACACTGGAAATTATAGAGAAATGTATAATAACCAATCTAATTTTGTTTAGTAGCTACAAACAGCGTTTGGCTGTTTTTAAGAACAAACTGCCTTTTATTGACGCCTTCTAGATAAAAGCTTATTTATTTAGCTCACAAAAATGAATTAAAATTAAAACCTCAAGCAGTCTGGCTGCATAGCTCGTATCTGCCACTCAGAGTTTCTCAGTTTTTCCACTGCTTGATTTAATGTAGGTACTGCCATACCTTGACTTCTTTCACAAAGGGGAAAATCTCAGAAGCAGCAATTAACAGCAAAAGAGAGGAAGATGCATCTAATGACAACAATTCCCATAACACAGATCTCACCACTGGATCCAGTTTGCCTTTTAAGAATACTGGAAATACTTCTTTGAACTAATGTAGTTTTAAAATTGGCTTCAGATAAAGTCAGCCTTTTAAAAACACAGAGACAATCTTGCAGCAGTGCCTGCTCTCTGTTGTTATTTAGGTACATTTGTTCCTGATGGTGACCGATTTCAGTCATTTTATTTTAGCTACTTTTGGAAGAGCACACGACAGATCCCAAGCTACACCCACTTTCTCTCTGTCAATGCACCAAACACTCTGTACCAGGCATTGACACGGCCGTGTATGACGCAAACCTGCAGGGAGGAAGGGGTCAACAGCCAGCTGTGGTGGGGTTGAGGCTTGGCAGTTCCTGGGGTGAAACAGCAATGAAAGGCCTTGTTCTTTTCTGTTAACCTCAATGGGCTGCCCTCCATCTGAGCTGGAGGTGTAGACTTGTGAGGCAGTATGGTGGGAGTGCGTATAAAGGGGGGTGCCATCCTGCCGTCACAGAGTCTGCCAAGTACAACATTACAACAGTAGTGGGATTGTGCAGTCTGTGTATTTTTTTTTCTGTCCCTATGAGCAGGAAAGGTTTTGCTCTCCTTTCCATTTTTCCCTTGTCTCTACCCAACCTACAACACTTTTACTTCATCAGACATCTCACCTGTTTGAGTTCAAACCAGAGCTCTAGCTCTCAAAGGACAGCCAAAGAGCATTGCCCCTCACCAGTTTGGTATTCATCAACCACTACATTCAAAAAGCCATTGATTTGTATTAACCTTTTTTTTTTTTAAATCTCAACTAGTATCACACAGATTGGATTTTTTGGTTATATGTTTTTTCTTAAAACTCGTTTGATTTAGCATCTTGGCAGTTACGGTAATTTGTACACCATTAATTATTAATGTGGTACTACTGTAGAAATACAACTTTTTTTTGTCTTGAAACAGCTGAGTACGTGAGGTTTACTTGTCAATGATGAGCGGGCATGCAGAGGGAAAAAATTAGAAGTCAATTAGTTGAAAACATCAGTGTCAGACTGGTGGGAGGCCAGAGTGTTAGACAAATCTCCAGTGGCTCTGCCAGAAATATCACAACATCCTGGACCTGTCAATAAGATTAATTCCAGAAAAGGTTGCTTCTTAAGGCAGTGGAAATGAAGAGTATTCTTTTGTTAGCACATCTCATCTGGAACCAAAGGACTAACATCTGTTTTTGTTCTGTGTTTCTGTCTCTGTCTGTGTCAGCTAATTGGCTACAATGAGAAGCCCATCAACCTGCAGATGTTCATTGGAACCGCAGATGACCGTTACTTGAGGCCGCACGCCTTCTACCAGGTGCACCGGATCACTGGGAAAACCGTAGCCACAGCCAGCCAAGAAATTATGGTCTCAAGCACTAAAGTTCTCGAAATTCCTCTCCTCCCTGAAAACAACATGTCAGCCAGGTAAATGTCAAGACCACTTCAGGGTTGCATTACTTAGTTATGAGTTTACCACCATGAAGGAAGTCATGTCCAATGAAAAATAACCTCTTTTATGATTATACATAGTTGTAATATCTTCCAAAGGGGATTTTATAGATTTTCTTAATTTAAACCAACAGGAGGGTCGGGGACCGAAGGAAAATTTGAGTGTTTCCCATGGAGCAGAGAACCTAATTTTATTAATAAATTTAGGATACCTATAACAGCAGAATGATTAATTTGTATAAGACCTGGTTTCATTTACATTGGAATTAATAGGAAGGGATTTTCTCATTTACACTTGTAATAAATCATATTCACAGGCATTTTTAATTTCAACAGTTTGAGCAATTACACCCAGCTTCTTGTTGCTAATCCCCTGCTGGGCTTGTGGTTGGTTTTTATCACTCCTAGGCCTTTACTACTTAAATATGTCTTAGATGCTTGCTATCCCAGTGGTGCTGTATTGGGCCAACTATTTTCCCATTACCCTGCAGTATTGACTGTGCTGGCATACTTAAGTTGCGGAACTCAGACATTGAGCTGCGGAAGGGGGAAACGGATATCGGAAGAAAGAACACACGGGTCCGCGTGGTGTTCAGAGTGCACATCCCTCAACCCAATGGGAAGGTGCTGTCACTGCAGGCTGCCTCCATTCCTGTGGAGTGTTGTGAGTGTCTGCTTCCTAAACTCAGCTTACACACATAAAAATATTCATTCAGAAAGCCAGAACAGGAAAGATACAAAGATAGAAACACACAAACCTTCCCACATACACACTTGTTTATTAGCAAGCTTGCAGCAATTTAAGATTTGATCTGCTGTGGTTACTTTAGATAAGAATGTTTGAGAACTGTTAAAAATGTAAATGTGCTCAGTTTTTTCTCTTCCCTTCTAGCCTGGTTATCTATAAAGCTACAAAGACCTACAAAAATATATAATACATAATTTTTCTTTTATACGTAGGCTTTCAGAGAGGTTTTAAATCTACAGTCTGTTCTATCTTTATGTTATACCTTATATAACATAAGGTCACTTATAATACAGCTCAACAAATAACCATTCTCTCCTCAACCCTTTCTATCCCACTTCCAGCCCAGCGGTCAGCTCAGGAACTACCCCAGGTGGAGAAATCCAGCCTGACCAGCTGTCTGGTCAGCGGGGGAGAAGAGATGGTCATCACTGGTGCCAACTTTTTCCCAGAGTCTAAGGTCATCTTCCTGGAGAAAGGCCCTGGTAAGTTTTGTGTTCGCACAGCAGCTTAGCCTTGAACCACCCCTGCAGAATTAATGCGTGCCAAATGTGTGTGCAAAAATATTTCATGCTTTTTACAAGCCACCATGAGTAAAACATTAAATGTGTCATTTTGATCTGTATAGTTTTAGTCACAGACCAAACCTACTCTTCTATCATTTACAGTGGGATATTCTTCCCGGTGAGATCATATAAACCCACGTTTTATGCATTATTGCAAGAGGTCTTGTGCTTCTTCTGCATTTGTATTACACATTTTCTGTGCTGTTACTAGACCGTGACCTCTGTTTTCTCAAAAAAAGACAATATCTGGAGAAAATCTGTATATATTACAAAAGCATAAAATTATTCCTGACTTCTTTTAACAGTGTTGTTAATGTTTCTGCGTCACTTCTCAGCTACATTCACAGCTATCATTATATTAGCCTCAGGGAATTTCTTGTTCCAACAGGCTAATTTGTTAAATTCCAAACAGGTTATGGGAGTTGGTTAGTTGTGCTTACAGTATTTTTTAAACATAATAAACATTTTAAACATAATTTTTATTAACACTTAAACAATTAGTACGTCATCATTCATGCTTATGTTGCAGTTGTCACTGATTTGATCTTTATTTAAAAATAAAAAAAGAATGATATCAATGCTATAATCTGCCACAATAACTGTTATTGCGGCAGATTATAGCGTTGATATCAGATTCTTTTTTTATTTTTAAATAAAGATCAAATCACTGCAGTAGGACCCCACCCCCCACCCTCAAACTGTTTGTTTTGTTAATCACCCATCCGTTATTTACCCAAACACTGTAATTGAAATGATTAAAATGTTTAAATTATTTTTGTGCAGCAAGGTGATTTTTGTAATGTTGATGGCATGAAAAACACCTACAGACAATACATGCCACAGTTAGTTTAGTCCATCATCTGCCAGCAAACATGAACTACTAAAGCTAAAGAGCAGTGGAGATGGGGACATCTCTGCATCTACAATAATGACAATCAACTGGGCTTGCATTTGGTATGCAAGTGACAAAAACTTGCTACACTACTAAATAATACTGGTGTCGTGTAAAGACTATGAGTGTGGGGAACAAGATGAATGTAAAATCCTGTAACCAAAATGTATTAGTTTAATAAATACTTAAGAGTCTCTTGTGGGATTGATAGAGTATCTATATATCTATCTAGGCCGAAAAAAATTACTCAAGATATAGCTACATCCAGATCATTTTGATTTAAATCATGCAACTTTTATTACCTTTGCCTCAGCCCTCACTAGTCTGGTATTTCAAGACCCGCTAAATGACTTTAACCAAAAGTGATTCTGGTCTGGGTTTAGTTTGAAAAATCCAAGATTGTGGTTTAGTCTGCGCAGCAAGAAACTGAGACTTGTTCAGACAATTGCACAGGTCTCGTCAGTCTTAATATAGCCATGATAGTATAGCTAGGCACACATACATTTCTTGATTTCACCCTGCGTGTGTAAGTCCTCTTTTTTTAATGCCATTAGTACACTTCCACCTCATTGTCTGTCCAAACAAAGAAATCTCTGGTCTTTTTGTTATTGCTGTTCTTCTACTGTAGTATTTATTACATAAACCAACCCTCTGATTCCTGTTTACTCATGCACACACTTTGCCCCACATTTAGAAAGAGAGCTTTTTCATTGTAAAACATTGTTTTACAATGAAAATGTGTTGTAGATGTAGCCTCAATTAAACCCCCATGGTATTCATCCAGTCTGTTAAGTGGGCCTCTTTCTCTTCCTTATCCTTTCTCTCTTTTGTACACGACTCTATAACAACAAATATAATAGCTGTTACTTGGGATGGAAATTTTAAATGCATGAGTTTTGTTGAGCCAGTCTCTGCTTGCCTGAGGCACTTTTGTGATGAAGAGCTACAGAATCAAGTTCACACATGGCAGAAAGTTTTAGTGATGTTTCTGTGAGTGAGTGAGTGAGTGAGTGAGAGGCCTTCTGAAAAAAAAAAATTAAGGACAAAAAAAGCTGCCTGGAGGAATGTGTTTAGCTCTTTAAGGTGTACCAGGTGAAGCATAGCATAGAAATGTGGAAACCTTCAAGAGGCACATCTTGGGTAGGGAGAAAAGCTGGTGCATGAACGCAGTGGACTGTGGAAGAAGAATATGAAAGGAGAGAGGGCAATAATGTTGATTGGGTTTGTGTAAACGATCTACCTGATTATGACTAATCCGCCTGCTTTTAGTGCAGAAAAACACTGATTGGAGTAAGTATTGGAATGGAAGAAAAAAGAGAGGCAATGACTGATATTTTTCCACGGCTTCTCATAATTGAGGGACAACAGATTTATGAAAAACTGTAGAGATTTGCCCACTGTCACTCTTACTTACATTGCAAGATGCTACTAAGTAACTTTACTATATACAGATACAGATCCAATCTGTATCTGAGTTGGAGTGAGAGCCTATTAAAGGAGATAGATGTTTAGGTTTGTTAGGTTTTGCGCAGTTTTCGTATGAATCTTGTTTTTTGTTCATTTAATGCAATATACAATAATTGGAGATGGAAACACAATTACACCAATTTACACATATGTATTTGTTGTTGCTACTCTTTGTCAAATACTGATGTTAAACTAAGTCCATAACTGGTATGAGTCAGTTTTTACAAGCATGACTGTTTATAGAAGGGGTTTGACTTTAAAGGCTACCTTGAATTGTTTCAAATACAGCCTGGTTACTCCAGTGTTTCAGCTGTAGCTTCTTAAAAAGAAAAAGCCCACAGTTGCAATATAAAAAGCAATCACCCTTTATATTTTTATTCGGTCTCCCAGCACAATAAGAACATGTTCTTTCCCTCTGTCTGGAGTCTGGAGTGTCTCGATGAACCGAGTCATTGTCTCGGTGGTGGTATGAGGCTCCTGTCGAAGCTTGTTGTCTGACAGAGCATGTGGGGCCCTTGCTGCTGCCTGTTGAATGTCAACATGCTGTGCTGCTGTAATGCACTGCTGTCGGCTTCAAAGGCATTCAAGGTCATTTTCTTCACTGAAGGGGAAAAAAATTCTCTTTTTATCAACAGGTTAAGCTCTTCTTTTGCAATCAAGTGAATCTGTCTTTTGTGCTTACTACAAGTAAGGCTAATGTTCTGTGTGATCAGAATACCTTCTAAAAGCCATAGTTGATTTTGGTAGAATATGTTACAATGACTCTAAGACTGCCTCTTAGGCCTCTAAGACTGCTTAGTTTGCTGGGATCTACATGTAGGTTAGGCCTCTCTGCAGACTTGTTGCAGATGCCTGAAAGTGGTATTTGGGGGAATCCTTTGGTTTTTGTGGAAGAGGTTATGCAGGTGCACATTTTACTTGCACCATGTAGGCACCCTGAAAAAAGGTTCTCAGAACCTTCACAGACATACGTCCTGAAAAAAGTAACTGCAAATTAACATAAGCTAAAAGGCAATTGGGTAGTTTATTTGTCACAGTTCATATTCTTCTGAATGGTGCAGTGACTGATTTCTTCCAGCCAGAGTCCAAACTTGTCAGTGTTTTCACCCCAGCTGCTTCCCTTCAAGCAGCTGCCCTCATAGGTGTCTGGCCAAATAATTAGATCCCTCATAGGAAAGCTGGAAAAGAGGTTTTCCAGCCAGAAACCTGGCACTTACTTATTTTAGAATAAATACAATTATTCCACTGCTTTCCCCATAATTTTAACCAGGCAAGACAAACAGCATGATATTTGGATTACTAAAGGCTCAGAAGCCCGATTTTCTTCGTAGGGCTTTTGGGCTTTTAAATCTACATCATTTTGACGTCTCCTGATATTCTGAGTAACCTGAAATTTTTACTTTTCCAAGGCCTTTGGCTCTTTTTGAGCCATACTTAAGAAGGCTGAAAATACAAAGACTCTGCAAAACAAGTTTAAAAACAACATACTTTAAAGTCTCTGAATTAAAGTGCTTTACTCAGTAATGATCATGTATAGCCTGGCGTTTTAGTTAGTTAATAATTTTCTCGCTGTGTTTTATATCCCTCTTTTAGTGTATTTCAAAGTCGCAATGATTCAAGTTGTGTTTGGCCTGAAGCGGTATTGTAGTGATGTGATAAACTGATGCTGTCTGCTTCACCATTATAGCTTAGCTTACATGATTCACGCACACAAGTTCTCAGTCAATTCTTCACCGAAACGCTGCCTCACTAGCCGGGCTGCCACTCAGGAGCAGTTGAAGATTTTTTGATATATTAGTATAACCTAATGTGTGCAGTTTCATTTTCATTTTGAGACAGTGCTGATGATTTCAAAAATTCAAAAACAAACTTGGGAGTCCCTTTTATGTGTATTCAAGAATTTTAACTTTAGATTGACAGAGATTGTAATGTCAAAGTCTCTTGCTTCTTTATGCAGCATTTTCCTTTTTTTTAAAAAAAAAAAAAATTCTAAATCATTCGTTCCAGATGGACGACCACAGTGGGAAGTTGAGGCAAAAATAATCCATGAGAAAACTCAAGGTGTAAGTAGTATTTATTTATTTATTTATTTTTACCTGTGTAGTTACATTATGTTTTTTTTCCACAGTGCTTTTAACTTTGTGATATGTTTCATGACAAAAAGTCTCAATGTTTTTGTAGTCATGCATTGTGGTGGAGGTCCCTCCGTACCACAGTAAGAGCGTGAGCTCAGCCGTGCAGGTGCAGTTCTATGTCTGCAATGGCAAGCGGAAAAGGAGCCAATCACAACGCTTCACTTACCTTTCAGGTGAGTTGAAATATTCTTGTGTTTTTTAACAGAGCGGCTAAGGGTCCTTAAAAGTCTTAAGAACAGATTGAGAAAGAAAGAGCTTTAAAAATGTATCTTAAATTTAGTTTTGAGGAGTTTGGGCCATTTCTGCACATTAAGATCACACAATCCATCAGGACTGTTAACACCATGGTATTTTTGGAGCAGACTAAAGTCTGATCCACAACCCAATCTAGGAAGTGAAAAACAAATATTAGATGAAGGTGATGATTATAGCTTACTTCAAGATTTCTGTTTAACCAGCATTTTTAGTTTCTACAAATGATACAGAAATGTATTAATTAGACCTGTAATTATAAATGAAAGTCTTCATTAGTCAAGACAGAATTCAAGGTGCTATTATGACTTGGTGACGATGTAAAAGGAAGTAGTGTTGCACAGGCTATTGGAATTGTTATGGGGTTTTTTTTATTAACTAAAAAAACAGCATTGTTCTAGTTACCTAATTACTTAATTAGTTACTGAGTTTAATTGATGTTTAATCTGATTTGATGGTGTTTTCGACTAAAGGACCACATGAGGAATTAGGCACATAGTGAAAGTAAAAGCATTTTACCTTCAGGTTGTGTCAGACTAATAGAAAATGTTCAGATAATACTGCACATTGCACGTACTGTTGTAATACTAAATGTCTTGTAGCTTATCAAAGATTTAGTATTTTGTGACGTTAATAAACATATGTAAAGAGCGTTTGAACATATTTGTAAACACAGATGGGCTTTTTTTAGAGTCTAGATTCATAACGGTTTTTTTTTTCTTAATTAAGAAAGTACACAATTACTTCATTTAATATTTTTGCAATGTGAGATAATACTTTAAGCATTATTTGGCATTGCTCCACGCTTGTGTGACACCCCCAAGTTAATGACAAAAGTTTAAAACATCATGTTGCACGCTTCTCCACGGGGGCTTTGCTAACCTCGTTTCTTTCTTTCTCTCTCCAAAGAAAGCATTGCTGTGGTTTAGAGAGGGCTCTTCCACTAACAATAACATTAACACCTGCCAACTGTTTATTTTGTAAAGCTTTCTCAATCCAGAGCCAACCGTTTTTTGTTTTTGTGTTTTTTTTTTTCTGACATGCACTGCATTTGCATGATACAGATCTTTTGCTATCCAGGAAACTTTTATTATACACTGATTGTGAGTTACAGTGTGAAGTGTACTTTTTTTCTTAAAACGTTAAGGAACTCAGTCTTAACATTTTATTGTTAAAGTTTCTTCAATATTTCAAATCCTTTTTCGGATCAAATTTATGTCTTGTTATTAGATATTGTTATTGTTTTTTTTCCCTCATAAAGCAAGTCAAACTGAAAACATAGTTGGCGGAATATATTGACATGTGAGCATTTTGTGCAACACATCCAAACCCTTACTGTCACCGCAGCAGTGTGTATAATTGTGTTTGTGTGTGTGTGTTTATGTGTATAAGCAGCCTTGCCCATCCACCCACCCAGCCTTTCTGTTTGCAAGCACGCCCACTCTGCACAGGCAGTTCCTGTTTTCCCCGTTGACAGATTAGTTCAGCCAATTACAGCAGAGTAGAATAACCCTGCTCAGTCAGTCAAGATGGGTCGCTGACACCGCTAGTATCACCACGGACACCGCGTCCTTTATTGTGGCAAAAATAGAAAAAAGAAATCAGCTAATCAGTCGGTTTCATGTTTCATCGTGGGCTGCTGCAGAGGCCCTGGCCCAATTTAAGAATGTGTTCTGAGAAAACTTGGAGAAAAACTGATGAACAAATAACCTTTGTTTCTGTTTTGGTTTTTGAAATCGCTGCATTGTCATTCAGGTAACGCGGATAAACCTCACGTATTTGGACTGAATTTTTTTATAAATTTCGGAAAATAAAAGATGAAAACATCTTGAGCTTACTCATATACTGTTTATACTTGTATTCCCTTGCTCCTTTTCAAGCCATTTCAAGTTTAAAAGCACCGTTACTGTGCCTCTTGCCTTTTAATCCCAGAAAGTGATTAAAAGCACAGTCAGTGAACTCGTTGGTTCTGTTGGTCTGATCCGGGCTGGGGGGCATTCAGCTCCTCTTCCCACACAACACTTCACATGATGGCAGCCAGACTGACAACATATGCTCTCTCTCTGATTCAGAGCTGGATAAAAATAAAACTCACTGTCACAAGGCACCAGATTGGGAAATAGGTTACTGATTGGCATAGCAGTGCTCTAAGCTGTCACAGTAAAAGGAAATGGCCCCATTTAGTATAAAAAAATTGGGAGGCTTTTTTTTTTTTTAAATTTTATATAGCTTTAAGGGTCTTTTAGTCTACTTTCAGCCTTAAACCACAATTCTGAGGAAACTAGTGGGACCTGAAAATGTGGAAAAACTTAAAAATGCAACTCACTTTTGTAGCTGGTTTAGGTCCTTGGACTACTGTACCTGAAGCAAAAATAGCAGTGATATTGTTGATACAGCAACACTCTGGCTTGATAAATGCATATATTGCTTTTATCTATGTTCTTGCTGTGTTTGGCTGGCAGACATGACTGACTGTGTGATTTTTCTCATTTCCCTTCCTCCTGTCTGTGTGTACCTCTGTCCCTTTAGTTATGGTTAAACAGGAGCACAGAGACGAGCTGGACCTTCCTGCGGTACCTCCTATTTCCATGCCCCGGGCACCTGCTGGCAGTCTGGTGCGCACCCAGCTGCCTTCTCCTGAGCTGGGCCACCCATCGGATAACCTTCTGTCCAGCTCCCCTCACGGCCTGGCCACGGGCTCCGGACCTGGCCTGCTACCCGTGCAGACCCCCTGCCCCTCCCTGGGCTCCCCATCTTTCCAGCACCTGCCCCAGCTCCAGGGTCGCATTTTGCATCACCCCCCTGCAGACTGCCAAATGACGTACCACCCAAACTCTGCTCCCCTTTCTGTTCCTCCTCATTCTTCCTACCAGCCCATGCAGCACAGTCATGGTCACAGCCTGCCCTTCAACGGCCAGCCCAGCCTTTCTCCTCAGGGCTATGAGAGGATGCCATTTCAGCAGAGCCCCAGTGCAACATCACACCCAATGGGCATGGGAATGTTGTACCCCTCCTCCCCTTGTTCCTCACCAACTGCTCCATCCTCTACAACAACCAACCCCATTGAGGGTTCCCCACAGAGCCAGCAACCCCTCTTTACTCCCTCATGCTCACATCTCCAAACGCTGGGAAGCTATCACTGCTCTCCCACCCAGGTGCCCTCCCCAGGTGGACACCCCCTAACAGGGCAGCACTCCACACCACTGCAAAGGGCCATGGGCTATCACCCAGTTAGTCAAAGATCAGCATCCTGTCCCACAACGTCCAGCGCCCCTCCTCCAAGGATGGTCCCCTCTCCCCACTCTGGGCCTTCTTCTCCTCAGCTCCACTCATTGCCGTACCAGTCTCCCACCTCATCTTCACCCACCTCAGGCGGCAGTCCTCTGGGGCCCCTCCAACAGCAACATTCAGGACAACTTTCTCCCCAGGCTACAAGCCCAGTCCTGACTAGCCTTTCTCCGGCAGGAGTGGGGCCTCTGGTTCATCCTCTAAGCCCTCAGGGGCCCTTCCAATCAGATGGGGAGAGGCTGAGTATTAAACAGGAGCCAGAGGACAGGGAGCCCACCTTCCGCTCCATTGGCTTACAGGACATCACACTGGATGATGGTGAGATGTATGACCTTATATTCTTAAAACATTTCCAGTGGGTTTAGTTTTTATTGCCTAGGCTCAGTAGCTACCTTGTATTTTAATAAACAGTGAAACACGTGTAACCTTTGGGAGAAAGTTCGATGTTTAGAACTAGCTTCCTTTACAATTTTAACTGTCATTACGTGAAAAAAGAAAGAGCTGAACTCATTCAAATTCGACTGTCTTTCAGAAGTAACACAAAACAGACAAAGCAATCTGAAATAAAAAATTAAAGGTTGATGGAGTAATAGTGTAACAATAGTAATTTCTATTTTCTTTTTAAAATTATTATTATTATTTTTTTTTTAACCATGCTTCTTTCTCTCTGCAACCCTGTTTTGTTCTGTGTGTAACTATGCGTCTTTGACTCTCACTCAGTTTTCTGTGAGTCCAGCCTTCAACTCTCATTATCACATTTTCCTATCCTTTTACACAAGATATTTAGAGCACAACCATCTGTGATCAATCTCATTTTCAGTCTGAAACAAGGGACCGCTCAGGGATTAAATTTACCCTACAATATGTGACGCACAAGATAAATTTGTACCTGATGATGTAAAACAATACACAGCACCAGTTGTTATATTTTCAAGAGGCTGAAACCTTGATGCCTGATAACAGCGATAGTGTTTCATCTGTCACTGCAGTGCACAGTTGTGTACACAGGTTCATTACTGAGGGGTCTTGTGACTTCGTATTGGGTAACATAGACACAATAAGACTGATAGCTGTAGTATCGTATTAAAGAGTCTAATTGTGGACTGCAGAGCTTCTGTATCTGTGGCAGCAGTTTGGAGATGAATTACATTTTGAATGTTTTGGCTTCTTGGAGCTGAAGGCAGGGAGAGGATTGCATCATTTTGTGCTACTTGCAAAGACTGTGGCTGGAACACGACGACTACGTTTGTGTGCTGCTGCAGTAATTACATCCTGTGTGTGCTTGTGTGTGCTTGTGTGTACTTGAGCGTGTGTGTACCTGCACTAACAACTCTAATTAGCATGCTCAGAAGAACTTGTTGACTTAACAATTGACCATGAAGTCAGCACATGCATTTAGCACCTTTTTTTTCTCTCATCCATGAACTTCTCATCCTAAAATATGTTAATCCACACCGTTCTAAGTCACCTACCTCCTTATCTGTAGGTTGTGTTACCACTACTGACATATTCAAATGAGAGTTCTGAAGATTTAGGGTTAATAAGTAGCCTGGCAAGGCTATGTAAGGGAAGTGTGATACTGCGTTCTAGAAAGGGTCAGTCTCATTAACACAGCACTGCTCTCAGTAAGTCGTGTGAACAGCTGGTGGCGTTCAATAGTGTATAAAACTTAAGAATACATATAGCTATTCCCTTTTCACAACCTCATTCATGTGCACACATGAAGTCTGTTTAGCTGCTTTTTTTTTTTTCTTCATGAAACTTTAGCGCAGCGTTATTCAGCCTCTGCCCCTGTCAAACACAGAGACACAGTCACTTTGAAAGTAGCTGTCTGTACTCAATCTCTTATTAAAAAAAAGTGTGAGAAAAGTTTGTGAGTGACACAGTTCAGACGGGAATGTAAGCTCTCCCTTTGAGCCTGTGGCTAAAAATAGCTTTCTGTGCCAGCCCAGCTCTGTAGGCCATGTTTTGAAGTAGAAATGTGGAGTTTTTACCCGGCTCTGAGTTTTAGGAGGTCGCAGCACACTCTCTTAAGTAGACCACATACACCCCAGTTTGGCAGACAGGCAGATCAGGATGAACACAAATTTTACCACAAGGGTTTATGAATTCATGAAGCGTGGCGATAAACCTGCATTCTGGTTTCATAATTTGAAAAAAAAAAAAATAAATCTAAAATTATGACTTTTGAACACATAATTATCATTTGTTTTCTGATAAAATGCTTCTTGTGTTTAGAAGAGTTTGTTCTCAGACTGGTTTAATATAGACTCACACTTAAGCTCAACTTTTGCTGTACTACCATAGACTGAAGTCAGCGATAGAAGAGGGAATACAAATGTGTAGAAAACTACTCTGATTAGCAAGCAGATGGCACTTGTGACGCACACCATAGCATGCGCGAGATGTGTGTCTTGGTGTGTGTGTTAGGGAGAGATTGTGTGTATTGTGTTTGTGTGCATCTTTTTGATATTGTGTGTGTGTGTGTGTGTGTGTGTGTGTGTGTGTGTGTGTGTGCCTGCCCGTACAGAGCAGGAGACACAGGAGGTGAGAAGACAGACTGACAGACAGATGGACAGACAAGTCCTGAATCCAAACCCACTGCAGGGTCACTCAACTGAGACGTTCAATCTGAAATGTTCTTGGAATCTGAAATTAAATTGAAGTTTAAACTGAATAATTTAATGCTTATGTACAATGTGTAATGCACATTTGAAATTTTCATTCCTGTCTAAACACAGAAGTGTATTTTTGGAGAAACAGCACTTAAGATGTATATAAAAATTACATAGATACATAATTGCTTCTTTGTTATTTTTTATTAGGCTTTGCAGTGAAAGACCATAAGCCACAAAAGCAAAGAAGTATCTTCTCAATGTAAAAGCAACAAGAGATTTAACAGAGTGTTCCTAAAATGTGGAGCTTTTCTACTGCTTTGATGTCTGAATCAAAACAGAACAGAATATAATTGGGTGGTGCCTTAATGGAAAATGATCAAAGACACCGGTTTTTATAACAAATTTGTCACAATTGGTGTATAGAGCAAGGTTTATCAGAACTTTAACCAGAAAATGAATTATAGTTTCCATTTAGGTGCCGTATACGTGATTAATAGGTTTATAATCCGTGAGATTGTCAGGCAGGTTTTCCAAGCATCTATAGATACACGTCTGTTTGGTGACTGTATGAGCATGGTAGCGGCTTAAAGAATGCATAGTGGTCATGGTGACAGAGTCTGAAGCTGTTTTGCTGCCAACCTGTGCACTTAACTAATTAATCTGCACGTGACTGTCTTTATGTTTGCAGAGCACAGCTGGGAAAGAATAGCATGTGTGTTATTGGCTTTGTTTGCATGTGAGCAGTTGCTGTAGTGTCGGCACTGCGCGCAGCGTGTGTCCACAACAAAGCCGGTCTTTTGTCAGCGCTGCCCTGCCCAATTTCATAGCTGCCCCAAACTGTGAGCTATGGCTTTGAGGGTTAATAATAGGCAGAGCCCTGCTGCTTGCACTCCTCGATGCTGAGACACTGGCACAGTAAAGACACAGAAACATGCACATTGAGTGACACGTATAATCCTGTGGATGTCATCAAATATGCCAGGCAGTGTCCATCTTTAAATATATGTTTTTATTGTTCTGTTTTTCTGTGTTTACAAGGAAAGAAACTACATACAAATGAAAAAGTTTCACCAGCTGTTGCTAAAAGGACAAAAAGTATTTTGTGGTGGAAGAAAAATCTTCACATGTTGGGAGATTTATTTTTTACTTTTTTGCTCCATCTTTGTTGCTCCACACAGATTTATCTGCTAAGCAACATTTTTGCACTAAAAATGTGCTTGCTCGTTATCTAAAGAGCACCACTAATCTCTTCTTCTATGTTCAGTGTGATGGTGAATGCAGCACTAGGTTGGCTTAGCTTAGCTTTCATAATAGAGTTGGGTTATGAAGCAGCTAGACTGTCTATACCATTATGTGACAAAATCCACCCACCAGCTCAGTAGTGCTGCTTCACACATGCATACAGAGTTTACAGAGTTCAGTTACTGGGCCACTTCATGAAGTCTACACTTAATGTCCAAATGAAAGTGATACTTGTTTCTTTAACAGAAAGATAATCTGCTGTTAAATCATGTGTGAAGGTGCTAGCAGATGGATTACTTTCACAGAAAACAATTTTTTCCCGTTTCCAGTCTTTGTGAATTCACCAGCTGTTGTAGTTTCATATTAGCAGACAGAAATAATTTGGTATGTACCAGGTAATGAGAGGCATGTTATAATGCCACCAAAGCCAACGACTTCCCATTTTGCTTATCTCTAAATGATAAACTGTCATTTGTTTATTTAAAGTCATTTCATGATGTGCATCCTGCAAATGATGTGTGCACCATGAATGCTACAAAATAGCTGAGAACTGGAAAGTTTGTAATAAAAAAAAAAAAAAAAAAGTGGTGAACTGGCCACTGACCAAGTAATCCAAAAAGACTGTTTCTCAGCAGTTGGCCCTCCAAGGGGGGGAAAGCCAGTAAATATTGGATTTACCTTTGAGAAATGCAGCTACAGCTTTCTCTTAAATGAAATTAAACATAAAATTAGACTTTCAAATACCTTTTTGTCTTTGGGTCCTTTTCTAAGCTGTAATTCACTGATATTTTTTCTTGGAATGAAAAGTTCATTTGTAGAGTCGCCATCACAAACCGATTGAAGTCATTTACAGAACATTATTTTTTTCATGAAAAAACAGAAATTAGTTGTTTTGTGTGACAGTATGAAGTCTCTAACACATTAGAGTTAGAGACTTCATACTGCCATTAGGCAGAAGAATAACACGAATAACCCCAAACTCCTGATTTGCTGGCATAAACGCTGTAAGCAGTGAAAGGAAAATAGATTTCCATTAAATGCCACTGCTGCTCTTTAAAAACAATGGCAAACATTTGCTGGTCTTTTCCCCTCAAACAAGTGGAAAAGGACTTTCTGTGTCATCTTTCCACACAATTAGGGTCTTAAAGAGTTTAAGGCAGATGTCTTGGCAGAGGCAACCTGGTATGGAGACGGTGCCAGTTGCTGCATTTTTCGTTAGAAGAAGGGAAAGCCTAGAAATCCCTCTGTGGTAATAAAAGTAGTTTAGCTCGTACGTTGTTTTTTTGTTTGTTTTAAATATGCATATATGATATTATTTAGGAAACTAGTACTGCTGCTTTTATGGTTAAGGTTTTTTCATAGTTTTTTCCTCTGTTGCTTTGTTGACAGTCTGTTTTCTGTGCTCTTAAGCCAGGTATGGAGCATTGGTGCTCAACTGGAAAATTAATACGAGTCACCACATTTTCATGGTGCACAAGTAAGGACTTGACAGATTGTAGTGAAGCAGTTTTCACTCCCCTTGTAAAGCTGTGGAAATGTGTGTTTGCAAGCTTTTGTGTGTGTTTGTGCCCGTGAGCTTTCGGTGAGTCACTTTAGCCTGTTGAGGCTACGTTGCCGCTGCATTCCTGTTGGTAGCCAAAATATTACAGGACAAATAAATTTCTTCTGTTTGTTCTTAAATCTAAAAGATTTCCTGCTTTGCTCCTGAAATATCTTTGGATGTTAGACTTGCTAATGAAAGTATTTGAAGATGTTACTTTTTTGAAAATTGAAGTGGGGAAAAAGCTCTAAATCTGTTGTTTTAGTTCAGCTTGCAGCCAGTAGAAAATGACAGTTTAAATGAAGAAAACAAAAAAAAACCCCAAAACAATAGTATATACATTTTATTAGTGGTGTGGGTTTTGGAGATGCCCCCCAAGTGGCCATTCAAACTCCAGTGGTTTCTGTTTTAAAACTCTGTCTTCCGGTCATCCGCTAAGTGGAACCACAATTCTGTGTCCTCGTTGAAAGGCGAGAGTCTTGCGAATCACTTACCGTTAGATCAAATGGGAAATCCACAGATGATTCACAGAGATGAGTGACTTTGAGAAACTGAGACTTTGTAAAAAGCTTCTCCGGTATGCTCTGTGCCCTCACCCACCCACTCACTCACTCCAGAAGTAAAATTAAAATGAAGCACAAAGGGATCACAGAGAAGCAGCTGAGATGAAGGGTAAATGGAAATAAAAGGGGGGGGGAAGACTTTTCCGGAGCAGGCCTGGAAGATTTCAATACCAGTTCTATCAACTGACCGTCTATTTCCAATGTGTGTGATCAGTCAGTGGCTCTTTTACTTGAAGTTTGCTCTCATAGACGAGGCTTTGTGAGGATGTGTGCATGTCATTACAGGGCCCTGCAAGTGGAAACTGTGTGCTTTGATATTCCCTGTTGCAGGCAAACCGAGTCTTGCTTCCCTCTGTTCCCTTTGCGCCAGTATTTTCCATTGTGGCATGTTGTCTTCATTTGCTGGACCAAAGAGTCACTCAAACTTTGAGCTATTTGCTTAAGCCGCACTGCCAGAGTAATGTTTTTAATGCCTGGGTCAGGGAATGTTTTTCAGTGTGTCATAAAGAGTTTTGATAATTACCCACTTTCCATTTCGACAGAAGACATGTTTATCGTACTGAATGACCATCTGCCTGTTTCACTTCTGTTTTGCATTTTGGAAATCTTTTCAATGTGCCTATGCTTTTGACATGCACTTTAGAAACGTGAGCTAACCTAGTCACAGTGGTCTCCTGCTAGATGTGAAACCTCCTTTCAGGGAAATTTAACAGAGCCCCTGATACCACTTCAATCACAATATGCAGATTTGACAACAAATTCATTTCTCACTTAGCAGTTTATTTCTAAGATTTAAAATCTGCCTGACATTTTGTAGCCACGCTTTTTTCCCCCTGGGTTTGAGGTAATATCTATAATATTCTGGACCTTCTTGCTCGTTGTGACTCTTACCGAGCCTACGGGCAGACAGTAGTGGTGCTTAACTTAAAGAGTTTTCTCTTTCTCCTGCATTCAAAGACAAACTTCTTTCGTATTTGTGCTGGAAACTACATAACAGTGTATTGCTAAAGATTGGATGAGAAAAAAGGTCTGCATGCATGGTGACTGGAAAAATCGTCCTCCCTCTAAGTTAACATCTTTAATCGTGCAAGAGAGGAGGCAGCACTTCATGGGTTTGTTTTGTTCTTTTCAGTCAGTTAAAAGATTTAAATCTGTTAGCTCCCAGAGGATTGAGTGATCTGATTGTAGCCTTTACTAGTAGGAGTAACTGTAGTAGTGGTAGTAGGCTGACTGCAGATGTATATTTTGACTAGGGAGCCCCCCTCCCAGTCATCTGCAGAGGATCTCCCTTCGGCTGAGACATTCAGAGCCACAGTTACTACGACAGGCAGGGCTGAATCACTGGTTTTCTGTTGCACCGTCATGAACAATACCAGTAAACCTGAGAAAATACTATGGCATATGAAACTAGTCATAGCTTATGCGCGACTCAAACCTCTGTTTCACTTCTGGTTATTGATGTGTGGAGCTCCAGGTTAAATTGAAGCATAGA
Source organism: Neolamprologus multifasciatus (assembly GCF_963576455.1). Classification (NCBI taxonomy): domain Eukaryota; kingdom Metazoa; phylum Chordata; class Actinopteri; order Cichliformes; family Cichlidae; genus Neolamprologus; species Neolamprologus multifasciatus. Next base: position 27,288,268 of record NC_140439.1, on the reverse strand, counting down.
TTATCTGTTGCTCAGTGATGAGGGAAACGTTTTATTTTTACAGACTGCGATTATTGCTCAGTTGCTTACTGTTGCTTTGGTTGTGGCCTTGTTCTCCTTAAAGATAAGCGTTTTGGTTTACTGACCTGCTAGTTCTAGTTTTTAGTCCACACGTTAGAACTTTTGTTATGAAACTGAAGCTGTTCCAAGTAGTTTGTTGAATTGAATGAGAAGGGAAACAGAAAAGAATCGTAAATGGGCAGAGGTGGAGTAAACTCCTTTTCCGTTGTATGTTTTTTTTGAGATGGAAATTCTCTTCCAAAATAAGTTCTGCTTATTTCCGACGGCCCCACACGAAATTGTCCAAATTTACATCGAGCGCTGATGTAATATCAAGACCGAAGCCTCATGAAAATATTTCTGACAGTTCATTTTGGGAAACCTCACTAGAGGGTTGTGTTTTTTTTGTTTTGGTTTTCTTTGAAAGAGAGAGCGAACAAATTGAATCGAAATGAGTGGAATAAGTGTAAACTTTAGCTGGGTTTTCTGAATTTTTATGCTAATTCCTTTTTTTTTTTTGTCTCTTCTTACGTATTTATCGGTCGATAGATTAATGTTTGCCTATGCAACAATCTAATCAGTACAGCGGAAAGTGATGAGTTTTTGCAGACGCCCACTTAATGTCGGTCTGTCGCACTTCACACTATGTTGCTCATATTCCTGTGGTATTAGGGCAGATTCACTCCCTTGAATAAACAGAGCTTACCACATAACGCTTAAGATGTGCAGAAGGCCTGTAAGCGCAACTCTGTAATGTGTACCTCTAATTTGATGCATCAGTGCTCACAGTCGTAATTTTTCTTACACACTAAAAGCAATTTAATTACGTTTAGTGCAGTTAAGTGCTATTAAGATATATTCTAAATTTGATCTGGATTAAAAATGCAAGAAGTCAAATGTTAAACCTTTATTGAACTTCATTAAACTGGTGTTACAGAAATAAAAGAAACTCAGTCTATAGCTGTGTCATTTTATCAATGCAGCTGCTGCTCTGGCGGTCCATTAACAGCTGTAAGATGCAGTTTATTTTGAGCCCAGCTGCAGCACTTGTCTTTCAAAAGGTCACGGCCTTTAAAGGAGATCTGTGGTCCTCCATCAGAGCTTTATTTCACATGAGGAATTATGTGACAAAGCAATGAACCAGTCTACTTGCATGTTATACGTCAAAGTTAGACTGTATGCTCAAAGGTAAATGTTTGCTTTGATAATCACACGGTAGTCTCACAAGTGCGTGGTGTTGCTGTGAGTGTGAGAGTGTGCGCGCATGTGTGTGTGTGTGAACATGGTTGACATGGGAAAGGAAGAGCCTCCCACGCTAACAGGATGATGTGAGTGATGGTGGCCAGACACAAAAGCGAACAGCAGAAAACACAAATAAAGTACACCAAGGCACTAAATTGCGCTTCTGGTCCCATGACAGAGACTGAGACAGAAAATCATGTGTTCAGTTTGAAAAAATGAACTTGAAGTACTCTTGAGTTTGAGGAGGCGGCGGTGAAGCTGTGAAACAGATAGAAAGGTTAACAAAATAAATGTTAAGACTTCTTTGTTTTGCTGAATTTATTAAGGTTGTGTTGCTTTCTTACTCCACTTGTATTACTTTATAGCGTTTATGCGTGTTTGTGTACGTGTTGTTAAATTTGAATATGGTTTCTTTTTTCTGAAGAAACGCTCTTGGCTGGTTCATTCGCTCATCGATGACTAAGTCGCTCCCTGTCACATATTTTAACTGAGTTACAGTAAAGCATTTATAAACTTCTCAGGAGTGGGGGCTTGATTTTGCACTACAGCTGCACATGTGGACAGAGTGGGGTGGAGAAGAGCTGCATTTTGATGGGCATGCACAGACATATCTGCCTTTGAGTGCTGGTGTCACACTGGGCCAGAGGTCTTTGCTACACCCACCCAAACCAGTTTGCCGAGCCTGTCTTCTACACTCTGTGTTTTTGACCTGTCATCGTGTCATTTAAAACACTTAGGGAAACCACATGAAGAAGTCAGAGGATAAAAGGTGAACTCATACATGTTGTAAGAATGGAAAAAAAACCCATTCACCTCACATTTTCCATAAATTTAAAATAAATGAAAGTGTTCTTACTCTTTCTTTCCTCATGTCTTCCTCACCACGTCAAAGTAAAGCTGATTTACTTCATGGCTGCAGTTTTTACTGGCTCCCTGCTGTGTTTCTTGTGGCCCCAGTGTGAGTTCTGAATGGAGACAGCAGATGTAAAACAACCATTCAGGCTGGCTGGAAAACAGGCTGAGAAAGACTTGCTTGTTATTTATTTAAAATCAGGCTCTAACTGAGTGTGTTGAGTAATTAACCTTGCTGTGCCTGAGTGCCTCTCTGGGCTCAACAACGTGTTTAACAATAGATTGGTTTTACACAACCTTTTTGCCATGCTTACACACCCCATGAACGGGCCTGAGGAAATGTACTGAACCACCATTAAATCTCTAATGAAGTAATGGACGGCCCCGCTGGTTGGCCAGCTGCACAGGAGTGTGTGTTTATAGGAGTCAATGTGCTGTGCTAACTGCTAACATTTCTTGGACTTGAACACGGTTTAGAATTGGCACATTCAGTGAATGGAATAGTTTCTCTCATTTGTTATGTCAGGAGAGATTATATCTCACGTCAGAGCCATGACTTTGTGACCTTTGCGTTTGCCAGTTTTTTAGAGTTTTTTTTCTTCTCCATTTTAATCTTTTGGCAGTTTGAAATTGCTATTTTTGTCCTATAAGGAACTCAGGGTGGAACTGCACTGACCTCTGCTGGAAAGAAATGCACATGTTCTGACAAAACAATATATTTAGAGTTTTGAATATTTATTAATATTTTTTTTCTGTTTGTCTCCCTTCGCAGTGAATGAGATCATCGACAGAGACATGTCCCAGTCCCCCAACCAGTCGTAGCTCGGCCCTTGCGCCAATCCCCTGCAACTCGTAAATCCTGCCACTTCCTCACCTCCAGTATGGACCCAGGTGCCGGTCCGGGTGCTGGTCCTGATGGAAGAAGGGGGTTGAAGAGAGACGATTGTTGTCAACGGCTGAATACAGTTGGGAGAGTCTGTTCCAAACCACAAGGATTTGCAAGTTCACCAGCCTGAAGAAGACACTCCTCTGATTTCTTTTAAAACTGTTTGTCATGTGTAGAGAACTTGATGCTGAACTACACAGATTAAAAAAAAGTGAGCAGGAGGATGTTGTAGCCATGCCAAGTTAGAGCCAGGGTAAAAACTGTCAGAGAACAATAAGAAACCGTTAAAAAAAACCTTTTTCTTCAGCTCTTTAATGATCAGGTCTGTCTGTGACCCTTCAAAGCACCCAGTCTTCCTGACCAATCAGTTCTCACCTCTGTGAGTCTTGAGCACTCACCTTTTTTAAGTTTATCTACAAGAGACAACTTAATGCGCTGTCGTCGCCCTCTCACCAGCATTGACCTTTCTTATGAGAATAAGAGATGCTCAGTAGTGCACAATCACAATGAGCCAGAGGGCTGTGGCAGTGCTCTCAGTGTTGCCAATTTCTCAGGCAACACTCTTAAGCACCAGGGTGCTATAAAATATTCAGGGTTAATTGAACTTCAGCAAAAGTGTGGCAGAACAATTAAGAGGTGAAATTGGCTTAATAATGATCAGAACACCCATAATTATTTCAGAAAAAGCTTTGCTAGCCAAGCTTTGCTGTCAGGCTGAGTGAGTAAAATTTGCTGTAATGATGCTGTCCACTCTTTTTTCCCCCCTTCTTTTCCCTCCTGTAAATGATGAAAATATTCAGATTTAGAGGAGCGGGGTCCTGGCAGGTAGAACGAGCTCTTGTGGCACCGGTCTCTTTCGGATCTGCAACATTCCACAACTTTTTGTAATCTTGCAGCCGTGTAGATATCTGTACATTAATTCCCATACACCACCACCACCACCATACCCTATCTTTTCTTCCTCTGTTTCTCTGCCTTCTTCACATTGAACAAATGCCTTATTACCAGTTAGGAGCTTTCAGTGGTGGCGAAAGCTTTTTGTTTTTGTTGTTTTGCACAGCAGGCTTTAAGTTTAACTGTTTCAGAAACAGATATGGGGCTCGGATTATGCGGATGTGATTTCAGGAATCCCGATGAGGGAGAGTTGGAAGATGCATGAAGATGCAGATTATTTTGGTGTTCGAGAGAAGTTTTTTCATTGGTCCACAGACAGAGCTTTCTGCCTCTGAAATTTCCCCAAATCTCCCAGGGCCCTTTGTGTGCCTTCCGTTTCCTAACAGCAGTCATATTTCTAGTGGTATGAGTGCTGACGCAGCAATTATGAGAAAGTATTTATGCATAAAAATGTTTATGTATTGCACCCTGTTTAGCAATGAAAGCTGAAATCCAGGACTCCAGAAAACAGGAATCTGATGTATCGGGGGGTATCCCACATCCCTCTATTAAAAACAATCAGTCTTTGCTGATAACAATCCAAGACTCCTCCTCCATCGTTTCCAGGATTTATTCATTCCCATTCTTTCTCTCCTCGCAGATGTGCAGTGCCTGTACGGCGGCAATAACAAACCTGAGGAAAGAGCATCTTCAGGCATATTTTTAGTCAGATATGACGTGGATATGAACAGACAGATACTGATTTTGATTTGAAGATTTCTACTGGTTTCTGCCTTAAGCTTGACAAGGGTGAGGAGAGCTCAGGAGTGTTTTCTTTAATTATGGTTTGAAGTGAGTTTCCAGGTGAAAATGATTATGCTATGCATTCAGACTCTGCCTAATGCCTTTACATAAGAAAAAAGACAAAAAAAAAGACCTTGATGCCTGTAGGAGTAGACTCTAGATGTGTTTTAGATGCTTGATTGATTCCGTTAGCATCCTGGATTCGTCCATCAGCCAACCTGCTTTGCCGAGGACGCAGTGCAAGCATCTTAATAGGTTCAGTTCTGAGTGAGTGTGCAGATGAGTGTTTGATGTTCGTACCAAATATGCTGTACAGAAGACAGGAATCTTAAGAGTCCTACTTTCAACAAGAGAAGCACACACATGTATTTTAGGCTATGCAAATTGTAACAACAGCAAATGGGAGATATGATGTTATATATGAGAAAGGAGATTATAAAATACGTGTAAAGTCGCTTATGAACTTCACAGAGAAAAAAACCTGAACCTTCAGATAGTGCGAGTATCATGTCACTATGTAAACTATTAGAATGCCTTAACTCTTGTTTGAAAACCAGTTTTCAGTGTGTCTGTATGCTGTTCTGGGTTGTTGTTATTTTTCTATGCATAAGACATAAGTCGGTAACTATTATTGTTATTTTTGTTTGATTTTTTTTTAGGGGGAATTGTGGACTTTAAGGGTGGGGTGGGAGGAAAAAGATGTTTTGGGCTTCTTCTTTTTTTTTGCATAAAGCTGGTTCTGCAGTTTGAAAGACGCGAGTCTACAAAAAAACACAAAATAAAACAAACAAAACAAACAAAAAAAACCATAAAATTTTTAAAAAATATATATAATAAAAAAACTAAAAAGAAGCAAAACCAGCATTGACAGTAAACTCTGGCTGCTGCCCTCGTCTGTCATAACCAAAGACTGAACAATATGTTCCCACTTTACATAATAGTAAAGCAACAGAGACTGTACAACTCTATTTTTGATACTTTGAAATGGATGTCATTCCTAAAAAAGGTGGGGACATGAGCGTCTCATATAATAATAAGGGAAATACAGGTTTAGCTTATGTTTACCAAGCCTTGTATTGTCATTTCTTGTATATTTTGTATGTTTCAATTTTTGTAATTTTTAAGACTGCAGTGCTTTTTGAAATTATTCAAAGGGAATAATACCTTGCATCATACTGTAGACTCTAGTGTATGTCAATAAAACCAAAAGCTCAGCCATGGCTTTGCATCGCCTCACTTTTTTCATCGATCTCTCTGAGATACAACTTTATTTTATACAACTTGTCCTCATATTTTGCAAAGTTAATGGTAAATGAGTGAAGTGATTTTATTAATATTCATAAACATTATTTGTAAACATAAGTGGAAGTTCAATATATAAGTCAAAAACACAGTTTGTACAGTTCCAGTGAGCTTAAACATCAGTGTTTTGATATTAGTTTTGTTTATTTAACACTCTTAGGCAAGCTTCCCATCCCTCCACTCAGACCATTTCTGATGAAGCTTCAGTGAACAGTAGGTGGATGAACTGAAGAACCAGATGAATCTCTCAGCTCCTGCAGGTCTTGGGATTTCCTCCTTCTGAAAGGACATGCCTTTCAGAGATACTACAAATCTCCAATTGATAGTTTTTTTTGTTTTGGGGTTTGACACAGGCTTTTTTCAGGTATCCAGTGTAGACACAACACTGGTTCATCTGGGTTAGGTTGCTTTTGTTGTCTTGAATGATTCATAGGTGAGTGTTAAGCAGCTTAACAAAGAAAACATTCACGTGAAAATGGTCAGGTACTAGTACCAGACTGAAAATACGTGAAAAAAGCAGAAACTTTGAAAGCCAGAAGAACTACTAAAGACTATTTTAAGAAATGATTGTCTGACAAACTATAAAGAAATAAGGGGTGGCTCAAGACTTTTACACAGCAGCCTATTGTACTTGATAAATAAAAGGAAACGCATATGAACATCTCATCTTACTTTTTTACCCAGACCAGCTGCTGATTACTCAGTTGCCTGGTGATCAACATCGATTTTCAGCAGGATCAGCTCGTCTCTTTTTGAGTCGCATCTTGTAAACTTGAGTCGATGTCTTGAGCTGTAATCATAAAGCGTTAATGTCCGTATTTGAAATCGCAGACTGGGTTTTATATTCGCCAGTTGGATTGGACGGACACTGATGTGGTTGCAAAGCCGAAGTCTCGGCTCCCGGACTTTCTCTGAAACCATTATAGTTTTTGTTTTGCTTTTTTCCAGTTTATTTTTTTAATATTATAAAAGACCTTCTGGAGTCTGGTCTCTGCACTGAGCAGATGTGCATTTATTTGCGTACTTATTTATTTTAGCATTTTTCGAATCACCTTTAATTTCAGTGATCACCAGAAAGAGTGCAGGTTCAGCCGCAAATGTCCCCACTTTCCCCGAAATTAAACTTTGCCACTTTTGCTGTTGCTGCAGAGACTGATTCTGTGTCGTCTCTGTCTCTACAGTTGTTCCACTCACGCTGTGCCAAAGATGTCCCGAAATTAAACTGAAGAAGGAAACGCATTTCAGTTGTGGTTATGTGTCCGTCTACGTACGCGTTTCCTTTTGCTCTGACACTTTTGAACCTCTGAATTTCGGTTCCCAGAACTACGTGAAACATTGAAACCATTCTTTGGCGCCATCTACTGAAACTTTAACGTGCTGCAGTTGGCGGTAGAGCTCACATCTAGAATTAGCTTTTTTTAATCTGCTCTTAATTTGAAATAAGTCTAGATCCAACAGGTCGCCTGTTGGGTTGTTTCTTTTGAGAATCTCTGATGTCCACGCTTGGGTTGCTCTACAATTCAACAGGACTTTGTTGCTTATTTACAGACATTCTTTTAACCACTTCAGCTGTAACAGGTAATCAACCCATCTAGTCTTAAGGGTAGGGTTGGGCTTGTTTTACTGTGTTTTAATGGCACATTTTCAAAGAACAGATCCATTCAATTTTCTTCTGCTTATCTAGTTATCTATACCCTGGACAGGTAACCAGTCTATCACAGAGGTAAGGCAGAGATTCATGCCCACATTCACACCTATTTTTGGACTGTGGAGGAACCCACTTAGACACGGGGAGAACATGCAAACTGCACACAGAAAGGCCACAGACTAGATTCGATCCCATGACATGACAGCGTTACACAGTGGCCGCAGGTTTCTCGCCTACACATCCGCAATGCGAATCTTCCACCATCTTTGTGGTGTTCCACCATCACAAAGATGCTCTATTGGATTGAAATATGGGGATTAGGATTGTGGAGCTTTATGACACCAACACAGAAGGTCATCTTGACCTTGTTGCTACGATTTGATTGGCTAATTAGATAATAACATTTATAGGCAGGTAAACAAGTGGCCCTAACAAGATGGCCTCTTACTTTAAGTGATAATCCAAATGCCTCTAGGTGGGTTGATAGTAGCCTAAAAGATGTTGAGGTTGAAATACATCACACATCAGCATTTTGAGAAAAAACAAACAAAAAAACCCCAAAACAAACACCAGGAGTAGAAGTTACTAGAAATCAGTTTTTTGCATTTGTCTCTAAATAAGAACAACTAACACAGATCATTGTCAACACTTTTTATTCTTTACAGTCTATACATAGATCTAAATTCAGGCAAGTCTCAAACTTGCTACAAAAAGAAATATCTCCTCTGCCACCAGAGGTTGACCTAGCCTCTTTTGGGCCAGTATTGCACTCTGGGTGATGTAGGCGCAGTAAAGGTGAAAAACTAAGTGAGCTGTCAGAGGGCCTGCCACAGGAAAAACTCATGCAGCTTTACACAGTACTCTGGGTAGGAATTAAAGCATGCTACAGACAGACATAAATATTCTGGAGACAAGAACAAAAGACATACAGTAGCTAATTATAAACAACTTTAGGAAACACATGTTCATTTGATAACAAAATCTTAGTTTTTGTAAAGAAATGACATTAATAAAAATATAATTATTTTCTTGTGCTACTCTGTTAAAGACACTCAGTTCTTCAAGTCTCTGACTGAAGCAAAAAGAAATCTGTAGTGCTTGGAAAAAGTCTAAATAGGATGACAGTATGTTGTACATAAATGTTTTTTTTATAGAAAACAGAAGTTGTGCATTAGTTGCTCCTCTTGCACAGCTGTGTATAAACTAGTAGTCCCTGAAGCTCAAAGTTATGTCAAATTAATTCATGACAGTTTACAAGTACAAGTGTACAGTTATACTCTCTTTCAGTAGTCTAAGTCACACTTTATGGCTTTTTCTCTTTTCAGTGTTACAAATACACTGCTGCAGGCCACCAGATAATAAACAAAAGCCTACGCATGCACGCAGCTGTGCTTGCACAGAGCGAACACACAGGAAATCCCACACTGCTGCTAAGTGAAAATTTAGAAATATACATAAATGACTGTGTGTAGAAGTTGGTTGTTTTTGTATTTTGTTTTTGTTTGGTTTTTTACAGCCTCAAGCATTCCAGGATGAACATCTGTACAGTTTTATGGGGAACACATGCAGTGTGTATTTAAATAATCATCCACATTTAGGTTTGTAGAGACACTGATATGATCTGTCCACACTCCTTACTCTCTCTTCTCCACAACCAGCTATTACAGTTGGTGCAAACACATAGAAATGCTATACATGACATCCACAAAGTGACATGAACCTGAAAATCTGAGCGTAAGTAGATGCTCAAATTCCAACAGCAGCTTCAGGAGTGCCAGGACCAGTAGTGTCAGGTGTGAAAAGCAGATCGTGGAAAAATGAGAGGAGCAATAGCTGTTTGACAGAGTATCGGAATAACCGGAGGTTGAAGAGGTGTTTGCAGGAGAGTGCTCTTCGGTGGGATGCCAAATTGAGCGAGGTGGAAGGAGATGGAGGGCTAGTGGTCAGTTACAGAAGGCCAAGTGGACCTGCTGCCCATAGAAGGGGTGGTTGGAGCGCTCGGCTACAGCCCGCCTGGCGATCTCCTCACTGGGGAAGGTGATCAAGGCCTCGCCGCTGCATTGCCCACTGAAGTTATACAAGATGAGAACGGCGTCTGGCTGAAGCTGCAGGGAAAAAAAAAAAAAAGTGATGAAGTCAGTAAGTGTATTTTTAATGTAACTGGAGCATGAAAACACCAGGGGGAGCCCACAAAGCAGAGGAGGAATAATGCACTGGGAAAAGACCATCTCATCAAACCGGTCCAGTCAGAAAGCAACAAAAAGTTTGAAGAGAGAAGCAGAGCACATGCTGTTCTCAGAGACCTGAAACCCAAAAGGCATGTTTAGATGCAACACAATCATTGGTTAGTTTGCATGCATTCAGATCCTGCACCAAAATCCGCTCAATGCAACAAAAGAGCTTGCATTCCTTCAGGCATGCAGGTATGTATCAATCCACTGATCACAACAGCAGTGACAGCAGCAACAATCCATGAAGCCTTTTATCAATCACATGTCACAGCATTACAAAGGGAGACAGTCATAACATTTTCTTTTGTGAATACAGCCAAAAGTAATGATTGACATCATGAAATAGGCTGGATCACTTGACAGTGCAGAATCATGATCAGTTCCTACTGCAATTTATACATCAGTGATTCAAAGTCTAAATACTGTCTTAGAAGTACTTGCTGACAATTTTAAAGCTAGTATAGATTTCTATCTGATGTCGTGCGACGGCCAAAACAGTAAGATGTTAGTCAAGTCTAGGACATGCACTCTCCCTCCACTCCACTTCTCTAGTCCGGAGGCTCTTCTTACCTTGGGGCGAGTCCCTAAAGACAGAGCCATTCTTTGGGCTGAATCAGACTCCTGGCCTGTTCGCTCATCTGAACCACGCCGCTGTACTCGTCAGGGGCGTACTACAGATACAGCATAATGACGGACACACAGTCAGGGTGGGAGCCCTCCACATGGCAGTAAACAGTTTTGGGGAAAATATGTTACATGTTATTTGAAGGAGGAAAAACCACCCACCCACCCCCACACACACACACACACACACACCCACCCACACACACCCCTCTGAGAAGGTGTCATTTTACACTACAGAGTGTTTAGTGAGGGGAGTGTGTGGTAAAGGATACCAGTGTTGGTATGGGAATAGTTTTCTCACCCAGGACCAGTGTGAGACTAGCTATTGTAGCCAGAAAAACACACTCCAACAGGGATACAATTGCAATGGTTCAGCCAACAGTCAGACACACACCTCTGCTACTTCCAACAATGTTGAGTGTGCAACTCAAAACAGTTTATTTTTCGGAACCTGATATTTGCACAGATTTATAAAACAGATGAACCATGAAGACCAAAAGCAGATGGCAGATCTTTGCCCCAATAACAACAGCAGCAACAACCACCACCCTATGACACCTCAGGCCCCACCCCTCTCCCTCCCCATCTTGGGAAATGTCTGATGCCACACCTATCAGTGTTCATACCTGCTTCAGGGGACTCCACCTAACTTGGACTGGCAGCATTAGACACGGGAAGCAAACAGGAGGGGGAAGAGCACAAGTGCATACATGTCCCTTTAATTGAGTAGTACTATAGTGTAATTTTGCAATGAAAACAAAGTAAATGTGCCGAGTGGTTCAACAGTTAGAAACTTTCATGTGGCACTCCCCCACTGTGGGAAGAGTAACTACCAAATCATTGCAAGAAACTGACAACAATTATCCTGTCACTATTCAAGGCGTTATCTCAAAAGCTTGGCTACAGCTAAAATTCATTTATGCATCTGATACATCCAAATACAAGACAGAAAGCTTTTCAAGTATCTGGCTCCACATTTCCTGTGAATTAAAACATTCATTTCAGAGTTCCATGTACTGACCTGGTATCCCTGGAAAAAGCTGAGGATGTCCTTGACTCCAGTATTGTAGGGCAGACCCTGCATCCTGACCAGGGCACCATGCTGGGGTAGTACAGGAGAGGCGGCAGCTGCAGCATGGTGGGGTTGAGCTGCAACTGCTGCTGCCACTGCGGGTGAAGCTGCAAAGTAGCCAACTGTGGAGGGAGACACTGGAGGGCTGGAGAGCAAATGGGAATAAGTGGAAAAGCAAGGTTATGATGAATACTAAAATTTCCACCTTACAGTTGTATTCTTCTGGCAGCCTGTGATGCTGCAGTTTAACCTTTGACCTTTATCAGTTTGTCTCATTCGACATGTGCTTTAGATCACAATGTACTTACCTGGGGTAATAAGCAGTGTAGTTCATGTTCATGTTCATATAGAGATGTGGTTGAGGGGGGTAGTACGCCAGAGTGTGAGCAGGGCTGTGTGCGGTGGTCTGAGGAGGTCTGGGAGCGGCAAGCAGGGGAGGCTGGTAGAGGGCAGCTTCAGAGAGAATGGCAGGTGGAGTGGGGAATGCAGCATAGGCAGTGGGGGGAGACAGACCTACAGAAAGAGACAGAGGTATGCATGTGTAAGGTGTGTGTACAGTCCTGCCACAAGTAAAGTGCTGTGAAGTATATGAATCAACTGAGCACGCTGCATGACTGTCTCTGGATAAACTGCAGAAGCTGTCATAAACATGTCACAACACATTCCTATGGTTGACAAACTTAGGACTGCAAAATTGTGTTAGATGTCAGCGTTCAAACGGCTCTGAAAGGTAAAATAAATCAGACTAAGAAACAAATGGAGAGCAGCTGCTGCACACAAAAAGGAAACAACAATGGCCTTTTTGAGTAGAGCATTTCACACACTGCACCTTTAAGGTAGTCAAACATGTAGGGATGCACTGATTATAACCCAGCTATAAAACTAAAAACTAAAACTATAAAAATAGATCTAGGCCAGAAAAAATGACTTGAAAGCCCCCTAAAGACCCATCAGAATTTATTTACGTAGCTCGCAGTGTCCTTCATGGTGCAGTGTAAACACGCACAAATGACGGCACAGATCTATTTACAGACAAACAGCCACTACGTGTGCGAAGCTGTGGGCAGTTCCAGTGTTAGTCAGGCAACATGGTACCAGCACTGCTGATCTTCTGGCAGATTTAGCATTTTTGGGGTCAGTTTGAGTAAAATTATGTTCAAAAAGAGATTACCTCAATTCTTAATTCTAGTTAGGATATAGGTGAAAAAGAAAAACTAACTTTATTAAGTAGGTATTTAGCAAATTTAACACAAAGTGTCAACATTTGATAATTAAAAAAAGAAATAAAAATATGTTGCTGTCTTCCTCTTAAATTAACCCTCTAGTAGCAGCTACATTATATCAGTGAATTCCAGCATGGTACCGTGATGGGATGCTACCTGTGCAACAAGTCTGGCTGGGAAATTTTAACACTACTAAATATTCCAAAGTCAACTGTTAAAGTGGAAGTGACTGGGAACGACAGCCACTGAGCCAAGAACAGGTAGGCCATGTAAAATCAAAGACTGGGGTCAGCAGATGGTGAGGCTCATAGTGAGCAGAGGTCACCAACTTTCTGCAGTGTCAGTCGCTACCTCCAATCGTCATGTGGCCAGCAGAAGTGTAGTGTGTAGAGAGCTTCGTGGAACGGGTTTCCAAAGACAAGGAGCTACATCCATCCTTACATTACCAAACACAATGTAAAGTGTCAGATGCAGTGTTGTAAAGCACTGGGTTCTGGTGTTGTCTGTGCAGATGCTTGCAAAGAACTGTTGTTGTTGTATATAAGCTTGTGTCCCGATAACTTAAGAACCTTTGTAATGCAAGTAGCAGTATAACTGTAACTGTAATGTGAGTGTTGAATTTAGTGCAGTGCCTTACTGAAAAATGTAAGGTGACTACAGTGAAGACTTGCTTTGGAACGAACGAACGAACTACAACCAATACTGTCAAGACTTCGCGTGAATGACCTGTGATTGACAAGTTGTTAGCCATACTCTAAATGTCCTCATTTATGACTAATAATGTCTATAATTTTCAAAATGAACCTTGTGGTTTATGACCTGAAACTAGCAACAGAGTCTATAAAGGAATCAGGAAAGTGTGTAGCAAAGGAAATGAGCTCTGTTTATCCATAGACTTCTATACAACCGGGCACCTTTTTGCAGTTGGAGGACTCCGCCTATGCTGCCCATTAAAAAGAATGCAGATTTAAGGCGCTTGCACACTGGCCTCACCTTTCATTTGAATATGACCTATGGCTTTGTTTTGTTTACAGAGGTCAAGCGTCTGATTGAACACAAATACAGGCACCTTTTTACTAACCACTATTTAACATGCTCACCACTAAACACAAAGTACAGCTGAAGCTAAGATGTTGATAAAGCGTGACTTAAAGATGATGAAATTTAGTGTTATTACAGCTCATTCTTAGGGAGACTTTAATCCTTGTACAAGACCGGCCTTTGGCATGTTTTAATCTGGTGGAGAAGTGCTGGAACCAGAAAAGATTAAGCGGAATTTCCAACATGGTAGCATGGTTTTCAGATATTATTATTATTATTATCATCATCATCATCATCATCATCATCATTCATATGTTACTGCAACTCTCGCTTATGTGGACCTTATTTGGTGTTTTTGACTTACAGGGAAGCTTGCAGGGGGGTGGGGAGAGCCCGCTGCGGTTCAGAGTTCCTCCCATCAGGACAATGCTCATTTCCTCTGTGGAGCACTGGAAGACCTCCACATACCGGTCCTTCATTGTCTTTTTATGGCACTTTTGGGCTACCATAAATGCCTTGTCAGGTGACTTCATCTGGATGAAGGCATCACCAGAGGGCCGTCCCTGCACAGACAGGGGTAGAAATCCAATTAACAAATGACTGAATGAATGTGTGTTTGTGTGAAGTGTGAAGTAAATCTGTGGGGAAAATAATTTTAACAGTACATCGAGCTGTTCTGGACTCGCAAATATTGCCCCTCCCAAGTTTTTTTTTTTTTTTTAACTTAGGAAAATGTTACCAAAATAAAACTAACAGACTTAAAAAACTTTTTCTCATTTTTAGAGATTTGCGATGAAGATGTAAGTGAAAATGCTGTATGGCTGTTATTTTTAAAGATAGTATTAAGATATTGAGCTTTAATATTTCAAGTATGCCTGGGCCCATGACTTTCCAATAGGCTGACCTGTTGGTTGAGGACCATGTGGACTCCGTGGGGTTTGATGTCAACAGTGTGCTCTCCCATGAACTCCAGGATATCTTCAATGCCAGCAGTGTAGGGCAGACCACGGAGGCGTACGCAGTCGCGAGTGCTGCTGGCTGCTGGAAGGAACTGAGGTGTTGTGAGGACTGGGACAGGCATGATTGGCGAAGGGGGCAATGTGGAGATCAGAGGTGTGGACATGTAGCGGTTCAGAACCTGGAAAGCACAGACACATACAAAATAAATAAATGAATCTTGACTGCATATGCAAGAAGCATTAAAAAATGTACAACAAATACATATAAAGTAACAGAGTGTCATGGTGACTAAAAAAAAAAAAAATACACACATTGCACAGATGATTTTGTCATCTATAGTATTGCACAAACTCCAGTATTGTCTGATTTATTGATACCTCGCACTCTGGATACTATGTTTTCTCACTTCTCTATGTTGCCATAACACTATTTATTTGGAAACCCGAAGAAACAGCTGCTGTGGACCTCAGGCCATGGTGACTGTCATCACTCTCTCTCACACTTGCACAAAAACGACTTTCTTAGGCTATTTTGAGAGCACTAAAGAATCAATTGAAAGTGTATTACACAACACAAACCCATCTAATAAGTATCTTGCACGGGAAACTTTCTTCTTCTTTTTTTGAATAGCACATGTTGTTTTTCTTGCATTACAACGAGTATCTAAGTGCAAACAGTTATATGTTGTCTTTTTGTTACATCAAAAACTACAGCTAGAAAAACTTTCAGGCCACACAACTGGAAGAATGTACCTGTTGCACCTCTGCTGCAGTGCTCCGAAACAGCTCGATATAACGCTTCCCGAGGATCTGTTTGTGTTTCTTCAGCGCATTCTGGGCATACTCTTCACAGGAAAAGAGCACAAAGGCGTCACCAGTGGGTCGCCCATCTGGGTACTTAACAAACAGGAGACCCTCGGTGCCATCTGTAACTGGGCTCTCAGGACCAAGGAAAGCCAACACGTCCTGTGGTGTGGCAGTGAATGGTAATCCCCGCATACGGATAATTACTTGATTCTCCTTGGACAGGAACTGGGCCACCTCATTAGATGTACCTAGAGTCACGGAGGACAGAAAGGATCAAGCTCGCTGCACCATAGGATCTCCAAAAATCACTTTTTAATTCTCAAAAAGTTCTATTCACTCTCTGCTGACTAAGTTACTTTTAACAGCCACCCTGAAAGTAAATCTTGTTATATGGAGTATTTGCATTTGTCATAGTTTATTAGTCCACAAGTTAGGAACAACAAAGCTGAGTCATAAATCAGACTTTTGACTCAGTAACAAGATCCATATATTTAATGAAGTTTTTGAATTGCTGTTGGGACAATCATTCAATTCCAGTGACCCAAAGAAAAGCTGAAAACTGAGGATTTAACAAACATGAAGCATGAAATGCAAGCCATCATATTTCAGCTCAGCCTAAAACAAAGTGGTGGATCAACTAACTAAGTGACCTATAGATGCCATTATGTCAGCTAGTCTACAATATTAAATATCTGAAAAATTAAGGTATTTTATGTTATCACCCACAAATTATAAAATTTAAACATTTCTAGATGAAATGAAATGTATCATTTCCTGCAATCCATTAAATTCTAAACTATAAACAAAAATACAAGCTGTGGTAGAAAAGGCACACAAGTAATGCAGCACGCAGTTCGTTTCTGCATGTGTGGTGTACAGACAAAGCACAGATCAGTGCTGTGCTCAAAGACAGACTGTGCAGTTTAATGCACAATAAATTAGTATGGAATCAGGGTTTGACATGTAAACCTTTGGGGCAAGCTTGGCTAAGAGAAATGAAGCTGAAAGAAATCCTAGAAATGCCTGTATTTTGCAGCCATGTATAATTTGTAAAGTGACTTCTTAAGAAACTTAAGCTGTCACATTTTATTGTAAGAGGGATATGAATGTGTGTCTTAAATTTTATGGTCACCCATTTAATGTTGAGAATTTAAATCTAATTTAAAAGTGGAGAAAACAGCAAATATTAAGGAACAACTCTTAAGCTGCTTGAAACTGTGATACTGGTTAATAAAAGATCGTTCAAGATAAACAGATGAGGTTACAATTACATACATCTTATTAAATGAAGTTAATTGTTAAGGAGGCTGCTCAGCCTGACACTTTTGACCAGCGTTGACCATGGGCAGATTTAACTTAACCAAGTTAAATTTTTCTCTTTGGTTTACAGTTTCTGTAAATTGTGTCCCTCATTTAGTGAGCTTCAGGGCAAGATCAGTTTGGGTGTGAGACAAAAACAGCAAAAAGAGGCTATATTTACTTGGATCAGCCTTTAAAGAGAAGGTTTACAGACACAAATGGTCTTGTTCCACCACAAAGTCAATTATAAAATTTGCAAATAATTCCTTCTGGCATAATGCAGAATGTATGTTTAATTGCATTATGCATTACATTATAACAATAAGATTTATAAAATGTGCAGTAACAAATGCACAAAGTACAAAAGTACATAGGGAAAAAAAAAAGAAACTTCACAACTAATCAGATCAAGAATTTAAATGACTCATCTCCAGATATTAATTTTATATGATATGTGATCAGGTTAATATAATTTTTGGTTCAATGGCTTTAATATTTCTTCTTTATTGACCCTGTTTCTTCTACCTTTACTCAGTAAACTCAGATCGACAGCCTAAAGGTATTTTTGCAGAGGATGGAAAAATGTTAGATCTTTCAATTTCAAGCTTTACATCCAAAACAATGAAACAATCTAATCTACACATCTGTTTACATGTTTACTGCTTTCATTTATCATGCATTGTGTCTGCTTCTCCACTGTTTGCTTAAAGTTCACTGTGCTATCGATATGTATTGATTCTTAACCCACTGACTAAAGTCCAGGGTCTAACAAGCAGCCAGTGTAAGTTCTCTGCTGCAAGCGGCTGTGCTTCTTTTGACTGCTATCTCTACCCTTGTGTTACTACTGGTTTCCTCTCAGGCCCCAGGCCATGCCTTTGTCTCTTCACACCCCTTTTGTGTTAGCACCGAGTTGGTCCTTTTACTGGGCGACAGCCCTCTTTCCCTCAGGGGGAATGGAGCCGGAGGCTAAACTGAACAGAACAGGTGAACTGCTGTTAGCCCAGAATAAAATTTCTTTCCAAGTGGCCTCAGAGGGGTTGGCCTAGGAAAGGGGAGATTAGCAAGGGATGGGGGCTGTGGGGGATACACCTCACAAAGCGCCTTTCATTAGTCTGAGATAAGGGAGCCACTGGGATGAGGCAAACACACAGGTAACAAGAGAGTTAGAGCACAGAGGAGATCCCTTCTTTTAAGAGAGAAAAGTGGTGAACTTTTACAGATGCGAGAGGGTTTTTTTCTTTTTTCAAAAGTGCAGGAAAGCCATGAAACAAAATGCTACCTCACACTGAGAAAGTCTTTCAGTATGACCATGTAATCATGGTCAGGTGAGAGGAGAAAAAGAAAGAAAACCCCCCCCCCTGAAATCTGACCTCCAGCTATCTTGAGGAATTCCTCTCCTGTGGCCTTGTAGACCTGAAAAACACGAGATGAAAACTTAATATGAATATGTGACTACGATTTCAGGCAAAAATCCAATATGTACGTCAAACACCCAACTTTTAAGCAAGGAAAGAAGAAAAATCACGTCACAAAACTCCTTCATAAAACTGATGGTATTAATTTGATTAAATCTCACATTCAGCTCGACTTCTTAATGACATCAAAAGAGGACTCTAAGCAGATTTTTTTTTAAATTCCCCCCAAAAAAACTACGCCATGGAGCCACAACTGAACTGAGAGAACCTTACCTCAATGTAGCGGCTGCCCATGTGGTGTTTGTGGCGCTCCAATGCCAGGTCTCGGTGTTCAGAGTTGATGAAGCGAACTAAGGCCTCGCCATTCCTCCTGCCCTGAGCATTAAGACACAGCGCCACACCACCTCTGAAACAAGGGCACCGATAAATGAATGCAAGGGACAATTACCTATATCTGCTGGGTTCTCAAACAAAATCTTCTCCATCTTAAATTTCTACCACCGTGACTGTCATGTCATCGCCATCAAAAACTCTAACAAAGCCTGACTAAGTCGTTAATTCAGCAAAACTAGCATTTTGTAATCTGGCAGTTAATATAACATCTGTTATGCCTCCAGTCTTTTAGCTCTGTGTGAACAGATTGGCTGCTGCCAGTATATTGTGAAGGCATAGCATGTCAGACTCTCAGACAGAAAAAGCATAATAACAGAAATATTTCTAGAAATCATTTTTAACAGTATAACAGTGGATGTTAAAAAGATGACTAGCAAAGATTAGGCTGTACTTGGACACAGCAATTGTTTCAACAAGGTCAGGTTTCCATTGGGCTTTAAAAGCATTTCATAATCTGAAAAGTACGTTAAAGGAAAGAGTAACAGAATAAAGTTCCCCTAACTGCAAACGTTGACAAATTCTGTGACTAACATGTTAAAAGCTCAAAAGACATTTTGATAGATGAGCACAAAATCCAACGTACTTGGCGATGTTGAGGCCTTTAAAGAAGCGAGCAATGTCTTGGTCTGAGGACTGCCATGGAAGCCCTCGTGCTCTGATCACAGTCTCACTGTCCACTGGCTCAGTCTTACTGCTGCACCAAACACCATGTGGGGAAAATTTAAATAAACAAATAAAACTATTAATAATTTATTTATATATATATAAAATAATCCAGGCAGAATATTCAAAGCCTTGTTGGAAATGACTGGGATTTAGGGAAAACAAACAGAAAAACCTTGATTCTTGTTGCGTTTAAACAGATCGAGTAGACAAGAGGCCACTCAGAGTAAGTGCTAAACACAGTAACACACTCCCATGATTAAATGTCAGAAGGTTGTCGAGGTGAGAGGCTTTTGGTTTTCTGAGAACAGCAGGATTTGGTGCTCTGCTATAAGATATCCTGGTAAGCACTTGATGGCAAAGTTGGACAGCTTTAATAACACACTTGTGGTTTCCTTGTTGCTGTAATCAATGCTAAGAGCCGGAGAGGTCTGAGACCCGAATGTGGTCGAGGGGGGTTGTCAGACTAAACAGCACTGCTGCCTAACAGGTGTGGCAAGAAACTACAGAGATGGACTGAGATAATATTTGTGTTGAAGGTCGATACATACCATGTGCCTGAGTCAAACTTGTAGTTCACTGTTTCAACACAGGAGAATTTGTGATCTAAAAAAAGCAAAAGCAAAACAGCATTATATTATGGGATGTGTTTTTGGCTTATGCACGTCCAATGCTCCCTCTCATGTAGACAGGAACACAACACAAACTTGTAATACCCAGAAACACACTTGGCTGTGATTACAGTGATAGAGTCGGAGCGCTCTGGCTCAGTTTGACATGTTTTCATTGTTACATGTTGCCTCACTTTACTTGTATGTACAAAACTTTTGACAAACAAGTGCTACTTTGTAATACGCATTTTGACAGTGGGTTACAATAAAAAAAAAAATAGTAGTACTTGTTCCTTAAATAGAAATAATATAATCAAGGCACGGTTTAATCATTAACCAACTATCACAGTCACTCTTTTACTTTCTTCCCCGTGTGTGGTGTATGTTTAGTAGTTGGGATAATTCAAAGAAAAGAACAGAGGCTCACTCGTCATAACATCTTTAGCTCAGATGACGCGATTATTTCTGCATTTAAAGTCATTTTTCTTCAGTCAGTATGGCCATTTGTATTTTTTGAACATGTGGTCGTATGAATATGAACCTGTATGTTCACGTGGATAAAATCAGTAACCATGTGAAGAAAAAAAGGATGAACTGCAGCATTCTCCTTTGACTATTTAGCTAGTGTGTAATTTCAGTGTTAGAAATTAAATGACAAAATTCCACTATGTACATTAACATGGTTAAATGTTTGTTGTTTAAACACGAGGGCTTCCAGTTTCCATATTCTTCCTGTTGTGGGCTAATGCAAAGACACAGTTCTGATTATATCAAAGGTAGTCAGAGTGTGTTAACACTAAGTACGATCTCCTTGATCACTTCACTGCTCTTCCTATAGGTCAGTTTGTCTTCTTTCTGTGCCTAATTTAGTGTCAGCTACTAGGTATTAAGCATCTTGTTCAGTGTGAGGTTACTTGAGATAGAAGGCCTGTCATTACTTACTGTGGGGCTCAGCCAGTATGCAGAGCGTCAGCTGCACCATGCTCCTCACCTCCCTCACCCCTATCGACTCCTCTGACACAGCAGGGAGACCAACATCTGCACACAGAGTTAAGGCCGCATCCCAGTTTTTATTCTGACTACATGTTGATATTTTACTACCTTTTACTTGTTAAACTATTATATAATATTTCAGAAAAGTATAAACACTCTGTTATTACGACTCTGTTATTTGTCAGGATTGTTTAGGATTATAAAATGTCCTATTTCAGTGGACATGGTAAATGATAAATGGCCTGTATTTGTATAGCGCTTTACTTAGTCCCTAAGGACCCCAAAGCGCTTTACACTACATTCATTAACCCATTCACACACACACATTCTTGGTGATGGCAAGCTACATTGTAGCCACAGCTGCCCTGGGGCGCACTGATAGAGGCGAGGCTGCCGGACACTGGCGCCACCGGGCCCTCTGACCACCACCAGTAGGCAACGGGTGAAGTGTCTTGCCCAAGGACACAACGACCGAGACTGTCCGAGCCAGGGCTCGAACCGGCAACCTTCCGATTACAAGATGCAAACTCTTGAGCCACGACAGGCTAGCAAAGGATACATTCCAACATTGAGGTGAGTGTGAGCTTCTGCGCAGGGCTAGCATTTGGGCAGCATTTGTGAAACTCCTTTCTCACATCCACAAATGAAAAGAAACACTCAGGTAGGACCAGATTCTGGATAGGAACAAACAAAAAGAAAGTTACTTAGTGCAGCAAAATGACGGTTCGGAAACCGGATATGGAAACTGGATACAGCAGGATGCTAATAAACAAGCAGCTGAAGAGGAGAGAATTTGGATGGAGAGGGTATGTGCACACTAGCATCACACTGTGCTACTGAATAGGAGGTAAATGTAAGTCAAATGGCTATAATTAGTTAGTAATACGAAATCAGTGCATACCAATTTATTACAAACTATAATAAAACTGAACTGAAGTAATCAAAGGGAAAAATCTAGTTTGTTTATTGTTGTGGAAATATGGGTAGAGCAACAATATATATATAAAACAAACATATGAAACATTGATTCTACAAAGCCAGTATTTTCTACTATTGAGTCATGATTCATAAGATTTGTTTCAAATATTAAAAAAAAAATATATATATATATTTTTAAATGTTATTCTCTATGTGTCTCCAGTTTATGAAAACAATGGAGGGAAATAATCACCTTTTTGGAAGCTTCTGGGTGGAGGGCCTGACGAATGACAAGGGGACTGTCCACACAAAGTGTGTACGTGGTCCTGCCAAGGCATTTTACTTCTGATGACACTGACTGCTGGAACTGCACAGATACAGAGAGAGGAAGGAGAAAGGCCACTTTAAGACTGACTGAAGTATTTTTATCCTTCACAAAAAAAAAAAAAAAAAGCAGAACTGTGATTGAAATGGCACCATATTTAAATTGCCTAAAAGAATATTTTAAAGAGCAAGAGAGAAGAAAAGCTAATGGGAAGTAATCCAAAATAAAGTGGGACTTAAAATCATTCCGCTTGCGTCACCTATGGTGTACAAAGGAGTATCTGTTAGTGTACTTGAGATGTAAAGACAGAAAAGTGAAGGTGGTGTTGTGTTTGACATTTGTCTCCTTCTCATTACAAGCGACGCTCGTCTAACAGGTTTCAGTGTTTGCCCAGTGAGGGAGGGAGCAGACAAAAGGGAGGAATTATTACAGCACTGATCACCAGCACCACAGTTTTCTCTTTGTACAGTAGCAGCCAGACGAGTTAAAATCCCAACCCATACAAGTCAAACCTGCTGGTCTCCACTTTGCATAAACACTGATGGCCTCGCCACCCAGTCCCAAATACCATCACCTCCCACATAGCCATGCTTATTTGTAACTACAACATTTATTGAGCCCTCTTCCTTGTATTTTGTCAACCTGTATTGGCAGCAGTTAACTGCCAATGAAGGACACCTCTTGTACAGAAAAACAAATCACTTGCAATCAAATTTTCCATCACATTTTCATACTGTTTTGGCCACCATATTATGAGAAAGCTATTTAAATGTTTCACAAACTTTGTTTGGCTTCCCACCATTTCATGCTGCTTCATAAAGCTGGGAGTTCACTTATTGTTGACACAGCATTTGATTTATAGCAAGCTGCTGTTGGTAGCATTAGGCTTCTTAAAGTTAGGATACTTGTGGAAAATAATTTGGAAACAAAACTTGAGAAAAAATAAACTTCTTCCTTACTAATTTGTCCTTCATGACCAAGATTTAAGATCATCTTTATCTTGTTTCAATACAGGAGGGAATCCATTTACTCTTATACTGTTTTTGGAATATACTTGGGACTAGAGGCTGGCTGGTGAATTAGAGGAAAAATAAAAGGTCAGAGCTGAAAAAAAAGAGGCAGTGCTTGGCTCCTTTCTAAAAGCAGTTTGTGGCTTTGCAGCTTGCAAAATAGGTACAATGTCAACGTAATGTCAAGTTTTCTCAGGACCCCTGCTTTAACTCATGTGCAAACTTGACACAGACTCCAACCAACTTTCAGGGACCTGCAGCTCCAGATAATATCACCATAAGCAAAACAGAACACATATTGGAGAATAGCATTAACAAATAAACAAGTAATTTCTTATCTTCTCAGTCAAGAAAACCCAGAACACTCAAAATCATCTTTGAACCATACCAGTTAGACCACCTGGATCTCATTGACCGACTAGTTTCTGGTGGCCACTGGGTTTGTACGACAAACCTTTAGACAGTCAAGAGCATGTTGGGACCTGCTCCTTAAAAGTCAAGGAGAAATATGGGGGCTATTTGGCAGCATCTACTAACAAGGAAAGAAATGCTTCGGGGTTAGATTAGAGGGGTTTTAGGATGGATGGACAGAAACATGTAAGAGTTTTTAATAAACGAGTCATTGCAACATGAAACCACATGCTCAGCTATGAATGAAACAAATACACAACCTAATTAGCAAAAAAATACACAAACAATTTACGTAACCATTCCCAGAGTTGTTTTGAAGATAGTGGTTTACAGGTAATATGCAAACCACATGAAAAGTAACTCTACTATTCATTGTTCATCAAGATGAAAACCCTCTTCAGTCAATGCATTAATCATTACACTCAAAATAGGCTGCAAATGCAAAAGGAAAAGACGGTTATGCAACTTAAATCCACGACCGCTGAACTCCCTCAAAGATGCAAAGCATCATTTTTGCAAGTTACTTACTAGTCAGGTGTGTGTGAGTGATTCGGTTTATGTATACTTATTTTAAAAAAAGATAAAGACAAAACGTTATAGAGATCAGCTTAGTGCAATATGTATGGACTTAAAATTAGTTTCTATTTCATGTGTACAGCGATAACAGCACTAATATTTGCTCACAGCCATTCATGCAGCTCCACCTTTGCTTTTGTCTAAAGCCGGATTACTGAGAGAAAAGCTATAGAGGATGTAGAGACACACCCTCTCTTTCTCCACAGTGTCAAAATCCACGTTTAAAAAAAGAGCAAACACGAAGAACAGAAAATTAATCAAACAGCGATATCACAGACAAGAGGCCCTTTTTCAGTGGCCACTGAAAAAGGGCCAGTGCTTCTAGAGTAATCTGGTTTTAATTTTAATATTTAGCTAAAGTCTTTTTCTTCTCAGACTGTTGGTGTTTATTCTGCCTGCAGCACGCTCCAGTTCAGTGATCATTATTCCTCACTAGCAAACCTGTCAAAAATGGCTGTTCATTGCAGTCCTGATGTGATCACCAATATCACAGTTGCTGTTTGGTGATGCCCCTTTATAATCTGCAGATTTATCTTTGTTTGAATGAACCAAAAATATTTGTTTGATGAAATTTTTTAAAGTTGCACGCGTTACAGTTTTGCGATTTCTAATTGCTTTCATTTTTATTTTGTTTTGACTTTTTGTTTTTAATTTGAGCTCAGTTTTTGTTTCCAGAATGGCTTTGTTCATTTCTCTTGAGTTTTCATTTGCTCAGTCAAATGCTTGCTTTTAATTTAGTTTGTAATTTTAGAGTTTGCTTTTGGTGACTCAGACTTCTGAACATACAAAGTCTCAATGAATGACCTTCAAAGACCTTCTCAGGCTCTGAACAACTTTTTTAATATTTCAGCTAAAAGTAAACTTAAAAACTATTTGTGAAAAAAAAACAAATAGTTTTTAAATTTACTTTTAGTTAACTATAATCATTTTGCACATTAATGGTGCAACTTTGCGTCTCACTCTCCTCTGAAAGCACTTTTCATGGATAAGTGGGAGGAAGTGGCCTTTGAACATAGTCCTATCAGAGTTTGCGCTCTACTGTAGCTGGACTGTTTGTATGTAGAGGTGAGGTAAGGTGGTGGTGACTGAAACAACCTCTGATAAGAGCGGCTGGGAGTGTCAAAGTGATATCTTTGGGAAACTTTCAACACATGACATGGTCTTCACACTGTTTGCAACTATAGGCCAAAAATCACAGGGGAAATGTTTTACAACAGTAATCAGAATTTATGTGTTACTATAAAGCTAGTTTGCCCTCCTTCACAAGTGATCACCCTACTATGAGCTCTACTAGCTACAAGAGCCCAATTTGTGCGGCAGCTCGCTGGAAAATGAAGCCAAGCCAGTAGTGTCACATGAATTTGTGTAATTCCCCTAAATGGCCACTTAAGGCTTGCCCTGAAGGCAAATCAGTGTCTTTAACTTCTGTTAAAATGCTCAACTTTCCATTTTTTGTGTTCTATGTCCTAGGTATGTTTTTTTTCCTCCTTTTGTTGTTTCTTACAGGTGCAGCAGCTGGAAACACATTGTGCTTTTCTATTTGTGCTGCATCGTTTTATTATATTTTCTTCCCCCTGTCAGCTTAGACTTTGTCATATTACACATAAAATAGAAAAACTGAAATAATACTTGAAATGAATAAATAAACAGATAAAGCCCAACTTTAAACATTTGATTGTAAACTTTACAGCCAGTTTTCTCTTTCCCTTGAATTTTTATATACCTCACCTGTTTAATTTGTAAAATGGTTAAAACATTAATTATTAACAGCATGACCACTTGGTCTGAAAGGTGAATACTGTCAGTGACCGGCCTCACCTCAGCTAAATCGAGTCACAAAACTTGACTTCTTGACTCTGTGTTGTTGCCTTTTGGAACATTTTAATGCAATTTTTGCTGAAGTTAAGATGTCAAGTAGGCTTTGTGTGCGGTAAAGCCCGTTGTAGAATTTTGCCTCTAGTATAGGTGGCTGAAATGTTAATATTTTAATAAAAATCTGTTACTTCACACAAATATAGTACCTATATTTGCAACATGTAATGCCTTGCTAATCAAGTTTGCTTGTATTGGCTGAACTTAGCTTTATATTGTCTTGTTCAAATATGGTCACCAACAAAAATTTAAGGGTTCAAAACCAGGCTTCCCAAATCAGTGCACGCCGTGAGGGCGCATAACATAATAAGAAGCATAAATTCTATTTGTTCTTGCACTGTGAAGACTGAAAACTCACTGTAAGATCTGCAGTGGATCTAAATATATTCAATATCTTCCTTCTGCAGTTGTTGTAATAAACATTTTCGTTTCACATACTAATTAACGGCATGTTTGATTTAGACACACCCAGCAGAAGTAACAGAGCTGTGATGATGGATTGGCATAACTATTTGTGTTAACACAAATCTGTCATCTTTACAAGGCTTTTTGCTGAAATATTCAAATCCTGGTTGTGTGCGAGACTCTTTCGTGTGATTCATCATAAGAAGCATGTCACAACTTGGCTGCCTTTGTAAGTGAAAACCAAATGTTATTAACTTGGATTACTGGATACATTTCTGAAACAGTTGAAACATTTCTATATGCCGTGACTGCATACGAATGTGATATTTCAGCTTCACGGTAATGTAGATACAGTCTGACATTTTTCATAAACACGCTACACGTTGTGTTGCAAGCTGAACAAACCCACACCCTCACAGTCAGAAATAGCTTCGTTACAGCTAAATACAAATTTATTCTGAAAAACATGAGTGGCCTGCAGGTGTGATATGCAAACTATACTGTAAAAAGTGTTACAGCTACAGTGACCTACACATATTTTTGGACTATCATGTTCCACACAAACCTGTTCTGACAGCAGCCTGGTACATTTGTTTGGTATCAAAAAAAAGAAAAAAAAAAAAAAGAAAGAAAAAATAAAGAAAGAAAAAATAAAGAAGGAAAAAAAGACAAGTGTGACAAGTTTCTATACCCAGTGCACCTGCACTGCTGGAAACTGAAAGCTCACCAACCACATAGAGGTTAAAATAATTTTGCTGAGCTGCAAACATAGGGTTGAAAAATGCCCACATATGCTTATATCTATTCTAGACCTTGAAATAGAATGATGTACGGTATATCCTGTGGTTTTTTGTTTTTTTTACTGTGCTGCTTTTGGTATGCAATGGTAAAGCATCATGCAAAACATGTCAGTTTGTTCTGTGTAGGAAAATTAACACACAGTGACTGATAGAAATAGAAGTTTTGACAGTGTTTTGCAGATTGCACCAAAATGTATGGGAGCAAAGTTTTAAACAGTCCTGCTAATCTCTCCAGGCTTCTCTACCTTGATCAATCTTTCACAAAAGAAATGCAGCACATGTCCTTGGGTGCTCTGACCACACAGGTCAATACCATAAGCCCACCACTTTAAAAAAGGAAAAGAAAAGAAAAGGCAACTGCTCGTTTCTCTCAATTCTTATAAGTTGGAGTAGGACATCACTTCTAAATTTTAAACATGAGCCAAACAGCTTCTAGACTGTATATCTGGAAAAATGTCAGTTTTCTTCTCTTCCCCCTATCAACAAGGGTAACACTTATCTCTGAGTGACGAGCAGAGAGAGAACGCAACCAGTGAGACAAAGGTATGAAAAGACCAAACTGATTGCTTGGGTTAATATTTGAAGGTTCAGCACACAATCTAAGCTGGAGTAGCTGAAGCTGAGGTCTTGGGCGACCTGAATGTACATCAGCATGCAAATGAAAACTGTGGAATGTTACATGCTGGGTATAATAATCCCAGGAGCATCACTGCTTTAAAATTTCAGAAGGAATTAAATAAGCAATAAAAACAAGAACGGTAAAACCCAAACAGACCTGCAATCAGACCACAACAGCACAAACATTAACACCAACATATTGCTTCACCGTGATAATGAGAGGTTTTTAAAGTACTACTACTGGAGGGGCAGGAATACTGCATGCAGTGTAAATACACACTCCTTTCAAGGGTGGTTGGAAAAAACATGTTTGGCAACATAAGCACTTTTGCCAACATATACCTCCAGACAGTGGGGACCAAGGGAGGAAATATTACATCTTGGTTATAAAGAAGTGTTGTAACCAGGTGCTAAAGATGAAGCCCAGAACCTGAAAGCTTCCACCCTCCTGTCTGTGCTGCTGCCTAAAACAGAGGTGCGGTCCCAGGTAAACACTCTGCTTTCCAGATGTCTACAGCATACATGAGGCCAGGGCAAGACTAGACCTGCGACTCCTCCTTATCTCCAGACGCCTGAGGCTCTGCCATCATAGCTCTTGAGCTCCTGCAAGCCATCAGCAGAGTTTCACTGTCAGGGCTAAACCAATGACACATCTCAACCAGGTGGAACACCACTTTTAAAAAACAAAAAGATCATGTGGGAAATTTGACACTCCTTACTCTAGCTTACAGCTTAATACCCAGTCAGGCTTGTCATATCGCATCACGCTCTAGGCAAAAACCTGCCAGAAGAAAGTTTTGTGGGTTTAATAAGCTTCTGGGTTTCCCACAAAATGAGCAGCTGCTGTGGTTTTCATACCCGTATGCATCACTTCAAGTTTCCCAATGCGCCTGAAAAGACCAGTGAGACTAACCTGTTGCAGAACTTTGTCCAGTGGCTCAGCTTTGACGATGTCGTCCACAGTCAGCCCAGTCTCCTCTTTACACTGGTCTGTCAGCTCCAAGGTGTCCGGCTTGACAAAACATTTATGAAGCTTCCCGACCTGTGAAAGCATTTAGCGTTTCATGGCGTAGGAATACAGTTTGATGACAAAAAATATGCTAACTTATTGCAAATTAAAGGTCCCCCACATACAGGAAATGAATTGTTTAAAAACAAACAAAACAGAATTGACAATGCAGTCGCAAAAAAAAGCACTCAATTGTCAATAAAGCGTCGTTTACATCGAGAAGCTGACATATTAAACCAAAAAGGTGTGTTTGCCCCCCATTTTCGTCTGTTTTTTTTTTTTTCAAATTTGGTCGCACACCTGTTAAAAAGGTGCGCTAACGACGGGCAGTTGTAGCGTTAGCTAGCATAACAAGACAAGCGGGCTCCACACGGTTTTAGAGAGCACACCATGTTGATTTAAATGTCAGACTCTACAGGTAGACACTATGCCACAAACACTCTGAATACATAAGAAACCGTACAACGAACGAAGGGGGTCAGAAAGGTCCGTACCTTTTTCTCATGTAGATCCACAATTTGCCACACCAAGAGAATTATTTCCCTCTCATCCGAACCCAGTTTACCCCCATTTTCACCAGCTGTTGCCCCAAAGAACACCACCAGAGTATCACTGTGCGAAGCCATCAGGGACCACAAGGGTAAAAACTACAATTAAAGCAAAGATTAAAATAAAAAAAATAACACGAGGGTTCACCTTTTCCAAGTGATAAGAAGAGCGAACAAAAGAGCTGGAAACTCAATTGAGATAAACGGAGAGAGAAAGAAAAAAAGGGGGAGATTATTTTCAGAGGAGCCACGGAAGACTTTGCGGTCAGAGACTCTACCTGTTGCAGTACTTGAGTGTGTTCTATCCAGAGATACTGGTTTAACTGGTAAAGAAGGGTGGAAATCCGTGTTTCCTTCACACGAACTCCATAGCAAGCCCGGAGGTTTTTTTTTCTTCCTCGCCTTACTATTTTTTTCACCGAGTTACCTGTATGGCTGGGCCTTTGCGCGAGCAGAGCCCCAGGGGCGTCGTCTATTGGCTGGTTCGCAAAGGTGAGGGCGGGACGCTGAGGTGAGTGTTGTGATCTCATTGGCTTATTGGTGCTGTTAAATCCGGAAGTATGTGGAAGACAAAACAGGGCGACGATATACCTCCATGAGGCTTATGCGTACGCTGTGCAGTCCACGCCGGGCAACCTGCAGATGACTCTCGGTGATAGTAGAAAACAAGTGAACGGAATCATACACGCACATAAAGGTAAATTAAAGAGAAACTGAACTGCGGGACAAACTCTGTGTATTTCCATTAAAATTAGTTTTGTGCTACCTGAATTTGCAAAAAATATAATCTAAAAACAACCCCTTTATGTGCCAGGTGTTGGGCCTGATGTGCCATTTGGATCACATCTTGTCCAAACATTTGCTTTAACCCATGTCAAACTTGATCTCAAAAGTGACTAGGGTAAGAACAGTTAGTTAGGGACTTTTGCTCCAGCCGTAATTCAGTGGGCACGGTGACAGAAAATATTCCAGCATGTTTATTCTCTAAAAAGGTGTTCATACACTACATGTTTATGCCAGTGGAACTTTGATACAACGAAAGTGTTTCTGCACACAAATTCACACTTATCATTTCACTGTTTGCTTCCTTGTCTTCAGATAATGTTATTTCACTTCCAGAATGAAAACCTGTAAACATGGAGATCATAGAAAAAAAATCTATGTGCAGAACAACATGCATTTGCCTCAGACAAAAGAAAGATTTATTGCTTCTGTAGGCGTCTTAATTGTAATGTAGTTTTAGGTAAACGGTAGTAGTAAATGCAGGGATGAATAAAGGGCAAATGGAAAAATTAAGAACAAAACAACAGGACACATCCTGGAACTTCTACCACAAGAAAGAACAGTGGAATTAGCACTGTACTTTACATTTCCAGCTTGTGATCTTTGTTCTTCCCTCTAAAATCCCACTGTATTGTTATACGCTGCATGTACCTGTCAATAGAAAGTATTTTTCGCCAGAAAATATGGTACTTCAAAATAGCAGTGAAGTTTTCACCAGTCTTTGGCCCAGTTCCCAGAAATCCAAGGTTTTGTTGCTACTGACACTCCCTGTTCTGCCTGCTATGGGCCAACAAACTGCAGTGAATGCAAGACTTTTTGCCTTTTCATGTCCATTCACTCAAAATAAATCTCCCCTATCTCAAGAGTAAGTCCCTGTGTCTCCTTTCTCATGTCGAATCACTATTTCCAGCCAAACCAGTCCGATTACTTAAGGGACACTCTGGAAAACGCTGAAATCTGAGACATATAATGATATTTCAACACAACAGCAAAGAACATTTATCCTCATTGCATCATACTGAGGGCATGCTTATGCATGTAGACTGACTCGGACAGTAAAGTCATAAGCTAACTCTTTTCAGCAGGTGTAACTGGTGAAAAAGTTGAGAAAGACAACATGTCACATTCACACTCCAAATATCCTCCTAAATAATGTGCTTTGGCATAACTTTTATCATAGGCTGTAAAGTGGATGACCTTCCAGAAAGCCAGCGCTAAAACCTTTGACACTTCTGTGTACATTTTTTGGAAGAGATTGGCAGCTCTGATGTACCAGGTGGCAAGTCTTGTCCTGTAAGGTAAGTATGACTTAAAAGAATAGCAAAAAAAACCCCTGCTTGTTCATGCGGCTTTATTAGTATAAGCCAGGTTTTCTTGGAAAAACCTTCACACTACACAATATTATTATATAGTAGAGACTGAAACCTAACTTAAATGTGGTAAGCATGCAGTAATATGCCTTATGAAAGGCAATGGGAACAGCAAGCACATACCACACTGTTGATGATGATATACAAGTTGCTTCCTCATTCTGTGAGAAAATGTCAAGCAAGTCAACTATGCTTACCAGTGTGAGCTCAGTTTTGTCACACCCTTTGAGCGCTGTAATTTTCTGCTGTCATGTTCAAAATAATTCTGACTTACTCATGCCCAAACAATTAAGTGAAATGTGAATGCTCTCACATCAGATCTTGTTCATTTCATATTTAAACAGACAGGAAAATTATTAGACTGGAATGGCAGTTCTTCCAGCTGTGTGGCTTAAAACAATGAAATCACATCTATAATTGAAGGTTTTTGTGGTGCATTTGTACAATGACTTTGCCAAAATCTGATGTTTTTACAAGCTAAGTGACTTAATTCACAGAATTCACTGTATATGGCTGAGATTAAGACTTGTGGGGGCTAAATCATGAACAAACTCTGTAGATGTGTATTTCTAAAGTGGAGAAAGAGTGGAAAAGCTTGGTTCCTGTTCCCACAACAGATTAATATCATGAACACTGTAACTGAGCACTCAACGTGCTTTTATACAACTTGCCTCATTCACCCAATCATACAAGCACCTCATTCCTTTGCTTTTGCCTATGTAAGTCCTCTATATCTAACATTCACACACTTATGGATGCATCAGAAAGCATCCATCTGGAGAGCAACTTGGGGTTAGTATCTTGCTCAATGATATTTGGCATACAAACGGGGGCAGACGGGGCTCAAACCACCAACCTTCTGATTAGCAGGTGACCTGCCCTACTTCTTGAACAACAGCCACCCCTTAAGTACAAATGTACAGAGCAACCACTGCCATCTTCTGGCCGATAAATTAATCAAAACTATTGCTGTGTAGCTGTGGGGACAGATAAACGTAAAATACTACAACTAACACGACTAATTTGTTAATATGTGTGCCTTTAAAAATGTCTGTGAATAACTGGACGTTGAACTCTGTCACTCCCAACGTGCAAATATGACAAACATCAGGGCACGATTCCGCTTTTTTGCTGCTTAGCAAAGGAAACACGCTAGTCTTCATTTGGCAATCTACTCATCGAGAGGAAGTTGAAAGCATGACTATTGTCTGAAGTAGACTATCAGGTCAATTTTAATCTGTGATGGCTGAAAAAAGAACACTTTTATAAAAGATTAGATTAAAAAGTTTATCAGAAATGTTACAGAATGAGGCAAAAAGGTTACAAATGTTCAAATCCTTATATTAAAGCAGCCACACAGATCTCTGATGAAGTTCTCCTTGTGGTCATATAAATAAATAAATGAAAGATGCAATAACAGGAAATAACAACCACTGTGCTTTGTCTAATCATAATCCCACACTTACAGGCGGTTTGAATTTATTTATTAATTTTCTCTTTGATGGAATCAACAAAG
Source organism: Neolamprologus multifasciatus (assembly GCF_963576455.1). Classification (NCBI taxonomy): domain Eukaryota; kingdom Metazoa; phylum Chordata; class Actinopteri; order Cichliformes; family Cichlidae; genus Neolamprologus; species Neolamprologus multifasciatus. The sequence goes on along the minus strand of NC_140439.1, from coordinate 27,255,130 downwards.
TAATTGAAACAAACTGTATTTTACAAAACTGAGACATTATTTACATATAGAATTTTTTATTGGTTATTTTGCCCATGTCATTATGGACATTTAGTACATAACTTATAGCATTTCTATAAATATATTCACAATACAAACATGCAAAATTGGTAATTTATTAAGTTAGGCAAATGTAGCACAGATATACTTGTTATTTTTTGTCGCAATTTCATACAATTAAACATCAGTGTTTCAACATTTATTTTATTCAGAAAAAGAATACTGAGTACACACGAGTATCTACACAGACCAAACAGACATTGTTCAATTTCACTGCCCAGATGGATTGTTGTCACACATTGTCATCAACACACCTATTTGATCTTTTGATTCAGATAGCACATGAGAGGTGCTGGTCTGATTGCTGGGTCTCTTGGACACATAGGACACCTCCCTGTTTCCCTCACCTGGGGAGGTGCTCGAGATGTGGCGGAAGAGCTTCTGGATGCCCGTGTCACGGAGGGAGCTCCTGAAGGAGCGAGCTGCAAACATGTAGAGGATGGGGTTAACTGTGCTGCTGATAAAGACCATGGCTCCAGTGACAAAAACCATAGTGGTCCTCACGTTTTCCAAATGTTCTGCTACATCCTTGTAGGAGTTTTCAGTTCCCAGGATGATCAGCGAGAGGATATTTCCTATGTGATGAGGTGTCCAGCAAATGCCAAATGCAACCACGACACTGGCGATCAGGATGGTGGACTTGCGTTTGGATTTGAGAGTCATCCGAGTAATCCGGCTGCAGAGGCAGCCATAGCAGACCACAAGGATGGAGAAGGGTATTATGTAGCCAACCAGTGTCTCTAACAAGACACACACCAGCTCCTGGGTCACAGAAGTATATTCACGGTACAGGCAGCTATCCTCACCAGAATCTTTGTCGACAATCTGAGTTGGGATGACAGGTATGCTGAACAAGAGTGCTGCAGTCCACAGAACCAGCAGTACTTTATTCAGAGCTTGTTTCCTCTTCCAGTGAGCTGAAGCAAAGGGATATCGCACAGCCACAAAACGCTCCACGCTCATGAGGGTGATGAGGAAAACGCTGCTGTACATACACGTGTTGATCATGAACACCATGGCTTTGCAAGATACCACCCCAAATATCCAGGAGTGGGCCAGAGAGTAGATCCACAGAGGCAGGGTGATGAGGACAAGCAGGTCCGCAACAGCCAGGTGTAGAATAATCACCACTGTGTGAGAGCGCTTTTTAACATGTCTCAGGATGGTCCAGATCACCAGCAGGTTCCCAGGAGCTCCAGCCAGGAAGGACAAACCAAGGATCACACACGCCACCACTGTCCCACCATCAAACTCTGAAGGGGCCATTTCCTCTTGAGAAGACAGCTGGTATGTGTTGTTCATGGTGCAAGTCGATGTGCTGACTGTGGTGTCTGCATGAAAAGAAAAACAGATTACTCTAAGTCATCACTTCCCCTTTAAAGCTGTGTGGAAAGCTCAGGAAAAGAGTTTCCTAACAGGGCTTTTTAAGCAGAGATGACTCATGCATGTGCCAGAAGTCCATCACTTCAGGTTGCAGTTTAGTTTTTTTTAAAAAATGTAGAAATGTGTTTATCAAATACTTTTAAACAAACCGATATGATATTAATTTGTAAATGGATGAATAATTAATAAATGATTGACTTTGCTGTATCAAGGGAACAACTCTGCACACAAAAATTATTTTAGCTTGTGAAACTTTTCTGTTTCACCACCCCCGTGGTTCTTAGATTTTGGTTCTGCTTTGTTGCTGCATCATAGGCCAAAACAAAAGTTCACATTCAGAAACCGAAAAAAGTTCACACTCCACACCTTACTTTTTTTTTGTTAAAACCTCAACGATGAAAAGAAGATTAAAATAGAAAATGACTCGATTAAAAGTCACACAAAGCAACAAAAAGCTCTTCTTCTGTTTATTTTCCCTGACTTTTGTTTTTTTTAATGTTACTTTCACTTCATTTTTTTAAACCTAGCTGTCTTACCCACAGTTTGAGAACCACCGTCTTAGACTTAGAGAACCACTAGCACATACAAAAACTAGCAGATTATGAATTATTTCCAAAAACATTCTACCTTTGTCACTAAGGAATTGTAAAAGTAAAATTAAAATGGATTCTCTGCTGTGTATTTTTGTTTTTGTTTTGTTTCATTTGCAGGTCTTTACATGGCATGCAGCATTACTGGAAAAGGTGTTACGTAATATTTAAACAACATAGAGATTCTCATCTTTCATGTCAGTGAACCAAGAAATATTCATCAGCTTGCTAGGAAAATATGATGAAGGATGATGGCACATATATGTGGAAATATAATTGACTTACAAACATGTTCAGACACTAGACTTTTTCAAAAGACTATACATATGGTTGACAGGAATTAATGGCTTTGTTTCAGTATTTGGCAGAAATAGTGAAGAAATTGTGCATTACATTTAAGTTTGATAGAACGATACAGTAGTCACAGCAGTTAAAATGACATTTGGAGCAGTTTTCAGTAGCACTTTTTATTTTTTCAGGTAGGATAACAAACAGAACACCTTACACAATAATGGACAATATCAAATGTTTAAGAATAAAAAAAAATACTTATCACAGACATTTCTCAAAACACAAGTTCAAAGTTATGTATTTTGACTGCATTATGTGAATTAAAAAAATACATAAAAAACAATGGAGGAGTGCAACATATGGCAATAATATGAGTACATTTTCATTTAATCCTTCGTGATTAATAGTAAATGACAAGTGTCACATTTTACCATCATCACAGTCTTTCACACACAGAGTCAGATAGCACCTCTTCTTGTGTACTTGCTGCCCTCTGGTCTGTCTGCTCTTGCACTGCCAGCTCCCTCACTTTGTTTGTGTTAGTGGCTATTTCCTTAAATAGCCTCACCAGTCGGGAGTCTGGAAGAGTCCCTTGTAAGTTCTTTGCAAAGAAGGCATATAACACAGGATTTACCGAACTACTGATGAAAACCAGGGCACCAGCTATGAAGATGATAGGCTTTGATACACAGTCGTCATCAGTGTCTGGCCAGCTTAAGATACAAATCAGATCAATAATGTTGATAACGTGGTAAGGCAACCAGCACACTGTGAAAGCAATCACTACAGAATGGATGAGAACCATGGATTTCTCTTTTGAATTGAAACTCATCTTCTTGATCTGTGCAGCTACTAGACAGTAGCAGATACTTAGAACAATGAAAGGAACTATAAAGCCCAACAAGGTTTCTAGGCAAAGGATGATAATTGTGTTGGTGTCAGAGTTTAATTCCCTGGTGAAACATTGCACATTTCCATCAGTGTTTTCCAGATTCTGTGTTAAGGCAGGCACTCCTAGAAGGAAAGCAAGCAGCCACAAAAGTACAAGATATATTTTTAAATTGCTTTTTGTCTTCCAGCGCATCATCAGAAATGGATGACAAATGGCAAGAAAGCGCTCCACGCTCATAAAAGTGATCAAGAAGATGCTGCTGAACATGCACACAGTCACAGTGTACACTATGGTTTTGCACAATACCGCTCCAAACACCCAAGTGTGAGCCAGAGAGTAGATCCATAGAGGCAGGGTGATGAGAACCAGCAGGTCTGCAACAGCCAAGTGCAGAATGATCACCACAGTATGGGAGCGCTGCTTGACGTGTCTCAGGATGGTCCAGATCACCAGCACGTTCCCGGGAGCTCCAACCAGGAAGGACAAACCGAGGATCACACATGCCACTGCTGTGCTGCCATCAAACTCCTCTGAAGGAGACAACTCAACTGAGTGGTTCATGCTGCAATTTGATGTGCTCGAAGTGATTTCGGCATCAAGAGCAAAATAAGTGCTGTAAAAGCAGGATTCATTTCCTCTTATAGTTACATTGAACAGAAACTATAATTCTTGCACAACCCTGGACATGTGACAACATGTTGTACTTGTCATAATTTCCATAATTCCTTCCCTAACAGGAGGGACACCTTACAGGAAAGGGATATTATTGAGTACTTAAGAATCTTATCACACAGTCATCTACGACAACAAAAACCAGTTCTGTTTTCTTACCCCGTGGTTTTTTAGTTTTAAATTTACTTTTAGAAAAGTGTCAGTTCCACCTTAACATAGGCAGCAGATTTATCATTTTGTTGGCACTTCTTTTAAGTTAATGCTGGATGTGTGAACATCATTTTTATCTGACACACTTTAAGTGTAATTTCAAAGTGAGTTTCACAGAAAATTAACACTGATTGTTGCAGTTTGTTTGCTTTTTAGATTTTTGTTCAATCATTGGCTATAGCTAAAATATGGATGTCAAAGCAGATGTGAATAAATGAAATTCTTATCCTCTTTTAGATGATTATATTTGTATTACACTTTTACACAAGCATTACAAGTCTGCCATGTGATAGACGATTATTAAAAAAAGAGTGGCCTAATGTGTAAAAAATGAGGGGAGACTGTCAACTTTAACTTTAGTAAATCAGAAAAGATTTGTCAGCCTTCTAAGAAATGATGGCGAGTGATGAATACACATAAAGTGAACCATACAACAATCTGGGATAAGAGTATGACAACTGATTATAGCTTCATCATAGCATCTGTTAGTGGGTGGGATATATTAGATTAACTAGATTACTTGATCTCCAATGCTGTGCCCTCATAAACTGCGTTTAAACTGCCTTTAAACAATGGAAATGTTACACATCTCCCTTTCTGTATGTATGTCTTCCGAAGGCAATAATTAAAACCTGTAGATACATAATTAGAAAAATATACCCGAAGATGTCACTTATTGCTAAATTTGTAATGACAAAAACTGAGCAAATTTGATGATTAAATTTGTATCAAACTGTAGTTAGTTTAGCAGGAAATGTTAAACTCATGAACTGAAACTAATCGCACGTGTGAGGTCAAATCATTTCTCATAACAGGTTCACTGTAAACGGAAACAGGGTTTAAAGTCAGGCCATTACACAACTGAAACGTTTTTTTTGACAGTCATAGTGAAGCTAATTTCTCAAGCGGATCATAATAACAGTGTTACAGCACCTGTACTGTGCTGTATTAGTTCTACAACTGATTAGGCAATAATATCATGTTAAACCTGTCTTTCCTGGGGTGACATATGATAAATTGCCTTTTTAGATTCTGTTGTTCCGGCAAACTAACCACATGCCCTCGTTGCAGGGACTTATTTGGTTACATAATCAATAATCAGTAACCCCACTTCTTTTATCAGATTTATTTGAGGAACCTTTAACTAGTTACACAATTTATGTAAAAGAACATCTATGGTAAATTTCTGAACGATGACATTATCTAAGCGTATTTATCTGTCTTAATATAATTCAGTGGAGAAACAGTGACCTCCAGTGGACTTTGGGTGGTATTGTAAGTATCACCCAAAGTCAGAGAAACTATTTTCTTTTATCGTAACAAATAAATTCAAACACTTTAGGTATAAATATTTCCCTTTAATTGTACAACTAAAAGAAATCTCTTTTTTTTATTATAAATCTATTTTTAACAAATTTACTTTACATATGCCAAATGAAATTCCTGAAAACGTTATCATCTTATATTACCTTCAAACAACAACAAAACAGATCTAAGCATATAGCTTTAGTGCCGCAATTTCAAGGAAAACTATACTAAATATAGTTGAATATTTTTTCTTTGTGGACATTACCGATATTGCACAAAACACTTTGAAAAATGCAAGGTTAATGTGAGGTTAGTGTTTTGATATACACAACGCAGAAAACAAAGGTAAGATAAATGCTTGATTTATCTTCAATTTTGATTTTTTTATTGCAGCAACTAAAAAGCATTAAACAAAACAAGCATACAACAAATAGATTAAATATGTAGAAAGGTATACAGTTAAGTATGTGAATAAAAAATGATAAAACAAATGTCTTAATGCGGTAAGACGAATCTGAAGTCCAATAACTAACAATAAGCATACATTTAACTTTCAAATAACAACTAAAATATTTAAAAATTTCATACTAAATATATTTTTAAGAAAGAAAATAAAGAAGAAAAACAATTAAAAAATATTACTGGATATTAAGGGGCTAAGTATAACATTGTGAAATATATAAACAATGCAGTGCAATAAAGTGTCTTTAGTGTGTACACACTAAAAGCAGTTTGAAAGTACAACAAAATGGTTTAAAATGTAAAAATAATTGTACTATAAACACTAGCCTAGAGGTGAAGTCGTTTCTATTTTTGTTGTTTGCACCAAAAATACACCCAATCCCAAGAAATAACGTCTATTCTTGCGTGTTCTGGAAACTCCCACAGCTTACACACTGCTTTATTTTTCTAGAATATAATCAAAAGATTAAAACAAAAATATATATAAAAACATTTTTTCGTAATCATGGGGAACGAGTTATTAGTTAAATTAAGCCGCTCAATGAAAATATTTATTTTGTAATGACCGTGACTTTAAAGTTGTCGTGATGACGCTATTACGCTGCGCAGACGGGAAGCCTTTCCTTCAGCTTTCAGCCAGCTGTCTGCTCGGTGAAATAAACATGACGATGTTGTCAAGTATCGTGTTCCCAGTGCCACAAGACTAAAAGTTCAACGCTGACTGCAACAGGGAAAGCCGGATATTGTGTCTATTTAAATCTGTGACAAACTGTAAGTGACCATTTAATACAAGTCTAGCGTTTGATGGTTGTTAACGGTGGCTAGCATTAGCTAACCCCTAGGCTAAGTGTTAGGTAACATTAGCCAGATAAGTAACTAATGTTATGTGAGTGAACTCCCGTTTGTTCCGTAAAGGTGTTGCTCGTTGATGACGATAAGCCATTTTTACTTACTTTGACTAATTTAATTAATATTCCACTTAAATAAACACGGTAGTAATTATTGCTAAAAGGAAGTTAGCACTGCTTGGCGGCTGAGTGTGGGTTAGCCAAAAAGCCAAAATGTTTAGTAAACGTATATTATTTTTTTTTGGGGGGGGGGGAAACTAACGTTTTAAAAATTAGAAAGAGACATTTGCACTTTGTGTGTCCAAGTTGTTAAAACACAAAATTCGTGCGTTGCCGAAATGGCTGCCATTGCATCCTGTCTTTGCTCTATTTGCGTAATATTTACTCTTTGTTCCGTAAAGTTGGCCTAACGTCCCTACTGCCTTCACAGGTTGTTGGACTGACACCATTTTAACAAGCTGAGAGGTTGACTCGTAGCTTGCGATTGCAATGCCTCTGCTGTTTTTGGAGAGGTTTCCTTGGCCCAGCCTGCAGACCTACACAGCACTGAGTGTGGCTTTGCTTGCTGGTAGCATCTTCAGTGCCTACACCACAGTAACTGACCCGGGATTTGGGGCCTTGGAAACGGATGAGGCACAGCCTTCCACCGAGGTGGAGCGTGAACTTCTAAAGAATGATATTAGTAACACAGAACTGGCAACAACTGTCCTGTGGTATCTTGTCACAGACAGTCTCTTTGTGTGGGTGAGTCATTTTAGTGCAATGTGTGACGTGATGGTGATTATGAAGTTCATACAAAAACTAATGGTGACCTTATTATCTGCACACCTACAGGTGTTAGTGAACACATTCTGCTGCTCTTTGATGTTAATTGCCAAAATGATTCAGTACGTGGTGTTCGGCCCACTCAGAGTCAGTGAGAAGCAGGTAAGTCTATGTTGTTACAGCTGTTTTTACTTCTTTCAAACAAGAAGCAAATGGTCACTCATCTCATTTCATGTCTCCTCTTTTGTTTTTTATGGTTCATCAGCACCTGAAAGATAAATTCTGGAACTTCATTTTCTACAAGTTCATCTTCATTTTTGGTGTACTGAACGTCCAGACAGTGGAGGAGGTGGTCATGTGGTGTCTGTGGTTCTCTGCACTCGTTTTTCTCCACCTAATGGTTCAGCTCTGTAAGGATCGCTTTGAATATGTAAGTATATAAAAGTATATTTAAAATAAATAAAATCTAAGCATCACTTTAGACAAATATGACTAGACTCACGTTGCATTTATTGTCTGTGGTTCTTTCTGTTTTATGCCATTTGACTCCTTGAGCCAAGCTGTTTCCAAAAGTTTGTTTGTTTTTTCAATGGATTATAACTAAACCTTCTGTAACCTAGCGGGGATCGATTTTGGGCACTTGAGGAGACTTAAACCAGTGTAAAAGAAAAGGGTGCCCTGGATCATTAAAAATGCAAGTTTCCTCTTTATATGGGGTGCAGCATAATAATAGTATTATCTTAATTGTGGTGTTCCTTTTTCATATTTGTTGGAAGCCAGACTTGAGAACAGCTAGATTTGTGGGAATCAAGGGCTGAAAAATAAAGCAAATGTACTTAAGCCACTGAGAAAGTCAGTGATTATCTGATCACAGTTAGAGTAAACTACATTAGCTAACAATGTTGTAGTTGTGTAGATTTCATAGCAAAAAGAAATGAGCAATATGTTTATTGGATATAGGATTAAATATAGGATTTAAGAATTTTTTCCCATTATGTATATGCAGCCTAAAAGCCTCTGAAGTACACGTGTCATTTCAGTGGCTTATCGGAGAGTAGTGCATCACTCAGAGTAATTATGGGTGATATACCTTACTTGTTCTTTACCAGATATCTGCACAGCTCTTTGAACTCTTGCTTGTTACGAAAGGAGTCACATGTTACTTAAGAAATATCAGTTAGAAACAGTATATCAATGTCCTTACCATAATACCCTCCTATTTGGATCATAGAAAATGGTCAGTGTGGCGTTAGGCAAGCTCGTGGATCATGAGCTTAATTGCAAAAGTGTACATATACAGGAGATTTTTTATTTCTGTGCTTTAAAGGAACACAGTTTTTTTTTTTTCCCCTCATTTTGTGTGTGTGTGTGTGTGTGTGTGTGTGTGTGTGGTGTTTTTTTTTTTTTTTTTTTTTTTTTTTTTTTTTTTTAATAAAGATTTAGATTTTCTATATTAGATATTAATTCTGCACTTGAACATGGGTACTGGTGCCAGTCTGTTATTTTATGTGTTACAGGGGTATGCTTTCTGTATTGTGTAATTCAGTTAGTATGTATGTAATAAATAGAAATCTGCCACAGCTTAGATTTGCCACAGCAAAGCTTGGCAAATCTAATTCTCCTCCTACCTAACTGTTTCTGAGTATTAAACACTAAGCCAGATTTATCCACCTGAGCAATACTTCTGTACACTTTCTATAAATACTTATTTAAAAAGTGTGCTTTCCCTCAGTAGACACAGTGTAACTGTACTCTTTTCAGCTTGGGATCTATTAATAGCTTTTTATACTGGGATGTTGACTGTGACTACTGTTTCAGTTACTACGCTAACATCTCTCTATCAGACTGTGTTCTGTATGGTGGGGAAAACAAAATGTCACATTTAAATACCTTCTTATAAGTGCTGACATTTAAAACAAGGTTTAAGTTGTTTTGAATGTCAGTTAGACATTCAGAGTTAGACGCAATGTAATGCTGGCTGCCTTAGTATACTAGAAGGTTATTTCAACCTGCCATATTGTAAACATTTCGTTTTGATGTGATTGTGTTCCTCTTGTTGTTTTTGTTTCCGTCTTTCAACTTTAACTGTAAATTTAGTTGGAGGTAGTCCATTATTTGCCCAGCTGTTTCCCCTTTCTGTCTTCCTGTCACTGTGGTTTCTTGCTTTGGGGTGAAGATAAGAAATGCAGGTTGTAGTGCTGAAGCTTGGAAGCTTGGAAACCTTGTGGTCTTTGTGGTACCGAGCAGCTGGTTTTTATATTTTTCACCTTAGTTGTAATCTATAATAATCTGCAATTTTTTTGTTATTTACACTTTGCTAGAAGTTTAGTTGTGCTAGTGCTTAGATATTTAGTGGTTGTGTGAGAGGCGTTTTTATTGATAGAAAAGGGTTGTGTAATATTTAGAAGAGTACATGCAGGATTTTCTCTCAGTATGTCACAGTAAAAATTGAGTGTCTTACTGAGCCTCTTAAAACTCTTGTCTGTAGTCATTGGCGAAAAACATGAACTCTCTTTCAACAGCATGTTTCATGAGCATCTAAGGGAAATTTTCCACTGTTTGACAAATCATTGTTATACTTCCTTTGTCTACGGATGTCCACTAAATTAATTTATAGCTGGGTCTTTTTGGTAACAAAGTTTCACAAAAAAGTATTGCGGTGGGATTCAAAGGCCATCCTGAGGAAATGATCTTTAACCTGCATAAACACTGAAAAGAAATCTTAGGACATAAGAAGAAAAAATTAAGAAGCACAGCATACTCATTTACCTTTGTTCCCCCACACAGCTGTCTTTCTCCCCATCCACACCTATGAACAGCCATGTGCGTGTGCTTTGTCTGCTGGTCTCCCTGCTTCTGGACTGTTGTGGCCTGGCTGTGGTCTGCGGCCTCTTGGGAGCTTCTCATGGCATGCACACGCTCTCCTTCATGGCAGCAGAGGTGAGAACTTGGAGCCAAGCTGTTGGAAAGTTTTGGCCACACTTTGCACATATGATTATGGATTTTTTAAAATGTCATTTAAGCTTTTGTTTAGGTGCAGGTATTTATTTATACACATTTGCTAACTACACTTCTCAGCATGCATTTGCTTTGTATTCTTGTTCAACCCAGGATCGTTTGAGAATAATTTGAGCAGTTATCAAAAGTGAAAAATACCTTAATTTTCATGTAATTACTTAGTAAAATAGGTGCTCATGCTTTGTAGATGATATCCCCCCAGAGGACAAAATTGGTTTTACATTTTTCAGTATCAATGCAGTTCTTCAGTGTTTTCAGTTTGCAGCTGCACTTTTGTGAATGGAAAGAAAATAATCTTATTTGCTGTAAAAGCTGTCAACAATGTTGAATAAATAAGAGTTTGTGAGTAAACAAAACCACCAAGTTTAGTGTAAATGAGAGTTTAAACTATCTCTTTTAGACTGTAATGTCTGTGTAGAAAGCAGAGCACAACAGTTGCATCATTTTCACATTTACTTTTTTCCTCAGTGTCTGCTGGTGACTGTGCGCACTGGACATGTCATCATGCGGTAAGTCTCTGTGCAGCCTCATAGACACACTGCAGCATGGATGACAGCCTGTGCAAATTTGGAATCGGGGATAATCTTAGCACATAAAACTGTTTGTTTTCCTCTGATTCCATTAGCTCTATTATGAAAGGCTTCTTTGTCTTTGAGAGGGTTCCTAATATTGAACTACCACCAACTCTGATGGGCCAAGGTCCTGGATCAGTACTGGATACAGTACTGACTCCCTTGGCTGGTAACAGCTGTCTGTTGCAGTACAGTTGTTTGGTGCATGGAAAAATAATGTTTATGGTGACTTCCCTTTAAAGATGTTTCTTTATACCTTTGCAAGTTTTGTTTTTGAGCTTTTGATTACTTTCACTCACTTAACTAAATACATCTTATGATGAAATCAGAACCGTATCATATCTCTTCTTTCTTTGTTACTCAAAACAGTTCTGTCTCAACCTTGAATTTCAGTCTTTTTGGTATTATTGTACCACATACAGTATATTGTTGCACATTTAATTTATTGCAGTATTTTGCCTCCACCGATCTTCTAAAAGTCACCAGCATTTCATGAACTGAAAGAGCTGTGTCTTACTCTTCCAGATACTCAATTCATCTCTGGGATTTGAACCATCCAGGGACTTGGGAGAGTAAGGGGACATATGTCTACTACACAGACTTCATAATGGAGCTGGCCATGCTGTTTCTTGACCTAATGCACCATATCCATATGCTGGTAAGATGCAGTATGACTGAGTGTATGGCTGTCATGTTCTGAACAGTTCCTGTCCCAGTGTGACTTTCTGATCCACTAATCTTTCACCTTTGTGTGCACATTTCACTTATTAGCTTTTCGGGAATATCTGGCTGTCCATGGCAAGCTTGGTTATCTTCATGCAGCTGCGATATCTCTTCCATGAGGTGCAGCGCCGTGTGCGCCGACATAAGAACTACCTGCGTGTCATTAATAACATGGAGACAAGGTTGTCTTGCCTCCTTATACTTGATTCTTGTGTGTGTGTGTGTTTGTTTGTTTTTTTCAGTCTTTTGCTAATCATTACTTGTTTACTTAATAGTTGTATATACTATGAACTCTGTGCAGATTTGCTGTTGCTACTGCTGAGGAGCTGGCAGCCAATGATGATGATTGTGCCATCTGCTGGGATGCCATGCTTACAGCACGCAAACTGCCCTGCGGTCATCTCTTCCACAAGTAAATAATTTTACTTTTACTGCTTATAGTTGGGATTATCTGCCTCTGCTTTGAGGTGCTATAACCTAAAAAATAGTACTTGTCAGTATGTCACAGTTGAGTTGAAATTTCACTTGAGAGATTTCAGGCTTAAGTTGCTTTACTTTCTAATGTCTGGAAAATTATTAGGGATATTGTTATGGTTTTGGATTTAGAAAACAATAAAAAAAAAAACAACAACTATGCTATGGCTCAGGCAAACCTCTACAGAATATACTTTTTATACTTAAAGGGGCATTTTTGGAGTTGTGTTATTTTATCAAACATGAAGTTATGCAATGCTTTTTGTTGTCCAGCACATGAAGTAAAATTGAATTTGACATCCTTGTCCTGAGAAAACATTTGTGTTATGTAGCTAAATAACAATGGCTAAAAGAGAGCCAAGGAGAATATCGGCATCCTGGATTTAGCAGGATTTAAAGGCTGAAGCTTCCGTTAGGGTAGTTCCCAAAATCCTTAAAATATTTACATAGAGAAGTGTAAACTAGACTGCACAGCAGTTCTTAGCTTTTGTAGTAGAGTTTGCTTGTTTGTTTATTGCTGTGAGCTCTCTGATATACATTCTTAGCTTCAGTAAGATGCCCTGCATAGAGCCTAGCTGTAGAAAATTTGTCCTGACCCCCTAAGATACATGTCAAGTTATAAGACTGGGGACTTACTTAGGGTATGTATATGTGTTTCTTCAGCTCTTGTTTGCGCTCATGGCTTGAGCAGGACACGTCGTGTCCCACATGTCGGAAATCCCTTAATATTAATGGGGATGGGGGCCAAGCAAGAAGCCCGCAGCAGGGTGGGGGTTTGGAGGACAACATTGGCCCAGTTGGAGCCCCCCCAGACGCCAGACCACATATCAACCAACACAATCACTTCTTCCACTTTGATGGTAAGGGTGCTGGACACGTGACCTAAAACTGATGGGCTCTGTTTCACAGCTAAAATTAAAAATCCATGCATTTGTCTTACAGGATCTCGTATCGCCAGCTGGCTGCCTAGTTTCTCAGTAGAAGTAATGCATACTACTAACATCTTGGGCATTGCTCAAGCAAATAACTCCCAGCTTATGGCTATGGTGAGTTCAAGTTTACCGTCTAATGAAATTTGTCTTTAAGAGAAAGGATACACAGACTGCAAGTTGAGGCTAATATTTAAACTTGTAAGATCTTTGTAGACAGTTGATGACCTTAACACTTTTGTTACGTTCTCCTAAAAGATCCAGGGGATGTGGGCAAAGTAACAAAAGGTTTCCGGGTTGAAAAAAGGAGACGGGAAAGCAGCATTGTTAAATTAAAGGGTTTCATTAATGTTTCTATTAGTAATTAAACTAACAGAGAGGGACAGATGCTGAAATTAGTCTTTTAAAGAAGGAAAGCAACAAAACCCAGGAGTTGATCACCAAACTGAGAAGTTAAAAAAGAAAAGGGATCTCCACCTTTCTCTCACCTCATCGTACTCTTAATTGTCATTAGTCAGCTGTACAAAAAGGGTGGCACCTAAGGCAGGAGAGATGCCAGGACACACCCACACGAGGTCAATTTCACATGAGGCCCTGCTAGGGCTATAACAACTTTATTTACATAAAATCACTGCTGCCTTCTTATTATTGCAGCCTTCACTCCATGTCTTAGTCAGTGTCTATGACTTCAAATATTGCTTGGGCTTAAAAACAACTAAATTTAATGTAACATATACTGTAACTTATACCAGTGTTCTCCATCTCACTCTGCTTTTTATGTACTTGTGCTGATCAGGCCCATCAGATTCAAGAGATGTTTCCTCAGGTGCCCTCCTACCTGGTACTGCAAGACTTACAGTTAACCCGCTCTGTGGAAGTTACTACTGACAACATCCTGGAGGGACGTATCCAGGTGCCTTTCCCTACACAGGTCAGTCAACTTGGGGTTAAATGTTAAGTGCAGTTTTTATTTATCATTGGATTTCTGCAGACATGCCTTGCTCTTAGTTTTCCTTGTTAGTTTGTTTTGTGTGTTTCTTAAAGTTAATAACTCAAAATTATGTTTGTCATCCTCTCTTAGGCCATAGAGCGAGCCCCTTTACAGGTTAATCCTGCACCAGATGAGCAGCCTGGGCCCAGTGGAGCAGCTGAGCAGGGTGAATCTGACAACTTGGAGGTTAGAGGAGGCCGCTTCTCTAAGTCTGCAGAGGAGAGGCAGAAGATGTTAAAGCAGAGGAAAGAAGAGATGCTTCAGCAAGCACGCAGGTTGTTCCTCTACAAATTGGAGTTTTCCACATTTTATATTCAAAATGTTTTTGTGAATGTGTTTGACTATATTTAGTCTTTAACTCAAGTTCTTATAATTTAATTAACTGTGTTCCAGGTTAGGCAGTCAGACTGTTCATCTTTACACTTGTATGTAACACATTCAAGCTGTCACACCCAGCTTGAATACACATAGATACACATTTTTAAACAGACTGCTCATGTTTCTTCCCTCACATACAAAACACTTGTTTTACATTTTGATCAGTTTTCTCCACCATTTATTAGAACAGCCTCTCAATCTCTCTTCTGGATGGGTATAAAGGATCTCTTCTGCAGTATCAAGTGTATAACCGATTATTTCAGAGCTTATCTATACTGCTGTCTATGTCATTTTACTTCTGTGCCTGTTCAATACTGGGTCTTGAGATGAGTTTATATCTCTCTTTCAACCAAGATGGAATAAATTGGATGTTAAAATGTCACTTTCTAAGTCTAAATTTAGAAAAATTTAAGTTTCCTTTCCTACAGCTTGGCTGCTTTGCCGTTGTGGTGACAGTCAGTTCATTCAACTGCTTCTCCAGACAGGCTCTTAAACCACTGTTTTGTGCTGCAGCTGTCGATTGTTTGCTGGCCGTCTAATCACAGGTGTATTTTTATGGTGTCTTTAATAGGGCTGCTACAAACGATTATTTTGATAGTCGACTAGTCACCGATTATTTTTGCGATTAGTCAACTAATCAGATCATGCATCCGTTGGACGTAAAACGTACAGCTTATTGCACCAGCAGCATCTGCTCTTATATAACTATCATTAGCTTACAGCTTTAAGTGTTTAAGGTATGTGCTAACTAAAAATAAAAACAAGATGATAGTTTATTAAATTTTAATGAAATTTGCAGATTGTTTCGGTGGAGTTTAATAAACTCAGCCGTCTGCTCCTTGCTCTCTAAAATATAACAGGACACTGGAGTATATTCAAGAGCATCTCACACGTCATACATCAGTTGCCTGCTTGACGTTTATTCAGCTGTGTAAAAACTATAACTTTAATCTCAGCCAAACAGATTTACTCAGGAACAAATAAAATACTGAAAAAAGCCAAACAATAACATTTTTAAGTTATCTAAGTGACTTATATATCATGTTTAACCTGAGTAGCGAAAGAAGGCGGTGGGTTTGAAAACGATTTGCCGGGAGTCCGGTGTTCTCACCGGCTCTAGTGAGCCTTGAACCCCGGCTAGCTATCGAGCTAGTGGGTAACAGATGTCTCCGAAAACATCAGCGCGCTTTTGAAAATATGTGGTGTCTTGATAAACCAAGCAGATATTTGAAATTTACACAGCTACATTCTCACCTGAAAATATGTTAAACGTTTATTTTGTGACCCAGAAAGAATAATAAGAGTAATATTAAAACTAACTAGCTGCCGCCATTGTTGGAAACTGAGTAGGGCTGCGCTATGAATTCTGGGATAGATTGGGCCATGAAGTATACACCAGACCCATCCTTCAAATCTGGGGAAATGAAGGGCGCGTTTGTCGGCCGCATTTGTCGGAGTCTTCGAATTTGGACAATCTTTGTCGTGTCGCTGTAACGTAATCGGCCTACAAAGCAGACCAAGGGATACAATTACAAGCTGCAGTCCAAGTCAAGTTGTGGGGCAATAAAGTCACTGAAAACACTATATCCAGATAAACAGAATTGACTTTCTGGCACTGGAAATGTAGTATTGACTTATTTCTGTGTTTTAAAAAAAACAAACAAAAAAAACCCTAAGATCTCATATATTTGCAGTTGTGGACCTTACCATTTGTGGTAAATTATTATTTATTTTTTTTAAAGTATCTAATTCTAGGAGAAACATTGTGATAACTAATAGTAAGGATTACTGGTTCTGTTTCCTCCCTGTTCTTTTGGGTTTTCAGTTCTTGTTGTTATTATAGCCTTACATGGTTTCTGAATCCCTGTAGGAAATATCTGAACAAAAATTCGGAGGATCAGGATGAAGATTTGCCTGGACTGGAGGAGGATGATGGCCCAGAATTGGACTCAACTGTGCTGAGACGTAGAACCATGGCAGCAGCTGCAGAGAGACGTCTACAAAACCTACAGGACCCTGCGCCCTGATTCTGGCTTCAGCAGAAGGGTGTAGTACATTGTTACCCTAAGAGGCACTGACAAGAGCTATTTCAACTTTCCCCCATTTGGTGTAGTCAATGGTCATCACCTATAAAACAAAACACACAAAAAAATAAAAAACCATTGCAGACATGGCCTTGGAGCGGTTTTGAGGCTGCCTAAAAGGGTGAGACTATTGTAAATAGCCTCTGTATCACTGAATTCAGCCTAGTATTTGGAATATGATCTATATATTGATTGGTGCAAGGTTGCATTGCCCTCTATACATGTGCCACACAATGCAACCACCAGCTTCAATAGACAGTCAGCAGCTGTCATGATTCAGACTGGCTGTCAAAAAACGAGCATGCTTTGCGTTCAGAAGACTATTACAAGAAGATGTTTATGAGAAGGGTTTGAAGGTGTCATTGGTAGATAAAGCTGTTATATGGGTCTTGGTTTTCCTTTCACATATTAAGCCCATGGCAGAAAATTCTGTATTCCGGATGGAGGAACTCATCTGATGTGTCTGTGTGTTATTTTATGAGTTTCAACTGTGAATTAAGTGTAGGCAAAATAACATTCTTATTTCTTACATAGGCGCAAGAGAATGTCACTTTAGTATTGTTCAGCCTTTCTGTCAAATATGAATGTTTCTATCAGAAAGAAATGCTGCAAACAAAGTTGTTTATTTTTTTTTCTTCTTTTTCAACCCTCATGGGTTGTTTTCTATTTAGTGTGTAATATCACCTGTTGCAAACAGTTTGCATTTTGTTATTTAACAAGATGGGGAAATGGGCCTGTAAATCTTTTTTCCAAAACCGGTCCCTTTGCGATGCATATGCAGAAAATAGGGATGTATTACATTATGATCAATGAGTGTTACATGTGGTGTCTTTCCTAAAGGAACCTCTGCGCGGTAAAAATATCTCTTATTCTGTTGATTAATGGGTGTGTCGGTCATCTTTATCTGTTGAGAAAGGCAGAAATTGTCAAGTCTGCAACAGATGGAGTTTCTGTGGTGCATTTTAACTTGCTTGTTTTGCCACCAATTCAAGAGGCTTCATCAGTTTTATCAGTGAACCCTTTCTTCTTTTGCTAGAAATAGTGGTGCCTCTTGCATATGTAGCAAAACCAATGAAATTCTTAGCAAATAACTGGTTTTCTCCTTGTTTAAATATTCTGCGACCTGATTGACTGAGAATCTTCATGAATAAACTTTTCGGGTTTTATATTTGATTGGCCTTTGTCTACTTACATTGAATACTAGTTAAATGACACCAGCGGGGGAACATAATCACCTGCTGGTTTAAAAAAAATAAAATAAACAAAAATAAAAAAATTGAAAATGTACAACTGTGCAAACTGAACGTAGCCCTAGAAGCGTTTTGGGTATTGGTATATTTCACTGAATCTGTAGCTGGTTGATGCATATCGACAGATGTAATGATGAAGTGTGTTTGAATTCTATCATTACAGTGCAAAAAGGCAGTTTGGGGTGAGATATGCATGAATCTATAAAAGTGATTATGTTTTCTTCAACTTTATCCCAAAGAACAGCCCACAAACTTCCACTAAAGCTGAAGTGTTGTTATCTTTGTGTGCTCATTTTATTGCTCAGACTTTTTTTTTTTTGAGTGTTGTAAGAAGATACAGCATAGGATTTTAGTTTAAAGATTTTAATTAGTCAACATGTTAAAAAAACAAAACAACGACAACAAAAAAAAAAAAACAACCTAAAACTGGACAGTTTGGTTTTCATTTTTTTTTTCATTCAGTTACTTAGCAACTTTTAAAATCCATGATATTTTCCTATGGCATGGATTACCTTTCATAATCATTAACTATGAAATCAGAATTTAAATATTTTTTTGGACTGAGCTTTCTGGTATTTTTGTGCCTGAATCAAGATGGTTCAGTTATGGATAATTTCTGTAAATCTAGTTTTTGTAAAATATGTTAATATAAAAGACTCAATAAACAGCTTCTACAGCTTTTTAACAAATGATGGCTTGTATCCTTTGTTTACTGGGTTTTCTTTTTCTTCTGTTTATTGAGACAACATGGATTTCTGGCTTTACTTTGCAGATGTAAACCTCCAGTCCTTTCAATTCCCATGTTCAACAAGTGAAGTTGAGATTGTTAAATAGAGAAACGTTTTCCTTAATTGGTCTGTTTTGCTATCAGTGGAAGTGGTACAGTGGTTGTAAAAAGTGGGTTGAATAATAAGGACTACCTCCAGAATGATCAGCTTCACCTCAAATCAACAGCAAGATGGTTGAAACTTGGACAATAATGACAAGCACACATCAAAACTGGTTTTGGAACAGATAAAGCAGGCTAACACCAACTTTCTGGAATGGCCTTCCCAAAGCACTGACCCCAATCCTACTGAAAACTTGTGGACCACACTTAAAAGCCAGGTCTGTGCCAGGTGATCAACCCATTTAAATAAACTTTACAAATTCTGGTCAGATATCTATAATGATTACATGTTAACTTCTGATCACAACTGTAGCTTACTGGATAATATTTATGTATAATTATGAGTAACAGTGCTTCAGTTGTATTAAACAACACATACTGGCAGTATAGGGAAGAGTTAAAAATACTTCTGCCATCAAGAGCTTGTTTCATCCATTTTTGTTCAACTAACATTATTATTCTTAGAGTGCAGCGATGCAGTCACATGGATCTGAACTACAGCTGGTAAACGTATTGCCAGTGGGCAGTACATGTGCAGCATTAACCACGTCAGTATGTTTTTTGTGCTCCTTTTGACATAAAACAACTGTATTTCTGTACAAAACTCTCATGAGAGTATACAAGCCCATCACAAAGCATGGATGCATGATGTATTGTGGAAAACTATTGGCATCTGGATTTCTTTTAATCAATTGACGTCAGTGGGTTGCGCCAATTACCTCTGCATCTTTGCCACGTCATACACAAGGGCTAGTGCCAAGCGGAAATGAATGCTGAAGGCAGCCACAGTGTTCAGCTCAATGATGTAGCTCAGCCTCATTCAAAACTATAGTAGAGAAGCCCATTGCAGGTTATTTCACTGTGGTGATTCCGAGGGACCATCTCTAGCTGTGTTGGCTTTTACTTGGTAAGTAGCTGCCAGGTGGCTAACTGCTTAACTAACGCTAAATTTATCATTTGGTATGAAATGTGAGGATACAGCTCCGACGCTAACTCGGCTGTATAAGTTTGCTTACATGAAGGTAGCCTCGTGTAGACGTTTGACAGTATAGGGGAAACACTGTTTACATACGCCTGTATTTTGCCGGCTTAGTTGGCAAAGTAGGTTTCAATAACCCAAGTTTCGTTTGGCTAGCTAACGTCACATTAGTTAGCTAAAGCACTGTGGTCGCTGTACTGTAATTTGTCTTAGTGAACGTGGGCAGTTTGCCCTCATTTCTTTGCCGTGCTCAACCGGGAAACGATTACGCTTGTAAAAGTGTAATGTTTTATGGTGCCGCCATGGAAACAATATTTAGGACGCTTGTGGTAGAAGTAGGAAACTCTGTCGCAGAAAGTCCCAGAGTGACTCCCATCAGCAACAGCGACAGTGTTACCTTCTTCCCTTGCTCTGTAAAGCCCTCTCATATTACATATCCTGGTCAGGTCCCGGGTCCTGTCCTGGAGAACAGATCATGAATGATCAGGAAACGTATCATTATCTGTACGCGGGTGTGTCAGCTGGTTTGTCAACCTCCGAAGCATACCAAATAAGTTGGGTACTGCCTTGCCCACATACTTTTTTGGGTGTGTGTCCCTGAACTCATCTCTCTGTACTTGTTTTCTATTCAGAGATTTTGGTATGCTGCTGGACGAGACTCCACTTTTTGAGCCCTCTCTGCTTCGGGAGCTAGACTGGAGCAGCAACACTGCCCCATTCTCTCCCCCAATCTCACCATGCAATCCAGGGGAAGGCCTGGTGCTGAGGCCACTCTGTATGGCAGATTTCAACAGAGGTGAGTCTGTACAGCATAAACCACACCAGTATGGTTTTTTTTTTTTTGGGGGGGGGGGGGTATAATATGAAACATCTCAGAAATTCCCAGGACATGGGTTAGAATTCAGAAATTTTCACTAACTCTTTATTCTTTTTCATTCCAGGATTTTTCAAGGTTTTATCTCAGCTCACCAAGACAGGCGATGTCACACCAGAGCAGTTCGCTAGTAAGTCATACCTGCCTTATATATATTCTAAAAGTGAGATAATTTAGTTTGGGACATAAACTGTTGACTGAGTGTCATTTTGAATCACTAATTTTCAATTTAACACAACTATTGTTGTGTCTTAGACAGCAGATCATATATATTTAAAGAAATATCCTAGAAAAACGAATTAAAGTATGAGTGATGATTTATAAACACACATTTTGTTTATTTTTTGACAGAGAATTTTGAGCACATGAAGAAGACTGGAGATTACTATGTCATCGTGGTGGAGGATACAAATCTGAGTCAAATCGTGGCCACGGCAACACTGATCACTGAACACAAATTCATCCACTCCTGTGCCAAAGTACAGTATACACTACACAAATTTGTGTATATTTAAGTACACAGCTGTTTGTTTTTTTCTCCCTGTGTTTTCCTTATCACCAGTTACATAAAAAAGTTACTGATTAATGTAGTAATGTAGTAATTACGAGACTATTTAATTATTAACCCAGTATATGGTCATAAACTGGTTATATATGTTTATTAATCTTGACAATTAGTAAATTAAAATCGTATTTATTTGTAGAGAGGCCGGGTGGAGGAGGTCGTCGTCAGCGATGTGTGCCGAGGAAAGCAGCTGGGCAAATTGTGAGTCAAGACACGGCTTTGGCTTGTCTTTAATATTTCACATATTGCCCAACATAGCAAAAGACAGTTCTATATTTTGAATAGTTTATATCTTGTGATTTCTGCTTTTAAAACTTTTCACTTCTCTTCTTTATCCCAACAGATTAGTCTCGACTCTTACTCTTCTCAGCAAAAAACTGAATTGCTATAAAATCACTCTTGAATGTGCACCCAAAAACGTGGCTTTTTACCAGAAGTTTGGCTACTCTGCGTCAGACGAGACCTACATGCAGTGTCGATTTTTTGACTGAGAACGGAAGTTTAAAAAAACCAACAAAAATCTGTTTTGGGAAAAACGGACTGTATCTTTGCACACCCGGTGATAATCAGAACTTGAAGAATGTCTTAAGAACTGGAGCTTCCCGTGGATGAGGTTGCTGTTGTGTCACAGCTGAGTCATCCATGAACACTCATCATGATTTCAGCACACTCGAGTAAACATTTACAAATGTTCAAGCTCAGTACAACACAATCCCTTGTCCTTTTGGTAACCGTGGCTACCTCACCAGGGTGGACCTGACATCTCATCATCTAGAAAAGAAAGAAAAAATACTATTTTCTTTCTTTAAATTGCTTAAAGTTTTTCTTTTCCATGTACCAGTGAATGAACAGTTTATATATGTGACTTCCATGCAACTGTAAGTAATTGAAGCTATGTGGGAGATCAGGATGATACCAAATGAAGTTATATTACTTATTATGTAAGTAAAACAATCTACAGGTACCAGATAACTCTACAAGGTAACTTCAAAACCAAATATGCTTTAAGAATTAATTGTAGATTGTGATTGAACTGACAGACGGCTGCCAGAAAACTAAACTTTTTTAGAACAAAAAATTTGTTTTACTTTTTTTTTGTTTAATCCTACTTGGTACAAGATGCAGTGTCATATAGATTATGTGTAGCTGGGTAACTAATCAAATTTAAATTACAAGAACTACAATGAAGACTGTTATAAAGTTTCACATTAAGTGAGGAAAAATATTTTGTGAGGTACTGGTAAGTTGTTAACATGCTGTTAAGTTTTGACTTAAGTTGCCAAATGGGATTAGCGTTTAACGGTTTTTGTAATGGGAAGTGGGTAAAGATGATTTTTCTAAATTATCTCTTATTTAAGCTTTTGTAGTTAAGTTTTATAATTATTCTTTTATCCTGGAGAGAGGGGGCACATATTTAATGTAATTTATTTCAAAACGTGTAGTCAAATAAAATCATCTTTGGCCTGAGGTCTTTTTTTTAAATTTTTTTTTAATTCTACAAAAAAGGCAGATCCATGTTTTAACTTAAGACTTGATTTGAGATATTTTGAGTGTTTTTTTGGGAGGTCAGGATGGTGGTGGAATTCAAAAACGTTGGTATGCTGTAGTTGAGGTGGTGTCCGATTCCCCAGTGTCTTGAAGTGAAGGGACTTTGGGCAAGATGCTGAAATTGGTTGTAGGTGTGGTACTGTCCCACTGTTAGTCCAGTGTTGGAGTGGCAACCTGTCCAAAGGTGCATTTCTCACCCAGTCAGCTGGGATAAATGAAATCAGTTTATATCCTCAGTTAAAACTGATTTTGTATCATGAAGAAACAGCCCATACATTAATCTCAAGTGAGAAGAGTATCAGGTCTAGTCAATCAGAGGAAATGATACTAAAATGCTTCCATCATGCTCTTAATGCAATATTGTTTCAACATTACTGATGTTTAATTATTGAGCATCACTATAGAGTGACCTACAGTAACTATTGTTGCAGAATCTTAAATGTGACTTATTGGCAATCTAATAAACGCAGTGAAGGATAGCAGAAATGAGGACACAGCTGAACAGGACTCAGGACTTTATTAAGCAGTGAGTTTCTATTCCTTACTATCCCATATTAAGTCTGATATTAGTCCATAACCCTATTACTCCCGAAATAAAGGCGTAGCTATTCCTCTTATGTCCTTAGCTGGGAAATATCTTGGCTACTTTCCCTTTTGCCAACTTTCCCCACCTGTTTGTCTACACAAATTCAAGTATCGAAAGTGCATTATTGCAATACTGTCCCGCTGCAAATGCAAAATGCTTTAAATACTATAAAACTGCAAAAAAGAAAAAAAAAAGTCCCCCATCAGTGCATACAGCTCAAGAAATAAGAAAGAAAGAAATGAGTTATCAAATTGTTCCCAGTCCCCTTTAGCACTCCATGTCTCAGACATGAGTAGTTCCTGTCCTGGCCCGATCCCTTCCCCTTAGAAAAAGTTCAAATATTTACATTTTTAATCGCATTAAAAATGAAAAAAACAAACAAACAAAAAAAACAAAAAGAAGAATCGAGTGCACTCTGCCACACAGCAAACATTATCAGGAAAGCTCATCCGTTCTGTGCAGCTGTGACCTGCATCCCTCCAAAATCTTCATCTTCCTCCAGGCTGCGTTTGCGGCTTCCTATTACAGAAAAGAAAATGAACGATCACAAAACAGCAACTCAAAGTCCGTCGCCCATAATCTCCAAACGTGAACACTGTCGCCTGTGGAAAGTGAAATCGCTGGGATTCAGACCAATACATTATAACTGAGGGAAATTATGAGTCAGTCCTAGAGCTACACATGCCTGAATGTTATCTGTTTAATAGTAATAAAGTCCCAAAGAAAATATGAATGCTATGAGTTGAGAATCAGTCACAATGGAGCTAGCTTTTTTTTCCCTAATGAAAGCCTTCTTTAAAGTCAAACATCATATCAAGCAGCGTTTTACAAATGAGTAACCCACCATTGCCACATTACAAGTTAATGATCCTGAGAAAGTCTGATAATGGATGCCAAAATGGCACAATGGACCCATCGACACTGCTTTGAATTCCCTTTAACATGAAATATTTTTTTTATTATTTCTGCTGCGCTAAAGCTGTAACCAAATGCTTTACCTGCATTGGTTCAGTAATAACAAGAAATAATGGGACGTGTCTCTCTTTCCAAAACTGGGTATGTTAAATACAAACCTGGCATCCCAGCTTGTAGTGAGAACGGCCTGTCCAACTGCACCGACATCCTTTTAATGGTCAGTTTGGCTAGGTAGATTGCTTCATATTCCTTTAAAAGCAAATCAAATTTAAATACAGCTGTAAAAATCACAGGAATGACGACAGCTACACAGTCGTGCCTGAAGCTCCGACTGCTTGTCTCTTGGCTGACTTCTTACACGCTCAGTTAATTACTTAATGAAGCTCAAAGACTTTACAGTGGCAGTATTCGTGAGCCCATGCCACAATTTCTGTTTTGAGTTAATGGAGTAAAAAAACAACAACTGTGTGATAACACATTTACTTCAATTTGAAAACACAACAAGTACACATGCCAACTAAGTTAGCAAGCCACTTGTGTGGCCAGCCAAGGCAGACTAAAGAGAGATGATATATGGTAGTAAACATGGGAAAATCATTTCTGCAGCCTCGAATGAGAAAACACAAGAAAGCAAAAACAGCAAAATGAACCAGTATAACAACACAGACTGTAGTGATTCTGTATTTCTTCTGTGTAAGCAACTTTTAATCCAATACCATCATATAAATTTTGCCTTTCTTTCAAAGGAAAATGAAGGGGGCACAGTGAATCTGCTGTAGTAGCAATATTATTAATACAGACCAATTACAGTCATGTACAGACAGTATGATTATTAGGTATTAGGCTATTCTAAAAGGTTAAAATATGAGCTTACCTGTAGCTGATGCACAAAGCCCACATTGGGATTAATGCAAAACCTCCTCTCCTGAACATGGCTGAATGCTTCCCTACAGAGTGAAATAGGAAAAACATGAAACCTCTGCCAGCAACTGCTTTCTGTGCTTCTATCCAGTATATTTATATATTATAACAATTATGCTGCAGTCCACTTACGTCTGTGTAATAAAGTCAGCTTAGTTTTACAATGTGCAGA
Source organism: Neolamprologus multifasciatus (assembly GCF_963576455.1). Lineage (NCBI taxonomy): Eukaryota > Metazoa > Chordata > Actinopteri > Cichliformes > Cichlidae > Neolamprologus > Neolamprologus multifasciatus. The sequence goes on along the minus strand of NC_140439.1, from coordinate 27,229,742 downwards.
AATTGTAAGCAATACATTGTTGTGAGGAAAAAACACTCACCTGTATTTCATACCGAATGTTTCCATAAGATATGCAATCACTAAGGCAGCACTGAAAGAACAAATAAAAATAAACTTGGTTACTTAAGTGGTACAAAAGGTGCATCAGTTCATGTAATATGTTTCCTTTAAGCCACGTTAGAGAGTTAGACAAAGAAATAATGGACTAATGAAATTGTGGCAGAACTGGAGCCCACATAAGTTAACTTTGGGCAAGATCCAGGCTAAGTCATGCTAAGGTTGTCCATTAATAATAGGACTTGCATGGACACTCAGGAAGAGCATTATTTAACTTTTAAAGGCATGTCATAATGTCAAGGCAACATAGATGTATAGTACAGTGAAATGTCTTGAGTCACCCTTCTTTATATTTTGACAGAATAATGGAAAAATCTTTGGGCTTCTTGAAGGACGTGCCAAAGCTCTTTGTTGGATGTTAACTGCCTTTTGTTGGGTTCCATCAAGATGATCTTACACTGCCTCAATAAAACTGAGCTCCGGGCTTTGGAGAAGGCCGATCCATGACTGATATTTTTCCACTGTGCGATTTTTTTTTTCTGTCCAGGTATATTTTTTACTGCACTGACAATGTGTTTGGAATCATTGACATACTAAAAAAATGAAGATGCTACAAATCAGAAGCTTTCCAGATGGTATTGCATGACAGCAAATATCAGCTGTGGGTAACACCACATACTGGCTTTGACAGTTTTACACAATATTCCTTCCTTCTTGTCACAATACGAAAGGGAATTTGTGTCTCTGGCTGGAATTGAACTGCTGACCTTTTGTGTAACCCACTACACTATACAACCACTGCTAGATGGTACTGCATGACAGATCAAAATCTGACAATATTTTTCTGTGTTCATAATCCCACCAGGGTCCTCGAGAGCACTGGCTGAAATACAACCCCAAACCATTACAGAGCCTTCACTGTGTTTCAGAAATGGCTGTAGACACTCGCTTTTGCATTGCTCATCTGACCACCTCCAGAATTTGTTCAAAATTGGACCTGCTGACACTGATTTTCAGTCCAGTTCTTGTGTAATTTTTCTCTCTTAAAAATTGCCTTAAACAAAAAACAAAACAAAAAGAAATTCCTCTGAAATTGATGAGGTTGATGAGCTGGACTAAAAAGGAGTGAAGAAAAGCAGCCAGATGCCAAAGAGGAAGTTTCAGAGACTATGAGAACTATTTCTCAAATCAAACAAAAAAAGAAGTCAAGATCAGTGGAAGCAAAATATAATGAAATTAAGGGTTGCTCAAGACTTTCGCAAAACTTTATCTTACTTGCAATTTGCTCTGTGAACTGAAAAAATATCACATATAACACTCGCCTAAACAAAAACAGTACATGATCCAATCATATTTTAGAATTTCACAGCTTTGGCAGTACAGTACATGATGCGCTTTAATGCACGAGGTGAAATTACAGCATACAGAACAAATGTAGGCTCACCTTCTTGATATCCCTGCATTACCATGAACCAGTACCTTTCCTGAAAGAGCAAGGAAACAGAAGAGTGTTAATAAAATGCCTTACACTCTAGGCAATACAAACGGGAATGGCATGCGTCTTTACCTTCTGTTGCTAAGCAGCCATCAATGAATTCTTTAGTCTGTAAAAAGGAAAATTAAATTTTATGGTAAACGCCACACCTTTCAGCGAAAGACCGCTTTCCCAGACAACACGCCCCACCTCTTTACTCACCATAGGAAAAAAGCGGATTATATTTTCCACTGGATTGTCAGCAATATCTAACACAAGGTATCTGCAAGAAAACGCATGATGAAATAAAACTCCCTGTTTCAGAAACGTACCAATGTTGCGCAAAGGTCACAGAAGCCCTTACTTACCTAAACATGTGAGGGAAATTAGGTTTGATAAAATTGGCTTCAATGTCTTGGCGGACGCACACAATGTGCGTTATGCCGTGTCTTTCGAGAATTGGCAGCTAGACATAGAGGAATAAGTAAAATGAGGGTTGAATGAATTCATTTTATTTGTGTCTCCGTATCCAAGAGAAATCAATGAAATCAGTCCTCCAGCAACTACCTTGCTTTTCATCGCAGAAGAGTAGGGACCTAAAAACAGTCCTGGTAAAATCTCCTGAATAGAAAAATACAGCAAACATTAACACAACACAGGCACCAACATTTCTTCATCTTTAACAAAGGATTTTATATCTGGACACTGACATTTTACTGTGATCACTAGAAGTTTACACACACTCATCAAGGGCATGAATCATGGTAATTATGAGCTTTTAATGAGTTCTTGGGATGGTTAAAAAAAACAAACAAAAAGAATTGAGTGAACAAGAATTAATTATAATTTTGGATTTTCCACTATTCCACACAAAGTCAAAATTATACATACACCCAACTAATCTTTGGTTAAATGTCCCTTATCAAAGTATACCTTGGCTGGATGCTTTTGGTAGCCATCATCAAGCTTCTGGTAAATTTTTTCCTGGATATCTGGCTGCACTTCTTGGCAGAATGCATAGAGTTCATTTAAATTTCCTGGCACGAACTCTGCTTTTAAGCACTTAATTTTACATTAGGTTGAATTTGAGGCTTTGGAAACGCAATTCCAGAAGCTTAATGTTAGCTATCTTTATACATTTAACAGCCCTGATGTTGTTTGAGATCACTGTCCTGCCGGAACACCCAACGGCTTTGAAGTTTTAACCAGCTAGCTGTTGATGATTCTGAGGGTGGTACTCCTCCTCGATTACTCCATCCACTAACAGTACTACTGGTAGCAAAACAGCCTCAAAGCACGATGCTACAACAACAGTGTTTGACAGCTGGTGCAGTTTTCTTAGGTTTGAAAGCCTCTGCTTTACTTCTGCAAACACACCTCCTGCTATTGTGGCCAGATAGCTAAATCTTTGTCTGTCAATAAAACCTTCCTCCAGGGGGCGTTTGGCTTGTCCATGTTGGCAGCGACAAATTGTTCAGTCTAGTTCATGGCAGGCTTGAGCCTTGATGGTTCCTGGGTTAATCCTGAACATCCTAACCAATTATCTCTCATTTTAGGGTGACAGTTCGGACAAAAGCAGTGATGAGCAGTCAGACTGGAGCCTCAGGTCATACAGGAGAATCACTTGGGTGATCACTCTTTGCGCTGGTAAACGACCCCAGCACTGATCACAACGATGAGGGGAAATACCTCCAAAATGCACAAACATTTGACCCAGAGCATACAATTGATTTGCACAAATATAATGTTTTTGATATGCTGCTTAGTGATGGTATTAACGCTGACATTAGTGCTGATGAGCACCAAATGAGAATCGTTAAGGAACCTAAATAAGAAGTGAACTCGATGAAGGAACCTGTTCACTCAAGTCATTACAGATGTATGCACCCATGAGGCGTGTATGTAAACTTCTGGTCATAAAATGTACACACATCATCAAAGTAGTACTACGACAGCCAAACAAAGTTGTATTAAAGTTTAAACGGTAACTATAATGATTCAAAATACAATTAGCTGCATTGTTCTGTCTCCAGATTAATGTTTTAAGAACTTTAAAGCCGCATTTACCATAGGAATATACTATCAACTGTCAAGATTAAACTTGCCACTATAAACAACAGACTCATCCTTACACACCTGCATATCTCGTCTCATCGGATACGCCCAATCCTGGAAAAAAAAAAGGGAATTTGAAACCAAGGTTAAAAGATGTGGCAGGTGTTCCTACCATTAAACGACAGGTGAATGCTAGTTTACTTTATGCACGTTGATTGCTAATGCTAGTAGGCTACTCAGTGCCGAAACGCCGCAAAAGACTCATTAAAAGACAATTTTGAGAATGGCTCTCACATTATCACACATTACATTGATACGTCACTTTCCCAAAAACGACATACACACACACATATCGCCCTCTACATTGTTCCCTGCCAGAAAGTAAAACTAGAGTGGAGGCTAGCTCAAATTAGCTGGTCAGAGACACAGTGGACATGTTGGCTAATACAGGACCTCACCAGAAGGTCCTCCTTGGTATCGGGCAGAGACGGAAACTGAAGTTTGTTCTCCTCGTCCATCCTGCTGACCATTCGGCCACCGCCGGCCCGACTTCGCGCGCGGTATCGATGTTTCCTCGCGGCGGGGTTAGCTGAACAAACGGTACAATTTGTTTTGAGGCTCCACATGCATGTCCGCCATACTTCTCGGTCACATGCGTCACGTGATCCCGAAGGAGCTGGCCGACAGATGCGTGGAGAAACGGAAAAGAGGAAACAGCGTCGCTTAGCGGTCGTTTTGCGAAGCGCAGAAGTCACAGAGGAGCACCCCCAGTGCCACTGTAAAGGAAATATTTAGATTTGTGAAATTAATGAGTTAAGATGAAGACGTAGTCCGAGATGTAGTCTACGAGCTTCTGCTCACTGCTTATTGGAGGGCCTTTAAAGCTTTTCTTTGAATGTGTCCGAACTGGCTAATGACTAATAATCTAGGTATGATTTTACTGTGATGTCAGTGTGTTTGGGATCATGTCACGACAAAAAATGAATTTCTTGTTGATGAACTTTCCACATGATATTTCATTGTGGATTAGTATCTGAGAGTATTTTGCTGAGTTTCTAATTCCATTAATTTTGAGAACATTCCCAACAGCACTGGCTGAAATCCACCTCCAAACCAAGACAGAGCCTTCACTGTGTTTCACTATGAGGTGCCGTAAGGGACATTATTACTGAAACGCTCTCACACACACTACTGAAATTTTAGCTCTCACACACACTACTGAAACGCTCTCACACACACTACTGAAATTTTAGCTCTCACACACACTACTGAAACGCTCTCACACACACAACTGAAATTTTAGCTCTCACACACACTACTGAAACGCTCTCACACACACAACTGAAACGCTCTCACACACACTACTGAAATTTTAGCTCTCACACACACTACTGAAACGCTCTCACACACACAACTGAAATGCTCTCACACACACTACTGAAACGCTCTCACACACACTACTGAAATTTTAGCTCTCACACACACTACTGAAACGCTCTCACACACACTACTGAAATTTTAGCTCTCACACACACATCTGAAATGCTCTCACACACACTACTGAAACGCTCTCACACACACAACTGAAATTTTAGCTCTCACACACACTACTGAAACGCTCTCACACACACTACTGAAACGCTCTCACACACACTACTGAAACGCTCTCACACACACTACTGAAATTTTAGCTCTCACACACACTACTGAAACACTCTCACACACACTACTGAAACGCTCTCACACACACAACTGAAACGCATTTCCGCTGAACAGGAAGTTGTTTCCTGACAAAGAAACTGATGGAAAAAGTGGTATATTTCAAAACACTACAAGGATGTCTACTCAGCAACCTGCTAGTACAGCAGTTCCCAACCTTTTTTGTGCCACGTAAACAATATAAAAATTTAAAAAAAAGATAAATACCATGAAAACCATAAATTTTAAACTCAAGCCTCAACTCTTGCGACCCGGTACCAAACGACTCACAGACCGGTACTGGTCCAGGACCTGGGGGTTGGGGACGGCTGTGCTTGTAGCCTAAGTGAAGCAGCCGCATTACTTAACAATATTTTAGCTTCCTTGAATCAAGGAATGGATTCAAGGTGCAACAGGGAAATCGGCAATTATGTCCTGTTTCCCCTAAGCTTTTTATATTGGCAACTCAGTTGTTAACACTATTAATCAAAAATTCTAACGACATACAAGGAATATCAATTTTTAATAAAGAATTCAAAATAAGTCAATTCACAGATGATACATCTATGTTTTTGAAAGATAAATACATGGTAGAGAAAACTAAATCTTCTCGTTTATCTTTCAGTATCAAAAAATGTGAACTTCTCCCGATTCATACAAGCTCTGACTCCTCAATAGCTTTGGTTAGAGTTGAATCTAAAGTTAAATATATAGGGCTGATAATATCTAAAAAACCCAATTAGCAGAAAAGACACCAATATTTCTAACTGTATCATCGAGATGAAGAAATCACTTAGCCACTGGTTAAGCAGAGACCTCGCTTTTTTTGGCAGAAACATCCTATCTAAAGCTGAAGGCATCTCCAAATTGATTTATCCTTGTCACTCTCTATATATCTCCTCTAAAAGCATTAATAAGGCTAACACAGTTATTTTCGAATTTTTGTGGAGGAATAAAACCCATTACATAGAAAGATATCAGCTTGTGAAGGAATACAATAAAGGTGGTATCAAAACTCCAGAATTAGAATTTATGGATGGCACCCTTAGAATTAAATGGTTAAAATCTTGTCTGTCACAGCCAGACTCTACTTAGCTCCACATCCTATGATCCTTGTTTAATAAAATAGTATACAGGATTAGACTTTATTTTGAAATGTGATTTTGTGGTAAATAAAATCCCCATAAAGATATCAAACTTTCCAAAACAGACTGTGCATTTTTGGGAAAATGAGATTTACCCACAACTTCTCCCCATAATTCAACCTTATGGAATAATAGGGTAATAACACTTAATCAAAAATCAATTTTCAAGAGTGACTGGTTTGAACAAAAAGATTATATTCATAACAGATTTGTTGGATTATAACGGTGTAATTCTAAGTTACCCAGACTTTTCAGAAAAATATTGTCTAAACTGTTCTCAAAGAGAATATAACAAATTTTGTGAACTGGTCCCACTGCCTCTGCTTCATTTGATTAAAATTTTTATGATATACAATAATTTCTCATCAGTGCTCCCAAATTTATTGCTAGGGCAATGTCAGCTGTTTGATAAAAATGCAATAAGAAATTTGTTAGTAGTTTCTTCAAAGACAAAAATATTTCATAGTTACAACAGAATGGTTACATTGCATGGTTCTAATTTAGTTATTTCATATACACTGGATAAAGCATACTAAAAATTTATGAAATAGCCTATTCTACCTAAAGTTAAAGAAACACACTTAAAAAAAAATTAATCCTGTGGCAGAATTTCTAAAAAAAAGAGATTTGGCTTTGAGGTGTATCAGTGTTCTTTTTGTACTGATGAAAATGAAACCCTAGAACATCTTTTTTTTTTCTATGCCCTATCACACAATGTATTTGGTGCAACTTAAAAAATTGGATTTTCCTAAATATTAATGATGTGCCACTATTTGAATTACATCATAATTTTTTTTATATGGATCATCTGTCTCAGACATTATTAACATCATCATACGTTTGAGTAAATATCATATCCATTGTGTTAAATGGAGGAACGCTAAGCCTTCTCTCCCTGGTTTTATTGATGATTTTAAGATATTTTTTTCTTTGCTAAAAAAGACAAAAAGCACATATGCCAAAAAAAAAAAAAAAAAAAAAAACAGGATAATGCCCGTCTCCTGCTATTCTAAATTTTGACTTATGCTGAGGCTAATATATTTTTAAGTAATGCAGCTGTCTCACTAAGACTAAGCTGTCTAACTTATCGTTCCATGATTCGATTCAATTCGATTCGATTCAATTCAATTCAATTTGATTCTGGGAAATTTTGACAGTCAGCAATATTATAATTCAGATCAGTACATTTACATATTTTTGTATCTAAAAAAAGGAAGCTGACACAAGCAAGACTTTATCAAAGGTGTAAGCGTCACAGCAGATGCCTTTGTGTAAAAGTAGCTGAAGATAAAACACAGAAAAACATGAAGGTGATTTTTCCTGGCCTGGGATTTTATAAAAAATATTCTGCAGTACATCAAAAACGAAAGAAAACCATTAATCAACATATGAACGTTACCTCTGACGTTCCAGCGGTTTTATTAGAGACACGGCTAAGCGTTTTGCATTTTGCATAATTTTTAAATGTTTCAATTTGTTCAGTATTGAACGGCAGAAATAAGATTTTCTTTTCGGAAGTATGTAAAACGAAAAAAAAAAACAGCTGCCGACAGCGCTGTAAACAACAGTAGACTTGTGCGTAACAAGCAAGCGAATAATGCAGAAAACAGATTTTTAGACGGGAAACAGTTCTTGAAGTACAGAGAGAGAAAGAGAGAGAGAGAGAGCTGTGCATGACGTGTGATTTTATCGTGGTGGAAGCAAAACAGTAAACGTCAGAGGGAATTCATGACGATGTTTATGTGAAGCGCAGTTTGGATCTTCTTTTGCTGCTGGTTCAGTCAATATTGTTTGGAGAGAGATCAAACTAACAGCTTTAGAATCTGGCAAAAACGGCGTGAAAACAAAGCGCAGACCGCCGACAGATCAGAATCAGCCAGCTGTTGGCTTTCAGCCCCGACCGTGTCCGTGCTGTCGGGTGAGAAAGGCGACATCCCATTTGCTGTGTCCCAATTCGGGGTATGCACGCTTGAAGTACGCACACTACGCGTACTACGTACGGTGCGTACTATAAGTACGAGAAGTGCGGAAGTGAGAGGCTTGTGAAATGGGACGGTAAATGCTTCGTCGCGCTGTTCAGGTTGCCTAGCAACCATGATACTAACCGCGAGACACGCTACATACAGCTTTGTTTGACAGAAATGAAGGAGAAAATTGTTTTGTTGGTCAATCATTTTTGTCATGACATCACTTTGATTAGTTGAGTATCTGAGGCTGAGACCACAGGACTGTAAAACATGATTCAAGGGCTTCATTTCTGTACTGAACAGTCATTTAAGATTAGCTAGTAAATAATAATTAGTTAATGTTGTTCATGAGACTAAAGTCATCTCACTATGGTAATGTAAATATAATATGGCCAATATTATAGTATTGTCAGATTATTATGATATATATATATATATATATATATATATATATATATATATATATATATATATATATATATATATATATATAATCTATATCACTGACTGTCAGCTTGTTGTGTTTGTGGATATATGACTGACTTTAATTATCCATAAAATCATCAGATTCTCTGTAAGATTAAGGTCGACTATATGTATATTTAGAAGTAGAGGCTTTAAAACCAAGTTAATGCTGAAAGTACAAACATCACTAGTGTCACATAACTTTGCCGACATGTGGCCAACAGCAATGTTTTAATGTTCTTCGTTATTAAACATTCGCACATGAATAAGTGACGTCATATTCAGTACTTACTTTTGACAGTTCACTTTTCGGCCGCTCCCTTCTGCCGTATTTTGCGGCAAAATTATCCACACCCACCGCCGCGCTTTGAATTGTGGGATATATGGGACCACGAAGCGTGCACCGGACCACGCTTGATATTTGGGGAAATCGACGGCGCATTTGGAGTATGCATTTCAAGTACACTTCGAATTGGGACAGCCGTCGTCGCGTGGCGGTGACGTAACCGCACTTAAAATGCGTACTTCAAGCGTGCATACCCCGAATTGGGACACAGCAATTGATTCTGATCCGCAGGTCCGCGCTGTGTGTTTACGTCTTTGTGCAGAATCCGTGTTCCTGCTCTCATTTACTGTTTTAGCTGTTTGGTGGTTGTTGAAATTTTGTGCGGTTTCACCTGAGATTCTGGCATTTCGGGCAAAATTCATTTATATTAAAAAATCGATTCAGGATTTTAATGAATCAATTTTACGTTATCCAAGCCAGAATCGATTTTAATTGATAAATCGATTATAAAAACCCACCCCTAACTAGCAGGTTGCTGAGTAGACATCTGTGTAGTGGTTTGTTTGAAATCTACCACTTTTTCCTTCAGTTTCTTTGTCAAGAATTAACTTCCTGTTCAACTGAAATGCCTTCCTGTTCAACTGAAACGCCTTCCTGTTTAACTGAAATGCCTTCCTGTTCAACTGAAACGCCTTCCTGTTCAACTGAAATGCCTTCCTGTTCAACTGAAACGCCTTCCTGTTCAACTGAAATGCCTTCCTGTTCAACTGAAACTCCTTCCTGTTCAACTGAAATGCCTTCCTGTTCAACTGAAATGCCTTGGTTTTTCAGTAGTGTGTGTGAGAGCGTTTCAGTAGTGTGTGTGAGAGCGTTTCAGTTGTGTGTGTGAGAGCGTTTCAGTAGTGTGTGTGAGATCTAAAATTTCAGTAGTGTGTGTGAGAGCGTTTCAGTAGTGTGTGTGAGAGCGTTTCAGTAGTGTGTGTGAGAGTGTTTCAGTAGTGTGTGTGAGAGCTAAAATTTCAGTAGTGTGTGTGAGAGCTAAAATTTCAGTAGTGTGTGTGAGAGTGTTTCAGTTGTGTGTGTGAGAGCGTTTCAGTAGTGTGTGTGAGAGCTAAAATTTCAGTTGTGTGTGTGAGAGCGTTTCAGGAGTGTGTGTGAGAGTGTTTCAGTAGTGTGTGTGAGAGCTAAAATTTCAGTAGTGTGTGTGAGAGCGTTTCAGGAGTGTGTGTGAGAGCTAAAATTTCAGTAGTATGTGTGAGAGCGTTTCAGTAGTGTGTGTGAGAGCGTTTCAGTAGTGTGTGTGAGAGCGTTTCAGTAGTGTGTGTGAGAGCGTTTCAGTAGTGTGTGTGAGAGTGTTTCAGTAGTGTGTGTGAGAGCTAAAATTTCAGTAGTGTGTGTGAGAGCTAAAATTTCAGTAGTGTGTGTGAGAGCGTTTCAGTAGTGTGTGTGAGAGCATTTCAGTAGTGTGTGAGAGCTAAAATTTCAGTAGTGTGTGTGAGAGCGTTTCAGTAGTGTGTGTGAGAGCGTTTCAGTAGTGTGTGTGAGAGCGTTTCAGTTGTGTGTGTGAGAGCTAAAATTTCAGTAGTGTGTGTGAGAGCGTTTCAGTAGTGTGTGTGAGAGCGTTTCAGTAGTGTGTGTGAGAGCGTTTCAGTAGTGTGTGTGAGAGCGTTTCAGTAATAATGTCCCTTACGGCACCTCATAGCAGACACTCACTGTTGTACCGCTTTCCTGACCTGCTCTGTACATACTGATGATAATATGAACCAAAATTTTAACATTTAGATTAATCCCTCCACAAGACCTTTTCTTACAGATTTTTGGTTATTCACGAAACCTTGGCCTTTTCTCCCTATTTTCCTTCCTTCCTTTCCGTTTTTTTTCTTATTAGGTTTTAAGCAGATGGATTAACTCAAAGGCCAGATCAAACTTTGTGTGATTTATTTCTTAAGAACATAACCCCCCCCCCCCACTTCTTCCTTTGTCCTCCATTTGTCCATTATCTTCGGATGTTTTAAGGATACATTGCACACCATCCTGAAATATGCCAGGTTTTTGTCTAACAGCTCTTTGAGAATCACGTTATTGGTGCACAAATATTAATTTCTGTCTGCCAAACTGTGTTATCGTTGCCATTCTTCATCCACTGAAGAAATGGGAAGAAATGATTTTTGCTGGTAAGAAAGTGCCCAAAGATAGTTTAAATTCAATTTTTTGCTAAGCTGTCTGTTATGCATATACACAGCACTGGTTCATCCCTTGAGTTTGGTGTTATACGGTCAATGTTAATAGTTGAAAAAAGTGTATCTGAAAATGGTCAGTCTAAAAATTAGTTAAAAAGCAAGCAGGTCCTTCAGTCTTTTATTATTTTCAACCTCTTCCCCCTCCACCATGCACACCTTGTTAATAGTTACATCAGCAGTGACTGATAATGAGATCTGATAAAGAACAGAACGCGTGGATAATCTGTAGATGTTTGTTTGGCGTCTCAGATCTGGCATCTGTTTGTTGTTGTCAGACATTGCAGCATTTTGGGATTTTTTTGTTTACTGTCTTGTCCGTGGGTGGGGACAACACTTTCTTCACAGATCAGAGGGAGATGAGATCTCACCAGTCAACAAAGGCTTGTATGCGTGTGCGTATGTGGTTTTTCTATAAGTGCATATGTTTGTGTGTCTGAATAATGTATCCTAGCTTTGCAGCACTGCTGGTCAGCATGGGTGGTGTAACCAAAAGTTATTTCTTATCAGGTGCAAGGACAGATATGCCCCCCACTGCTGCTCCTCCACAGTCACACATACACCTTGAAGAAGAATCTTTGAAGAAAGTCCCTTACATGCACTTCCAGTTAAAACATTTTCCATGTGCATGCATCATCTTCTCTCAGCTTCCGCTTAAAAAATCTTTATCAGCATTTAATGAAAATAAACAGCTAGCGCCAGTGTCTCCCTGTGTGATGATTTCCCTGTGGTGCAGGCATCCTGGTGACAGGGGTTCTTTGATATTTGGTTGCTTCAGGCACAAATCAGCAGCCATGCCAGATTCCTCTGGCAATACATAGCGGTGGCTAGGGGGGCGGCAGAGCAGGAGTAAGAAAGAAACGAACACTTTCTTTTAGTATGAAACTTACATAATAAGGATAACGTATTGGTCAGTATTTTTATACTGGAAAAGTCCGAAAATTTCTGTTTTTGTATATGTTAATGATTGTAGTTGTGCATGTAATGGGAACTGCATATCCTCCTCTGTCACACCAACCGTCTGTGTGTCCTCCTTCACGATCCATGAATCTTCTCTGTGGTCGTTCTCTTTCCCTCCTCACTGCTACATATATGTCCACTATCCTTCCTCTGCACGTCCAAACCATCTCAGCCTCGTCTCCCTGACTTTGTCTCCAAACTGCTCAGCCTGAGCCGTCCCTCTGATGTACTCGGTTCTTTCATATAAACTACACAGCCATGCGTTTCAACACAACAAAGAAACGTGTCACACAGTATGAAAAAAATAAAAGTATGTTTCTTTGGTTGAGGTTTTTAAAAATATAGACTTACTCCTGATCTTGATGCTGGTCTTTGATATGTTATGCTTTGATAACTTTAATGTGAATTTAATTAAATTTAATATACATGTGAAACTTGTGTGTCCTTAGTAGTTTAAGGTAATCAATCAGAAGTCAGTTGACTTAATACATCTAATGTGTCCTTTTTGTATTAATAATTCATTAATAACATCATAAACCATGTGCAAAGTAATAAAATAACTTTTTGAGCCACAGTGAATCAATTCATAATTATAAACTTAAAGACTTATGATTCTAATCCTTAATTCTTTTAAGATATGTAAACTGATTTAGCTGATTGATCTCTTTGAGTCACATATACACTCACCGGCCAGTTCATTAAGCACACTCAGGTAGCAGTGAGTTGTGCCCACTTTAGCCTTCAGAACTGACTTAATTCTTCATTGCACAGATTCAACAAGGTACTGGAAATCTCTTATTCCACCAGTACAGGGAACTCACTCTCATTTTCAAGAAATTCATTTGACATGATTTGAACTTCTATAATAGGATGGACATGGTCAGCAACAAAACTGATTTAGGCTGTGATGTTTAAATGATGCCCACACTATTATGTCACCACCAGCAGACATACCACCAGAACTACCAAGACAAAGCAGGATGGATCCGATGGTTTTATGTTGTTCAGTTTTGATGAGCCTGTGTGAACTGTAGCCTTAGTTTCCTGTTCTTAGCTGACAGGAGGGGAGGGGCGGGTGATGTGGTCCTTCTGTTCCTGTAGCTTATCTACTTCAAGCTTCAGCATGTGTGTTCAAAGATCTTCTTCTGCACACCTTGGGTATAAGAATAGTTATATGAATTAGTTGCCCTCCTATCTGACTTCTGTCATCATCAAGGCCAACCCGTCTGGAACCAGTTTTACTTAAATCACCTCTCCTCTTCATTTTCGTGCTCAGAATGAAATTCAGCAGGTCGCATTAGCCATGAACTAAAAGCTTTGATTTACGGCCATCGTGTGAAAAGTGTATAAAGACATTACTGGAATTGTGCAAACACAATACTTGCTGTATATCTCACCTGCTGGGATGGACACAATATCAGTGGGAGGACTTTACCTCCCTTTAACTTTATTAACTGTAAAAGTTAGCAAATGACTGCAAAACATACATTTTCAATATTAGTCTATTCACTCAACTTCCAGTTACAGGTTATGGGCTAATAGTAAGACCACAGCATAAGCTGTCTTGTGACCTTTAAAACTCCTTTTCAGGTCATAGTCATCACATAATTCATCACTGTCTAATTAAATGTGAGCCACCAATAGCAGCCATCTGTCTACGTCGTTGCAGAGCCTAATGATGCTAGCATAAGTTGCAAGCCAATAAGACAGACTTAAACAAACAACAAATATATTAAAAAATAATTATACCTTTACGCAACAGAGTGACACTGCAAACGCTTTGATATTCCAGTGTCACTCAGTTGTCTTAGATTAAAACTTGTATTTAAATCTATGTCAGCCGAGGAGCTCTACCTTTGCATACAAAACAGAATATAATGTGCTTTTATTTGTCAGAAATGATTCCATGCTGAAGTAAACTCATGAATGGTTAAAAAGCTGGATAGCGCTTTCTTTTCATCATCAGAACATTTATTGGATGAGTGAATATAAGAAAACTCAAGGACTGTGGGTGGATCAGCCGACATTAGCCAGCGAATGCGCTGGTGAGTCATTTAAAGTATGACTCCAAAGTAAAGAGGTGAGAGGATGCGAGAAACTTCAAAAGATCACACAAATTTCGGAGCTGATTATTTTTAATAATATAAGCAAAACCCTTTTCTCGTAGGGTTTGCACCAAAAGCAGCTCGTAGTTCACCCCGGCAAAGGGAATAAAGTGATCACTGCAGGAGAGCACACTGATCTGACAGTATATATCTTTTAATATATATATATATATATATATATATATAAGATAAAAGTTTGACCTTAGACATTATATGTACTCGTATGACATTCAAAAGTTTGACTCTGAAGAAAGAGAGGATTAAGGAAAAGTGTATGTTCAGAGTTAAGGTATGGGATCTGCCAGTCCATTGGAAAGTGTGGAGCTGCCCCCAAATAACCCAAGGTGTCCCGATGGCTGGCTGAACCTATCTCAGCTATCATCATATCATCATATTAAATGGTACAATATTACCACAAATCTGATTCCATCAACCCGCAATTTCTCTTAGTGTTTTCTTTCTTTTTTATCAATCTCTGGTTCCAGTTCCCTTCCTCAAATCTACATTCAATCTCCAATGTAGATTTCCTCCTCTCTCTATCATCCATGCCCTGAAGCTAAAAATGGAAAATTATGAAATAAATTTGTCTGAAAAACTGTTTATTCTGAAGAACATCCTCAGAGGTTAGAAGGGCATCTAGTAACATTAAGCACTGCTACAACATCAACCTGATGTTTGGTGTATGCTTATTTTAAAAGCAACAAAGTAATAATTGTAACACAAATTAAGTTTAAATTCTCCTTCATTACAGTTTGTTACTCACATTCACAAGTATGCATAAATACATCCTTTAACACAGACATCACCCAGTGCCATTGCCCCAAAGAGATTGACATTCATGACAGCACATCCCACTTTTGACAGGCACCTGCTCTTTAGAGATATACATCTTTTTTTTTTTTTTTACCAATGATGGATGTTAAAGGGGCAACTAGATAAGAAGAGAATTATTTAAAAAATTATGTCCATTAGTAATGCTGTGTATCTAAAAACCACTCGTGCACATCTGAAGGGTCACTGCTATCAAGCAGAGATCCACCACAAGGCTGCTCTAATGGTTTTCTATCCCTCCTCTGGGCTGGGCTTTAGATGGAGCAAGAGTATTTTGTTGTGACATTTGTGGCTAAATTAAAAATGAGATGAAAAGAGAGGCTGAAATACAGTATTTATGTATGTATCTTTTAATCTGTGGGCAAGGTTTTTCAATTATCTAAAATATCAGACACCATCCATCCATCAATCCAATTATCGCTGATGCCATCACCTGTTTAAACTACTTGTGATTTAAAAAATGTTATTAAGGGCAGATGACTCTGAGGTCTACATTTGCTCAGTTAATTGTTAACCGGAGCTGTCATTCTGCCACTTTACTGATGTGCAGAGGTTTCATTCTTGTCAGATTATTCAGCCATGAACCCGATGACAGCTGCTGTTTGTTTGTATTCCCACGAGCATTATCAGCTACAGAATGGATGGATGATGAAAAAGTTAGCCACTCAAACTGTGTTTTATAACTTAAAAAAAACCCCAAAACTTTGGCAGTAATAATGTAAACATTGCACTGAAAGGTGGTTATTTAACTCATATCACCTATGGAAAGTATACTCCGCCCCCCCTGCTATATAAATCTGTGACAAAAAGCCATCATAGATATCTGGATGTTCTGAAACTGGCTGTATATGAATCAAAATGTACAATGGAAAGCCAAAGTATATTACAGAAGCTCTGCCTTTTTCAGGGATAAAATAATAGCAAGAACACGTGAGAAAATGTTAGTTAATTTGAGGAACTTACTAAAAGAAAATCCTCAAGGAACTTTAAATCTTAAAAGTCCTACATTAACATATAGATGGGACAGTAGACAACAGAGTCAGGGGGGAAGTTGAGATTGAGACAATGAAACTACAGCCAAGACACACAACCCAATCTGCCTAACAGTAATGTACACGTCTTCTAGCTCTAATATGGTAACTGTACACAGTTGTTATAGTTAATTAAAGCAACAGATTTGAGATATTTTAATAATTTTTTATTGCTTCAAAGACAACTGTAATAAAGGTGGCTGCATCCAGACTAATCAAATTTGATAGAGAGACTGTGTGATATTTATTATTGTGTGGAGATCAAACTGTGACTGAGGACCAGTAATAATTTCGACCTTGGATTTTTTAATAAAACAAAAAGACATTGGCCCCCTAGAATCTTTTTCCTCCAGCAATTTATGGTTCAGTCTAAGAGAGCTGACTCAGAGGATTACCAAGAATAACAAGTACAACTAAAATTACTAAGAAGTAGAAGATAAGTTGATTCCTTTGAATTAGATTTTGGGATCCATCCATCCTTCAATTTTCTTAACTGCAGGGTTCAGAAATGATGTGATGTCATAGTGTGAGGGGCAGAGTGTACCCCAGACAGGTTGCCAGCCAAAAGCCAATAACCCTTTTTCTGTAATACAAACACCAATATACCGCATCCATAAAGGTACTGTGGACCTACTGAATCACGCTTTAACAGTCACCAGTCAACCAGCACAAGCAGAGGAAACATTATAGCAATGGGATGAGCATATACAGTAGAAGACAACCTAAATATGCTAACTTTGCACAGAACACCCACGGGGGTCTATACGGAGTTGCATTATCTTACATAACTCATATTCATGGGTGATAATATTTCTCATGGAGAAAAATTGTAATCCCTAAAGCATAATAAAAGCCCCCTGCTGTCTGTGAAAACTTCTACACGTTTGATTATTAAATGCCATCAGCGCTGGTAAAAAGAAACTTTACTCACTTGGAAAACTGTTGTGTCAGTGTTTAATCTTATCATGCATTTATCAGAGTAATGGCTGAGGGTGTACGGGTGGGTGTTTTTTGGACGTTCTTGTGGCATTAAGCAGGACTGAGATCAGGAGAAATCATTAACATTATCTGAATACTTTTCAAATTTGTTGTGGATGGTAATATTACGCTTTAGTTTTTTGAAATCTTCCTTCATACCCACTCACATGAGCATACATCCAGTATATTCTCATGTTATCCACAAGAGATCACTTAATAGGTTTGAGGAGGTGCAGGTAAGACGTTGCACTGTTTTCTGTCAAGGCTCTGCAAACAAGGAATATCTGCTGACTTGGATTATTCTGGTAACAGACTGGAAAATGTTTATTCAGTGATTATGAAAGCTTGCACCAGCAAGGTAAACTGGGAATGACATAAGGTGCATCAGCGATCTACATGCAAAAACTCAAGTATTTTAAAGCGATAGAACCAACATCAGATGACACATATACACATATCTGATAATGACAAATGCCAGTCTCCTGCACTAGGTGGCAGACAAACATAAACATTTAAAAGCTACTGGACTGAGCAGCTGACGCTAGGCTTGCCCAGATCCATCGATGGGAACTGCTTCTTGTGAAGACGCCACATCTCTTTTGTGCCAGACATGTTGCTAAAAAACCAGATTATGAATATGCGCTCATTCCCTCCAGTCTACCTTTTATTTTCACACCGCGTTCAGCCCCGGAGCTCGACTTGATTAAAAATCAGCCCTGTAGCTCGAAACATGATCAATATTAAAGTGAGTGTGCTTTTGTTGGCCTATATAGCAGCACATCAGTTAAATGTATTAATACCCCCTGGCTGTTCAGAATGAATAATGAGGTTGTGGATAATTTTGAAAAAAGGGATAAAATTTCATACACTTTAGCATATAGAAACTTTCATTTTATTGTTGTTTTTTTGTTTTTGTTTTTTTTAAAAGCCAACAGTAAGACCTAATACACAACAACCTAAACTGTTCACCTAAATGTTGCTGCATCTTATGCAGACAAATGCTCCACCATCTCCACCACCACCCACTTTCAACCTTTGACTGGTTATTGAGCCTACAGCTGAGACTCAGCACATCATTACTAAATTACTGATTACAGGCTTAAAGCAATACAAATGAGGAGGTTGCCCCCGATGCTTAATTGGTAGGATGTAATAACGGAGCAGTGATATGTGGGCCCTTAATTGTGTGTTTACTGCACTATTTATTGGAGGGCGTCCCTCCCCTGGTTGGTCGCTGATGAGGTGAGATCTCTTTCCACTGGCATGCTATCAATCCTGCTTCATTAAGGACATGGAGAATAGGAAGTGAAACCAGCACAGAATATGCCTTCCAGACTGATGTGGGCTGACGAGTCAGCCCTGTTTATGAATTTCCAGTTCCCTCTGAAGGAAAGTCCATGTAGAAAAGCAAATCCTAAATAAGACCTTAACTTAGCTGCTGATTCAAAGCTTTTTAAAGTTAAATACTAAATTGAGGTACTGAATAAGGAAATAAGGGAGGGGATTCGAATAAAGTGACCACAATTCTTGCTAATGAAAATGTTAATGAATCATGCATCTGTGCTTCTGTGTATGTCAGTGCATGCGCAAATATCAGCAGAAGGAAATGGTCGAACTTCAACTTTATTTTTATATCTGACTGTGAAGTCTACTCCAAAGGGAAACATTTTAATCCAATAACTTCAATACCGACAGAGTCTGTCAATTCTGTCAACTACATTTACTTAGCCGGAGTGGAAAATCTGGACTAGATATCTCTAAAATAGAATAATATATTCAGTATATTAAGTATTCTGAGTGAAGGCTATGGACTTTTTTGTGCCACCTTGACCAACCCAACATGCATGGTAGTGTGGCCTAAAGCAAAAAATAAAAATAAAAATTCAAGAAAAGCAGGCAGTCAAGGATGTTTGGCTCATCAATCCACAGACAACATGATGAATTTACAGGATCTCCTCAACTGAGACATCCAGGCTGTGCTACAGCTGGGGGGACGTTATTTACTGAAGAATTCCTGGTTCTTTATTCAGACCAGCGTCATGGATTAGGATTCCGATCGCTATCTAACACAGCGGAGGGTAGTTGTGCCACACCTTCAGCTGAACTAAATCCCGCTCAATATTTTTTTAATCTCTTTATAAACTGCTAATTTTAAGAGTAGATGTCATAGTTAGGCAATGAAAATGTGAAGCAGACATAGTAGAAATGCCAGTATTTTATCACTATTTTATCAATAACTGCAAAAACAATTGTGAAAGAAAATGTGCAAGTTTTTGCTAAATTTTGAAGACTAAGTTTTGGTTCTTTTCTTCTACTTTGAGAGAATTTTAGTTGGTTTTGGGCTTGAATGAGTACATCAAAGTGAGGTTCAATGAGATGGAAATGCATAGTACAATGAACAGGTCAGACAATCTGTATCTGGATTTGTTGAACTCTTTTTTTTGATCACAAATTAAAACAGATCCAAACAGAACCAACATATTCTGTGCTGGCATGTGAGTAAGAATATTTAAAATAACGTTTCATAATTTAGTGCCATCACATCAGCAACAAATGTCCGCCATCCATTCTGCATCTGAGAACTCGGATGCTGTTGCCTTTCTTCTAAAAAGCCCCTCTTCTATTTCTGCCCTTTAGGTCCTCTAGTGTTGTTTTTAGCACCTGACAACAGTGTGTTAGCCCATGTTTATCTCATGCATCATAAGTGCAAAAGACTGCCTGTGATTCAGTGCTCTTGTCCCAATCAAGTTAACTATTTTAGCTACAACATCAACCAAAAGGAAAATTTTTGGTACTGTAAAAACAGCACTTTTAGCCTGGTATATAATACAATGTAAAAATACCAATTTTAGTTTTGGATTCGTTTTAGTCACTTTATCTTTGGTCACTTTGCTATTGGTTCCAGCACCAGCAAGTTTATCTTATTTCAGCCCAAGCATGCAGTTACCTCCATGAATAAATGACTCTTTCAGTAAGTACATTACTGCCTGATCATGTGGGCCAGCCAGGAACAACCAAAGGGCCAGCTATGGCCTCGGGGCGATACAACAACCAGGCCTGATCTGACACAATTAGGTGTTACTGCACAGAGTAATGAATCTGGTTTTAATTCTTTTTTTTTTTTCCAAATGTGAGTCTTAACTTGTTTATAAGAAGCAAGCTGATTATTTGTGCTTAGATTTGTTTGTGTGATTCATGGTCACTGTGGGTGGAAGCTCTGCTTTTTAAAAAAAAAGAAATTATATTACTCCGAGACCCAGTTTGGTATAAAGGTCTAGGCATTAGTAATGAAGACACATTCCCTGCAAAAGGATGGTTTCTCTAATCATTGGACCAGTACGGGCATTCCTGTAGGTTTCCTCTCAAACAATTGCTTCCCTCAGAAAGGAAATCAAGACTAAACAGTATATCTAAAAACAGCACAGAACTATCTGCTCTTTGGATTTTCAACATTAACTGCTTATATATCTGTAGTTTTTTATTTGATCAGAGACACTGCTGAGAAATCATAAACTGTCGCAGTGTATTTGGCTTGAAAGTGATCTGGCGGTTCCAGGGAAACCACAGTTTTTACTGTCAGTTAATTATACATCTGCATCTATGCACAGTTCATACTGATCAGATGGTTTTGTGCCTTTTTATGTGGATTCTACGCAACACGAGCTGGAATGCTTGACAAAGACAGCAGGGTGGCGGTGAAGCTGCAAATGAGGATCAAACTGAGGTCCACACCTCCGCACAATATATAGCATGTGGGCTGAAGTCAATTATAAATCCAGTCAGACTGATTAGCCCATCTTACACTTGGAATTAGCTTCTGCTGAATAATTTTTAAAGATCTTTAATTAAGTTCTCACCAGGCTAATTGCCCTCCATTTTAAAACAAGCACTAAAATCAATCAGCTGGTGAGAAACGCATTAATTGACACTCAGAGTAGATGCATAAATATGGTTGCCATGGTGATTTTCCCCCTCATCTGTATGTTCATGTACACAGTAAGTACTAAAACAGTAAATATTAAAATGTAAAGATGATGTCACTTTCTTGCTATCAGTATTTAAAATGAACACAACACAGTTAGCGTTTCAAAACACGTTTCGGCTGAAACTAATAGACACGTCCGCTTGGATGATACTTTTGCTTTCATTTGTAGTTTCGGCTTGTAGGCATCACACATTTTGAATTTCCCAGTCTTAGCGAGAACATATAGTTGCCCATGGGAAATCTACCCGAGGCTTGCATAAAGCAAGGCCAATCAAAATAAATTGGGAAGGCTCCTGTCACATCAAGTGCAGCTGCTCCAAAGTCATGTTTTCATTTCTGACCTCCCCGAAGATTTATGAAAAAAGACTTTATGGAGGGCCTTCGCTCACTAAAGTGGTGCTACACCTTTTTGGCAATTTATGTGTCCATGCAATATTTTACGCAGACTTTTTAAAGCTATAGTTACTATAAAGGTTATTTCATACAAAAACCTGTTATCACCATATAAAAAATGCATTCCTATATGCTATTAATCTACCCAACACGTTATACGATAACATGATATAACGAAAACACACATTACAGCTCACATCTTGTTTTACATTATTTTAAAAAGGTGCATTTAAAATGTAGTCCAGCATTCAAAATAAACTTTCAAACATTTTATAACAAGCAATGAGTGACAGTTTATGATAAAGAGAAGACAAAAAATTTAAGTATTCCAGTATGCATTAGATTAGTATTATTTTCAGATGGAAATTTGTTATATCCAAGTCCAGTGTAATGCAAGGTGTAAAGGCAGCTTGAGAAAATCGTATTAACTGAATTATTTTAATTGCAGTTGACGCCAAATATGTGCAGGAAAAACATCTGCATGAAAAAGGCATGTCAGTGGACTTTGTAGGGATAACAAAGGAATGGCAATCATCTAAAGGAATCAGCACTCCTATTAATCTGAACCAATGCTGCTGCTGTAAAAGATAAGAAAAGCTGATGGAATAAAACACATAAATGTAAGGATGACTAGAAAAAGATCTTTAAAGCGCTATACAAATACAGGCCCATTTACCATTTACCATTTTAATTTTTACAATCTGTCATTACTTTTTGGTTTTCTATTGGATCCAAGTACAATTCATTCCACCTTTTGTCCACTCTTTCTATGCTTCTCTGCAAATTCTCACTCGTTCCTCTCCTCTCTTCTCCAGGCAGACATTTCTTTGATCCTAGGATCCCACGCCTTTCACCCCCTCTCTCCAATCCTCTTGGGGTCTTATTAACAGACACGCAGTTCTCATGTTTTATTGCCTATGATAAAACCTTGCCTCTGATCTCTCATTACAGGCTGGCTCTTTGGAAATGGCCCTGCACTCTTCGGCTTAATATTGCCCGTAATGGGGCAAAAAGCTAAATGCACAATCTGAATATGTTGGGTACCAGGTCTCTGTGCATTAATAAGCCATTAGCTCATGCTGGGATTGGCCTGATTCTGGCATCTTTTACAGATTTAACATGAGAATATGTTTTTTTTTTCTTCACTTTTGTTGTGGTCTATAGTTATATCTAAACATGTAACTTGTAAACAGGCTGAAACGTATGTACAAACACACCCACATGTGCACATTTTTTTAACATATGCACCAAAAAACAAGTACACATATACAGAAACAAGCACACTAATATTGTTCAGACTGGTCTGTGTTCTATCTTCACACATTTGTCTTACATGATGTATTCGATGTTGAGTGCATCTCAGCTCTCTCGGGGCTCCAGCTAGCCTCTTAGACTGTCACACATCCTTCTAGTCCCTTTGGGTGACATGATGACAAGAGACCTGCAGGCTGAAGAAATTTGGCTGCTTTCTTTTGCTTCTTTCTTTCTGTCCCCCTTTTTCACCCCCTAAGGTTTTGATTTTAGACATTTGTAGGTCATACATTTACGAAGTGAGAACATTCCTGTTCAGTTAAATAAAAAAGTCATTCATCAGGTGTTCCATTATTATTATTATTATTATTATTATTATTATTATTACTTCAAACACTGCCCTGATATAGAAAATACTAATCACACATTTTATCGTCACTATTTACCTTATAAGAACACTTTTTACTACTTTACACTAATGTTCTTATAAACCTACATCCACACAAATTTACTATTGTATAGGATATTGTATGTCTAACCAGCATCGTCTCATTTTAAATGATAAGGTGATGGTAAAGAAAAGCCATGTATATGTCCTCATCAATAATTAAAGCTGGCTATCCATACAGGGATACAGGGGATAGGGGGTAAAACCATGTTGACTAAATGTCCCCATTCATCAAAAGAGGTGACGGGACTGAGAACTCACTGTGTTGACTGCCCTTGTTATCAGCCACTCGCTGCACAGCTGCTCCTCATTTGCTAATTGGCTTCTCTGTGTATAGAGGCCCGATTTACACGTGTTTTCATCAGATTGTTTATGTTGCCTGGTTGTTGTGGAATTAAGAACCATTCAGGCCTACCTGCCACCGATGCTAGCTGCTAATTGTTTGTTGCTAGTTGGTAATTAGACTACAGCACAGCTAAACGGAGCACAGCCTCTTTTTAAACGCTTGTTTGTTTTTTGCAATGAAAACATACATACGCATGTAAAGTTCTTAATACATACTGTCAAAAAACACACAGTGGGATTTATCTAATGAAATATAGTGTGTTAAGTACTGAGTTTTAGATGCCTTGTTAGGATAAGTTGGTGACCCTGGATAGAACCACCTCACTGCTTATTGTTTCCGTGCTATGCTAAGTTAGCCTCTGGGTTCCAGGTTTATATTATATAAGAGTGGTATTGATCTAATTATTTAACTCTTGGCAAGCAAGTGAATTAGCATGGTTTCCAAAACTGTGGAACTATTCATTTAATCTTCCTCATTATTTGTGTTAGTGTCATTAGCTAAAACTGTGTTTCACAAATTATGTGTTGGCAGCGTTGGGAGCATAGAATTGTCCTATTCTGTCCAAGTGGCAACCTCCGGGGCAGAAAAATGAAGCCAGTGCTGAAGTGCCAAAAACTGCAGTGTCCACTTGAGGCTGGCTCTGAAAGCGAGTAAATCACTTAGTAAAGTGCCCAGCTTTACAGCATTAAAAAAGGTTTGTTTACCTCTTCAGAACCTGTGGAGGGTTAGAGGTGAAAACATTTTTGTAAGGCATTGTGCTAGATCAGCAATTAATTTTCTCAAGGGGCCACATGAGATACCAGCACTATTGTGGAAGGTCGTACTGATAAGAAGAACTTAATTCTGATCCATAATATATATATATATATTTTTTTATCTCTGTTTTAAACTGCTGCTGGTAAGAGTAGATGTTACAATTCCCATTTTGGTCCATTTCAGCCCCGGCCCATCTAAGGATGCAGTTACGTCCATGAACAAATCATGTTGTGTCATCTCTTTCTTTGAGTGCATTGCTGTGAGATCCTCTGTAATCTCAGCCTGTTTATCTCATGTCCAAACATGAGTAATTGGGTTGTGTCACGTACATCACGACTCTTGTCCACATCCACGGAGAAAAAGTCAAAACTGTCCACTCTGTTTTTTAACTGAAGCTTCATATTTCCCGCAATGCCCTTGATCGTGTTACTGTTCACCTGAAGAGGGGTGAAATGCTTCTGTTTGTTTCTGATTAATTCCCCATCAGAAAATGGCTTGCCGTTTTTTTTTGCAGCTTTATGGGGAAATCCACAACCAAGCTAACTCCACTTTTTTCTTAGGATAAGTCTGGCTGCTGAAGTGTGAGGATTCACCATCTTCTGAGGATTCAACGGAGGCAGCCGTTGATATATGCCTGTAGCTTGCAGAGTGGTCTTTTTGCCATTAAATCACAGAGGAGTATACTTTTGACACTGGTCTTAAATATTCTCAGTTTGGTGGATTTTCCGATCCCTTTTGAGCTCCAAACATTCTTAATGATCAGAAAAGTAGTTCGTGCTTTGCCTATTCTTGCCATCACCTCATTAAATATACAAAACATTAAATATACTATGGGGGTTTTATAGCACAGTAAGCTGACTGACAGGATGAAAGATTTTATTTTTGTATGTCTTTAATATTAATAGACTATATGCTCCTTATTATATTTCAAAACATTTTTTCATGGTCTGGCCAATTGTCAGCCTGTCAGATGGGAAGAAGAAGTAGAGATGTAGGGAATAATTAACAGGATTTGACAGGCTGCTTCCTCCAAGCGTTCACTCCAGATGTTTGACTGACAAGTGGAGTGTGAGGGTCAGACTTTGTGTTGTCTCTGTCTTTTCTCTCTTTCGTGTCTCCCACTTGCTTCGCTGTTCCCTGTACTCTCTGAAATTGGCTAGTAGTTGGACTGGCATAAAAAGATGACGCACAGAGGTCTAAACACTAAAGGACTTGCTTGGATGTGAGCTGTGTGGTCCCGTTTGCTTCATGACGAGAACAGCAAAGAACAATTTTAAAGCTGCAAGTCTCCTTCAAACATAAACCCACGCTCCCTGGGTCTCGGCAAGCCTCTCTGCTTGTTTTATGAGCCTGGTTCAAACACAGTCCACCATTATGGCTTATCTGTTCTTTTGCAGGTATAGTTGACTTGTTTGTTGTTGTTATGCTTTTTTCTTAAAGGAAATAAAAGTAATTGATGGCAAAAAGCCACTGAGAATTTCTTCACCAACAACACCAGCTTTAGTAAATTGTCTGTACTCTTGTTGTGATGTATAACTATCCCAGCTCAGAATAAGTACCTTCTTATGGTTATATTTCAACGTTTACCATTATTGCATCTCCGTTTTCGCTACAAAATCTCAATGCAATCTCCCTAACACTAAAAACAAACAGGTAAAGAGTACCCAGATCCACTCGCTTTAACATTTCATTCTCCATCATGTATCTGATTAATAAAGGTAATTAAATCAGGAAGTAAAACACATCCATAGAAGAAGGCTCAGCTTTAATTACTACTGCTGGCAGTGCGCAGTCCAAGCAGCACAATAAAGTCAGGGAACCTGAAAACTTAATTACATGGGTGCCATATATACAAGCACCCACCAGTATACTGCCACTTGAGATTGAGTTTGATTGCAGTTAGATTGGAGAAGAAAATGAGAAATGGGTGGTGGGGTGGGTGAGTCAGGGCTTCAGTCCCACAATTACTTCCTGGCTTTCATTAGTCCAGTTTGTTATATGAGGACCTATCTTGGTAGCATCGGCACTACCCTGGGGCCTGAAATTTATAGTCACAAACATCAATGAAGACTTTAATAATCCCCAACTAGGCACGCGCATGCACATATTCATACACACAATGAGGAAGCACACATTTCACACACTTGAAAAAGACTTTGAGACTGACGATGAAGGGTCTTAAATGCATAGGGGGACTTTGGACATGCACACAACCTACATACAGCACATCAAACATGCTCAAAGCAAAGCAAAAAAAAACAAAAAAGGCACACACACACACACACACACACACACACACACACACACACACACACACACACACACACATGCTTCAAGCATATAACACAGCTAATTACTGAGACCCAAGCCGTTGGCAACCACGAGCTGAATCTGATTTCTGTCTTCCTTCCAGGTAACTGATTTCTATCCTGAATGTGTATCTGTGTGTATTTAGTGGTGCACAGAGCACATCACACAAAGCATCTGTGTCATTGCATTTTGCATCCCTGTATGTGTCTACAGGTGTGTCTTTTTGTGCCGTATCTGAGCGTGTGTGTGTGTGTGGATTAATGAGTGTGTCACAGATTGCGCAACCAGGTACTCAGGTATGTTTGTCATCAGCATAATAACACGACTGTATCTGTTATGGGGCAGAAGTTTGTCTTGTAGGGGATTTTAGTCGGGGTAAATGTAGTTATACAGACTGTCCACACATCCAGAAGGAAGCCTCCTGCTGTGACATACCTGGAACACCTCACCCAGGAGACGCCCAAGAGTTTTCTAGTCAGATTCCCAAAAAATCTCATCAGGCTCCTTTCTATATGGAGGATTAGAGGTTCTACTCTAAGGGAGAGGCCAGTCACTCTTTGGAGAAAGCTTGTTTCTGCCACGTATTTGTGATCTTGTTCTTTCAGTTGCTACTCAAGCTCCTGTCCATAGGTGAGGGTAGGGATGTGGATCATCAGGTAAATCAATCAACGCTCGGTTTACCAGAATTGACTGGTACAGCATCTGCATCACTGCAGATGTCGGGCTGCTTTTGTTGCCCCAAGGTAGGGTCTCCCAAATCAAATTGTTCCTAGGTGAGAGGCCAGATGAAGAGTGATTCAGTCGAGTCTTATGAAAGGAACTAAATCAAGGGAACAGTCTAACCAGTCAACCCTGGGATAGGTTTACCAGGGCCCCATACGATCCCCAGCTATTGAGGATGGCTACTGGCTATAATTATAAAGAATATGTTCTATGAGTCTCTATAAGTATCACTTATTCCCACATTTCTGTACAGTTATGGCATTTGGTCATTTTAATTTCTCTCCCCTGGTGTGCTGAAATAATACTTGTGAGTCATTCGATAACAAAATATCATAAACAGCTGGCACAGTTTAACAGACTTGGACATTGACAATTTTTTCCATCTATCAGCCATACCCTCTTGAGGATCTTTATGGCCTCAAGCCTTCCAGTAGAGAGGTCACTGACAAATAATTTCACATCTAATGCCAACTTAGAGTTGACAGTTTGGACAAAAACACAGAAAGGAAATTAAACCCAACAGAAAAGCAGAGGACAGTTACAAATTTATTATATTGCTCAAATACACCTTTGAGTCACACTCGCAGTTTCTGAGCAGTCACAGCACTGAGGTTTTACTGGCATTTGCTAGTAGCTGTTTGTAGATAATTTATTACTGTTAAGACGGGAGAGCACTGATCAGCAATCAGAGAATGTGGAGTTTTTATGGTGAGGACAAAAACAAAAGTATTTATCGTCCATGTCAAGGTAAATTGTTGACATTGCTGAGGAATTGAAATTTAAGAGGAAGCTTTCAAAATATAAAGGAAATTATAATTGATTATTATTTTTTATTATTTTACACTAGATTCAAATTTAACTAACAGTGTTATGCAAAGCTGTAAAAAGAAAACTTTTATAAGCATATAAACATCCAGAGGCAAATAAGACATATTTTTAAGTACATATATTATACTCGTAGTGTTTTGTTTGCAGTGAAAATGATCTTTCTACTTTTGTTATGTCAGCTTATGTTCTGTGTGCCTAATGCTTTAACACTGCAAAGTATGTTAAAGTCTTGTGCATTTGAGTTAGCAGAAACAAAGAGGCCTGTGCCGCACTGCATGATATTCAGATTTCAACAATACTTTTATTAGTAAAACTTTCACTCTAAATTTCAGCCCTTCCTTGTTAAAGTTAAGATTTTAATATTCCCTTCTTGAACTAAAATTAAAGCTTGATTGATTGATGGCTTGTACTGGATGAGAAAATCAAACAGAGAACATACATATATATCCCGACGCATCATGTGAATGAATTGGTTCTTATAGTGCTTTTGTGGTCTACTCTGAGCACTCAACACCCTTTATACAACATGGCTCAATCACCCGTTCACACAAGCACTTTTTTCTATGCTTAAGTGCTTTCTGACATTCACACTCCAGTGTATTCATCTGAGAACTTCAGGTTAATATCTTGCCCAAGGATATTTGACATGGAGGCTGGAGCAGCCAGGGATTGAACCACCAACCTTCCAATTAGTAGATGACCTCTACCTCCCTAGCTACAGCCATGATTGCAGTCATTTCTTGAACTGTAAGGGCACAGCTATCATTGAGGTTTGAAACAATTTTTGTGGAAAATTGCTAAAATCATTACATTAGGCTGAAAAAGTCAAGTATTATTTATGTATTCTTAGCTTAGTTTTCAAAATATGAAGTTAAATTCCTGAAAGTCCAATATTAGATCAAGGTAATGTAAGTGTCAGGTACTCAAAGGTTTCTTTCAAGTTTCAGCAGACAATAGCTCACAGCTATAAAGTATTGCATATCATAACCACTACTCTGAATATTACACCCACTGGAGTGAAAAAAGGTTCCGCTGGTCTCCAAAAAGCATATTATTTTGAGCATGTGTACATAAATGCTACCTGATGCTCAGCATGGTTGTCATTTCTCTTGTGTGCCTTTTCAACACAGTTGCCATTTAAATACACATAATCTCAACTGTAGCTGTATTTTACTCTAACATATAGTTGCATTAACTGTTATTTTTTACATATCAAACTAATGTCAAAAAATACATTTTGACAATGATAGGTTAAATTAATTAAATGACACGATGGGACTAGAATATATGGCTACTATACATTATACATAACAAACAGAGGGTTTGATCACATAGTTGTTAATCTTAGTCCAGATGTGTGTCATGCCTCCTCACTCATAGCTTCTTCATCAGGCCTTCTCTTCTCTCTCCTCCAGATGCATATTTAAGTATTGAGACATCCTTTAAGATGATGTGCACAGGTGGCTTTCTTGGTCGCTGGCCAAAAATAAAAATGTATTATAATTATTATTAGAATTGTATTATTGTAGTTACAGTATAAAGCACTTTGAGGCAACTGTTGTGATTTGGCGCTGTATCAATAAAATTGAATTGAATAGAATAAAATGATTAAGTAGTGTTTGCACTATGAATTTCAGCTCTAAAGAAAACCTACTGGATAAAATAATCCACTTCCTGCTGTAGCTGCACACACAGAAAGATGAAATAGGAGCAGTAACAGGCAGTTTAAAATCAGAAAGGAAAGCTGCGTTTCAAGTGGATGAGTTTCAAGTGGATGTGGGAAATGGCTGGAGAAGAGCTAGGCTGTTAACAGGATAACATAGGTAATACTAGCTTGAGCTGTAAGCTGGGAATCTGGGGCTAAGGCTTGAGGATGGCAACTGGGAATCTGAGGTTGAGGCCTGGCAGCTGTGGTTGGAAGCTTGTGCTGGAAATCACATCCTGAGGGTTAACCAAAGCCTGAGGATGGGGCCTGAGGGGAGTCGCCCAGAGACCGATCCCAGGAGCAAAAGAGGGGTAGCAAGTGACTACAGGCATAGAGAAACACAAACTGAGCAGAATAAAGACAGAACAATGAAAGTGATCACAAACTGTTAGAGTCGAGGCTAAACTTCGGCTATGAGAAGATGGCAAAGCAGTGCATTTGAAGCAAACTTGATTGTTGAAGTGGCTGCAGCTGGCGGGGCTCTGTTCAGGTTCTGGGACACCACTCTTCAAGTCCGCAATCAGGCACAGAGTAACACATGAGGAGTAAGAGAGAGGGGGAGAGGCTGCAGGCAAACACAGGAGGCACAAATGGAGAGAATGGAGAGCATCTATCTCTCTCACTATATATATATTTATATAGACCATGTATATATAGATATGTGATGTATATAGTACTAATCAGCAACAATTTCACTTGAGAAAATACTGCCATTTTTAGGAATTTGTGTTATCTCTTTGGTCAACATTTGTCCAATTAATATTAATGAACCTGAACCAAAACCAGAGGCTAAAGCACTGAGAATCATCAGGATGTAAAATGCAGAGCTGCCTCCCTCAGTGAGAGTTGCTTACTGTATTTTCCACTGGAAATTTTTACTGTTACTCCCTTGGGCAGAGTGCACTTGGCAAATTACTTTCTGAACTTTTGGGCCTTAAACAAGAATATTTAAATTAGCAAGTTTTCAAGCTGCTTTTGCATACTGCCGCAAGTTAATCCAAGAACCTGCATTTAGTGCCTAAATGTACATATGAGATATCAGCTTTAGGCCAGAAAGTCTCCTCTCAGTGAACCTGCTGCCTCTAAGTTTTCACGTGTGAATAAAAGTTAATGTGTAAGGTGAATGTGAAGGGTGTTTTTATAAAAAAAATAAAAAATAAAATAAACAAAACAAAAAAACCCCACCAGACCTGGCAAAGAATGGAGAGTAAATATCCACTTCACAGGTCAAGAGGGTAAATGAACACTTATTTCACTCACTACACTTTTTATCCATATTTACATCACTATGTTAGTCACTTAAGCTAGCTGATATAAAAAACACAGGATTACAATGTTCAGATGACGGAAAATTACAGAAACCAAATTTTGTTTTTAATCTGAGAAAATGTCATAGATGGAATAATGAAGTGTGATATCATAAAATAAAAAAGATCCTCTTTCCTGTGACTAATTTGAGCTGGTATTGACAATGTAACCCTGTTATAAGACCAGATAATTTGCATGCAGTCCAGAAAAAGCGTGCACCAGCATATTAGACCAATTTAAAGACATGCAAGTGACTCTGTGAGTCTGCGCTAAACAACTGTGAGTTACAAAATGTCACAATCTTAACATTTTCACAATAACAGTGTTAAAGTTTCTCATACTGGGCTCTGTACACTGATCAGTTTTCTATTGGAGAATGTTAGGCTCTACTCACACAGGACTGGGGAACATTTGGTGATTGTGCAGCAATCACCAGTTGCTAGGGAAACAGTATCCCTGACTGGTTCTGAGTGGTTGCTGACATCACTGTGAAACTGATGTCCAAGTCCCAGTCACGCAGGCCTTGAGAGTGGTCAGTGACCTACTGGTAACCTCCGGCTGGGAAAAATGTGTATTTCCCAAACGGTTGGTGAGTGGTTGAGGGAGGTTTTTTGCTGTCACTGGGTGACGTTGGTCACAGTGAGATATAAATGTTGCACTGAAAACCTTGAGATTCCTTTGCTAGGAAATTGACACGGTAACCTATAGTTTGTATCAAACTTCTCTGCATACACTCGCTAACAACTTGCCAAGCAAGTGCAATCTGTAGAGTGCTGATACTGGCATGGCTTCAAACGATTTTACATATTTCATCCTCAGTATCCAACATCCAACAGTACATAAATATTTTTCCTAATCTCATTGGTGTCCTTATATTAATTAATACAAGATATTCCATCCCTTTTGAAATTTACAGGTGTAGTCTATAATTCTCAACTCAACAAATGTAATTCCCCCTTTTCCCCTATTAGTTATGGTCCAAAAGATATATATGTGTGTATATATATATATATATATATATATATATATATATATATATATATATATATATATATAGATAGATAGATAGATAGATGGATAATTTTTTATTTTATACTAAGAATGATGCAGCCACTCAGTTCAACAAACAGATCAGTTTGACTATCTTTAAAGCCAAAACCCAATTTAAGGAGAACTTCCTCCTGATTTGTTCATGCTTGTAAATATGAGGCTTGAAAAACAGGTAGGTGGAGCCAATGTGGTCACAGCTGTGCGCCTGAGATGATAAAACAAGGATACCACTTTAATTTACATTAAAAGTGGTATCCTGTCTTTAATCATGGATCCTCTTCAGTGATAACTAATAGTAACATTTATTATAGATTTATTTTTGTAAATAAGGAGATGAGCTATAAGTGACCAGATTTGTTCAGCTCCATTTGCGTCGTGTGACTACACGCAAGGAGATTGCATTATCTGCTCGTCTTCGTCAGCCATGTAGTTAAGCTTATCGTGTGGGTTTTTGTAGTGAACCATCCCCCTCATACTGGAGAGAGCCCCCTGCATGCTAAAACACGGCATCCTCCACAATTAGCCTGATGATAGGATCCACCATAATGAGAAGACTTACTGCCAACAACACATGCTAATGATAATTGTAATAGAGGCAATCATTTCCGTGATATTCTCCCCTCTCATTTGCATTCTCTGCTTGCTTCTTCTCTTTTTGGCTCTGCGATTTCTGCTCCTTTACTTTATAATTATTTTTTTTACTGTTTTGCCTTTGTGCTTCACTGTACTTTTTCTGTTTGTCCCTATCTCTCCACTAACCTTCTCATTCCTGTTGTTTTCATTCATTATTACCTCCCTTGACACAAACTGCCAGCCAGGCAACAAATCAACATCTCTTTAACTTTAGCACCACTTAACTCGTATTGTGCTTATTCTGCAGCTTGTTTTGTTGTGGGAGATGGATACCGGGTGTGATAAAGTGATACAGCTCTTTTGTGTGTGCGCTGGCTGGTACAGACAGGGACTTAAATCAGCGTTATTGAGCCTTGCGTGGCCGGGTCGTTATGAAATACAGCTGTCAAGTTGCTGTAACTCAGCTGAATTTCCACGGAGACCTGACATTACACTCAGTCATGGAAGAAATTATGATTTGTTAACTGCTCGTTAGTCATAAATAAAATCCTAACACATGTAATGCATTGTTAATTGCTCAACTTATGAGAGATGGAGGCAAGACGAGGGAGGCTGTGTGTTCATTATTTTGTATTACATTGATGCTTCGACATCAAGGGAGGGAATTTTTTTTCCCTGCCGATAACAAAAGGCTTAAATAGACTAAATCAGGGACCAAACTTAGCGCTGCAATATGATTTATACTGTATCACCAGCTTATTAGGTACGCCTACACAGTGTATTACAATTACAATTACAAAAGTATTACAGTTCTAATGAAGCACAATTTATTATGCTAAACTGTCTTTACTGGATATTACAATTTTTTTGTACATCTGCAAAAATTGTTTACACCTGTCATTGAGATCAGATTTTTAAAATGCACAGTACTAGGTCACTTTTAAATCTTGAAATACCCCTCATTTACATTTTTATTCCAATCAGCCAGACCTTTTTGCAGTTTTGTACGTGTGGTCTTGAACAATAGTTCTGTAGCCTTTGTGAAAGTTTTTCTTTGGATACTGGGTGCTTTTTTCATTCATTTTCACTTCAGTCCTTGTACCTGACCTTTTTCTTTTCTGTTTGTTTTGTCTGTGTTTTACACGTACAAGACATCTCAGCAAAGAACCAATTATAAATTGTATTTTTAAGCACATTTTTACTGGCAGTCTATTGTAAAAACACATCATTTGTCCTCGTTTCTTAAGTTGAATTTAAGAAAAATGCTAAAGATAACACAGTTTGAGAGAATTGGCAATAACAAGGTGATTCATAAAAAAGGACTGGTGCAAAACTGGCATGTCTCAGCATGATATGCAGTGTGTCCTTAAAAAATGTAAGGAAACGGAACAGTTTCTGAAAGCATAAACAGCATAGTCTTTCTTTAAGAAACAGGAACAAAGCCTATTTCTAAATCCTAAAGACCTGATACAGGACGTGAGAGATGCATCCAACTACTCGCTTTTCACCGAAGCCCCATCAGAAATGGTGTTAATGGAAGCCTGGTTGTCAAGAAGCCATTCACAAGGAAGATAGAAGGGGATGGAAGGCGAAGGTCTGCCAAATTATACAAGAAAGGAACTGGAAGTCAGTGGAGGTATTATGAACAGGTCTTATAAAGTGATAAAGTTAAATTTGCAGTTTTAGGTTCAAACTTATGTCAATATGTACAGAGGAGATCAGGAGGGAGATGTGTACAGCCATCTGTAAAACATAGTAGAAGCTGTCATATTAATTAATTTAGTCTATATTAAATAATGATGGTCATACTTTCAAGCTCATCAGAAATGTACAGTCTCAGTTTTTGCCTTACATACTGCATTTCCATGTATGTTTGTATATGCCTTAATAAATCATTATGATGAAGGTGGCTCAAGACTTTTGCACAAACTGAGAATATGTAATATGCCTATGTCCAAAACCCAGATATTACACATTGGGGCTGCTATTCAACAGCAATACCTATTCTTAGATGTCCACTGTTAGTGTTGGAAAAGCAACATAAATCTGCAGGGCTCTGTATGATGCTGGTCACATATATGGTACTATATTTATTAAGCCCTCATGTTGATGTCTGGACTTTTAGATGCACAGTTAGATTTTAGTTGCAATTAGCTAATCTGAAACTGAAATTTACAAAGATAAAAAAAAATTCCAAACCACTTTATGGTCTTACCCATCATTTTACAAAACATGCCAGTGACGTTATTGTGTGAAGAAAACAAAGCTTGTTTTGCCTTTCATATTTCCTGTCACTTTTCTGGTAAAGTACCCGTCACCCACGATGCACTTTGCCTTCGTACTCTATTTGGCATCCTAGCTTGCGGTGAGCAGATAGGATACCACCAACCTTTTCATTCCTGTATCAGTCCGTTTCTGTGCTGTAGTATAAACATCAAACACTCTCAGCCTTCAGTGATGGGATGAAAAGCTAAACCCTGTTCTGGAGGAAAAAATAACTTTAAAGATAGCGGAGCTGGAGTGGCACTAAATTATCACAACAAAGATATTCGCTTTGCAAAACTCTCCAATATCAATGTTCTCTTTTGAAATCGAGGTAATGATCTAAAGCAAAGACTCCCAGCTGACTGCTAGTCTGTCTTCTCCTATCAGTAACTGCAGGAAATCACTTCTTCCTCTTGATTGCATCTTATATTATAATTTGCATTGCTTGTCTGATCCCTGATTATTTTGCATTATAATTTAATGATTACACAATCATTCCTTGGTCACAGTCATAACTGTGAGACATTTTACCCACCTGAGCATTTGCTGAAAGATACTATTGCTGGATCAAAAAAATATTTTTTAGTTACTGTTTGGTGAAATCTAAAATGTGCTTTTAGCCCAAATCAGCATTAGTGGCAGAGATGAATGTGATGGCAAAAGTGAAATTAGTTGATCAAAACAGCCTTTCTGCACAGTCTTGACCTATTGCCCATGTTTGGATCGTACTCTCTCTTTGAAATCAAACTTATTTCAAGCAGGACACACATTTTCCAGGCTGTGAGCTTGTGACTTCACTTACGCTCTGAAGCGTTCCTCAATGATACCGAAGACAACCGACTCCTTCTCTCGAGTAATGGAATCTCCCTCTCTTTCAGCCATGACCCCTCTCTTGCTTTTCCCCTCCCCCGTCTGATGATGTCTTTCTCTCCTCTCCCTTTTCTCCTCAAGTCATCAACCACCGACGGCAGCAACTTGTCCTTCTCACTGCTCTTCTCCCTCCAGTCATCTCCCTTTCCCCTCCTGTGAACCTCTCTATCACTGTCACCCTCCGCTCTACTTCGCTCAGCAACAACCATCAACACCCACATATCTCCACACGCACACGTGTGCACATACATTCATGAGAATGCACGCGGTCTTTCTTGTATTCACACACATGCACAAAAATCATTCTTCTCCTTCTCTTGCAGTCACTCTCCCTCTCACACACACAGAAAATGCCCATCTCTGTCTCTCTCTGTCAATGTTGTGGAACGCCTCGACTCGCTTTGGGATGCCTGGACTCATCCATCACTGTAGGGAGAGACTTGGATGTGTTATGTCACCTCCTGTCTAGCATATTGTTGCATTTGTGGGTGTGCATTTTTGTAGGACTTTGCAGGATTAGTAGCATTTTCACATTTTTAGGGATCTTTGTATGAACATATGGAGAACAGGCCACAATCTAATATATTCTATTTTTTTTCTAAGTAAAAATGAGATGGATATTTTAAAATACAAGCGACATATACATTTCTGCTTAAAATGTGCATCTAGGACTGACAATGTTTCACACAACTACACTGAAAATGGTTAAAAATGGCAACATTGCAGTTTACCACAAGAACAAGCTGTTAAATTAATACAGCTCTGGCAACTTATGATCAGGGAATAGTTTGCATGTTATTTACAGATATTCATATATCTATCCCCTCCCCAACTAATGAAACATAAATGCATACATGGATATCTATGTGTCT
Organism: Neolamprologus multifasciatus; assembly: GCF_963576455.1. Classification (NCBI taxonomy): domain Eukaryota; kingdom Metazoa; phylum Chordata; class Actinopteri; order Cichliformes; family Cichlidae; genus Neolamprologus; species Neolamprologus multifasciatus. The sequence goes on along the minus strand of NC_140439.1, from coordinate 27,192,770 downwards.
CTGGATGGATGGATACTAGTCCATGCTCCTAGATTCAAGATCTACAAACCAAAATAACGATACTGTATGACAGGTCATAATGAAAATGCAATATATACAGTGTGATTAACTTAGTTGAAACACTGTGTTGTAATTTGATTTGTGCTGGTTACAGGTTTAAAAATGCTTTTGTCACACTGTGATCTATAGCACACTACCAGACACAAAGTACATATCCAGTGTCTGTTGGAAAAAATATAAAAAAAATGTGTTCAAAAACCAAACTGGCACAAAGAGCATGAGGTTAAACTTAGAAAAACACTGGACCACGGAAGGAGAAACAAAAGAAAAAAAAAAACAAAACAAGACAACACACTGACTGATGGGTGACTGTTTAGAAAAAGGAGGGGATTGGTCCATGTGTAATCAATACAAGTGAGACAATCGGACAGACAGGAAGTAAAAAGTGAAACAAGACCGAAGAAAAATCAGGAAATAACCAAAAGGCAGTTACTAAAAACAAAGACAAGAAGACTCGCGCTGAAAAGTAGACACTAACAGATAGATGAGACGGAGGGAGGAACATGCAGGAACAAGAAGAAATAAACTCCAAACAGGAACTGAAGCTCAATAAAAAACAACAACAACAACAAAAAAAACAGGAACAGGAACAGGAGAGTGATCCCAGGATTGCAGCAATCCAAACAGACACCAGAGACTCCACTAAAAGCTAAGCAGTAACTAGAATTAAAATAAAAGATTAACAATAAAAACTCAAAATTACAATTATACAATCAAACCTTGGATAGAAAAGTCAGTAATAAAAAGCATTTTTTGTTTGCGGAACATTTAAAAAATACAGTTCAGAATTAAAAATAACAAATATGATATAGGAATTTGTTTTCATTTCGTCATTATAAGGCTGGTGGAAGTGAGAGCAAACCAAAATGGTAAAATTGAAATCTATGGTCATGAAATCAAAGCATCCACCTGAAAGATGCTAAAAGCCTCCCTAGAGCTGAGAGGCACTGCAGTCAGGTAAGAGCTCCCTGTTGGTGCAGTGCTCTCACAGAAAAATAGAGAGCTCTACCTCCAACACTTATTACAACACTGAAAGTTCCTGTGGTCTGGAAGCACCTGTTATACCCAGCTAGCATTATTTATACATTTGCACTACTCCGCATTTTAACTAATATTCCTTAGGGAATTTACTCATATGCACATTGTAGTGTATTTACTCGTTTAGCTTGAAGTGTTTAAGAAAATATGAGCTGCTAGAGTTTGTTTATCCATCGTGTGTATATCTCAGGGTTGTATTTTATCCGGGTACTCTGCTGAATGCAGATGTGTTACTATTTCTTCAAAACATGTTTTCTGCCTGCCACAGGTACTCACAGGTTTGCTTTTTAAAATTGCTTTTTGATATAATAAATCAATTTCTGCTTTACTTTTTAAAACTGCTTTTTGATATAATAAATCAATTTCTGCGTTATAGGGTTTCAATAAAGAAATGTAACCAGTGCTATGTCTGTTCCTAAAAAATATTATAAATAAGCAGTAATTTTTGTACATCGGCAACCAGTAATAACATATGCCAAAGTGCAAATTTCTCCTTCTGTTTGTCCTGCTATTTCTTGCTTTACACTCCGACAGCATCGGTCTTTTTCCCTGTAAGAGTGTCTTCAAAACAGCAGACAGGGTGATAATGTGTCAGGTAGAGCAGCACAGAGAGCTGCTCTTTATCGTGTGTCAGTGGGTTTGCAGATTTATGCATTTTCACTCCTTCCTCTTTTACTTGGGGTCGTGCATGTAAATGGAGAGTCCTCTTCACACACTGAGGTTAATTATGGAGTTCCACAGGGTTCGGTGCTAGGACCAATTCTGTTTACATTATACATGCTTCCCCTAGGCAGCATCATTAGAAGACATAGCATACATTTTCACTGCTATGCAGATGACACCCAGCTCTATTTGTCCATGAAGCCAGATAACACACACCAATTAGTTAAACTGCAGGAATGTCTTAAAGACATAAAGACTTGGATGGCCACTAACTTTCTGCTTCTTAACTCAGATAAAACTGAGGTCATTGTACTCGGCGCTGAAAAGCTTAGAAATATGGTATCTAACCAGATTCTTACTCTGGATGGCATTACCTTGGCCTCCAGTAACACTGTGAGGAACCTTGGAGTCATTTTTGACCAGGATATGTCCTTCAACGCACATATTAAACAAATATGTAAGACTGCGTTCTTCCATTTGCGCAACATCTCTAAAATTAGAAATATCCTGTCTCAGAGTGACGCTGAAAAACTAGTTCATGCATTTATTACTTCCAGGCTAGACTACTGCAATTCATTATTATCAGGATGTCCAAAAAACTCACTGAAAAGCCTTCAGCTAATCCAAAATGCTGCAGCAAGAGTACTGACAGGGACTAGAAAGAGAGAGCATATTTCTCCTGTTTTGGCTTCCCTTCATTGGCTTCCTGTTAAATCCAGAATTGAATTCAAAATCCTGCTCCTCACATACAAGGTCTTAAATAATCAGGCCCCATCTTATCTCAATGACCTTGTAGTACCATATCACCCTATTAGAGCACTTCGCTCTCGCTCTGCAGGCCTACTTGTTGTTCCTAGAGTATTTAAAAGTAGAATGGGAGGGAGAGCCTTCAGTTTTCAGGCCCCTCTTCTGTGGAACCAGCTTCCAGTTTGGATTCAGGAGACAGACACTATCTCTACTTTTAAGATTAGGCTTAAAACCTTCCTTTTTGCTAAAGCATATAGTTAGGGCTGGACCAGGTGACCCTGAATCCTCCCTTAGTTATGCTGCAATAGATGTAGGCTGCCGGGGGATTCCCATGATGCATTGAGTTTTTCCTTTCCAGTCACCTTTCTCACTCACTATGTATTAACTGACCTCTCTGTATTGAATCGTATCTGTTATTAATCTCTGTCTCTCTTCCACAGCATGTCTTTATCCTGTCTTCCTTCTCTCACCCCAACCGGTCGCAGCAGATGGCCGCCCCTTCCTGAGCCTGGTTCTGCTGGAGGTTTCTTCCTGTTAAAAGGGAGTTTTTCCTTCCCACTGTCGCCAAAGTGCTTGCTCATAGGGGGTCATATGATTGTTGGGCTTTTCTCTGTATCTATGAAGCGCCTTGAGGCGACATTTGTTGTGATTTGGCGCTATATAAATAAAATTGAATTGAATTGAATTGAATTGAATTGTTTGTTTTAAACCTGCTCTAACAACATGAATGGTAATATAAAAACAGCTAACCACATAGAGAGAAAGCCAATTAACAGGAAGATGTGACACCACAAAGGAAGGAAAAACTTGTGAGGGATGAAAAAAAAAATCAAAAAACAAATAGAAAGAGACGGATAATGTTTCCTCTGTATGCACGTCAGTCTCCGTGTCCATGAGTGGCCTTAAAGTAAGCGATATAGACAGCAAGTCATTTGAAAAGCTATTAGAAATGTTTCAAATCTCCTTGGAGAAAATGCAATAGAAAATAGAAAATGCATAATGGAACAAGATGTATCTAATCGTGCCAACAGTTAAGCAGGAGCACCTAGATTGCTTCTCTTATCCTACAGCTCCCTACCTCTCTATCCCACTCATCCCTTCCATTCCTTGCCTTTTTAATCTTGCTGAGTGATTTTGAAATGCTGATTTGGATGTCGGGCATCAGCTTGAGGTGAGGCCTTCACTTTTATCTGACCTCTCCATCCCCCGTAGGTCTCTAGTGGGTGTAATACATCTTAATAGATCAGCTTGGATGGTACTGAATTATTGCCAAAGACTGCCTGTGTGGATGTTTTTAAATAGGAGCAGTAGTCTAATGGACTCACTACGTTTCCATGGGAAGTTATTATAGTCTGTCGAACCACCCTGCAGCTCCGAAACAGAATTTCTACAATAAATAAGCAATATTGTCTCTTTTTCAGCACTGCGGTCCTTATTTAAAAGCTTTCAGTGTGATATACTGTAAATGTTGTTGTCAAAACCATATTTCTCAGAGATTATATCAAAACAAAAGGTAGGCCGCAGAAAGATTAAACTAGAACCCCCAATTGCTTTGTGAGAACCGCTATCTCATATAAACAGCCTTTGTCTGTGCTTTTTACAGGCAGCGTTTGAGAGATTTGTAGGTCAACTGGCTTTTGGCAATTGCAATTATTGCAAATGGATTTTTTTAAGCAGTAATAACCAGTGTACTGACTGGACTGGTAGATAGGAAACAAGCAGCAGAAAGAATAAACAGCTAGAGGCAATGATCTATTTACAGCTTACTTCTGAAAAACAGCAGACACAAAGAGTATGTATAGTGTACACATGGTAAAAGTTGCATGCTTAGTGGCAGAAAATGCACCAGTGACCCAGTTACTCTTATCTGGTTGCTCCTGAAAACAATTGTTTAGGTAAATAAAATAATATTATGCTCTTCTACCATATCAATCCAGAAACCGAATGATTTTATGATTTAATGGATCACAAACATTTACATTTATCTTACAGTAGTTTGCATACAGCAGAGTAGTGCTGTCTGATCATTTGGCTGAATCTGAGCAGAGAGTGTAGCCCTGTACACTTCAGAATTCACCCTGCTACTTCATCCTGCAGGTACATCATCTATAAACACTAGTGTGCCTGGTTCCACTGGCGGGCATACATGCCCATGTCATAACATTGCCGCCATCATGTTTGACAGATTATATGGTATGCTTTGGATCATGAGCTGTTTCTCACCCTCATCTTTTAGATGTTTTCTGTCAGGTCTGGGCTTTTCGTTCTTGAGTGCAACCGTTGGTTTGTACTTTTTTGTAAACCATACATATTTACATTCACAGAGGTGTCTCTTGATTGTACCCCTTTACACTGAAACACCCACCTCATTAAGAGTGTTCTTGACTTGGCTAGATGTTGCAAAGTTGTTTTTCTTAACCATGAAAATAATAAATAATTTCCTTTAGTGTTGCTGAGCTGGTAAGTGCATCCAGGCTTTCAAACAATATATGCCAGTTTCTTGATTTGGCCACTTTAAAGTTTCTCTGATAGGTTTATTTTGTTTTTCTCAGCTTAATCGAGACCGTCCTCTCTCTCTTCCTCTTGCAACAACATGCATTTAGGTCAAAGTACAATTTTCAGGTATCGGTAATTGAGTATTTTTTTCCTGTCTACGTTTTACTTTTACTCCCTACATACATACTTTAAACAAGTATCTGTCCTTTATACTCCCTACATTTTAAAACAGGCTCGTTACTTTTGGTTTGATGCATTTGCATTGAGTTATTATTTTGTCACTGCGAGCCTTCAAACATCAAACCGATCTGAACCTAAACAGAAACATGAATGGCAGTGCTGTTCATTTATAAATAACAAGATGTTGCACAAAACGAGATGACATGTGCCAAAGTCAGGGTTTTCTAGTTGTTGTTTTTGTCACAATACCGGAACAAATGCAGGTGTCCCAAAGCTGTGGTACTTCGGTACATCCAGCTAGCACTACAAGAGAGGACTTTTGCAGGTAATTTCAAACACAACATTTCGATCTGCTCAACAAACATCAGCAAACACACACTGTTTGTGTGCAGTTTGTCGCACAGTGTGTTGCTAGCTAAAGGTCCAGCTGCTGTATTTCACAGGGAGAGAGAAGAAAGAGCTAACTTGACTCAGAGATGGAGAAAGGCAAGAAAGACAGGACAGAAGAGGTGGATTAAAAGGTAACTTTATAGTATCTAATATGAAGACAGTATTTACTTTGCCTGTAAATGTATATATTTTCCCATTTACAGGCAAAGTCACCCTCTACAATGCAGGCAACAGAAAATAAAAAAAAAACAAAAAACATTTTCCTTCCTTTGCTTCAGATTCAAGCTGAGTATAATAAGAATAAAAAGCTAAAGTTTGTATTCCCATCTACTGATATTATTTTATCATTATGTTAATATAGGCCTCTACTAAAAATTAATACTAAAAATTACAATGAGGAACTATAAATAACAAATTCAAGACTCACATTCATCTTTTAGACATTAGGACGGCTTCAAGTGTCATGAAATATCAAGGGAATAGGCCTCACCTGGCTTCAGAACTGCTTGTCAGTCAACTGTCCAATTATTTCTGAGCCACTGAAAATGGGAAATTGTCTATAAAAATGGGTGTAACTCCTAATAATTTTTTTTGTAATGTCCTTTAAAGCTGAAAGCCTTCACTTCAATCATATTGATTGTTGGTGGTGTACATAGGGAAAATAGGTGTTTTTGTCTAGCAGATATAGACTTAACTGTGCTTTGGGGCATGCTGTTGCAGTTTTTGAACAAACATTAGGATAGCCTTCTGATTTTTTTTCCGCCTTAATAGCATATGCATCTATATAGCTGAAGTGCTATATTATCTACAAAAGTGACTTGTGCACACAGAGATGACTGATAGTGATAAACTAGCATCTGTTAGGATGCTAATGAGAATATAAGAAGATTGCACGTTTTATGTGATGAAGATTAATTGATTAAGTAAGCTTTAATTTTTAAGAGGCAAAATTGGTGACGTTTCTGTGCAGCTGGAAAGACATTATTCAAATGACTGAAAGGACTGGGTTTTGTTTAAATGCACGGTAACTGTTAGTCTGCAAGTGCCCTAAGGGTTCTTGCTGTAAACAACAAACAGTATAAATCTCTGCTTTTCTGGAATTTCTGAGGAATTTCATCTTCATTGACTGATTCTGAAGCTAAACCAATGCCAGCATTCAGTGGTTGTAAGAAGGTAGCAAGGTGTATATAAGTATGTGGAGCAGTCTGACATGGTAGATGGATGTAAACAGAGTTTGCATTTCCATTATAAGGTTGCAACGAAGGTTATTACATTATTATTAAAGACTAAAAATTATTCTCACCAACAATACCTTAATTAATTTTAATCACAGTCTTTACCTAATATTAATCATACTTAGGTTGCCATTAATAGATAACACATGGCACTCAGTGCGAAATAACCTTGTAATCTGAGATTTAGTAAACTTGTCCAATGATTGGCAGCTTGGTAGCTCACCTTTTCTGCATGGTACTCCCATCCCATTTCTATCTTTCATCAGATTTTACTAAAGCCAAAACTGTTTAGTCATAAGCTTTTTCTGATGGATAAGACATGCAAATCAGTTATGATTCAGAGCGTCTGATGGGTATTATATTGAAGATTGCATTGGTATTTGTCATATATAGATTTCAAAATATTTTTCAAATTCAATTCATTTTATTTCTTTTGTCCAAATCAAAAAATTTCAGAGACCTTAAATGAAGTTTTCATTTTGTGGGTGTTTGCACCGTTGGCCTGTGTCTGTGAAACCTCATTGACAACAGCAGTATATAGCACATAAAGGCAGCCTCAGACACATTGTTTAGGCTGGGTGGTTACAGTCACGTCCTTTTCAGAATCATATTATTTGCTCCAGGATGTGGAACCACCCATAAACACCGGGGTTTACACTCTTTATTGTCAGCCGCAGTGTGGATTCAGTTGTTTAAAATCTGTGGCAATAACAGTAATCTGGGTGGCTCTGACTGCTAGTCGAGGGTGAGCTGCGATAACGTCTTTCTCCTTCCCTCTTGCTGCGCTCTTCTCTCCTAATCTCCTCCATGCTGTCTGGCTGGCGGTTAAGTGGTGGTTTCTCTTTTCGTTTGAGGTCCCTACAGGGCTTGGCAGCAGAGGCAATGGACCCTACAAAGAAATGGTGTGGAAATTGCTTTGTGCTTTTCTCCAGCCATCGCAAGCTGTGCAATTTACACCTGGGCGTCTCCTACCTTCCACTTGACACAGGGTGAGAATACTGAATTTACAAAAAGATGAGACACGGAGCCATGAACAAAGAGAAGGGAAGGGAAAAAGAAGACATCATACCTGTAAAAGAGTGAAACGATAGCGTACCTGACTGGAAAAAGAGAAGATATCAGATGGAAAGACAGGACATAAGTAAAAATATTGCGTAAATCACAGAGAATGAAGAGAAAAGACAGTTCTTTTCTAAGCCTTTTAGTTGTAACTATTGTATTTTCAAGGTAGGAGAATCTCTCTTTCCACATTTGCATTTGTGCATATGGATGTTACTCCATTTACAAGATTTTCTCCAGTCCTTTTCATTCCCCCAGACGCACAATTGTTGTTTTTCCCCGAGTGCGAAACGACCTCAGTAATGTTTCCCAAACAGTCTGTTGCCAGCACAGAATCCCTGAACAGTGAGTGAGAAAAAATGAAAAAAACAAAAAACACCTGTCACTTATCATAAGTCATTTTTTGTGGGTCATTTTATTTTCCAGCGTGGATTCATGGGGTACATTATCACTGCCAAGGGACCCACAAAATCCGCCTCCACATTAACTCTTCATGAAGCAGACCCTGGATTTGTCTCCTAAGGAATGCTGCATCACCTTCCAGCTGTGCCTGCTTTCTGTCACTTTCTCTATAATGTTTTTCTCCTTGTCAACTGATCATTTTAATTAGTGTGATGGGCTTGTGGTGCATTACACCATTTCACTTACACATGCAATGCAACATGTCTTTGGACATTATACTCTCTGTAGTATTTAAATAAATAAATCGGGCTACACACCATTAGACAGTTGGTTCTGCTCTTCCTGATGCCATGGCTGGCTTTAAAGGTCAGAGCTGTTTTCCTGATCTGCTTCAGGTGCTGTGTCTGAGGATTGCTGCAGACTGGACAGGGTGCAAAGCAGCAGTCAAACTATTCTGCCTTTTCACATACGAAAGCAGCTCACTCCTCTGTATTTCAAGCTGTTAAAGTGAAACTTTATGGTGATAGTACGTCTTATCAAATTGTACTTCTTCGTCGTTGAGAGCGCAGTCACTAAAACTGGCTTCAGCCTTATTAAAGCCTATTAAACATTACTGCAAGGTATAAAAAAAATAAAAATAAAGTATACTTAGATAAGTATTTTGACAGTATTTCTGGAATTTCACCTCTGTCAGTACCACAGTGGATTTTAAATCAAAGAGCAGACTTTCAGTTTTAATTCCATATGTATGGACGTGTTCATGTACATGCATATGTGTATTTAGTGAGTGTGGTGTATGTGTGCATGTAAATGTCTATACTTGTAGATACTTATAGATATCTATTACTTTCATAGTAATAGTAGCAGTAGAATAGTTGAAATTTATTACTTGCATATTTCCACAACCCTCTTTCCATAACACATTCAGGGTGTTTGTGTATATATTGCACTGAACTGTATATTGTGTTATCTTATTTATTTGTATTTCTTGACTTTATATTCTGGTATACTCTTTGTATTCTTCTGCTATCTGTACCTGAGCTGTCGTAATGCACAAATTTCTCCGTCGTGAGATCAAAAAAGTCTTATCTTATCTTGTCTTGTCTTAATTCAAGTGTTTACCAAAAGTACCTGGAATTAGGAATTTAGGAATTAGAGCTAATTTTATGTATGTAGTCCTCAACTCCAGGAGTTTAAAAATCTCTATCTCTTTGGATCTCATATTGAAAGCTCCAGAGAACAACTACCTAATGCAGTTTCCAGATGAACTCGTTTGCTTACAGGGGCATCCACACAGAAACTGATGTACTTGTCATGCATTGCTCCGGGGCTGAAATTTGTTTGCTAGCAGACTCTCCTTGATCTGGATTCCTAGGTAGGCTACTAACTAATTTACTACCTTGTCATATGTCAATCAGTGTTATCCTTTCCTCTCATTGGTAGTCACTTCAACCTCTTGCCTCAAAGCTGAGAAAAGTTTAATTTGAAACCCACAAACTTTATGTTTTCAGCAGCTAATTAACCCCTTGTCAGTGAATGTTATTGTCAATCTGTGGTCTCTAGTCACCACTTTACTCCAGATTACTCCCTATGTGGATGCCATTAATCTTTTAATGGATAATTAGAGAACAGAAACTGTGGCAGGGATCGTGAAACAGCCATGTACCAAAACTACTAAACATTAATGCAAAACTTTAGTTAAAACTCCTGAATTAAAGCTGAATGTCTGCACTTACAGTAAATTATCATTTTCTAAATGCTTATGAAACTGACTGCACACCCTATAGAAATACTTAACACACACATAAAAGTATAATTTTACAGAAATGGTTGATATAGAACCTAGAAATTGAACAACTTTTATAACAGTAAGTTAAGCTTCAACTCCGGCTCTCCAATAACCCAGGAATATAAAACTGTGCTCTGGTGAGATAAGGAACTACTTTTCTTTTCGTACACCATCCTGAGGCGGATTTTAATGTCACTCCCCCTCCCGCAATTTAATATCAGCCGTCCAGATTTTAGTTATCAGAAAGCAATGGATGACCTTTCTTATATTTTGTAATAAAATGATAATTCAGCAGAGTCTTAGTGTGGGTTTGTCCATTCAGCCACGACACTCAAATCCTAATCAGTTAAACGGATGCAATTCGTGTTTATCTCCTAGGTAAGCATTGAGTATTCATGTGTGTTTCAAACATGATACAGAGGATGGCTGTGTGTGTGTGTGTGTGAGGGGCATCAGAATTGGATCAGGTAAATGGATGCACCATGATTGGCCGTGATGTTTATTCATAATCAAAAGGATATGAGGCAAATGTAGAGCACAGCAGGATATCAGATTCAAAATCTGAGCGGAATAGTAATGACCAGAGCATGCAAATTTCTGAAAGTTTTATATGTATATATATTGGTATACAAAAACAAGTTGTAGCCTTTCAGTCCGAATCACTGAGAAACAAATGTGAATATTTTTAGCTGCTTCAATAGACATTAAAAAGAAAATAAAACACAGCAGATGAGGGAAGTGCAGAAAGACAAATGGAAAAAAAGGGAGAGTCTTAACTGAGAAGCAAAGTCAACATCATCATTTAAGAGAGAGGGAGGAGATGTGAGAGAAACTGAGCAGCAGCACATGGATAAATAAAATCACTGAAAGGCAGAAAGGGAAAAGCCTCACAGCAAAGACCTCCTGGAAGAAAAGCAAGACAGGGAGGAGCAGAACATCTTTGTGAGGATAAAAGAAAAAGCGTAATCGCCCGGTTGTTTCTTTTTCTCCCACAGGCCCCTTAGAAAACAACTGGCGCTTTAAGCTTAGACAGATAGCAGACAGAAGGATGACGGTTAGAGAAGTGGAGAATACCACAGAGAGTTGGGAGTCTGGCACACACACACACACACACACACACACACACACACACACACACACACACACACACACACACACACACACACACACACACACACACACACACACACGCACAGAGACAAACATGCATTCCCACACACTTGCAAACACACACAGAGATACGCGCACACATCCCAAACAGCAAACACACGCATTTCCTGTTGGTACAAAGGCGCCAACAATCATAGTCTACAAATGCGCACACATGCACACACAGTCTCTCTCCTTTCTCTTCCTTCCCAGTCCCCGTGGAGCTGTGATGATGGAGATGGAGAGCAGTGTGTATTGACTGTGACTGTGACACAAAGCTGCATCCAACACATGAACCTCAGAGGAAAAAGGTTCTGCTTCAAAAGCAAGACCTCCAGTCTGCTACTTCAATGCTCCCTTATAAAATTTTGTGAAGTAAGCAAACACTGAAATGAAACTTCTACGCTTTGGACAGAAACATAGTGCAGATTCAATCAGTCAGAATACACAAGAATAACAACGATATCACTAGTCAGTTTTCTTTGTGTTTGTATTCTGACAAACAAAACTGCTTCTTTTCCAGTATAAGAGACGGTAAGCAAATAGAACATTAACATTTTTTTCACGTAATAATGTGAAGAGTTACATAATCTCATGGTGTTAAAATGTTACTGGACATCGTGCTGATTTCACAGCCAGGCTCGCTGTCTGTCATTATGATTGTCCATCTGTCTTTCCACCCACATGTCTGTCACTATGTTGGGCAAAGTTTCTAACAACAATTTTTCATGCATCTTTTTTTAAATTCTGAAGAGAAATAAAAGATAGAATAAACCACTTTGATGACTTAAATCCAACTTTACTCGTATGAAGGCTTAAGCTGTGAGTTTTTAGCCATATTTCATTGCCCACAGGCCATTTTTCCCAGTATATTATGCACTTTTTCAGCCATGATGGCCTTTTGCTGCCCTAGCAACTCCTACCACTTGGTTAGGATGCCTGCACAGTGGGTGGTGAAAGTGGGGGGCATCGTAAGAATCCTCTGTGGGTAATGACATTCTTCTCAAGGTCTGCATACACTGCTGAGAAGATGAGGCCGGCAACTTCATGTGTGACAGAGAGGCCACATGTCTCTCCACTCCCTGCGGGCCAACAATTTGACCAGGCATCCTTAAAATGGACTGAAGATCTTTAAAGCTCAAAGCATTTATTGTTGCAATTATTTGAGAATGTTGTGCATGTTAGTCTTGTCATACTTTCTCTTAAATGGCAGAATTTCCTTTTAAAATTCATAGTCATTTTTGAAATAGCAGGCTGCACTCAGCTATGCAAGGTGATCAAAAGCGAAGGAAATAGTGGACTCCGGGGGATTTCTTTTATAGTTAAAGTTGTTTATGGCTGTTGATTGATTTCCTTGAGGAATGCACCCAATCAAGACCAGAGTTCCTTTTAACAACTGATCAAAGTAAACAAAATCCATTTGTCTGTTTAGCTGTCTTCTTCCAGTTTTGCCAGTAAACTGTAGCAGAGCTATTAACCTGCATTAGGTTATTGTAAATCTTTGTAAACAGTTCTGATCTAACACGTTCTAAACAAAAGGAGCCAGTAAAATGCAATGAATATGCTTTCAGTGACATTAATGTTCTTAATATATACTGCACAGTGAGACAGCGGTGCACTGAGCAGAGCAGAGGTAATTGAAACCTCAATTTTGTTGAGCTTTTATCTAACTTGTTCAAATCTTTGTGGCCATAGCAAATTCATTTCTCAGGTGAGTAATTAAGTAACGTGCTGCATTACTTTAGTAGTAGCAAGTAATGTGTGATGCATTACTTTTCTTGAGTCACGATCCCAATATTGGCGAGTCTCTTAAATGTCTGACTGCTTCTTTATCTAGCACTGGTCAGGCCAAGAGCTCAGTCACAGCTCCCATGACATGAAAAGCATGACAATAAAGAAACAGCTAGCATTGCAGTGTAGGCATTTACCAGACTGTAGTCACAGATATTTCCTAATTCTGTCCTTACTGCTCATAGTGCAGTAAATTTGCATCTTTGTCACCTGAGTAAAACCAAAACTTCACAGTGCTGTAGCTAGTTATTTTTACTATCTTTAAGACGTGAACCTCACTATTCAGAGGAGAGGGAAAGGGAAGGGTATCCTGTTCACAAGCAGTAAATTGATATGAATGACAACAATTGCAAAGAAAAACAGACACATGAACAAATCAGTCAGCAGGTGTTCAGTCACATTTTTACAGCTCTGGCAGCATTTCAAACCTCTCCTGTTGCACCAGAAATTGTTTTACCGACAGATGTTCCACATAATCACTGCATTTAGCACTCCTGTTCTGAGATGCAACACTGTAATGATACAGTTGCTGACAGAGGAAAACCTCTCAAATATAGATGTGGTTTTTATAGCACTAGCCATCCTATTAACCCTCCTCCAGAGTATAATTAAAATAAAAGAATACTAAAACATAATTCCCTGAAACGCTGAGCTGCTGAGCTGCACAAGGTTTCACTCTGTCCATCACAAAAGTCTCCTGTAGATCAATTTGATTTTTATTTAGGAGTCTTCAGTGACATGGTTTTGTTATAATTGTCCTGAATTAAGATGGATTTATGTTGATATGTTTAACATGAACATAAATGTGTTTTTCGTTTCTTGGTGCTTTCTTTCTGTCTCTGTTATTTCCATTTTTTTTATGGGTGGAAGATTTTGGGTATAATTATTTGTGTTCAAGTCTTCTTCTCCTTATTGAAATGAAGTAATAACATTTTCCTAGTTCTGCTGACATAGAGTGATGGTAAACCTTAAAGCATAGTTGAACTTTTCTGGCCTTCTAGCGAACTATCTAATAGGTTTAGTTAACTAATATTCTATGACAGGTACTTATGCCTACTGATAATAGTGGAGGGGGCAACTCCAGGGATTACAACACACAGGCAGAAACTCCCCGAGGACCACAGCACCAGGATTTAAAGCAACAACAAAAAATTGAATTACTTTAAGGTACTTTCCGAGCAACATTGAGGGAATTAAGTAAATATGAAAGCTATTCTTTTTATTCCTCAGGGTAAGAGTTGAGAGTTGGGTTAACAAGGGATCAGAACGGAGAGGAGGAATAACAAGGATCAGCTCTAGCAATTTACCTTGTTGCTCCACCCATCCGCTAGTGCTGCTAATATTTGTACCAAGTGTGAAATAAATAAATAAATGAAATATTGCTGCAACTTCTCTGACTCCTACAATGAGGGGAAATTTTGTTTTTTTCTTGACCCTTGCCAGGAGACCACAGAGCAATCAGCTCTCAAACAGAGAATCACACTGTTGCACCCCAGCAGTGCACATGCTAACATGATCTTCTCTTTTTTTTCAGAGGAATCTCAATACACACAGCTCTATCACATGAAAATATTGCAGACAAAGATGTAAATTTTAGTTCCTTCTTCCTGCTTTTTCAGTTCTCTCATAATTAGGTCTAATTCTCTTGCGGCCTTATAGTTAGTTAGGTAAGTAAGTAACCGATAGACATGCTAAAATTCAGTTTTAAACAAGTTAACAATATTAATTCTATATATGGATGCAGAGATGCATTCAGCATCAAATGTGGATTTTATGTGGACGTTGATGTGTGGTCAGAGGTGTCCTTTCTTGTTTACTCCTGTACATTACACACATCTTTTCCATAGAGAAGGTTACTAAGTAGAAAGTAAATAGAGGAGAGTACAGAATACATTAATTTTCTTACACTCAATCAAACAAAAACTATAAAGGTTGACAAAAATGCAATGATTTAAGGTCACATCTCTTCTAAAATAGGAACGCTTTGTGACTTTGTGACAAGAAACACTTGGTTAGTTTCAAGTTAAACACACACATTTTTGTGTAACAGTAACAGCAGTTGCTGGACTCTTTCTAGATTCTTAAAGTTTATTGTTATCCGATAACCCCTGCTGCGTAATTTCACCAACAGCAAAGCAACAGATGCTATTATAGTGCTGGAAATCCAACTCTAATTTTCCAACAGTGCAAATTTCAGAATATGGATGTCACAGTGCACTCTCTTTTGTGCCATTCAAACTCCACCAAAATAATGTCTCAGCGCTCAGCTGTGAATCTATGGCACAACCTCTGGCAGACAAGATATTTCTCACCTCTCAACGATCACTGTTTTCACATTCAACACGTCAAGATGTCTTTCTCTCCCTTACTTTTACAAATCTCAAACAGAATTATTCAGTCATCGCCCATGGCTATAAAGACAAAGCAAGAAGCAGAAGGAGAGAGAGTTACAAAGAGAGTACTGCAGAAAGAGAGCGAGATACTGTTTATATTCCTTTTTCTAAAATCGTTCTTTTAATCAACAGGGCTGGTTATAGGGACTGACAGAATGCTTTCGACAGATCAAATAGCTGGACAGAAGAGGGTTTAAAGAGCATGGTATTCATTAGATCTCTCTTAGGTGTCTCTGTTTTTTCCTCATGTTTGCCCCCTTCTCTTTTTCACCCACTTTAAATTCACAATCTTGTCTGACTTGTTATTTTCCTTCTTTTCCCTTCTCCTTCTCTATGTCTTATTAGACCTCCCTAAAACAAAGACTAGTAAAATAAAGGCTTAGAGAAAGCTTGTTTTCTAGCATGGGTTATGGGTTAAACCCTGTAGCTCATGTGGCTTTTCTGTCTTCTTCTCTGGCTAAACCAAACCGTTCCTAGAGGAATCAGCAGGGGGCAGGAGAGACTCTCAGCGAATAGCGAGGAGCACCCATTCCTGTGGTCAGGAGAGTTTGCAAAGCGAGAACAATACAGACGTCTTAATTTCCTTTTTCTTTCACTTTACAGTCAAACGCTGCCTTTCGTGAGCAGACAGAAGCTGATATCTCAGAATTTAAAAATAAAATGCTTGATTAGCCTTCCTTCAGCATGACATATTTATTATCTGGAGAAACTGTCATGAAATGCAGGACAGTGGAGAATTATGGAAAAACACTAGTTTCCTTTTCTGTTCCAGTTGATCACATTTTGACAAGTGTTGCAATTTTCTGCTATATTTGTACTTTAATGTAAATCTGTTGCACTGCCACTTGGATAAAAAACAACAACAAAAAAACACTCTTTTTTTTCTTTAATAGCAAAAATGGTTTTAATGGTTCAATTTAAGCTTTCAGCTAAATCAGAATGCGATAAGTCATTAAGCGAGCTGTTTTCACAGGTCGGTATTCCACACCATCATCATGTCCCCCTTGTTCCCTAATACTTTTCTCTGTCCAGGATTAACAACAGACCGGAGATGAGGTGATAGGATTAAGGATTGTTTGCTGAAGAGCTGGTCACACAATATCTCACCATTTCAAGATGGGATTCAGTGAAGAGAGAGAGAAGGGGAAAGTGTCTCCAAAGAAGGCGTCCTCCACATCCTCTGAGCCAGCTGGATTACCATTACTAAAACTACACAAATAATTGCATTGCAGATGCAATTTGAACTTCAACCTTTTCCGCAAACAAAACACTGCCATTAATGCAACCAGTAAGAAGCTCTGAACTGTAAATATTTACAGCCTAGGACACAGTGCCCCGGAGAACCGACGAAAGACTCAAAGAATCATTTAACTGGACTATAGTGGCTGCATGCCAAAGCCTGTTACCTCATTAAGACGGATTTCTCAAAGAAAATGCTAATTGGCCTTGCTTCCTAAATAAAAGCGTGTTTCTTTCAGCGTATCTCTGGCCTATAGCGAGACTTGTTTAATGAGATGGGTGTCTAATGAAGGATACCGCAGTCTTGGATCGAGTGTTCGGTTCACCTTGGAGTGTAACGCTGCTTCAAGGAGTATCCCTCTATCTCTCTCATTATCCGTTTTCCTCCTTCCATCGTTGTCTTCACACCACCTCTTCAGTGCACACGGAGTTTGTGTCTTCCAGGTCAACAGGCAGGACAGGAGATGCAAAGTGGGGTTTGCAAGTTTTGCCGTGTAACTTTCCCAAGTTCTCTTTAGTTTGACAGCTCTTTGAATACATTACATTAATTTGTCTTTTGTGTGCTATCATTAAGAGTTTCTGTGTTTAGTTTTCAACTTTGGCAAAAAGCTCTTCAAGTTCACAAATTAGACGACACTGCCCACGATCAAAAGAGTATCAGAGAAATTGTCTACTTTTAAAACAGTTTTATTTAATTGGACAGTCTGCTGTGGTCATGTGAGTGACAGGAAAGCTAGGAGGACAGAAGGTGGTTGACTGCGAGTCAAATTCAAAGATTTTGTAAGTACGTACCAAATATAACAGCCCACTGAGGCTTAACTTCTCCAAACAGCTGCCAATCAGTGACAGACAGGACACTGTGCTATGCTCTGGTCATTCCTCTGATCATATCAGCCTTGTTATTTAGTAGCTTCAAATTGGGCTTCCAGTGACAAACACTCAACAGTCACAGAGTTAACAGCACTTTAGCCTTTAGAGTTGCAAGTTAATGAGAGATCTTAATAATCATTCAGGCACCGTTTGTGGTTGTTACTCTGATAACAAGTAGCAATAACAAGATCAATATAGCTGGGTAATGAGATTTTGAGATATCAAATCAAAGGTCAACTGATTCTAGCCTTTCTGCATTTCAGCAGTGCAAAAAAAAAAACTATGTTGTTTCCACATGTTAATTCTTTTGGGTGCTCTCAGCGACCCGTATATATCTATTTATCTATCATTAACTGTTTTATAATGATACTTTCATTGACTGCATAATATTTGGTTTCAGTCATTGTATAAAAAAGGCTTAAAGTCTGACCTTCCAGATCAGTGAGAACTCATCAAATTGAAGGATCAAAAAAGGAGCAAAACCCCCCCAAAAGTCTCTTTTTTTAACAGAAATGACAGAAACCTACATAATGAAAAGATAATCACAGACTAATTTAAGATGGATCTATTACTATAATGTTAAAGTTTGGTTGAGATATAGATAACTTAAGGTTGTTGAACAGTTTTTGGTTGGTGTTTAAATACATCCAGGCTGTGCCAGTGTGGTTTACATTTCACTGCTATGGCATAAATTACCTCAGTGTGCACCCGCACGCACTTGTTGTGTTTGCAGCTAAAAGACCAAACGTGTTCACACACAGACATTTGAACACTTATCCCTCCTGCTGACACACACATTCAAAAACACACATTCATCGGCTTTGCCCTCCTGGTTTGTCCGTTACTGCTGGCTGTCCTCAGGTATTGGTGGTATTTGTAAAGAGCTTAATTGCCCAAGTGTCTGGAAAGTGGCAGTTGAGAGTGTGGCTGGCTAATGAGCTCCCTGAGAGAGGGTCAGTAGTTAGCTGAAGCAACACTGGGCTCTGCTCCCTGATAAAGGTCACATACCTCCAGAGAAAAATGCCACTGTGTGATGTGATGACCAAAGGAAAGGGGCGAGCCAGCATATCACTTGCCATTAAAAGAAAAGAGTAAACCTTAGAAGGGATGAAATTCTTTAGGGTGAGATGGCAGGTCCTCCTCTACAGCGGAAAGACAACCTGCTGTGTGATAGTAAGTGGTGTAGGGAGGAGGCATACAGCACAAGATGCACAGAAGCTGTAAGAACCAAGATCAGTGTTTTGGTGCTAGACGTATGAGTTGCTTTGGCATTTCAGGACTCTCCTTTAGTACTCTATTGTTTTTTAAGTGTCTTATCACTGTGAGATTGAGTTTTTGATTGCTGTTCTGGTTTCATTATCATTCCA